>NC_059205.1:27857393-28551143 GCF_020615455.1 Coregonus clupeaformis
AGAGTCAGTCGGACATTTGCAACGCTTACGTGGCCTTCACCACGGAGATGAGGAAGGTTTTTGACCACCCCGTACGAGGCAAGGAGGCTGCGAAACGGTTGTTTTCTCTTCGGCAGGGGGCTCGTAGTGTGGCGGAGATGGCAGTGGAGTTTCGGACTTTAGCAGCAGTGAGTGGTTGGAATGACGAGGCATTACAAGGAGTGTTCATCAATGCTTTGTCTGAGATTTTAAAAGATGAATTGGTGTCATATGATGAATCGCCTACGCTGGATAATCTTATTTCACTCACTATCAGGTTGGATAATCGGATTCGGGAGCGCCGCCGGGAGAGGAGTGTTAGTTCCAAGCAACCTGTCTGTCATCAACAGACTCCTCCCTGCATCGTCCCTACGGAGAGAGCCGTGTCTTCCCGAGTCGATACGAGGAGCACTGAACCCGAAGCCATGGAGGTGGGTCGTGCACGGTTGTCCTCAGAGGAGCGTGCACGTCGTATTCAGGCTCGGGTCTGCCTGTATTGTGGAGAAGCTGGTCATTTCGTTCCTTCCTGCCCAGTTCGTCCGGGGAAAAGGGCCGGCTCATCATTTATGGGAGAAGTTTTGGTGAGCCGAGCAGCGGATTCTTCCTCTTCTCCCCGCATTCTGCTCCAGGCATCCCTCCAGTGGCAGTCCCAGAATTTCTCTGTTAGTGCGCTGATTGACTCTGGTGCCACGAAAGCTTTTTGGATAGAGAGTGGGCTCAACAAATGGATTTGGAGACTGTTCCTATGGACTGTCCGCTGCAGGCTAAGGGTCTAAATGGACAATTGTTGACCCGCATTACCCATCAGACTGTTCCTGTTTGTCTTAGAGTGTCGGGAAATCATCAGGAGAACATTCAATTCCATATTATCGACTGCCCACAGACTCCCCTGGTCCTTGGTATCCCCTGGCTCATAAAACACAATCCACACATTGATTGGGTGACAGGTAGCATTGTTTCATGGAGCACATTTTGTCATGTGAATTGTTTGTGTTCTGCTCAGACCCCTGCCAGTACTGTGCCTCAACCTCCACTGGAGTCCATGGATCTTTCTGCTGTTCCTGACGTGTATCATGACCTGGCATCCGTTTTCTGCAAACACAGAGCTACTTCTCTTCCTCCTCACCGGCCTTACGACTGCGCCATTGACCTCCAGCCAGGAGCCCCGCTCCCCCAGCAGTCGCCTGTACAATCTCTCCCGGCCGGAGACGGAGGCTATGGAGAACTACATTCGGGACTCCTTGGCGGCAGGTATTATGCGTCCTTCCTCGTCACCTGTAGGAGCGGGATTCTTTTTGTTGCTAAGAAGGATAAGACCCTCAGACCCTGTATTGATTACCGTGGACTTAACAACATCACCATTAAGAACAAGTATTCTCTGCCTTTGATTAATTCTGCTTTTCCCCTCCTTCATGGTGCTACCATCTTTACGAAACTGGATCTACGAAATGCGTATCACCTGGTGCGCATTCGTAAGGGTGATGAATGGAAGACTGCCTTCAACACACCCTTGGGACATTTTGAGTATCGGGTTATGCCTTTTGGGTTGTCTAATGCCCCTGCTGTTTTTCAGGCACTAGTCAATGATGTCCTTCGGGACATGTTGAATCGGTTTGTTTTTGTCTATCTGGATGATATCTTGATTTTCTCAGAGTCCTCCCAGGAACATGAACTGCATGTGCGCCAGGTGTTGCAAAGGTTGTTGGAGAACAAACTGTTTGTGAAGATGGAGAAATGTGAATTTCATGTGTCTGAGACCTCTTTTTGGGTTACATCATAGCTCAGGGGAGCTGCGGATGGACCCAGCTAAGATCTCTGCTGTCACGGACTGGCCAGCTCCCTCTACCCGCAAAACAACTTCAACGATTCCTGGGGTTTGCGAACTTCTATAGGAGGTTCATCAAGGACTACAGCCGCATTGCGGCGCCACTCACCGCTCTCACCTCCATCTCACGACCGTTCGCTTGGAATGAAGGGGCCGAATCAGCGTTCGAAGAACTGAAACATCGCTTCGCCTCGGCTCCCATTCTGATGCAGCCGGACCCCGACCGCCAGTTTGTCGTGGAGGTGGATGCATCCGACACTGGGGTAGGTGCAGTGTTGTCACAACGTTCTCCTGAAGATAACAAACTGCATCCCTGTGCTTTTCTCTCAAGGAAACTTTCTCAGGCAGAGAGGAATTATGATGTTGGAAATCGTGAACTGCTCGCCGTTAAGCTGGCTCTCGAGGAGTGGCGACATTGGTTGGAGGGGCGGAACAACCCTTCATCGTTTGGACGGATCATAAGAATCTGGCTTACCTCCAGTCAGCGAAGCAGCTCAACCCCCGTCAAGCCAGGTGGGCACTATTTTTTGGGAGATTCAATTTTTCTCTGTCTTACCGTCCTGGGTCACGCAACGTCAAGCCTGACGCCCTGTCTCGTGTTCATTCGGCTGTTGATACTGGTAGTAACCCTGAACCCATTTTGCCTCCTACCTGCAGTATTGCAGTCATCACATGTGACATCGAGGGGATTGTTAGACAGGCTCAACATCATCAAGCTGACCCTGGGAGGGGTCCTCCTAACCGGATGTTTGTCCCTGAGTCTGCTCGCTCCCAGGTACTTCAGTGGGCTCACTCGTCTCCCCTTACCTGTCACCCTGGAGTTTCGCGGACCCTTGACTTTGTGCGACGGAAGTTCTGGTGGGCCACGATGGAGGCGGACACTCGAGCCTTCATTGCTGCTTGTACGGTATGTGCACGAAGTAAAAACTCCACCCAGGCCAGCGCTGGTCATCTACGACCTCTACCTATACCCAGCCGGCCCTGGTCGCATATCGCTATGGATTTTGTCACTGGACTTCCCCCCTCATCTGGTAAGACTGTCATTCTTACGGTGATTGATCGTTTTTCTAAGTTCGCTCATTTTTTTTAAACTGCCCACTGCCAGAGAGACGGCTGATATTTTGGTTGAACATGTGTTCCGCTCTCATGGTCTACCCACGGATATTGTCTCTGACAGGGGTCCCCAGTTTGTCTCCCAGGTGTGGAAAGCTTTCTGTAAAGCTTTGGGCATTACATCCAGCCTGTCCTCTGGATATCACCCCCAGACCAACGGGCAAGCCGAGAGAGCGAACCAGGAGATGGAGACCGCACTTCGCTGTGTCACTGGGTCTAACCCTGGGTCATGGAGCTCCATGCTCCCCTGGGTGGAATATGCTCATAACACCTTGACTAACGCTTCCTCTGGTTTGTCTCCTTTTCTGTGTGCTCTGGGTTATCAACCTCCCCTGTTCCCTTCCCAAGAGAGGGAACTTGCGGTACCCTCGGTGCAGTCCCACATGCGCCGCTGCTGCAAGGTCTGGAGGAAGGCCAGGGTAGCTCTGTCCCGAGCTTCGGCGTACATGCAGAGGCAAGCCAACCGTCACCGGTCCCAGGCTCCCGGTTACTCTCCTGGTCAAGAGGTATGGCTGAAGTCACGGGACCTTCCATTGAAGGTGGAGTCGAAGAAGATGGCGCCTCGTTTTATAGGACCGTTCAAGATACTGTCTATTGTTAACCCCTGCGCGGTTAAGCTACAGCTTCCTGCCTCCCTACGGGTTCATTCCACCTTTCATGTTTCCCAGATTAAGCCTGTGTCGGTTAGCCCTTTGTGCCCGCCCTCTCGTCCCCCTCCTCCGCCCAAGATCGTGGGTGGGGGTCCGGTCTACACTGTCCGGCGACTTCTGGATGTTCGCCGCCGGGGTCGTGGTTTCCAGTACCTGGTGGATTGGGAGGGTTATGGTCCTGAGGAACGTTCCTGGGTGCCCAGGAGCTTCATTGTGGATCCTGCTCTGGTTCGGTGAGTTTCATAGGTTACATCCTGATAAACCCTGTCGGCCGCCAGGTGGCGTCCGTAGAGGGGGTACTGTTAGGCCTACTGCTGCTAGGTAGCTCTCTCTCTGCTCTCCCCCTCCCCTCTGTCTGTCCTTGATTGCAGGAGTGAAGTCTGGTGTGCGGGAGTCAGGGTTCCAGCTGCAGCTCATTCACCATAATCACCTCAGCCTTTAAGACCCGGTCAAACTTTCCACTCATCGTCAGATCATAGTCAAGACAACCATGTTAGTCTCGCTGCCGACTCAACCTGTCTGTTTTCGCTCTTGTGTTTTTTGGACTGTTTATTTACTTTTTCTCCTGTGCCACAGATATTTGGAACCTGACTCCTGCCTCCGCTTCACTCCTGCCACCACCATCCTGCTCTTCACTATCGGGCCTCTCCTTTGGACTCACCACGGACACTAGGACATTACGGTACCACACCTGCCCTGACCTGGATCTGTACCCTCCCTGTAACCTGGACTTGCTCTTCCCCATTTATGGGAAACCTGGACTATTGAACATTATAATAAACCTGTTAAAACTTCTCTGGCTTGGTGTACTTGTCTGCATTTGGGTTCTATCCAGTTAAATCATAACATGGATAGTATGATAGAGCTCTGCAGGCTATCTCTTCAGTAGATTGCAACTCCGCCCCCTTTGGCAGTTCTATCTAGATGGAAAATGTTGTAGTTGGGGATGGACATTTCAGAGTTTTTGGTGGCCTTCCTAAGCCAGGATTCAGACAATGCTAGTATATCAGGGTTGGCGGAGTGTGCTAACGCAGTGAATAACTCAAACTTAGGGAGGAGGCTTCTGATGTTAACATGCAAGAAACCAAGGCTTCTACGGTTACAGAAGTCAACAAATGATAGCGCCTGGGGAGTAGGGGTGATACTGGGAACTACAGGGCCTGAGTTAACCTCTACATCACCAGAGGAACAGAGGAGGAGTAGAATAAGTATATGGCTAAAGGCTTTAAGAACTGGTCTTCTAGTGCGTTGGGTACAGAGAATAAAAGGGGCAGATTTCCGGGCGTTGTAGAATAGATTCAGGGCATTATGTACAGACAAGGAGATGAAGGGTATGAGTACAGTGGAGGTAAACCTAAGCGTTGGGTAACGATGAGCCGGTCTGTGCGTGTATTGGGGGTGGGACAAAGGAGCTATCTGAGGCAGGTTGAGCGTGACTGGGGCTCTACAGTGAAATTGTATAGTAAGAACTAACCGAAACAGCAATAGGCAAGGCATATTGACATGGGAGAGAGGCATAAAGCAATCACAGGTGTTATTTGAGAGAGCTAAGACAACAACTGGTAATGGCGACGAAAGTTTGGGCTGAGGCTAAACAGATAAACAGGACAGATAAACAGGATGGGGTACCGTGTAAAGGAACGGTCCAGCAGGCATCAGCTGTGTAGCTGAGTGATCATAAGGTCCAGTGAACAGCAGTAGGTGAGTCCGGGAGCAGTTCGATGGCTGCTACGGCACAGGCGAGCAGGAGGCACGGCTGTTGATTGCGTGTGCTAGCGGGCCGGGGCTAGCAGATGGATCTTCGTGGTCATCGCAATGGGAAGCCTGTTGAAACCACATCAGACGATTACGTCAGCAGACCAGTCGTGATGGATCGGCGGGGCTCCGTGTCGACACTAGGAGATCTCGTCCGGTTGACAGAGAGGTAGATAGCTGGGAGATGGGCCTGGCTCGAGACTAGCTCAAGGCTAACTGGTGCTAGCTTCGGGACAGTGGTGATTAGCCAACAACAACATCCATTCAGTTGCAGCTAGCTAGTTGCGATGATCCGGTGTTAAGGTCCAGTGATTCAGTGATTCCGGCAGAAAATCCAATATGTTCTGGGTCGATAGCGCGCTGGGCAGACTGGCCGATAATTGTCCAGGCTAGAGCTGGCTGGTAGGTAGTGCAGGCCACAGACAATGGTGAATACCGCTAACGGTGGCTAATAGCAAGTAGCTAGTTAGCTGGCTAGTTTCAGCCGGAGGTTCTAGATAAAAAGGTATAAGAAATAATAGAATCCGTTCCACATTGGGTGAGGCGGGTTGCAGGAAAGTATATTTAGTTGAAGGATGAAAAGTGAGATTGAGAAATATATACGAAAAAGACAAAAAAACAAAAAAATAACAGGCTATTTACACGAGCACACTACAGAATACACGACCGCACTGCTACGCCATCTTGGAATGAGTGCCTCTGCACTGTGCCCAAATGTCTTCGAACTCGCTGTCGCCCCTCAGCTTCGCGATGCACTCCAACACACTGCGGCCCACTTTGACTCCAGTGTAAAGATCCGTTGCTTTTGCCTGGAGTAATTTGTTTGGAGGATCGACAAAACTGAAGATTCTCTGCCCCATGCTGGCTGTAAACTTAAAGCCAGGGTCCGTTACCGCCTTCAGCAGCCCTGTAGCCTCGAGTCTTACTTCTGTGTTGTAGGACCGCATGGGATTTTGCTGCTTTTTATGGAAACCCAAAGGAGTCATACCTAACCGCCCAGTGGCTTTCCATAGCCCCCTTACACACACCGCAGCATGCCCTGTCCATTGTGCTGACACAGCGCAGCGGAGATACAGATCTTGTTTTGCGCCAACAGATCACGCAATCATTTTAATGTTTTTCTACTATAATATAGGTACAAAAAACAAAAAACGGAGGGGGCTAAAGTTTGAACTGAGGGGGCTAAGCCCCCTTTAGCCCCCTTGTGGGCCAGGCCTGCATGTGACCCTGGCCCAAGCACCTACAGACCATTTTAACAGGCATAATCCAGGGCAAAAACAAATACTCCATGCTTATTGGACACATTAATGATACATGTACCATCAGTGCTTGACCTGGACTGAAATGGGTGCCGGTACTGTTTGTACTTAGGTGCAAGAGCTCCACATTACTTTTGAGCTAATATTCTATAAGAGGTGCAAGACCTCAATCAGTAGAATATTTGAGGTGCTGGTACTCAGCTCCAATGAGCTCCTGCCCAAGTCATGCACTGTGCATCATCTTGTTTCAGTTTTTACCACACTCCACAGGCCTCTCAACAGGTGGCTGAGGAGTTAGATGTTACAAAAGACAAGAAAATATGTCCTTGAGAAATACCGTTTTGGTTGTCCTACTAGTGCCTTAAATTGAGTGAGAATTCACACAGCTCCAGTGGTGCTTTAAGATATTGTGATATACACAGCTCCAGCCTGTATAAAGTGTTGTCTGTGGCAGCCAGACATGCCAGTAGCCTTCCAGGGTTAGAGGAACAGGAGTGTGGGCTATCCATCTCCCCCCGGCCCCACTCCCCCAGACGGCCTTGTGGTTCCACACAGAAAGATGCTCCATCCTTGACAGACACCTTCGCTAGATCTTGGAGCAGCATGGAACTGGAGCTGCTCTTACTCATCTTACTACACCCTCACACAGAGGGCAAACGCGCGCAAACACACACACACACACACACACACACACACACACACACACACACACACACACACACACACACACACACACACACACACACAGACAGACAGATACACACACCTCCCAGCTTGCTTTGCTTGATAAATATGGCCGACAGAATCCAAACTCAGGTCAGGATAACCTCATGGTGACCCACAGGCTCCATCTCCTGTTGTGACCTCCCTCACCCCCATTACCCCCTCACCCCCCTGCCAAGCCTGGTCATCGCTCTCAGCCAACCTCCCCCCCCCCCACCTCCAACCAGGAGCCAGCACCCAGCCATACACAGGCCACATTAAGGGAGATAAATGGCAACATTTCTATTTGTCTAATTAAAATCTGGTTCTGTTTCATTTTTAAATACTTTTCACCAAGGTTATTATAGTTTTGTGTTTTTAGATTGGTTTTTATTTCTATTCGTTTTAAGATTTCTCTTTGAAATTCAGTTTAGTTTCAGTTTGTTTTAAGATCTGATTTACTCGTTTTTATTTAATTTAAGTTTTATAAAAACATTTATATTTCGTTTTTATATTATTAAGTTTCAGTTTTAGTGTTAGGGACAGAAGTAGCCTATGTGTGGGAGGCTAGTAGCCATGTATGTGTTGTACAGTTTTTGGGGATGTTCCTTCTTGCCACTGGGGGCAGTAGTGATAGGTCAAGTCATAGGTTAGGTTAGGTTTAAAGGTAGACTCAGCAAGATAAGGTACGTAGATTCACCAAATAAACAGTAGTAGTGGATCAATTTCTGCAACAACCAGGAGTGTTGAAGCGCGAGGCTAAACTTCTCAGATGTTTTGGTCCCGTAGCAACCACGTTGTAGAAGTGTGAAGCGCACCCGTGCACATGCGCAGATACTCTATGTGACTGTGTGAGAGCAAAGTCTTGCATCATGCATCATGCCCATCTCAATGGGCGCGCTCCTCTGCTCAGACATTGTTGACGCCTGCCAGATCTTACAACACCTGGATAGGTATTTTGCGTATCAGCTTACCACATCATGGTCGCATTCCCCTGCTCAGACGTTGCATGCATCAACCAATGGTTGCGTGCCACGTCATTGATTGTGCAGTTGGGCAACAGACTGCTACAGTGCCTTCAGGAAGAATTCACACTCCTTGACTTTTTCAACATTTTGTTGTTTTGAAATGGATTAAATGAAGTTTTGTTTTCACTGGCCTACACACAATACCCCATAATGTCGAAGTGGAATGATGTTTTTTGAAATTTTTACAGAAAAGCAGAAATGTCTTGAGTCAACAAGTATTCAACCCCTTTGTTCCATGGACTCATTCTGTGTGAAATAAATAGTGTTAAACATGCCTTTTGAATGACTACCTCATATCTGTACCCCACACATACAATTATCTGTAAGGTTCCTCAGTCGAGCAGTGAATTTCAAACACAGATTCAATCACAAAGACCAGGAAGGTTTTCCAATGACTCGCAAAGAAGGGCACCTATTGGAGACATTGAATATCCCTTTGAGCATGGTGAAGTTATTAATTACACTTTGGATGATGTATCAATACACTCAGTCACTACAAAGATACAGGAGTCCTTCCTAACTCAGTTGCCAGAGAGGAAGGACCCCACTCAGGGATTTCACAATGAGGCCAATGGTGACTTTAAAACAGTTAAAGAGTTTAATGGTTGTGATAGGAGAAAACTGAGGATGGATCTACAACATTGTAGGTACTCCACAAGACTAACCTAATTGACAGAGAGAAAAGAAGGAAGCTTGTACAGAATACAAATATTCCAAAACATGCATCCTGCTTGAAACAAGGCACTAAAGTAATACTGCAAAGAAATGTGCCAAAGCAATTCACTTTTTTGTCCTGAATACAAAGTGTTATGTTTGAGACATATCCAACATGACACATCAGTGAGTACCACTCTTCATACTTTCAAGCATGGTGGTGGCTGCATCATGTTATGGGTATAATATGCCATTTAGCAGACGCTTTTATCCAAAGCAACTTACAGTCATGCGCGCATACATTTTTAAGTATGGGTGGTCCCGGGGATCAAACCCACTACCCTGGCGTTACAAGCGCTGTGCTCTACCAATTGAGCTATGCTTGTAATCATTAAGGACTGGGGAGTTTTTCAGGATATAAAACAAACGGAATGGAGCTAAGAACAGGCAAAATCCTAGAGGAAAGCCTATCGGCTTTCCACCAGACACTGGGAGATTAATAAATCGTTCAGCATAAAAAACACAAGGCCAAATCTACACTGGAGTTGCTTACCAAGAAAATAGTAAATGTTCCTAAGTGGCCGAGTTACAGTTTGGACTTAAATCAGCTTGAAAATCTATGGCAAGACCTGAAAATGTTTTTAAAAATCTAATTTAACAGAGCTTAAAGAATTTTGAAAAGAATAATGGGCAAATGTTACACAGTCCAGGTGTGGAAAGCTTTTAGAGACTTACTCCAAAAAAGACTCACAGCTGTAATCGCTGCCAGAGGTGATTCTAAAATGTATTGACTCAGGGGGTTGAATACTTATCTAATCAAGATATTCTTGTGTTGTATTTTCCATATAGAAAAAAAATACACATTTTAGAATTTATGTTCCACTTTGACATTAGAGTATTTTATGTAGATATTTGACACAAAAAAACAATTAAATCAATTTTAATCCCACTTTGTAACACAACAAACATTTGGAAAAAGTCAAGGGGTGTGAATACTTTCTCAAGGCACTGAATATGACCATAATTCATGATGGTTTCCATTTTATTAGTTTAGTTTTGGAGTCAAAGATAATAGTTTCAGTATAGTTTTCGTTTTTCAGACGGGTTTGTTGATTATTTTATTTCAGTTTACAAAATCTTTTTTTCATGATTCTCTTTTGTTTAAGTTTATTATAATAACCTTGCTGTTCACACATTCTGTCCTCCTCACTAATTTAATTGATATATTTCATCCAAGTTTTCTGAAGCCAGAAAGAATAGATGTAGATGTCAAAGTCCAAAAGCCTTGATATGAACATAATCACAACATTAAAATAGCACTGAAGCAACTTTAAAGCAATGTGAATGTCTTCATGCAGCCAGCCAGCCAGCCAGCCAGCCAGCCAGCCAGCCAGCCAGCCAGCCAGCCAGCCAGATGGAGGTGTGTGCACAGTGCAAACAGACCCTTGTACTGAGGAGGGTAAAGCCAAAGCACTCGGCACAGCAAAAATCTGTGCTAATGTCTGTTTCTCCTGCAAAATTGTTTTTTGATAAGGGAATATCTAGAGATAAGTGTTTTCACTGTCCTATCTGCAAAGCGGAAGCCATCTTGATAAATACTCTGTAATCTGTAATCCACTACTGCTTGTTGTAGGAATCTGACAGACTTGATTTTGGTCAAATAAAAGAACAGGGTATTATTTACGACATTTTAAGAGCTCGCAGTATGAAGCTTACATGACCTTTCACTATATCAGCAGAGTAACTATCATCTGTAGTTTATAGTCAGCATTGGTTAAGGTTGGATTTGTTCACTTTCTCATTGCTCGAGGTTGTGTCGGTGAGCCAAAATTGTGTCGAAACAGTTAACACAACATAGCATGGCTGAAAGAAGCGCTGGACCTAAGATGAGGCTGTACAGTGACTAACACAGCACCATGGAGATCCTTCTCAAGGATGGATCTGTAGGACAAGGCCTTGTAGTACCAGACACACACACACAGAGAGAGAGATGTCATTATAGGACCACATTGCAAAGAGCTGCAGGCCCAGTCTACAGATTGTACCACACAGACAGTGTATGGAATGGGGACAGGGCCATGGAGATTCACCTAGACAGGCTGGGTGACTGTAGACCATGGATCCAATGACTGCATGGATCCCACTAAACCAGCAGTTAGACTAGAATGATCTCTACAGTGCTGCAACAATTACTTATAGTACATGTACATACATACAGTTCTCATTACTTGGTTCTAGATGTATTACATGCCCTTAGTTATATAAGAATTACAGGAATATGAACATTACCTAAGGCAAATGTTTTGTCTGTGCGTCTGCAGGTTTAGAGTTACCCCAGTAAACCGTGACCTAATGCTAAACTCTCTGCGGTAGAGGAAATTACAGTACAGCAGGCTAAAGAGCAGTGGGCTAAAGACCGGTCTCCCTCCTGCCCTCTGGCTGCCCCCCTAGCCTGTACTATCCAGGGGCTTTGTGTAAAGTAAACTGTCTGTCATAGTGACCTCCAGCAGAGTTAGCAGTCTGTCTGTGGTCATCGTGGGACTCTTCCTCCCCCAGACAGGATTCAGTAAGGGGCAGAAGCCCCCTACACCAGTCAGTCAGCCCCAGACAGTCAGCCACTCAGTCAGTTAAGTTCTCTCTCTCTCTCTCTCTCTCTCTCTCTCTCTCTCTCTCTCTCTCTCTCTCTCTCTCTCTCTCTCTCTCTCTCTCTCTCTCTCTCTCTCTCTCTCTCTCTCTCTCTCTCTCTCTCTCTCTCTCTCTCTCTCTCTCTCTCTCTCTCTCTCTCTCTCTCTCTCTCTCTCTCTCTCTCTCTCTCTCTCTCTCTCTCTCTCTCTCTCTCTTCTCTCTCTCTCTCTCTCTCTCTCTCTCTCTCTCTCTCTCTCTCTCTCTCTCTCTCTCTCTCTCTCTCTCTCTCTCTCTCTCTCTCTCTCTCTCTCTCTCTCTCTCTCTCTCTCTCTCTCTCTCTCTCTCTCTCTCTCTCTCTCTCTCTCTCTCTCTCTCTCTCTCTCTCTCTCTCTCTCTCTCTCTCTCTCTCTCTCTCTCTCTCTCTCTCTCTCTCTCTCTCTCTCTCTCTCTCTCTCTCTCTCTCTCTCTCTCTAGTTTACCAGTCAACCATGACTAGTATCTCGGGATAGCTACAATCTGAGAAGCCAGTTCAGTTACTGAGAGAAAGGGGCCATTCCCCCCCAAATATCCAGTCAACCATATGGCACCAAGGGTGAGAAATTCCACCAATGGAAATGTGCAGAGTTGACGTGTGCTGCTGTCCAAACCAGGTGCAGTATTCTCAGGCTATGTGGTAAGCCGGCCTTCAACACTGGAAAATAGAACTGTGGTTGCTACATTTCACACGGAAATTGGAAGCCCATAAGATTTGCTGCCACTAAAGACAAAATATTAAAACAATTGTTGATCTTCCAAGCACCTGACAACCTGAATGATATTTATTAATTTGAATTAACACAATCCTATTATCACCAGGTTCCTTTTGATGTTCTCTTTTCCCTGCCTAATGACATCTGAGCTTGGGACAAACTGCATAAAAACCACTGTAGTTATCTCTTTTGGTTTCCTTTTAAGTTTTTCAGAACTGGAAAAGGATCAGTGGATCAGTGGAGAAAGCAGTGCTACAGTTCAGTTGAGGGTGGAACAAAACAAAGGTTCCTCTCTCAGGCAGCAAGGCAGCAGGTGCTCCGAGCTCTCCCCTCCACCACATTGTAACCTTGAAGGGAGTAGACAGGAATGCTGCCTGCCAGCCTCACTATCTATCTGAGAGGAGAAATACTGACTGCAAAGGCTTTTTTCTGTGGGTGTGTGAGAGAGCGAGTGCAAGCGACAGAGAGAGAGAGAGAGAGAGAGAGAGAGAGAGAGAGAGAGAGAGAGAGAGAGAGGGAGTGGAGTAAAATCAATATTCCAGAGTCCATCAGAGGAACCAGGTTTTTTGTGTGTGGTCGGTAGGTGTATGTAAAATCACACTATGACCCCTGGAAAAATAAAGTTAATGTCTAACTTCTTTATCTCTCTTCTACAGCCAAGGGTTGTACCCCGAATCAATACACAATGCACAAATATCCCAGAGCTCAGTGTTCTGGTCAGAGCGCGTGAGAGAGAGAGAGTTGGGTGATGAAGAGGGCCTGAGATTACCCCAGCCTTAGACAACCTGGAAAAAAGCTATATTAAAACAGGCCTGGGTCCTGCTGAACTGATACAGTGTAAATGTAGACTGAGGTCATAAAGTTGAACTCTCATTCAAAAAGAGGAGGAAGGCAGAAACCTCGGAAAGACAAAGCATTCAGTAGCTCCGAGTCATGATTCCACCAGGTGTAGGCTGTGTTTGAGTGGTATAATGTTTCCAACTGAAAAATGATTCATTGAAATAGACTTAGCATTATATTTCACAATTAATGAAGGAAGGCACATTGGATTTAAGATTGTTGAAATATTCATAGTCCACAGAGCTTTACTCTATAGACAAAAGTGAAATACTGTAAGAGCATCTATTTGGTTATTAATGATAGCCACTCCCATAGCAGACTGTACTGGCTCCCCGATACCCTGGAAGTGAATGCACACCAGGACACAGGGACACAGTACAGACCAGTGCCAGGGACTGTGTTGATGGTTAAAGGGGAACTGCATCATAGAAGCAGAACTTCTCTGGTTAAAAGCAGTCTATGTGGCATCGATATGAGTCAGAAACATTATTCTAGTGTCAATATTTACTACAAAGTGTACATAGGATAATTTTGGTCATAAAGTCAGTCTCGTCCAAAATGAGATTTGAAAGTGAGTGCGTCACGACGGGTATGGAAGGGTTGGGTATGGATTACTTACATGCCCACTTTTGATGTCCAATTGCCCAGAGACAACAAGGTGTGATCTGCCCCCAGCTGCCATGTGTTGTGGACATATTGTCAAGTCTACAACTCATGCACACTTGCTTAGCATAGAAGTGGAAATGGGCTTCCATAAAGTTAGTGCAAAGTTCTAATGCATTCAACAATATTGAGCAAGATGGCAAGGAATGGATTACATAAAACAAATGTAAGACATGATGGCTGTGACTGGTGTGTGGTTAGCCCAAGATGTACTCTTAAGGAGCCAAACATTACCGTTACTCCTTAAGGTCCAAGGACCTTACAGTGAGGGAAAAAAGTATTTGATCCCCTGCTGATTTTGTACGTTTGCCCACTGACAAAGAAATGATCAGTCTATAATTTTAATGGTAGGTTTATTTGAACAGTGAGAGACAGAATAACAACCAAAAAATCCAGAAAAACGCATGTCAAAAATGTTATAAATTGATTTGCATTTTAATGAGGGAAATAAGTATTTGACCTCCTCTCAATCAGAAAGATTTCTGGCTCCCAGGTGTCTTTTATACAGGTAACGAGCTGAGATTAGGAGCACACTCTTAAAGGGAGTGCTCCTAATCTCAGCTTGTTACCTGTATAAAAGACACTTGTCCACAGAAGCAATCAATCAATCAGATTCCAAACTCTCCACCATGGCCAAGACCAAAGAGCTCTCCAAGGATGTCAGGGACAAGATTGTAGACCTACACAAGGCTGGAATGGGCTACAAGACCATCGCCAAGCAGCTTGGTGAGAAGGTGACAACAGTTGGTGTGATTATTCGCAAATGGAAGAAACACAAAAGAACTGTCAATCTCCCTCGGCCTGGGGCTCCATGCAAGATCTCACCTCG
Organism: Coregonus clupeaformis; assembly: GCF_020615455.1. Classification (NCBI taxonomy): domain Eukaryota; kingdom Metazoa; phylum Chordata; class Actinopteri; order Salmoniformes; family Salmonidae; genus Coregonus; species Coregonus clupeaformis. Next base: position 27,872,104 of record NC_059205.1, read on the forward strand.
TGGAGTTGCAATGATTATGAGAACGGTGAGGAATCAGCCCAGAACTACACGGGAGGATCTTGTCAATGATCTCAAGGCAGCTGGGACCATAGTCACCAAGAAAACAATTGGTAACACACTACACCGTGAAGGACTGAATTCCTGCAGCGCCCGCAAGGTCCCCCTGCTCGAAGAAAGCACATATACATGCCCGTCTGAAGTTTGCCAATGAACATCTGAATGAATCAGAGGAGAACTGGGTGAAAGTGTTGTGGTCAGATGAGACCAAAATGGAGCTCTTTGGCATCAACTCAACTCGCCGTGTTTGGAGGAGGAGGAATGCTGTCTATGACCCCAAGCACACCATCCCCACCGTCAAACATGTAGGTGGAAACATTATGCTTTGGGGGTGTTTTTCTGCTAAGGGGACAGGACAACTTCACCGCATCAAAGGGATGATGGACGGGGCCATGTACCGTCAAATCTTGGGTGAGAACCTCCTTCCCTCAGCCAGGGCATTGAAAAAATAAATGAAGGATGGTACTTGTCTAGCCTGAGTACCAGTCTTTTTAGCTAAGATGCTACAAATACGTGTCAGCAAGCATTCAGCAACGTAATGTTACACAGCTGGTTGCATATGGTGCATTCAAGACAACTGGGAACTCAGAATTATTTTTTGTCAAATCATGACAAGATACCAGAGTTTCCAACTTGGAATTACGGGTAACACTTCATTTTAAGGGGTCCTTATTACAGTGTAATGACATGTATAATTACACTGTAACAAGTATTGTAGTTAACTGTAAGAACTCATAGTTACAGTGTAATAACAACATATACAGTGCATTTGGAAATTATTTAGACCCCTTCACTTTTTCCACATTGTGTTACGTTACAGCCTTATTTCTAAAATGGATTAAATATACAGTACCAGTCAAACGTTTGGACACACCTACTCATTCCAGGGTTTTTCTTTATTTTTTAAAACTATTTTCTACATTGTCGGATAATAGTGAAGACAAAATTATGAAATAACACATATGGAATCATGTAGTAACCAAAAAAGTGTTAAACAAATGAACATATATTTTATATTTGAGATTCTTCAAATAGCCACCCTTTGCCTTGATGACAGCTTTGCACACTCTTGGCATTCTCTCAACCAGCCTCATGAGGTAGTCACCCGGAATGCATTTCAATTAACAGGTGTGCCTTGTTAAAAGTTAATTTCTGGAATTTCTGTGAAAGAAGAGGTTGAGTTTGAAGAAGATGGCGATAAATAGGGAAATAGGGTGTCGAACAAGACTGGTGGCAATCCAGCAACCCGATCCTGCAGGTTCATGCTCTACAACATTCGGAGAGTACGACCCTGCCTTACACAGGAAGCGGCACAGGTCCTAATCCAGGCACTTGTCATCTCCCGTCTGGATTACTGCAACTCGCTGTTGGCTGGGCTCCCTGCCTGTGCCATTAAACCCCTACAACTCATCCAGAATGCCGCAGCCCGTCTGGTGTTCAACCTTCCCAAGTTCTCTCACGTCACCCCGCTCCTCCGCACACTCCACTGGCTTCCAGTTGAAGCTCGCATCTGTTACAAGACCATGGTGCTTGCCTATAGAGCTGTGAGGGGAACGGCACCTCCGTACCTTCAGGCTCTGATCAGTCCCTACACCCAAACGAGGGCATTGCGTTCATCCACCTCTGGCCTGCTGGCTCCCCTTCCTCTGCGGAAGCATAGTTCCCGCTCAGCCCAGTCAAAACTGTTCGCTGCTCTGGCACCCCAATGGTGGAACAAGCTCCCTCACGACGCCAGGACAGCGGAGTCACTCACCACCTTCCGGAGACATTTGAAACCCCACCTCTTTAAGGAATACCTGGGATAGGATAAAGTAATCCTTCTACCCCCCTAAATAAAATAAAAATAAAATAAAAATAAAAAATTTGTAAAGTGGTTATCCCACTGGCTATAGGGTGAATGCACCAATTTGTAAGTCGCTCTGGATAAGAGCGTCTGCTAAATGACGTAAATGTAAATGTAAATGTAAGTACAAACAGAGTAAGAAGTATGCCTGATCGACTTCTGGAAGTGAAATAGAAGAGAATGAGGGCGATGTAATGGAGGTGGAAGGTGTGGTGAAGAGCTTGGAGCCCAAGCCTTGCATCGATGGACCTGATAAAGAAGAATCTGGTCCAATAGGAGTGACATTTTTGGAGAAAATGGATCCTTGCCTTTTGGCGAGGAGTTGAAGATTCCCAATGTGTGTGATGCCCACAGTTTGGTGCGACGCAGACCTGTTAGTGTGCGTGGTGAAACAGAAGAGTCGCTGTCAGTCCTTTAGAGTTTTGAGTCTGAGTCTTTACCCGACAAAGTCATCAATTAATCAAATGTATGTATAAAACCCTTTTTACATCAGCAGATGTCACAACGTGCTTATACAGAAACCCAGCCTAAAACCCTGAACAGCAAGCAATGCAGATTTAGAAGCACGATGGCTAGGAAAGACTCCCTAAAAAGGCAGGAACCTAGGAAGAAACCTAGAGAGGAACCAGGCTCTGAGGGGTGGCCAGTCCTCTTCTTGCTGTGCCGGGTGGAGATTATAAGAGTGCATGGTCATTAAGGCCAAATCGTTCTTCAACATGTTAAAACGTTCACAGATGACCAGCAGGCTCAAATAATAATCACAGTGGTTGTAGAGGGTGCAACACGTCAGCACCTCAGGAGTAAATGTCAGTTGGCTTTTCATAGCCGAGCATTCAGAGGTTGAGACAGCAGGTGCGGTAGATAGGGAGAGAGAGAGAGGGGGAGAGAGAGAGAGAGAGAGAGAGAGGGAGAGGGAGAGGGAGAGAGAAGGTCGAAACAGCAGGTCCGGGACAAGGTAGCACGTCCGGTGGACAGGTCAGGGTTCAATAGTCGCAGGCAGAACAGTTGAAACTGGAGCAGCAGCACGACCAGGTGGACTGGGAATGGGGACAGCAAGGAGTCATCAGGCCAGGTAGACCTGAGGCATGGTCCTAGGGCTCAGGTCCTCTGGGAGGGGTGGGGGTTGGGGGGGGAGATATGTGAGAATTAGAGGGAGCATACTTAAGTTCACACAGGACACCATATAAGACAGGATAATTTCACCAGATAGGACAGACTGACCCTAGCCCCTTGGCACAGATTATTGTAGCATAGATAATGGAGGCTGAGACAAGATGTTAGGATATGTCAGCTATCCTGTTAGAGCTTTTGTGTCTAACCAACTGCAGTGTTTCAGGTGTCATGTTTATGGTCATGTTGCAGAGGTGTGTAGGAGGGAGATTCCAAGATGTGGGAAGTGTGCAGGAGGGCATGGGACAGAGGAGTGTCTAGTGTCGGTGAAAAAAGTTGTGTGTCAACTGTAGGGGTGCCCATGCTGCTGGGGATCGGTGCGAGAGAGGCAGGTTGAGGAGGCCAGGGTCAGAGTAGTACAGAAGGTGTAGCATGCTGAGGCAGTGAAGAAAGTAGAGGAGGATGGGTCAAGGGTGAGGAATCCTGAGAGGATCCTTGTGAGTAGTAGATCTGTACCAGAACAGAGGGAGAGGCCAACGAGTGATATATGCTTCAGTAAGGTTGGATTCTTAGTATTCATAGCTATGCTTATCAATCAAATCAAATCAAATCAAATATTATTTGTCACACGCGCCGAATACAACAGGTGTAGACCACACAGTGAAATGCTTACATACAAGCACATGTAGGTAGAGATAAAGTGACTATGCATAGATAATAAACAGAGAGTGGCAGCAGCGTAAAAGAGGGGTGGGGACAATGCAAATAGTCCAGGTAGCCATTTGATTAGCTGTTCAGGAGTCTTATGGCTTGGGGGTAGAAGCTGTTAAGAAGCCTTTTGGACCTATACTCTGTGCTCTGGTACCGCTTGCCGTGCGGTAGCAGAGAGAACAGCCTATGACTAGGGTGGCTAGAGTCTTTGACAATTTTTAGGGCTTTCCTCTGACACCACCTGGTATAGAGGTCCTGGATGGCAGGAAGCTTGGCCCCAGTGATGTACTGGGCCATACGCACTACCCTCTGCAGTGCCTTGCGGTCAGAGGCTGAGCAGTTGCCATACCAGGCAGTGATGCAACCAGTCAGGATGCTCTCGATGGTGCAGCTGTATAACTTTTTAAGGATCTGAGGACCCATGCCAAATAGGCTTTGTCGTGCCCTCTTCACAAATGTATTGGTGTGTTTGGACCATGATAGTTTGTTGGTGATGTGGACACCAAGGAACTTGAAGCTCTCAACCTGCTCCACTACAGCCCCGTCGATGAGAATGGGGGCGTGCTCGGTCCTCCTTTTCCTGTAGTCCACAATCATTACATTTACATTTTAGTCATTTAGCAGACACTCTTATCCAGAGCGACTTACAGTTAGTGAGTGCATACATTTTCATACTGCCCCCCCGTGGGAATCGAACCCACAACCCTGGCATTGCAAGCGCCATGCTCTACCAACTGAGCTACATTTCTCCTTTGTCTTGATCACGTTGAGGGAGAGGTTGTTATCCTGGCACCACACGACCAGGTCTCTGACCTCCTCCCTATAGGCTGTCTCATCGTTGTCGGTGATCAGGCCTAGCACTGTTGTGTCGTCGGCATTAAATTCTGGCCATGCAGTCATGGGTGAACAGGGAGTACAGGAGGGGACTGAGCATGCACCCCTGAGGGGCCCCCGTATTGAAGATCAGTGTGGCAGATGTGTTGTTATCTACCCTTACCACCTGGGGGTGGCCCATCAGGAAGTCCAGGATCCAGTTGCAGAGGGAGGTGTTTAGTCCCAGGGTCCTTAGCTTAGTGATGAGCTTTGAGGGCACTATGGTGTTGAACGCTGAGCTGTAGTCAATGAATAGCATTATCACGTAGGTGTTCATTTTGTCCAGGTGGGAATGGGCAGTGTGGAGTGCAATAGCGATTGCATCATCTGTGGATCTGTTGGGGCGGTATGCAAATTGGTTTCTGGGATAATGGTGTTGATGTGAGCCATGACCAGTCTTTCAAAGCACTTCATGGCTACAGACGTAAGTGCTACGGGTCTGTAGTCATTTAGGCAGGTTACCTTAGTGTTCTTGGGCACAGGGACTATGGTGGTCTATTTGAAACATGTTGGTATTACAGACTCAGTCAGGGACAGGTTGAAAATGTCAGTGAAGACACTTGCAAGGTGGTCAGCGCATGCTCGGAGTACACGTCCTGGTAATCCGTCTGGCCCTGCGGCCTTGTGAATGTTGACCTGTTTAAAGGTCTTACTCACATCGGCTATGGAGAGCGTGATCACACAGTCATCCGGAACAGCTGATGCTGTCATGCATGCTTCAGTGTTGCTTGCCTTGAAGCGAGCATAGAAGTAATTTAGCTTGTGTGGTAGGCTCGTGTCACTGGGCAGCTCGCGGCTGTGCTTCCCTTTGTAGTCTGTAATAGTTTGCAAGCCCTGCCACATCTGACGAGTGTCGGAGCCGGTGTAGTGCGATTCAATCTTAGTCCTGTATTGACGCTTTGCCTGTTTGATGGTTCGTCGGAGGGTTTAGCGGGATTTCTTATAAGCGTCCGGGTTAGAGTCCCGCTCCTTGAAAGCGGCAGCTCTACCCTTTAGCTCAGTGTGGATGTTGCCTGTAATCAATGGATTCTGGTTGGGGTATGTACGTACGGTCACCGTGGGGACAACGTCATCGATGCACTTATTGATGAAGCCAGTGACTGATGTGGTGTACTCCTCAATGCCATCGGAAGAATCCCGGAACATATTCTAGTCTGTGCTAGCAAAACAGTCCTGTAGCTTAGCATTTGCGTCATCTGACCACATCTTTATTGACCGAGTCACTGGTGCTTCCTGCTTTAGTTTTTTATTGTAAGCAGGAATCAGGAGGATATAATTATGGTCAGATTTGCCAAATGGAGGGCGAGGGAGAGCTTTGTACGCGTCTCTGTGTGTGGAGTAAAGGTGGTCTAGAGTTCTTTTTCCTCTGTCTGCACATTTAACATTCGCAGGGATGGAACGTACAGTGGGGAAAAAAAGTATTTAGTCAGCCACCAATTGTGCAAGTTCTCCCACTTAAAAATATGAGAGAGGCCTGTAATTTTCATCATAGGTACACGTCAACTATGACAGACAAAATGAGATTTTTTTTCTCCAGAAAATCACATTGTAGAATTTTTAATGAATTTATTTGCAAATTATGGTGGAAAATAAGTATTTGGTCAATAACAAAAGTTTCTCAATACTTTGTTATATACCCTTTGTTGGCAATGACACAGGTCAAACGTTTTCTGTAAGTCTTCACAAGGTTTTCACACACTGTTGCTGGTATTTTGGCCCATTCCTCCATGCAGATCTCCTCTAGAGCAGTGATGTTTTTGGGGGCTGTCGCTGGGCAACACGGACTTTCAACTCCCCTCCAAAGATTTTCTATGGGGTTGAGATCTGGAGACTGGCTAGGCCACTCCAGGACCTTGAAACGCTTCATACGAAGCCACTCCTTCGTGGCCCGGGCGGTGTGTTTGGGATCATTGTCATGCTGAAAGACCCAGCCACGTTTCATCTTCAATGCCCTTGCTGATGGAAGGAGGTTTTCACTCAAAATCTCATGATACATGGCCCCATTCATTCTTTCCTTTACACGGATCAGTCGTCCTGGTCCCTTTGCAGAAAAACAGCCCCAAAGCATGATGTTTCCACCCCCATGCTTCACAGTAGGTAAGGTGTTCTTTGGATGCAACTCATCATTCTTTGTCCTCCAAACACGACGAGTTGAGTTTTTACCAAAAGGTTCTATTTTGGTTTCATCTGACCATATGACATTCTCCCAATCCTCTTCTGGATCATCCAAATGCACTCTAGCAAACTTCAGACGGGCCTGGACATGTACTGGCTTAAGCAGGGGGACACGTCTGGCACTGCAGGATTTGAGTCCCTGGCGGCGCGTAGTGTGTTACTGATGGTAGGCTTTGTTACTTTGGTCCCAGCTCTCTGCAGGTCATTCACTAGGTCCCCCCGTGTGGTTCTGGGATTTTTGCTCACCGTTCTTGTGATCATTTTGACCCCACGGGGTGAGATCTTGCGTGGAGCCCCAGATCGAGGGAGATTATCAGTGGTCTTGTATGTCTTCCATTTCCTAATAATTGCTCCCACAGTTGATTTCTTCAAACCAAGCTACTTACCTATTGCAGATTCAGTCTTCCCAGCCTGGTGCAGGTCTACAATTTTGTTTCTGGTGTCCTTTGACAGCTCTTTGGTCTTGGCCATAGTGGAGTTTGGAGTGTGACTGTTTGAGGTTGTGGACAGGTGTCTTTTATACTGATAACAAGTTCAAACAGGTGTCATTAATACAGGTAACGAGTGGAGGACAGAGGAGCCTCTTAAAGAAGAAGTTACAGGTCTGTGAGAGCCAGAAATCTTGCTTGTTTGTAGGTGACCAAATACTTATTTTCCACCATAATTTGCAAATAAATTCATAAAAAATCATACAATGTAATTTTCTGGATTTCTTTTCTCAATTTGTCTGTCATAGTTGACGTGTACCTATGATGAAAATTACAGGCCTCTATCATCTTTTTAAGTGGGAGAACTTGCACAATTGGTGGCTGACTAAATACTTTTTTTCCCCACTGTAAGTCACAGAAAATAAATGTTGTGATGGCAGTGGCAGTGAAGTACTTGGGGGTATGAGATTTAACTTCAGAAGAGTTTCAGGGTGTGTCGAGTGGGTTTGTCCTGTCCCGTTGGCCTGGGATAGGATCAGGTAGGGTTAAATAGTGGAAAAGGGTGGTGGGTTTTTCCTTTTCCCTTTTCACATTTAGTATCACAAAGTATAATGGATATATACCCCAGTTGGTGGCGGTAATGCAAAATATATTGGATGCCAACCGCCGCTAAACCTCACCGAAGGAGATCTGCTGGCTGTAGCAAGTTATATAATATTGTGTTGACAGCAGAGCTGACTGAAGATCGGGCATTCAACTTGCAGTTGTTGATTCCATGGTCACGTCTTCATGTGACGTGATAAAACTTCAAGTTGCACGCTACTTTCGTATCAAGGTGTTGTAGAACGAGTGTCTCATGAAACATATTCCAGACACTGAACTTTTTGCTATCATGGCATAACTGACAGAGACATATCAGCTAGCTAGATAGGCCAGCCAGCTGTAGCTATGCTAGCTAGCTGCTGTCAGGTTGGCTAAACACAAGGTCAGCGCAGGCTTTAGCCTACACATAGAACTTAATAGATCATCTTGAGATGGTGAGTCAGTCAGGAGGGGAGAAGTCCTCATCTTCAAAACTGCTCTCCATAGCAAAGCTAGCTTAGCTTACCTCTGTCACTAACTCACTGCTGCAATTTTTGTTTGTTGTGATTGAATGGCAGACACCCAAGAACACCCACATTAAACTACATCCCAGACTGGCAGACAACTCTCATTTGGGCTTCAGTAATGGCCGCTGCATTTCTTAATAGACATGTTCACACTGCACCTTAGCCCAGGGCTAAGAGCCTCCTTAGCCCTGGACTAAGGGAGATTTTAGCCCAGGACTATGCGAGTGTTCACACTTGCACATTCTAAAGTGGGGCTAGCACCAACCTTAGCCCAGAGATAGCTGGCCCTGCTCCGGAGCAGGATTAGCACCGACTTTTCAGGGTTAGCCCCAGAAACATGGTGCCAAAATAGCCTGTGTGAAACAGGGTCAAGAACAACGCCTAGAATGCTCACTGTCCAATCACAATAGCTGCACTGTCACTTAATTGACATATGATTGTGATGCCTGTAATTGGGGTCGGGCTTCATCACCCGGCGCACTGTCCCCGTGCGTGTCCGGGTGGCGGGGGGGCTATGGGAGGATATCTAGTTTTTCATTGTGGGCTCTCCGGAGTGTCCCCTCGTCCTCGGGTACCCCTGGCTGGTCGCCCACAAACCCCGAATAGACTGGTCCATGGGGCGGCTCATCCTGGAGGGAGGCTCCGCCCCCGTCCTGTTCCGCACTCCACCGACCACTCATCAGCCCAAACCACCGTCCCAAACCACCTACCAGTCCTCACCTCTTCCCTAGGTATCGCACTCCGAACCGTCACCGGCCCAGACCTGGCAGGCGTTTCCCGGGAGTATTGGGATCTGGGGGAGGTGTTTAGTAAGAGGCGTGCCAAGGGCCTACCTCCTCACAGGCCATACAACTGCACTATCGATCTCTTGCTGGGCGCCATGCCCACACGAGGGCGATTGTTTTCCTTGTCCCGGCCAGAGACGCTGGCCATGAGGGAGTATATTGACGAGGCACTCACCGAGGGTCCCATCCGTCCCTCTACCTCACCCGCGGGCGCAGGCTTCTTCTTCGTGGGGAAAAAGGATGGTGGGCAGCGGCCGTGCATTGATTACCGGGCGCTCAACGACATCACGGTTAAGAATCGCTACCCACTCCCCCTGATGACGACGGCATTCGAGTCGTTGCAGGGAGCCCGGGTCTTCACCAAGCTGGACTTTCGCAATGCCTACAACCTGGTGAGGATTCGGGAGGGGGACGAGTGGAAGACGGCTTTTAACACACCCAGTGGGCATTACGAGTACCAAGTCATGCCGTTCGATCTAGCCAACGCGTTTGCGGTGTTCCAGGCGTTGGTCAATGACATGCTCCGGGACCTCCTCAACTACAGCGTCTTTGTGTATTTGGATGACATCCTAATATTCTCAAAGGACATGAGTGAACACCAGTAGCACGTTCGGCAGGTCCTCCAATGCCTTTGCCATCACCAGCTCTACGTCAAAGCGGAGAAGTGCGTGTTCCACACAGAGACAGTCTCCTTCCTGGGGTTCATCGTCACCCATGGGGACCTACGGATGGACCCAGCCAAGGTCAGCGCGGTACTGGATTGGCCCCAGCCTTCGTCCCTCAAGCAACTACAGTGGTTTTTAGGGTTCACACATTTTTATAGCCGATTTATTCGCAATTTTAGCCCCTAGCCTCTCCCCTGACAGCCCTCACCCAGACGAGCGTGTGCTCCTTCGCTTGAACCCTGAAAGCGGGGAACGCATTTGATGCGCTTAAGCGGCGGTTTACATCGGCCCCGGTCCTAGGGCATCCTGATGTGTCCCTGCCGTTCATTGTGGAGGTGGATGCTTCAGACATTGCGGTGCAATCCTGTCCCAGCGGTTCCTCACGGATGGTAAGACTCACCCCTGCGCATTTATCTCCCGTCGGCTGTCCCCGGCGGAGCGGAATTACGACGTGGGGAACTGTGAGTTGCTAGCGGTCAAGCTCGCCCTGGGGGAGTGGAGGCATTGGCTAGAGGGGGCCGCCCATCCATTTGTTGTATGGATGAACTTAGCCTACATTCAAGAGGCTCAACTCGCGCTAGGCCAGGTTCCGGTTCACCATCTCATAAAGTCTGGGGTCGAAGAACACCAAGCCTGACGCGCTCTCCCCGTGGACCTGGTGGAGAGGGTTGATCTCATTGTCCCCAAAGCCCTGATTGCTGCACTAGTTTCGTGGGTAATCGATAGGCTGGTCAGAGCAGAGCTATGGCGGGAGCCCGATCCGGGCAGAAGTCCATCAGGGAGCATGTACGTACCCAAGGCTGCGCGCTTGCGACTGCTTCAGTGGGAGCACGCGTCCAACCTCACCAACCATCCGGGGGGCACCAGGACGTTGGAGTTCCTGCGTAGGAGGTTCTGGTGGCCATCTGCTGAGGGGGATACGTGCGCCTTCGTGGCTGCTTGCCCGGTGTGCGCGCGCACGAAGAGCTCATGTCAGCCCGCGGCAGGGCTGCTCCAACCCCTGCCTATCCCCAAGCGTCCCTGGTCCCAGATCTCTCTGGATTTCATTTCTGCCCTACCCCCCTCTGATGGATACACAGTCATCCTGGTCATTGTGGACCGGTTCTCAAAGGCTGCCCACTTCATTCCCCTTCCCAAACTCCCGTTGGCCCGGGAGACGGCTAAGTTGGTGGTGCAGCTCGTTTTCCCGGGTCTACGGCCTTCCCCAAGATGTGGTGTCGGATCGGGGCCCTCAGGGTTCGCCACCTGCCTCGGCACCTCCGTCAGCTTGTCTTCCGGCTTCCATCACCAGTCGAACGGGCAGACGGAGTGCGTCAACCAGGATCTGGAGAGGGTGCTGAGGTGCTACGCCTCTAGCAACCCAGCTACGTGGAGTCAGCAACTGGCGTGGGCGGAGTACGCCCACAACACCCTTCTCTGCTCGTCCACCGGTCTGTCCACTTTCCAGTGCCAATACGGTACCAACCTCCCCTATTCCCCGAGCAAGGAGGAGGCAGCGGTTCCGTCGGTCCCACATCAGTCGCTGCACCTGGAGTCACGCTTAAGCAGGCCTCGGTCAGGTCTCAAAATCAGGCCGGCCCCGGTCTTTCGCCCGGGACAGAGGGTGTGGCTCTCCATGCAGGATCTTCCACTCCGCATGGAGTCCAGGAAGCTGTCCCCCCGGTTCGTCGGGCCATTCAGATTGGTCCAGCGAGTCAACCCAGTGGCCTACCGCCTGAAACTTCCCCCCACCATGCAGGTGCATCCAACATTCCATGTGTCCCTCCTCAAACCCGTCGCCACCTGTCCCCTGCTCCCCCTCCTCGTCCTGTTCCCCCGCTGCACCTCGTCGGAGGACAGCCGGCTTTTACTGTGGACCGGATCCTGGACTGCCGGCGGGTGGGGAGGGGTCTCCAATTTCTGGTGGACTGAGAGGGTTATGGGCCGGAGGAGCGGTCCTGGGTGCCCATGAGGGACATTCTGGACCCAGGGCTGATAACAACATTCCATCGCCTCCACCGTAGGTGCTGAGGTGAAAATTGTAGACCTCCACATGTCTGGTTCAACCTTAGGAGCAATTTCCAAATGCCTGAAGGTACCACGTTCATCTGTACAAACAATAGTACGCACGTATAAACATCATGGGACCACGCAGCCGTCATACTGCTCAGGAAGGAGATGTGTTCTGTCTCCTCAAGATAAACGTACTTTGGTGCGAAAAGTGCAAATCAATCCCAGAACAACAGCAAAGGACCTTGTGAAGATGCTGGAGGAAACAGGTACAAATGTATCTATATCCACAGTAAAACGAGTCCTATATCGACATAACCTGACAGGCCGCTCAGCAAGGAAGAAGCCACTGCTCCAAAACAGCCATAAAAAAGCCAGACTACGGTTTGCAACTGCAAATGGGGACAAAGATTGTACTTTTTGGAGAAATGTTTGGCCATAATGACCATCGTTATGTTTGGAGGAAAAAGGGGGATGCTTGAAAGCCGAAGAACACCATCCCAACCGTGAAGCACGGGGGTGGCAGCATCATGCTGTGGGGGTGTTTTGCTGCAGGAGGGACTGGTGCACGTCACAAAATAGATGGCATCATGAGGAAGGAAAATGATGTGGATATATTGAAGCAACATCTCAACACATCGGTCAGGAAGTTAAAGCTTGTTCGCAAATGGGTCTTCCAAATGGACAATGACCCCAAGCATACTTCCAAAGTTGTGGCAAAATGGCTTAAGGACAACAAAGTCAAGGTATTGGAGTGGCCATCACAAAGCCCAGACCTCAATCCTATAGAAAATGTGTGGGCAGAACTGAAAAAGCGTGTGCAAGCCAGGAGGCCTACAAATCTGACTCAGTTACACCAGCTCTGTCAGGAGGAATGGGCCAAAATTCACCCAACTTATTGTGGGAATCTTGTGGAAGGCTACCCGAAACGTTTGACCCAAGTTAAACTATTTAAAGGCAATCCTACCAAATACTAATTGAGTGTATGTAAACTTCTGACCCACTGGGAATGTGATGAAAGAAATAAAAGCTGAAATAAATCATTCTCTCTACTATTATTCGGACATTTCACATTCTTAAAATAAAGTGGTGATCCTAACTGACCTAAGACATGGAATTTTTACTAGGATTAAATGTCAGGAATTGTGAAAAACTGAGTTTAAATGTATTTGGCTAAGGTGTATGTAAACTTCCGACTTCAACTGTATGCACAGGTACTTGAGAAGTGTTCTCCTGTTTCGTTATTTGTTTCAGTCGTAGGTAGTATTTCGTATTTTGGCTGTCAGACGGTTTTTGGAGACTAATTTGCTCTGCCTTTCTTTTATCGTGATAAGTCCGTAATTTTGTATTCTGGCTTCGGGACCACCAGTGAAGATCCTTGTTTCACCATCACTGCCTACTGTATATCCTGCACCACACCTGGGTCACACCTCACACCAGCCCTCACAGTAATACGTTCTGCACGTTATTTTGATAAGTAAATTCATACTATTTTATCCTTCCATATGAGGACGAAAGCCAAAGCAAAAACATTGGTTACTATGCGTAACAAAAACGGTTTATATGCAGCAGGCAGGCTCATTTAGCCGACTAAAGCTACAAACTCTACAGTTGGAAGGGCAGCCAGCAAACGCAACATGTTCGTCTATTTTCATAGATTTTCTATTTACATTTAATTGGATATATCCATGATAATAATATTGTTGCATGATTTCGCCTGGATCAGAAAAGTTTATGTCTCGTTCGTGCAACGTTCTCTGTACAGGGGCAAGATCGAATATCAAAAGTGAAACATTGTTTCCGAGGCCAGATAGGCAGACAGCAAGGTTGATACAAACCATCACTGTCGGAAATCAAACGCTAGCCTAGAAGCAAGATGAAATAAGTCAGGCATAATCAACGAGGGGCTATGCGTTCTATGGAAAATAATCAATGACGTGGAATGTGTTCCATGGAGTTGCCTTATTTACCAGAGAACGCATAGAGCCCCCTGATTATCCCCTTTATACCATGGCTATAATTTAAACACATTTGCCACTAGAAATGTGTTCATTTGCTGGTAGAAATGTGTTCAACATCCACTGAAGTAGCCTAGCAAGTTTACTAGATAGCTACAGTAGTTGCCGTGGTAACCAAACAAACACACTTGCTAGTTTAGCTAACCAAAACATCAGCCCTAGCTTGCTATTATCAAAATCGAATTCAACAATACTGATACTGTTTTCAACTTTCAAAAGCAGTTCTAACAAAACATGCAAAAATGATCTATAGCCATTGAATTCTACCATGCAAATATACTGTGCATTATAGGGAAATAATGCACACTCTAGAATGCCCTTCAAGCCAATCAGAAAGGAGTATTCAACAATGCCATGGTATGATGTGTTAATAAATGTCTTGTTGCTTGTAACATTGGTCACGTGTCAGAGATAGAATGTATTCCAAAGTCCTGGGCTAACAGACAAACACAACATGCGATCAACAAGTGTGAATCCTTAGCCCTGGGCTAAAGCTTAGCCCAGGGTTAACAAATGCTTGTTTGAACACAGGCTAAGCTAGCCCAGGGCCAGTCTAGCCTATAGCCCAGGCTAAAAACAATGCAGTGTGAAAAGGCCTAATGAGCACCGGAAGAAACAGAAGCGGAATCGGTGAGTGCAGTTCACCTTTAATAGTTAGTTCTTAGTTGAGGTGATGTCCCTCATCTTGTGCCAGCCAGACCGGGGACACAAACCCTTACAGACACCACAGTGACAGCTCTAAATGCAGGACCTGTTTCCAATGCATTGTGTGCAAGCTTATTTAAAACCATATGCATACATCATGATCATTTATCAAATTTTAGGGAATAAATACACAAGATAAACACATCATGAATGTAAAGATGAATTTGGCCAACAGTGCTCCCTCAAAAATATGTTTTGCGACGAAGCACTGCAGTTATGGATCCTACCAGTGGAGGCTACTCAGAGGAGGAAGGGGCTGTTTAATCAGCTTCTTGATAAGCCACACCTGTCAGGGGGATGGATTATCTTGGCAAAGGAGAAATGCTCACTAACAGGGATGTAAACAAAAGCTTTTTGTGCAAATGGAACATTTCTGGGATATTTTATTTCAGCTCATGAAACATGGGACCAACACTTTACATATTGCATTTATATTTTTGTTCAGTATATATTCATGTCACCAAATAATGTATTAAAACCCACTGTTTTGCAATGAAGGTCTACAGTAGCCTCAATAGCACTCTCTGGGGTAGCACCGTTGTGTAGCCGGAGGACAGCTAGTTTCCGTCCTCCTCTGGGTACATTGACTTCAATACAAAACCAAGGAGGCTCAATGTTCTCACCCCCTTCCATAGACTTACACAGTCATTATTACAACTTCCGGAGGACATTCTCCAACCTATCAGAGCTCTTGCAGTATGAACTGACATGTTGTCGATGCAATCAAAGGATCCGACAATTAATCTAGTACTGAAAGCATAAGCTACAGCTAGCTAGCACTGCAGTGCATGAAATGTGGGGTGTGATGAAACTTCTCTTATACACAATGTACCGTTCGGCACCACAGTGCTAATAACCTGCATGTGTATATTTCACATGTTGTGTGAAAGGTACATCATGATTGGTTCACATCAACTCTTAGGCACGACTCCATTGTTCAACATAACTTGTAGAGTGGACCTAATCATGATGATGGGAAAGTTAGAGCACACAGTTGGTGTGTGGAGGCTACTCTCTTTGTCTCAGTATTACTACAGCTGTTTCTCTTGCACAGTAGGCTTGTATTTAGATTATGACACAAATTCTTGATTTTGCAAACATTTTCAAATATTGAAATATATTTCAAAATACATGTATTTTTCAATATTAAAATGTAAAAAAACATGTTTAAGAAAGTGTTTTGCTTTGGTTGTACCTGGAACGGTTCTCTGCTCTGTTGCTGCTCTTTCATTTACATTTTACATTTTAGTCATTTAGCAGACGCTCTTATCCAGAGCGACTTACAGTTAGTGAGTGCATACATTAATTTTTTTTTTTTTTCCCATACTGGCCCCCTGTGGGAATCGAACCCACAACCCTGGCGTTGCAAACGCCATGCTCTACCAACAGAGCTACATCCCTGCAGGCCATTTCCTCCCCTACCCTGGATGACGCTGGGCCAATTGCTGTCCTACACACACTTCTTTAATATTAGTAAAAAAAATGTACTACGTTCCATTTCTTAACAGATTATAATTTCTCTAATATGGCTACATAACAAAAATATTATATATTTCTTACAGCTGAAACGTGGTGTTACAGCATTTACAGCCTCAATGTGTTCTTAGAAGTCTGTCTCTTCAATATCTCTCTGCATCAAAAGCACTTGAGGCTCTTTGGTTTACTGCCCAGCCAAAGGTTGCACTTCCACAGCTTTATATAATTATTAAGTAAGCAATCATGTTAACCCACTGTTTTAAAGATAATACAATGATAAGGTTCTGCCAGTCACACTGTGGTGTAGTTTGCACTATAACGCTGCTCTCCCTCCCTGTAAGAAAATACATCGCTTCTCCACAGATGCCATGCTGTCCTCTCCTCTTTCAGGTCGAGTATGAAATGTACCTGAGAGAGGCACTGTAAAAAAACCTTGGTCAGCAACACTTTGTAATGACCCTGCTTAGCTAGTGGCATTTTATCAAAGCTCATAAACCTTGAATGACTATATATTGATAAAGACTATTTAAAGTGTCATCTCAACAATAACATTTGTACTGTAAATGTGGCCCTACAGGCTCCAACCCTGGGCTTTCAGAGCTCCAATCAGGCTGTGGTGGTGATAAGCATGGTGTCTAGTGGGCCACAGCCCTACACACATCAATAAGGTAAAAAGTGACACAACCTTTGTGGGGACATACAGTGCATTCGGAAATTAGTTGACTTTTTCCACCTTTAGCTACATTACAGCCTTATTCTAAAATTGATTAAATTGTTTTTTTCCCCCTCATCAATCTACACACAATACAACCATAATGACAAAGCAAAAACAAGTTTTTAGAAATGTTTGCAAATTTATAAAGAAATATATATCTGAAATATGGGTAGGCCTATTGCTATTTAAACCTTGGCATTTATTTGTTTGGGAGACAGGACAGGGAACAGGTCCACATGCTGCCAGATTACAGGTATAGTTGAAGCCTGGGTTTTGTTTGCAAAGCTCTATTTGGTTCAGTATTTCCTTTTGTTGCAACAACCAATTTCTTATTTTGTTTTTGTAAATCCTTGTACAGTTCGCCAGCTATCTTCACGTTTGCCAATAGAAGCCTAACTCTGGGCAGAAAAAACGATCTTCATTGTCAGCCTCCTCACTGTTAAAATCCTACCACTGGTTCAACCTACACAGAGGGTGACTAGGATGTCATTATTAAATGTAAAAACGTATAAAATGAGTCTGATAGGACAATTCTCACACTCACACCATATGACAACAATACAGACTATCTGCCATCGTTAAGAAAGCATAAATGAATATGATATCATGCAACGATATCAGTCCCCACAACAGATAAGAGTTAATAATACTGTAGTTGGATATCTACTGTACAGATACAGTGCAGTATACTGTGTTGAATTTAATTGTGGTGCACATGCAACCATAGGTGTAGGCTAAGAAAGTGTAACTTGAGTGTTCAAACTAATTGGGTAACATATGAACATCACATCAAGTCACGAGTTGTTTACTCATTTGTTCCCCCCTCTATGTTACATATGTCATATATTTCCCACAGAGGGCCAGGACACTTTGCCCTGATCAATAGCAATAAAGCAATCAGTTTGTCAGTCAGGGGCTGTATGTATGGAGGTGTATGGAGGTGGGGTCGGTGAGAAGGAAAATAATATAGCTCATTTACGACTTTACTGTGGAGGTGGGGAGGGTGGTGGTTTCAGGCTGAACTCCATGAACAAACACACACACACACACGAGTGTGTGCACGCAAACAAACACACATACACACGAGCGCACACACACGCACACACGCACAGCCCCTCCCCCCTCTCTGGTCCAAGAAGTGCATGTCCAGACATCAGAGTGCACTTTGCCCAGGCCAACCATAAAGCCTGACCATAAATATAGCTCTACTTCTGAACTGGATGACATGTGAGAGGACCTTCAGACGGAGAGTGATCAATGCCTCCAACACGGCACTCAGACCCAAGACAGGCATATACACTGCCAATTGCCAAACACACACAAACAGTTATGAAAATACATGACTCTTACCTGGAACTGGGATGACGTGTCAACGTCCCAAATAAAGAGGAAGGAATCAATTCCTTCCAACATGGCAGATTTGAATTGAAACTAACAAATACATTATTCTGAACATATCTAGGGGAAATACTATTTTCAAAGATGGTGGCAATTGATTTCCCTTCATAATGTTCTGGCAGGACTATATGCATTTAGCCTCTCTGAGTTATGTTCAACAGGCCAATAAACTGACTGGGCATTGGATATATTGCCACCTTGTGGTGTGTTCTACAACTTGCACTTCAACAATGTTGTTCCACTCACCCTTCATTAGTTTAAAAAAATATAATTCAACGTTTTGAAGTGCTGGGATACTGAAACCTTCAATAGAATGGTTTCCTCACCAAACATTATTTTAGCCTGGTAAGCCTTCGTCGTGGTGCTTACACAATAACTTCAAAGGGAAAGTTCACCTCAAAATCTAACTTTACACAAAAAGGAAAGTTCAACTCAACATCTACATTTTCTTAAAGGGAAACGGTGAGGTGATATACTGTTCTATTAGTTTCTATGAGGTTCTGTACCTTCTCATAGATGTTCACCACCTTATCAGCATTATTCTGCAGCTTTTCAATCAGAGCAGACACCTGTGTTGGGCGTCCCGAGAGATGAGTCAACAGTAAAGTTGTATACAGTGCATTCGGAAAGTATTCAGACCCCTTGACTTTTTCCACATTTTGTTTACGTCACGGCCTTATTCTGAAATTGATTAAATCGCCCCCCCCCTCTTAAATCTACACACAATACCCCATAATGACAAAGCAAAAACAGGTTTATAGAAATGTTTGCAAATGTATTAAAAACAAAAAAACAGAAATATCACATTTACATAAGTATTCAGACCCTTTACTCAGTACTTTGTTGAAGCACCTTTGGCAGCGATTGCTGCCTCGAGTCATCTTGGGTACAAGCTTGGCACACCTGTATTTGGGGAGTTTCTCCCATTCTTCTCTGCAGATCCTCTCAAGCTCTGTCAGATTGGATGGGGAGCGTCACAGCACAACTATTTTCAGGTCTCTCCAGAGATGTTCGATCGGGTTCAAGTCCGGGCTTGGCCACTCAAGGACATTCAGAGACTTGTCCCGAAGCCACTCCTGTGTTGTCATGGCTGTGTGCTTAGGGTCGTTGTCCTGTTGGAAGGTGAACCTTCGCCTCAGTCTGAGGTCTTGAGCGCTGTGGAGAAGGTTTTCATCAAGGATCTCTCTGTACTTTGCTCCGTTCATCTTTCCCTCGATCCTGACTAGTCTCCCAGTCCCTGCTGCTGAAAAACATCCCCACAGCATGATGCTGCCACCACCATTGTTCACCGTAGGGATGGTGCCAGGTTTCCTCCAGACGTGACTCTTGGCATTCAGGCCAAAGAGTTCAATCTTGGTTTCATCAGACCAGAGAATCTTGTTTCTCATGATCTGAGAGTCCTTTAGGCAAACTCCAAGCGGGCTGTCATGTGCCTTTCACTGATGGGTGGCTTTCGTCTGGCCACTAGCATAAAGGCCTGATTGGTGGAGTTCTGCAGAGATGGTAGTCCTTCTGGAAGGTTCTCCCATCTCCACTGAGGAACTCCGGAGCTCTGTCAGAGTGGCCATCGGGTTCTTGGTCATCTCCCTGACCAAGGCCCTTCTCCCCCAATTGCTCAGTTTGGCCGGGCGGCCAGCTCTAGGAAGAGTCTTGGTGGTTCCAAACTTCTTCCATTTAAGAATGATGGAGGACACTGTGTTCTTGGGGACCTTCAATGCTGCAGAAATGTTTTGGTACCCTTCCCCAGAGCTGTGCCTCGACACAATCGGCGCTCTACGGACAATTCCTTCGACCTCATGGCTTGGTTTTTGCTCCGACATGCACTGTCAACTGTGGGACCTTACAGTTGAAGTCAGAAGTTTCCATACACAGGTTGAAGTCATTAAAATTCATTTTTCAACCACTCCACAAATGTCTTGTTAACAAACTATAGTTTTGGCAAGTTGGTTAGAACATCTACTTTGTGCATGACACAAGTCATTTTTCCAACAATTGTTTATAGACAGATTATTTCACTTATAATTCACTGTATCACAATTCCAGTGGGTCAGAAGTTTACATACACTAAGTTGACTGTGCCTTTAAACAGCTTGGAAAATTCCAGAAAATGATGTCATGGCTTTAGAAGCTTCTGATAGGCTAATTGACATCCTTTGAGTCAATTGGAGGTGTACCTGTGGATGTATTTCAAAGCCTACCTTCAAACTCAGTGCCTCTTTGCTTGACATCATGGGAAAATCAAAAAATTACCTCAGATTTATTTAATTTTTTTACCTCCACAAGTCGGGTTCATCCTTGGGAGCAATTTACAAACGCCTGAAGGTACCACATTCATCGGTACAAACAATAGTACACAAGTATAAACACCATGGGACCACGCAGCTGTCATACCGCTCAGGAAGGAGACGTGTTCTGTCTCCTAGAGATGAACGTACTTTGGTGCGAAAAGTGCAAATCAATCCCAGAACAACAGCAGACCTTGTGAAGATGCTGGAGGAAACAGGTACAAAAGTATCTATATCCACAGTAAAACGAGTCCTATATCGACATAACCTGAAAGGCCGCTCAGCAAGGAAGAAGCCACTGCTCCAAAACCGCCATAAAAAAGCCAGACTACGGTTTGCAACTGCACATGGGGACAAAGATCGTACTTTTTGGAGAAATGTCCTCTGGTCTGATGAAACAAAAATGGAACTGTTTGGCCATAATGACCATAGTTATGTTTGGAGTAAAAAGGGGATAGGCTTGCAAGCCAAAGAACACCATCCCAACCGTGAAGCACGGGGGTGGCAGCATCATGCGGTTGGGGTGCTTTGCTGCAGAAGGGACTGGTGCACTTCACAAAATAGATGACATCATGTGGAAGGAAAATTATGTGGATTTATTGAAGCAACATCTCAAGACATCAGTCAGAAAGTTAAAGCTTGGTCGCAAATGGGTCTTCCAAATGAACAATGACCCCAAGCATACTTCCAAAGTTGTGGCAAAATGGCTTAAGGACAACAAAGTCAAGGTATTGGAGTGGCCATCGCAAAGCCCTGACCTCAATCCTATAGAAAATGTGTGGGCAGAACTGAAAAAGCGTGTGCGAGCAAGGAGGCCTACAAACTTGAGTCAGTTACACCAGCTCTGTCAGGAGGAATGGGCCAAAATTCACCCAACTTATTGTGGGAAACTTGTGGAAGGCTACCCGAAACGTTTGACCCAAGTTAAACAATTTAAAGGCAATGCTACCAAATACAAATTGAGTGTATGTAAACTTCTGACCCACTGGGAATGTGATGAAAGGAATACAAGCTGAAATAAATCATTCTCTCTACTATTATGCTGACATTTCACATTCTTAAAATAAAGTGGTGATCCTAACTGACCGAAGACAGGGAATTTTTACTAGGATTAAATGTCAGGAATTGTGAAAAACAGAGTTTAAATGTGTTTGGCTAAGGTGTATGTAAACTTCCAACTTCAACTGTATATAGACAGGTGTGTGCCTTTCCAAATCATGTCCAATCAATTGAATTTACCACAGGTGGACTCCAATCAAGTTGTAGAAACATCTCAAGCATGATCATTAGAAACAGGATGCACCTGAGCTCAATTTCAAGTTCATAGCAAAGGGTCTGAATACTTATAAGGTTCTGTTTTTTATTTATAATACATTTGTTTTAAATAACTGTTTTCGCTTTGTCATTATGGGGTATTGTGTGTAGATTGCTGAGAATGTATTTATTTTTAATCAATTTTAGAATAAGGCTGTAACGTAACAAAATGTGGAAAAAGTCAAGGGGTCTGAATCTTTCCGAAAGCACTGTATACATAGACCATCGGAGGGAAAAGACACCACTTAGTTATATATACAGACGATCTCTGTTCCTGTGTGCTGGGTAAAAAAGACCACTGTGAGGGTAAAGTGAGACAGTTGGATGAACTATGCCTTTAAACAGAGCTTTGCTGTTTCTGTTGTGTTATACAGTATGTTATGTTCCATGTTATGTGGCAAGCCCTAGAGGGCCTGGTCCTTGTCCTGAGCCGTGGGTCTGTGATCAGCAGCAGATAGGCCCAGCCAGGCAGTCTGCTGATCACCTAGCATGGCTTAGACCCAGCCGTCCATTCAATCATCCATCACTCTGACTGCAGCATTGCTATCCTGTCGGGGTGCTGGAGACAGCACTATCTTCCCTGGCCTGAGGAGTGGGGAGCATGGCTGAGCTGCCTGGGGAGAATGCTGTTTGCTGACTGGGTCGTGAGGGGTCGGGGGTCATTCTTCCCGCACCAGGCAGTCAGTTTGTCAGTTAACCTCTGCTGGGTGTGAGTGACAGGAGCCCATTAGTCCAGCCCGGGCAGGAGAGGGATGGAGACGACAGTCACCACAGGACATGGAGGACACTGACTTTGTCTTTGACCCCCCAGGACTGTGCTGTGATCAGTGAGGGAGATCATAGAACCATCCCTAGTGTCTGCTGATTTACCTTAGTTTGCAGCCCTTCAATTTTGTTTAGTAAATTGTTTTGTATATTGATATGCTCAGCCAAATGCCTTTAAATGTTTGTAAATTTGTCAAAAACAAATACAAAAATGGTGCGACGCCAGCCTACACAGCAGGGGAAAGGCAACATGCTAATTAGTTGTCCATCAAACATTTATAAACAAACAAGTTGACACTGTCGTCCTTCAGTTAATTTATATTCACAACAAATAAAAACAAGTCCCTGTGGGTAGATGTCCCAAGGTTCATTTATAACTTTATTTCAGCTATACGTTTGTTTTTTAAAGCACTTTTAAGCAATACAGTGACCAGCATTCATGATACATGTTGTACTGCATACATCAAACATTCATGCCAAAAAAAGGAAAAGGAATACTACTGAAACCTTTTAATAGCTGAACAGATATAAGTATTGAAAATAAGGTAAAAAATCGGCCTTTATAACAACTGCATCAAGACAATACTACCATAAAGCAATATTAGTGCTTCAAGCTTTTAAAATGTTAACGTGATCAGTGAAAGGAATAAAAACTGGTAGGTACATTTCTTTCTTTCCTAAAAAATAGCTTGTTTGCATTGGCAAACCCATGTACGAGGGAGGTGGTCACCTTTTTTTCCCTCCACAGAGGGATCTGATGTATTAGTGTCAACTTTGCCAGGGGAACCCTTTTCTTCTTACCCCCCAAAAACATGAATGATACATGAAGAACTTGACAAAAATATATCCTCATCATCAATCTTACTATTGACTCAGAACATGTTAGACTTGCAGAGACAAAACAAGATATAAAATAATACTTTGATAATGTTTTTTTTTTGCTGGAAGTCTATCAAAATAAAAGACCAATTTCAACATTGATATTGAAGCAGGATGTGTGGGTGTGAGGGAGAGGCTACATTACAGGTGAGACGTTAGAGCTACATCTCTAAATCCTATTTGTGGGCAGCAATACAAAATCATTTCCTCTATATCGTTTTAGCTTTCCATTAGATTGTACACTAGCACAATACAATATTATATATATATTTTTAAAGAAAATACATTTAAATAAAATACAATGTAAAGAGCACCTTATCCCCAAACAACATGTCTTTAACAGGTAAATAATTTTTGGAAGCAATGGCACAGGAATAATCAATGGTTATTAGCGATGCTTATATGAATCATAGGATGGATGAATAGACAGACAGACAATACCATCTATAGTCTCAGAACAGCTCCACAGCAACTTGTGACATACCTGATGACATACTGTTGTACAAATGCTCAATAATGTGTGAATTCATCCATCCAGCATGTACAGTCATGGTCAAAAGTTATGAGAATACAAATACTAATTTTCACAAAGTCTGCTGCCTCAGTTTTGATGATGGCAATTTGCATATACTCCAGAATGTCATGAAGAGTGATCAGATGAATTGCAATTAATTGCAAAGTCCCTCTTTGCCATAAAAATGAACTCAATCCCCCCAAAACATTTCCACTGCATTTCAGCCCTGCCACAAAAGGATCAGCTGCCGTCATGTCAGTGATTCTCTCGTTAACACAGGTGAGTGTTGACGAGGACAAGGCTGGAGATCACTGTCATGCTGATTGAGTTAGAATAACAGACTGGAAGCTTTAAAAGGAGTGTGGTGCTTGAAATCATTGTTCTTCCTCTGTTAACCATGGTTAACTGCAAGGAAACACGTGCCGTCATCATTGCTTTGCAAAAAAAGGGCTTCACAGGCAAGGATATTGCTGCTAGTAAGATTGCACCTAAATCAACCATTTATCGCATCATCAAGAACTTCAAGGAGAGAGGTTCAATTGTTGTGAAGAAGGTATCAGGGCGCCCAAGAAAGTCCAGCAAATGCCAGGACCGTCTCCTAAAGTTGATTCAGCTGCGGGATCGGGGTACCACCAGTGCAGAGCTTGCTCAGGAATGGCAGCAGGCAGGTGTGAGTGCATCTGCACACACAGTGAGGCGAAGACTTTTGGAGGATGGCCTGGTGTCAAGAAGAGCAGCAAAGAAGCCACTTCTCTCCAGGAAAAACATCAGACTGATATTCTGCAAAAGGATACAGGGATTGGACTGCTGAGGACTGGGGTAAAGTCATTTTCTCTGGTGAATCCCCTTTCTGATTGTTTGGGGCATCCGGAAAACACCTTGTCCGGAGAAGACAAGGTGAGCGCTACCATCAGTCCTGTGTCATGCCAACAGTAAAGCATCCTGAGAACATTCATGTGTGGGGTTGCTTCTCAGCCAAGGGAGTGGGCTCACTCACAATATTGCCTAAGAACACAGCCATGAATACAGAATGGTACCAACACATCCTCCGAGAGCAACTTCTCCCAACCATCCAAGAACAGTTTGGTGACGAACAATGCCTTTTCCAGCATGATGGAGCACGTTGCCATAAAGCAAAAGTGATAACTAAGTGGCTCGGGGAACAAAACATCGACATTTTGGGTCCATGGCCAGGAAACTCCCCAGACCTTAATCCCATTGAGAACTTGTGGTCGATCCTCAAGAGGCGGGTGGACAAACAAAAACCCACAAATTCTGACAAACTCCAAGCATTGATTATGCAAGAATGGGCTGCCATCAGTCAGGATGTGGCCCAGAAGTTAATTGACAGCATGCCAGGGCGGATTGCAGAGGTCTTGAAAAAGAAGGGTCAACACTGCAAATATTGACTCTTTGCATAAACTTAATGTAATTGTCAATAAAAGCCTTTGACACTTATGGAATGCTTGTAATTATACTTCAGTATACCATAGTAACATCTGACAAAAATATCACATTACACTGAAGCAGCAAACTTTGTGAAGACCAATACTTGTGTCATTCTCAAAACTTTTGACCACGACTGTACATGATGGATACTATTCACTTAGAGAAGGAAGTAGGCTGAATGAAACTTGTCTTGACTTGCATCTCTACTGGGTCTACAGTACTTAACAGTTAACCATTGCAGCCCAAAGGTGATGCAATACTAAACATGTGCTGCCTGGCTGCGTTTCCCCACTGAGTGAGAGAGGTTGGTAAACAAGGTACAGCTGATGAGGTGTTACCTGGTGATTGGACTACCGCCGTATCACTACGTTATCAGAGTTGAGGTGGACCTCCAAAGTCATGACAGAAAGAACAGCGTTCAATCTGACGTTTTTCTACCTTGAGAGCATGCCAACTAGTGGAAGCCTGTCCTGTGCTGTTGATTGGTCTTAAACACGCAATAGAGGAGCATGTCACAACAATAACCCTACCTCAAATATGCATGTATAGCAGGAGACCAGTTGAACTTTTTTAAAACAGACATAGCATTTTTACAAACATGCCATCATACTGTAATTATCATTGATAATGTTGAGTTAACTCCAAAAGTACGGAATATCCCAGTCAGCAGCTTCTATTATGAATACGCTTGCATAAGAAATATAATAGAACCAATGATAAATGGCCTTTAGATTCAGCATCAGAGGCAGTCTTCTGGGCCATTTCCCAAGGCCAAGAGTCCAACATGACAGGGCTGTGTGCCAAGGACCCCGCCACAAATATCATGATAAAAGGACGAGTTTCTCTCCACATACACAGAGAGAGAGAGACACAGAGAGAGAGAGAGACACAGAGAGAGAGAGAGACACAGAGAGAGAGAGAGAGAGAGCGAGCGAGACAGAGAGCGAGCGAGACAGAGTGAGAGAGCGAGACAGCGAGAGAGAGCGAGACAGCGAGAGAGAGCGAGACAGCGAGAGAGAGCGAGACAGCGAGAGAGAGCGAGAGAGAGAGAGCGAGCGAGACAGAGCGAGAGAGAGAGCGAGCGAGACAGAGCGAGCGAGACAGAGCGAGAGAGAGCGAGCGAGACAGAGCGAGCGAGACAGAGCGAGAGAGAGCGAGCGAGACAGAGCGAGAGAGAGCAAGCGAGACAGAGCGAGCGAGACACAGAGAGCGCGAGAGACACAGAGAGCGCGAGAGACACAGAGAGCGCGAGAGAGACACAGAGAGCGCGAGAGAGACACAGAGAGCGCGAGAGAGACACAGAGAGCGACAGAGAGACACAGAGAGCGAGAGAGAGCAAGAGAAAGAGCAAGAGAAAGACAGAGCGAGACAGAGAGAGAGCGAGAGAGACACAGAGAGAGCGAGAGAGACACAGAGAGAGACAGAGAGAGAGCGCGAGAGAAACACAGAGAGAGCGCGAGAGAGACAGAGAGAGAGCGTGAGAGAGCGTGAGAGCGAGAGACACAGAGCAAGAGAGTGAGACACAGAGAGAGCGACACAGAGAGAGCGACACAAAGAGCGCGACACAGAGCGAGCGCGACACAGAGTGAGCGCGACACAGAGTGAGCGCGACACAGAGAGCGAGCGCGACACAGAGAGCGAGCGCGACACAGAGCGAGAGAGTGTGAGAGAGAGAAAAGGGCATTGAGGCCCAAAGCAGTTTTTGCTGACACAAGGGAATCAAGAGACTAGTCTGCTACAGGCTTTTAGCTGAGATACAACACCAATGTTCTCAGTACAATGTTAAAAATTGTTTTGTTGTAGAATCAATGATAAATGGCCTTCAGATTTAGCTTGAGGCAGTCCTTCAACAGAAGAAGAGTTGAGTCTTCCGGGCATTTACATTTCCCAAGGCCAAGAGTCCAACACGACAGGGCTGTGTGCCAAGAACCCCACCGCAGATATCATGATAACAGGAATAGTAAGAGAGCGAGAGAGAGAGAGAAAGAAAGGCGAAAGGGCATTCTGAGGAACAAAGCAATTTTCCTGACACAAGGGAATCAAGAGACTACAGTCTGCTACAGGCTTTTAGCTGAGATACAACCACACCAAGGTTCTCTCAAAACAATATGTTAGCTTTTTTTTGTAACAAGGTTTCCATTTTTAAGAGGAGCCACAATTGTAATGCTAAAGTCTATGTTTTCTGGTTGTAAGACGTAAAGACGCCCTACGCTGGGCTGGGCTAGCAGACACAGAGGGGAGCAGTGAAGATAAGATAGATGAGAGAGCAGCAGCTGGTGTGGTTGGTTGTAGATGGGGGGTGGTGTTGTAGTAGGCCGAGACTGAAGCCTGGGACTCTAGTAGAGGAGGATGCGTCTTTCGATGGCCTTGCGGCAGATGGGGCACTCGCTCATGCGGTCACCACACAGCTGGCAGGTGCCGTGGCCACACATGAAGATCATGTTCTTCAGCCGGTCCAGACACACTGGACACATGGTCTGGAGAGACACACACAGTAACACTTAGTACTCATCTCTCAGCGGAGTCATCCCAGTTCTGATATAAACATATTGTATTTGGAAAATGGTTGCTCTAAGACATGGCTATAGATGCCAAAAGAGTCTAAAGCCATGTCTCAGGGCAAGGAAAAGGTGTTTAATATCCACACACTACAGTGCCTTCAGAAAGTATTCATAACCCTTGACTTATTACACATTTTTTTGTGTTACAGCCTGAATTCAACATTTTCTCTCACCCATCTACACACAATACCCCATAATGACAAAGTGAAAACAAGTTTAGACATTTTTGCAAAATCATTGAAACTAATCACAAATCTAATTTACACAAGTATTCACACCTGAGTCGATACATGTTAGAATCACCTTTGGCAGCGATTACAGCTGTGAATATTTCTGGATAAGTCTAAGAGCTTTGCACACCTGGATTATACAATTTTTGCATATTTTCTTCAAGCTCTGTCAAGTTGGTTGTTGATCATTGCTAGACAGCCATTCTCAAGTATTGCCATAGATTTTCAAACCGATTTAAGTCAAAACTGTAACTAGGCCTCTAAGGAACATTTAATGTCATCTTGGTAAGCAACTCCAGTATATATTTGGCCTTGTATTTTAGGTTAAGTGTCCTGCTGAAATGTTAATTTGTGTCCCAGTGTCTGTTGGAAAGCAGACTGAAGCAGGTCTTTCTCTAGGATTTTTACTGTGCTTAGCTCTATTCATTTCCCCCCACAAAAACTCCCTAGTCCCTGCCCATGACAAGCATACCCATAACATGATGCAGCCACCACCATGCTTGAAAATATGAATATGAAGAGTGGTACTCAGTGATGTGTTGTGTTGGATTTGCCCCAAACATACTTCCACTTTCACATTATGGGGTATTGTGTGTAGGCCAGTGACACAAAATCTCAATTTCATCCATTTTAAATTCAGGCTGTAACACAACAAAATGTGGAATAAGTCCAAGGGTGTGGATACTTTCTGAAGGCATTGTAAGTGAACGTTTATTGGATGTGCCTAGCATACACACACACAAAGTGGACTGTTTAACATTTGTTATTACAATTCAACCAAATCTGAACCAAGTATATAAACTAAAATGATGCATGTCGTTTAATGATGTCTTTAGTACATATCACCATGTCTTTCGTACATACCACCACGCTTACCTGCTCCTTGATGTCCTGCAGTTGTTGCTGCAGCTTCTGAACGTCAGCGTTGACATTGGTGTTGTCTTTGTCTCTCTGCATGGCCGGGATGTTACCGCTGGCTGTAGGAGGGAAACAAGGATAGAACGCACACAACGTTGAGAAACTAACCAACAACCAACATATGCAGGCTCTTAAACTCGTGGCCCCCGAGCCGTTTTAATGCGGCCTAGAGAGACCGCAAGCGGGAGAGATTGAGATGCCTTTCATTCTGTTGGTGGCAATGTCAACGCAAACCTCCCTTTTATTGACATGCTGCTTTAAAGGCCAAACGAATCAAGCAATCATACAGCCCTGTCTATGTGGGCCATACTGGGAAGAGTTCTACACTTTAATCCAGGCCTTTTTTAACAAGCAGGGATTTCAGAGTTCGACACATGCACTTCCCCAGACAGTGTTCGGCTGAAAATGGTCCGAGGCCCAGTGCTTGAGGGCACAACCTGTCTGAATGGTGAAAATCAGTGTAATTGTGTACTTGTATGCGTGTGCGATTCTGTGTGTGTGGTGTGGAGCGGTCAGCGAAGGATCGCTGCAAAGGAAAGGGGGTTTAGGCAGCAGGGCCTAGGCCAGGCAGGGCAGACAGCAGTGGGGAGTTTTGAACCAGGGCAGAGGATGAGATACTTACACCAACTTAGCGCCAGATTGTTGGGCTGGAGCAGATCCTGCTGCGACCCCCCTGCCATTAGAGCTGAGTTAGAGCTACCTGCTGAGAATAACCAGTCACAGTGTTATAGCAGGAGCCCCAGATACAACTCCACAAGACAAGGCCTGAGGAGGAGCAGTCTACTCTCTATTAAAGGCCCCGAGAGAGAGAGGGAGGGCAAGGAAAATGAGGTTATTAAATCAGAAATAGATGTTAGGTGGGAGGTGTGGGGAGAGGAGTCTTTTCTAGATAGAGTAAGGCAACCGCTTCCTTCCAAGTCGAAAAACAAACACACTAAGTAGTATTATTGGACAAAAGCTACCAGGAGAAAAGCTGTTTGGGTCAGCAGTACCCAGCAGGTAACCTGACAACTCTTAAGTGCTCCCCATTAAACACTAACTAACACTAAGGCTAGGAGAGTCTCGTCTAGGTTGGCATCCCTCTTCAAATGTCAAGGGACATAGGGGAATGTGCATGTGGGCATTGTGTGTGATAGACGATGTACTTTGTATTTGAAGAGATCGGTGTGTGTGATATGTGACTTTGTGTGGCAACACACTGAAAGATCTTTCGACAAGCGAATCTTTGGCAAATCAATATAAAATCAGTGAACTTACAACAGTTTCCCCTTTAACTCAACATAAAAGAATAAGGACAACAAAATAAAGGGAACTGCGTGTGAGGTGCAGTCATAAAGGAGGGACAATAATGTGATAGAAGACTGTGTGCAACTTAAAGACACCACTAGGGATGGTGAACATAACCCAAAATACACACATTAAAATGACCAACACTGTACCATCACTGCTTAGCTAACAGATTGATTTGGATGGAGAAATGGACTGATGGTGATATTGAAAGCAGTTTGCCAAATATACATTTAGGAGCCAGCTAAGGGAGAATTAATAGCCAGTTATGGAGGCCAATTTCTGCTAATGAAATTAGTGCATGCGGCTAAAATGTTATAAAACTGACATGAAGGAATTACATGTTATGATTAAAACACATTCCATAACACTTGGTAAGCCAGTTCCTGTCTGAGTAAATTAACGATCATAGATTATGCATTAATGACCTCAATTAGGAAGCTGTGTGTCCTAGTCTGGGAACATAACACATTCAACTAAAATACACAAAACAATGACAACATTAACATTTAAATAATGCATGAGCAAGACTGACGTGAATCAGAAAACCAAAGCCAACACAGACAGAACAAGGAGGGGAAAACAAAAGGATGGTGAGTCATGACAAGAAAGAAAAGGAGGATAAAAAAAAGGGAATTAAAAGGGAACGTGTGGAAGATTCACTCACTAAGGTCCTCATCATCCTCATCATCATCATCATCATCAGCTGCATCATCCTCCATACCTTTCCCTCCACAACACAGGACGAAGGGCGTGCGGCGTTCCACAACAGCCCGGCATTGTACGCACTTCTTCATGAGGCTGGCACAGTCTACAGCGAGGGAGGGAACAAACACAGAATCACAGGACAGTAAGGCCCGGTAGAACGGGTCAAAGATTCTGGAAAATCCTTAAGTTCTTGCAGCGAGGCAGGGTCCCGTTCAGCAGGGCACAGCGGAAGCAACCTAGGCTGGTTCACTCAATATACTTACTCTCACAAGCGCACATGTGACCGCAGGGCTCGAAGAGCACGGCAGCCTTCTTGTCAGAACACACGACACACTCCTCGATCTGTATGGAGACAAAAAAACTGATGTCAATGAAGGGAAAGAGAAGAGAAAGTCCTACCTCTGATTGGAGGATGTCTTTACCCCCCAAACAGATTGAAAACATCTATCAATTGATTCTCTCATTAGCAACTTATACAGCTTGATACTTACCGAGGCACTACAACAGTTTGCCTTAATCATTAAGGGACATCAATGGGAGACTTCGAGCGAAAATGGGAGTTAAAAGCTCGCAGATCCCAAGTCAGAATACCGCCCTAAATGTTCCAATACAGACATAATCACTTTATTGAGGCTGGGTGGGTGTGCAACAGTACCTTGGTTCTGGACTGGACCTGGTCCTTGCAGATGAGACACTTCTTGACGCGTGGGGAGCAGAGAGAGCAGGTGGCGATGTGTCCACAGGGTCCGAACAGGGTGTCTCTCTTCATGTCAGAACACACCATACACTCCTCCAGGGTCTCACTGTTACTGTTCAGAGACGGGCTGCGAGAACCCACCTGGCCACTGGAGGGGAGAGAGAG
Organism: Coregonus clupeaformis; assembly: GCF_020615455.1. Classification (NCBI taxonomy): domain Eukaryota; kingdom Metazoa; phylum Chordata; class Actinopteri; order Salmoniformes; family Salmonidae; genus Coregonus; species Coregonus clupeaformis. The sequence continues at coordinate 27,903,933 of NC_059205.1, forward strand.
GGGGAGAGAAGAGGGCGTTTGAGAAAGAGGAGACAGGATACAAATGGAAGATAGGGAGACAACTAGTTGAAGCGCAACAACGCAATCTAAAATAGTCTAAACCATGTTATACTGTGGGTTGTAAGGTTTGGGCGGGGGGGCTTGGTAAAAGGGCTAGGGTTTCTTACCTGGTCTTTTCCTTGTGGCACTTGGCCAGGGCCTTACAGAGGCTGGGGTCGGGGCAGAGGTCCAGAGGAGACTGGCCCTTCTTGTTGCGGATGGTAAGGTCTGCTCCGTTAGCCGCGAGGAAGCAGGCGATGGACGCTGCACTCTTCTTCTCTGCTCCCTGGGTGCCCAGACCCATGATCAGCTGTGGAGGAGGACCAACACACGAGTCAGTAACTCTCTTTCTGTGTCTCCCTTATTCGTTCAGCCATTCTCTGTCTTTGTCCCATTCCAGCTCCACCAGACAGAGGAGAGCAGAGCAGACAGTGTCTAATTGGAATGTGTGAAGTAGTGTGTAGGGCTGTACAAGTTGAGGCTGGGTCACTCTCCCATAGCATCACTTTACAAGATGACAATTGAATTAGCCACTGGTTAGAAAGAGTCAGACATGTTGAGGATATATTACTGGGGAGACAGGGGCTTTGAAATGGCCCAGCCAGCCGAGTGAGGAGCTGTCTCGGCATAGTAATGAGCCGAAATGCTGGTTAAAATCACAATGAAGCCCGCCCCCTTATGTATATCTCTCAAATGGGACTTTCCTGTTTAACCCCCTAGAGTCGATTGACGCAGTGTCGCACTTCCACATCTGCGGTGAAAGGTGGCAGAGCTAGAGCATTGTCTGTCAGATCATGAGCCATCCCAAAAATTGGTCTTCTCACTTAACCGTCTGTAGCGTCCGAACGGTTTGGCCTACAAACTATTATGACCACTCTATGGAAAGGGGAGACTGCCACAAACACGATGGTGTGCTCCATTTTTCTCTACTACCCCACAAGTGTCACGGGACTCGTCTGAAGGTAACCGGTACCGGTTTAAAAAAAACAAATGGAAGTACGAAGGTAGTTTTGTGCCTACCCAAAAAAGGCGTTAAATATGTGTAAAATATATATCTCCTAGATTTAGGGCAGACACTTTAAAACCTTGTTTCTTATGATTTATTTTTTGACTGTCCTTTTTGCCATTTATGAATGTGTTATTCAATGCGTTTCTATGGGCTTTAGTAGTAAAGGCCAAAATCAATATTTTATCATTTTTGTATATATTTTTTTTATACCTAAAAGGGGTCCTAAAATTCAAAATCAAATAGCTAAATGATCCACAGTATGACCATCTTAAAACAATTCCATATGTCAACTTAGCGCACCCCCCCCCCCCCAACGTCTTAGACTCTAAAGAATTAAATACAATATAAATGCTTAATCCCATACCGTGTTTTTGGATGGTTCCCAGGGCTCCACCTTGCTGACGTCCTGCATGTCCTGCAGCTGGCGGAGCTGGGACAGTGTGTGGTGACGCAGCGCCTCGTGGAGAGGAGTGTCCCCGTCCTTGTCCTGCACGTCCAGCTTGGCCTCCGCTCGCACCAGTAGCTGGAGACAGACACACAGCATTCCAAATGAACATGGTGCCAAATAAAAATGAGCATTTATTTGTATAACAGTTCAGTACCCATTTCAGTACGATCATCATTCAAATGAGTGTAGCATCATATCATAGCTAAAGGTCCTGCACATGACTGTGGTCCTGCTGCGCCAGTCTGAAGCTGCACTTCCCAACCACTCCACAAGATGGCGACGTAACAACCATTCCCAGACAGGACCCATATTACTCCTCTCACACGTCCCTCCCAGAAAGCATTCTCCTTTCCTTGGCACTACGTCAGTTTGGACATAGCGGGCTAATTCTACAGCAGGAGATCCTCCATTTTAAATGAAACATGGGTTACTGTCTTTGATGTTCTCAACAGCCTTTAGTGCACCGTCAGGGGCACAGATAGTGAGATAACTACAGATCTTCAATTAGTGGTTGGAGAGAGGGAGTGAGGAGAGGAGCGAGTGAGTAAGGAGAGTAGAAAAGAGGGAGGAGTGAGGAGAGACTGACCCTGACTATCTGTGTGTGCTGTCTCTCCACGGCCAGGTGCAGGGCCGTCTGCTGGTTTACGTTCTGGATGTCCAGGCTGGCACTGCCCTGAGAGGAGGAAACAGACGGAATACACAGAGACGGGGTGGGGAGAGCGAGAGGAGAGAGAAAGAGCGTTAGCATTCAAATATTCCGGTATAAACTCTCCAGTAGAACATGCACACACTGGTTCTGCAGTGTACCTGCTACTGTATTCTACAGTACTTTGGTGCATGACTGCATGTTTTAAGCTAGGGCTGGGCAATTTATTGAATACATTCGAATTCATACTTTAGCGCGACGTTCCAAACGCCTTTGTCAAGAATAAAGGTTGTTTTTCTCATTTTTATGCGCGTTTCTGTCCGCTTGTTCTCATGACGTTGTCTCGGTCTTGTCTCCTTCGCTCCTTTTGTGCCGTGTACATCTTACCACTTGCTCACACCAAGCCCCTCCCCCTGTCACTCACAACAACAAAGACGAAAGATCACTTCTTCCTCTGACAACAAGCAGGTTCAACTCGGTATTTGCATTCGAGGTTTGGTCCAACAGAATCGGTCATATGGACACCGAAACACATTGCCTTACTGTAATAGAGGAGAACTTAACCTTTCTAACAATACCCTTTTTCTGTCTCAACTCCTCAAATTGACGGAGAGCAGACCCTACTAAAACAGGAGTGTCAATGAACATGAATCTTCAGTTTCTGTCACGCGATACCACGTACCGCTAGCAGCATTGTAGCCACAGAGGTTATATGCTAGGTCTAGTCTGTGTTTTATAAATGTGCATTTATCTAAGGAACTGGCAACTCTTCTTATCCAGGTAGGTGACTTGATTTCAACATCTAAACAAAGTGGACAGGCTAGCATGTTGTTCAAACAGTTGGATATGGACAGGAGGGTGTTCATAACAGTTCAACTGTTCTGCCTTGTTAGCAAGCAAATAGATCCAAGTTGGCTAGACTTTACATATAAAGATTAGCTGGTTACTCACTAGCACGTGGGCTTGTGCTTCAGAGATTGTTTATGAGACATTTTCTATAATGCCTGCTACAGGACGTTGGTCATTATTAGTGGGGATGTGCATGGTTCTGGTTCAATTTGTAACAAAAAGGGCATTTTTATAGCCAGATCAGTGACTACTGCAAAAAAGCAGGTTAACCTATTATGATAAAATAATAAAATTATGGTCTTAAGGTTGTGGAAGGCTTATAATCTAGCCTAGGTATAATTTTACAAGCCCATAATTCATTAGTTTATTCCTGACTGTTTGAAATGCAGTGTATTGATATTTAATTGTGCAACAAAGCATATTTAGAGAATAAAAGAAAAGAAAAACAGAGATACTGTATATTGTTAATTGACCATTATTTTGAAAGAATCAAGATCTGATTTTTAGGCCATATCACTTGGCTATAGCTTAAGCCCGACCAACACAGGGCATGAGGCGTTCTCCCATCCCACAGCTAGTGCAGCATTCTCACAACATTGCTGCAATGCTCGTGTCACGCTGTTTCCATATAGCGGCCTCATTAACACAGTTCCTGCTCTGCTCGGTGGAGCGCCACTTCCTACATTTTGGCCCCGTTAAAGATAGAAGTCTGCACCAATACTGTCATCTCAGATGGGAAATAGACCGAGTATGATCCTATGAGGAAGTAGGTTATATAGGCTAACAGCGCTTGTGAGCCACTAGGGACCCAAAAGGACAATATGCGATTCAATAAATAAAAAAACGTCAGTTATAACTCCCCTATACTTGCACAAACCTATACAGCGTTGACTATTAGGAACGAGGCCAGCACTTATTGTGAGTGTGAGTGCCTAGAGGGAGAGACTAGAGCTGCTATGGACCATCTGTTTGAAAGCAGTGGTGTGTTAGTATGTGTCCTACCTGGTGCACCAGCAACTCGGCCACCTCTACGTGGTTGTTGAGTGCGGCCAGATGCAGGGCGGTGTAACCATCGTCCTTCTTCTCGTCAACAATCCAGGGCCGCGGCAGCTTGGACAGCAACACACGCATGGCACTGCAACGAGAGAGCGAAACCGAGAGGGAGAGAGAGGGATGAGTGGAAGGTGGCGGTGGGTGCATGACAACAGAATCCTAGGAAGGAAGGAAGGAAGGTAGGTCATGGGGGCGCAATCAATTGATCAGTGCTGAATGACTAGGGGATGCATCCCAAATGGCACCCTATGCCCTATCTAGTGCACTACCTTTGATTAGACCCCTAACGGCTCTATGGGATAAGACAGTCATGGTCCAGTCACGTGGCCAGGATACATTTTGGAAATATAACATTCTATATCTCAAAGTCTGATACGCCCCTTGAAAGGCATCACTCCACAGAGGACCAACACACACTACAGACATATGGTAGTGCACCAAAACATCACACACCGGTTTGTTTTTTCCCCACAGCACATTCATTCTTACATGGTAATTACTTGAATGCTAAAGTTGGGCTTGGGCTTGTAGCACAACCACAGCTTCTATTTAGGCTAATATTTGAGGAGTACTGTAGAAGTGCTTGATGGCATTTTAGAAACCCACATCCTCAAGTCAAAACCAGTTGAAAGAGGAGAGTAAGACTTCTCCCGGTGAAGCTCTACAAAATAACCCGTTATTGAGATGCAAACTGGTAATTACACCATATTTAGCTGCATTCTGTCAGCTCTCCTTATGGGGTGTGTGTGTGTGAGAGAGAATCTATTGTTTAAACAGGGTTGTTTAAGAGGGATGCGTTGCGAGGCAGCAGCGAGTAGTTATGCTCCTGTTTGAAGGTCATTTGGAGGCTACATGCCTTATAGAGAGATGGCTGCTGCATGAGAAACTGCATGACATGAGAAGAAGGCAAGTAGTAGTGTGTCTGGACTGGAATAAAGCTTAATGACAATCTGCAGAGCACTTGCAAAAGAGAGCCAACTATGCAATGATGCCACACCAAAACGGAAAAGGGATAGAACATTGGACTGGAGAGAGCAAAATTACAATGGAAAACGAGCCTATATGGGCAGACCCTATTTGAACGTGGGAGAGAGAGGCAGAGAGGTAGAAGGACAGAGAGACGCATGCGACAAACCCCCTGCTGAGCAGACTGGGTCTTCCATCAAACTTCCTCAGCTAGCCAACACACATCCAATTATCTCTCCACCTCCTCTTGCCCTGCCCTGCCCAGCCCTGGGTAAGCAGCCTGGGCTAGAAGAGCCCAGTCCCCGGACCAGTCAAGTGGCTCTTATCCCAACACACACTGCATGTAGTGAGGCAATACCGTAACCGACCTAATACAGTCAACCAGGTCACTATTGTCAAAAAGACTAAACCTGGCTATATCTACTGACTTTCTGTTGGGAAACTTTTCACCTTGGCCAGCCCTGGCTGTTGAATGGCGTAGGTTGTATCTTTGAACTGCGACAAAAAAGCAACAGCCAAGTTCACAAAGACTTTAGACATGGCTGAAAAAGCCCTGGCAAGGCAAGCAGTAGAGCACAAGCGGATGAAGGAAAAGAGAGTGCAGTAGTTGCTAGGTAGATATTAGGTCCTTGTGCACATGTAGTAAGTAGTGAAACAAAAAGAAAGAACGATAGAGAAAGAAAGTAGAGATGCACGCACGCACATGCTGGGATTACAGTAGGCTTTGGGGCTCGGAGCTCTCTGGAGTACCAGTTAGCTGCAGGGTGGATTCTGCTAAACCAACACTCTCTCTCTCTCTCTCTCTCTCTCTCTCTCTCTTCCTTTAGAGTAATTACAAATAGCATCAGCATAGGAACCCTCCTAGCTGCAGCAGCAGTACTGTATATATCTTTACAGAGCAGAGCTGGCTGCTGTCCTACTGCAGCGCTGCAGAATCCACTGATCCCCAGTCTCTCTCTCTGTCTGTCTCCGCACAGCGTCTGTCTTACGCACACCTGCATTGCTTACAGCCATCTTAAAATGCTTAATGCAGGAGAGCGTGGCTTAAACGTGATGCCAATCAGCCGCAACTGCTACCAATTTCCTTAACAGTCAAGACCGGTCACTGCGAAATAGTGCAGTAGTTCGTAAGTAGATATAATGATCACGTGGGACACTTTCTAGAAATTTCCCTCAAGAACATTTAAACAATTGTATAAACTAACACAATGAAGTAATGAATATTTGACTGCTGTATTCTTTTACTCTGTTCTACAGGAAAAAGACACTTGAGTTGAGAGCGAAGACACAATGTTCTCATCCCAAGAACTCTCTACAGCGTGACATTGAGAGTCAACCTTTCTGAATTGCACTCTCCTTGACTGCTACGGTTTTCATGAGACCCACAGGCAACCATCCCACGCAAAAGCCTTTGTTCTCTGGTCCCTGCTATCTGGGATCCTTGGGATGTCCCTACCCCCCATTGAAGTTGTAATGTAAAATGGTTAAAGCTGCAATATGTAACTTTTTGGGCGACCCGACCAAATTCACAGAAATGGGAGTTATAGATCTGTCAATCGCATTGAAAGCAAGTCTAAAAAGCAGTAGATATGTTCTATGTGCAGTATTTCTATACTTCCCGTTAAGTTTAGTTTTTGCGTCTTTTACTTTCAGTTTTGTATACCCACTTCAAACAACTGAAAATGGTTATTGAAAATATATTTCACAGTGGTTTAGACAGTACAATGATTCTCTACACTATACATTGTTTAGGCACAAACTTAAATTAGCAGATACCGATAGACTTCGTCATTGCGCTAACGCTAGTTAGCATTGGCACGCAAAACTACCCCTCTAATGTCCTTCAAACTGGACACAGAGACATAAAAATGGTATCCATGAGTTCATCTGACTCTGGGAAGTAGATAAAAGGGCCTCATTGCCAAAATAGCCTATTTTGACTTTGTGTCTGTGGTAACTAGTGACTACCGCAAAGTAGCCTAAGTGGAAAATTACGCAATTATTCCAAAACTGCAGCTCATTGTTGGAACACATATTTCCCTACTTCAGTCAACCAGTTCATTTAGAATGTGATACAACTGTCCTCACTTGGCAAGGAATGTAGCTTGTGTATCCCATCAGTTCGTTTTTATAGGCATTTATTTCTGTAGGCGCACTCAGCATGCGTGTAGAGGGAGCAGTCAGAACGCAATTGAGTGAGTGAGACACAGATGGGAAAGGGAATTTAGGGAGCAGAACTGTGCGATGCACAAACACAGCTGTAGCTCGGCCACCTTCCACTGCAGATGCGGAAGGCCAACAGAGGCAGATGCGGTGGATTGAGACGCAGCCAGTGCAAAAAAAAACATCTCTAGCTTAAACTGACGGATTTTGATGGGCATTTATGTTACTTAGATTGAAGCACGGGTGTGTCAATAGACTTCAGGATTAAGGTAAACTTAAAGTTACAGTAAGGATAAGGGTTAATCTTAAGGTTTTGGGTAGGGACATTCCAAGGATCCCGGATAGCACTAACCTTAGTTCTCCCCCCTCAGGATTGGTCGAAAAATCTACTCAACAGACAACCTAACCAATGACAGCCCATCTTTTCTCCCCAGTCCCGGGTCCCCCACTATAGTGACTAGGGCCTGGCAGCAGACTAGTGGCCTCTGGTGTTTGCTAGGTGGTACTGCGGCACTGTGCTGCACTGGTCTATTAGTGCTGCTTGGGGTGGAGAGAGATAGAAAGGAGAGCCTCTCCAGTAAGAAGAAGCCTGACCATAAAGATAGATAGAGGTCGCACTTGCACACTGCATGGACAGCGCCATCGAGGACTTTTACAGAAGCTATCATGCCAAAGATAGGTATTCTCTCTTTCCAGCTCTATGAGGCTGACTAGATTGACAGGCTCCCTACCACGCTGGGTGAAATGGGCGGACACTAATATTAATGTCCCAGCCAGGCAGGCACTGCTGCAATGCAGTTAGCTATTTGCCGAAGAGGCAATACTTTTTTTTTTTTTTAAGAAGGGGAGGATGAATGACGAAAGAAAGAACATACTAAATATCTCAAAAACTAGAAGCACCATTTTTGGGACAAATCATTCGCTAAATGCTAAACCTCGTTTAGATCCATTATTGAATAATGTGGCTATTGAGCAAGTTGGGGAGACTAAACTGCTAGGTGTAATCCTAGATAGCAAGCTTTCATGGTCAAAGCATAGACTCAGTGGTTGCTAAAACATAGAGGTCTGTCCATGATAGGACATTGCGCTGCCTTCTTGACATCTCAGTCAACCAGACAGGTCCTACAGGCCCTAGTTTTGTCGCACCTGGAATACGTGCGGCAAAGAAGGCCATAGGTAAATTGCAGTTGGTCCAGAACAAAGCAGCATGTAACGCACTTAGATGTAAATAGAGGGAAAGTGCCAGTAACATGCATGTAAGTCTCTTCTGGCTCAAAGTTGATGAGAGATTGACTGCATCACTATTGGTCTTTGTGCGAGGTATTGATGTGTTGAAGGTACCGAACTGTCATCGGTACAACACAAGACATGCAACATGGTCTCTTCACAGTCCCCAGGTCCAGAACAGAGGCTGGGAAATGCACACTATTAAATAGAGCCATGACTACATGTAACTCTTCCACCCCAGGTAACTCAAGCTAGCAATACATTTACATTTAAGTCATTTAGCAGACGCTCTTATCCAGAGCGACTTACAGTTAGTGAGTGCATACATTATTTTGTAAATGTTTTTTTCATACTGGCCCCCCGTTGGAAATGTTTTTTAAAACTGTTTTTATTGACCTCCTGAGTGGCGCAGTGGTCTATTGGCCTGAGCTACATCCCTGTAGGCCATTCCCTCCCCTACGCTGGACGATGCTGGGCCAATGGTGCACCACCCCATGGGTCTCCCGGTCGCGGCCGGCTACAACAGAGCCTGGATTCGAACTAGTGGTCAATAAAACCAGTTTAAAAAAAAAAAGATAAAATAACTTACTGTACAAAGGGAACTGTGAAGAAAAAAAAGCAATTTTATATATCTTGTATTGTAATTTGTACTGTACTATTTATTAGTCCTAGATAATGTGTGTATGTACTGATATGTAGGCTGTGTGAGATGTTTTAAATCAAATCAAATTTTATTTGTCACATGCGCCGAATACAACAGGTGTAGACATTACCGTGAAATGCTTACTTACAGCCCTTAACCAACAATGCATTAATTTTTTTATAAAAAAGTAAAATAAAAAAAACAAAAAAGTGTTGAGAAAAAAAGAGCAGAAGTAAAATAAAATAACAGTAGGGAGGCTTATATACAGGGGGGTACCGGTGCAGAGTCAATGTGCGGGGGCACCGGCTAGTTGAGTTAATATGTACATGTAGGTAGAGTGAAAGTGACTATAAATAAATAATTAACAGAGTAGCAGCAGCGTAAAAAGATGGGGTGGGGGGAAAGTGCAAATAGTCCGGGTAGCCATGATTAGCTGTTCAGGAGTCTTATGGCTTGGGGGTAGAAGCTGTTGAGAAGCCTTTTGGACCTAGACTTGGCGCTCCGGTACCGATTGCCGTGCGGTAGCAGAGAGAACAGTCTATGACTAGGGTGGCTGGAGTCTTTGACAATTTTGAGGGCCTTCCTCTGACACCGCCTGGTATAGAGGTCCTGGATGTCAGGAAGCTTGGCCCCAGTACTGGACCGTACGTACTACCCTCTGTAGTGCCTTGCGATCAGAGGACGAGCAGTTGCCATACCCGGCGGTGATGCAACCAGTCAGGATGCTCTCGATGGTGCAGCTGTAGAACGTTTTGAGGATCTGAGGACCCATGCCAAATCTTTTCAGTCTCCTGAGGGGGAATAGGCTTTGTCGTGCAATCTTCACGACTGTCTTGGTGTGTTTGGACCATGATAGTTTGTTGGTGATGTGGACACCAAGGAACTTGAAGCTCTCAACCTGTTCCACTACAGCCCCGTCGATGAGAATGGGGGCATGCTCAGTCCTCTTTTTTTCCCTGTAGTCCATAATCATCTCCTTTGTCTTGGTCACGTTGAGGGAGAGGTTGTTATCCTAGCACCACATGGCCAGGTCTCTGACCTCCTCCCTATAGGCTGTCTCATCGTTGTCGGTGATCAGGCCTACCACTGTTGTGTCGTCGGCAAACTTAATGATGGTGTTGGAGTCGTGCCTGGCCATGCAGTCATGGGTGAACAGGGAGTACAGGAGGGGACTGAGCACGCACCCCTGAGGGGCCCCCGTGTTGAGGATCAGCGTGGCAGATGTGTTGTTACCTACCTTTACCACCTGGGGGCGGCCTGTCAGGAAGTCCAGGATCCAGTTGCAGAGTGAGGTGTTTAGTCCCAGGATCCTTAGCTTAGTGATGAGCTTTGAGGGCACTATGGTGTTGAACGCTGAGCTGTAGTCAATGAATAGCATTCTCACGTAGGTGTTCCTCTTGTCCAGGTGGGAAAGGGCAGTGTGGAGTGCAATAGAGATTGCATCATCTGTGGATCTGTTGGGGCAGTATGCAAATTGGAGTGGGTCTAGGGTTTCTGGGACAATGGTGTTGATGTGAGCCATGACCAGCCTTTCAAAGCACTTCATGGCTACATACGTCAGTGCTACGGGTCGGTAGTCATTTAGGCAAGTTATCTTAGTGTCCTTGGGCATGGGGACTATGGTGGTCTGCTTGAAACATGTTGGTATTACAGACTCAGTCAGGGACATGTATAAAATGTCAGTGAAAACACTTGCCAGTTGGTCAGCACATGCTCGGAGTACACGTCCTGGTAATCCATCTGGCCCTGCGGCCTTGTGAATGTTGACCTGCTTAAAAGTCTTACTCACATCGGCTACGGAGAGCGTGATCACATAGTCATCCGGAACAGCTGGTGCTCTCATGCATGCTTCAGTGTTGCTTGCCTCGAAGCGAGCATAGAAGTGGTTTAGCTCGTCTGGTAGGCTTGTGTCACTGGGCAGCTCGCGGCTGTGCTTCCCTTTGTAGTCTGTAATAGTTTTCAAGCCCTGCCACATCCGTCAAGCGTCAGAGCCGGTGTAGTACGATTCAATCTTAGTCCTGTATTGACTATTTTCCTGTATGATGGTTCGTCGGAGGGCATAGCGGGATTTCTTATAAGCGTCCGGGTTAGAGTCCCGCTCCTTGAAAGCGGCAGCTCTACCCTTTAGCTCAGTGCGGATGTTGCCTGTAATACATGGCTTCTGGTTGGGGTATGTACAGTGGGGAGAACAAGTATTTGATACACTGCCGATTTTGCAGGTTTTCCTACTTACAAAGCATGTAGAAGTCTGTAATTTTTATCATAGGTACACTTCAACTGTGAGAGACAGAATCTAAAACAAAAATCCAGAAAATCACATTGTATGATTTTTAAGTAATGAATTTGCATTTTATTGCATGACATAAGTATTTGCTACATCAGAAAAGCAGAACTTAATATTTGGTACAGAAACCTTTGTTTGCAATTACAGAGATCATATGTTTCCTGTAGGTCTTGACCAGGTTTGCACACACTGCAGCAGGGATTTTAGCCCACTCCTCCATACAGACCTTCTCCAGATCCTTCAGGTTTCGGGGCTGTCGCTGGGCAATACAGACTTTCAGCTCCCTCCAAAGATTTTCTATTGGGTTCAGGTCTGGAGACTGGCTAGGCCACTCCAGGACCTTGAGATGCTTCTTACGGAGCCACTCCTTAGTTGCCCTGGCTGTGTGTTTCGGGTCGTTGTCATGCTGGAAGACCCAGCCATGATCCATCTTCAATGCTCTTTCTGAGGGAAGGAGGTTGTTGGCCAAGATCTCGCGATACATGGCCCCATCCATCCTCCCCTCAATACGGTGCAGTCGTCCTGTCCCCTTTGCAGAAAAGCATCCCCAAAGAATGATGTTTCCACCTCCATGCTTCACGGTTGGGATGGTGTTCTTGGGGTTGTACTCATCCTTCTTCTTCCTCCAAACACGGCGAGTGGAGTTTAGACCAAAAAGCTCTATTTTTGTCTTATCAGACCACATGACCTTCTCCCATTCCTTGCCAATGATCATCCAGATGGTCATTGGCAAACTTCAGACGGGCCTGGACATGCGCTGGCTTGAGCAGGGGGACCTTGCGTGTGCTGCAGGATTTTAATCCATGACGGCGTAGTGTGTTACTAATGGTTTTCTTTGAGACTGTGGTCCCAGCTCTCTTCAGGTCAATGACCAGGTCCTGCCGTGTAGTTCTGGGCTGATCCCTCACCTTCCTCATGATCATTGATGCACCACGAGGTGAGATCTTGCATGGATCCACAGACCGAGGGTGATTGACCATCATCTTGAACTTCTTCCATTTTCTAATAATTGCTCCAACAGTTGTTTCCTTCTCACCAAGCTGCTTGCCTATTGTCCTGTAGCCCATCCCAGCCTTGTGCAGGTCTATAATTTTATCCCTGATGTCCTTACACAGCTCTCTGGTCTTGGCCATTGTGGAGAGGTTGGAATCTGTTTGATTGAGTGTGTGGACAGGTGTCTTTTATACAGGTAACGAGTTCAAACAGGTGCAGTTAATACAGGTAATGAGTGGAGAACAGGAGGGCTTCTTAAAGAAAAACTAACAGGTCTGTGAGAGCCGGAATTATTACTGGTTGGTACAGTGAGGGAAAAAGGTATTTGATCCCCTGCTGATTTTGTACGTTTGCCCACTGACAAAGAAAAAAATCAGTCTATAATTTTAATGGTAGATTTATTTGAACAGTGAGAGACAGAATAACAACAAAAAAATCCAGAAAAACGCATGTAAAAAATGTTATAAATTGATTTGCATTTTAATGAGGGAAATAAGTATTTGACCCCTCTGCAAAACATGACTTAGTACTTGGTGGCAAAACCCTTGTTGGCAATCACAGAGGTCAGACGTTTCTTGTAGTTGGCCACCAGGTTTGCACACATCTCAGGAGGGATTTTGTCCCACCCCTCTTTGCAGATCTTCTCCAAGTCATTAACGTTTCGAGGCTGACGTTTGGCAACTCGAACCTTCAGCTCCCTCCACAGATTTTCTATGGGATTAAGGTCTGGAGACTGGCTAGGCCACTCCAGGACCTTAATGTGCTTCTTCTTGAGCCACTCCTTTGTTGCCTTGGCCGTGTGTTTTGGGTCATTGTCATGCTGGAATACCCATCCACGACCCATTTTCAATGCCCTGGCTGAGGGAAGGAGGTTCTCACCCAAGATTTGATGGTACATGGCCCCGTCCATCGTCCCTTTGATGCGGTGAAGTTGTCCTGTCCCCTTAGCAGAAAAACACCCCCAAAGCATAATGTTTACACCTCCATGTTTGACAGTGGGGATGGTGTTCTTGGGGTCATAGGCAGCATTCCTCCTCCTCCAAACACGGCGAGTTGAGTTGATGCCAAAGAGCTCCATTTTGGTCTCATCTGACCACAACACTTTCACCCAGTTCTCCTCTGAATCATTCAGATGTTCATTGGCAAACTTCAGACGGGCATGTATATGTGCTTTCTTGAGCAGGGGGACCTTGCGGGCGCTGCAGGATTTCAGTCCTTCACTGCGTAGTGTGTTACCAATTGTTTTCTTGGTGACTATGTTCCCAGCTGCTTTGAGATCATTGACAAGATCCTCCCGTGTAGTTCTGGGCTGATTCCTCACCGTTCTCATGATCATTGCAACTCCACGAGGTGAGATCTTGCATGGAGCCCCAGGCCGAGGGAGATTGACAGGTCTTTTGTGTTTCTTCCATTTGCGAATAATCACACCAACTGTTGTCACCTACTCACCAAGCTGCTTGGCGATGGTCTTGTAGCCCATTCCAGCCTTGTGTAGGTCTACAATCTTGTCCCTGACATCCTTGGAGAGCTCTTTGGTCTTGGCCATGGTGGAGAGTTTGGAATCTGATTGATTGATTGCTTCTGTGGACAGATGTCTTTTATACAGGTAACAAACTGAGATTAGGAGCACTCCCTTTAAGAGTGTGCTCCTAATCTCAGCTCGTTACCTGTATAAAAGACACCTGGGAGCCAGAAATCTTTCTGATTGAGAGGGGGGTCAAATACTTATTTCCCTCATTAAAATGCAAATCAATTTATAAAATTTTTGACATGTGTTTTTCTGGATTTTGTTGTTGTTATTCTGTCTCTCACTGATCAAATAAACCTACCATTAAAATTATAGACTGATCATTTCTTTGTCAGTGGGCAAACGTACAAAATCAGCAGGGGATCAAATACTTTTTTCCCTCACTGTAGGTGATCAAATACTTATGTCATACAATAAAATGCAAATTAATTACTTAAAAATCATAAAATGTGATTTTCTGGATTTTTGTTTTAGATTCCGTCTCACAGTTGAAGTGTACCTATGATAAAAAATTACAGACCTCTACATGCTTTGTAAGTAGGAAAACCTGCAAAATCAGCAGTGTATCAAATACTTGTTCTCCCCACTGTACGTACGGTCACTGTGGGGACGACTTCATCGATGCACTTATTGATGAAGCTAGTTTTAAATGTATGTATTTCAGTCCTTGACTAATAATGTTCTGTACTATGTATTATTTCATGTGGACCCCAGGAAGAGTAGCTGATGCTTTTGCAGCGGCTAATGGGGATCCTAATAAATACCAAATACTTATGAATTTTTTGTCTTGGCTGTGTGTGAGTGGGTTTTCACTGTGAGAAAGGGGGTATGTGGGAAAGAGGGGAAGATCGAGTGAGGGCAGAGGGAGAGAGAGCATTGGAGATGGGCAGCACAGCCTGTGGACCTTTAGTAGTAGCGGGACATAGACTTGACCTGGGCGTTAACACCAAGGAGGCTTGGAGAGAGATTCTGGAGCAAGTGGAGGAAGGGAGGGAGGGAGAGAGAAAGTGATAAAGGAGTGATGGACACTCAAGCTGGAGAAATCAAGGAGTGCTCCTTTTCTAAGGATCTGAGTTAAAGCTTGCAGGCAGCAAGAGAGAAAGAGAGAGGGTGAAATCGAGAGATAGAGGGATAGAGATGGAGGAAGAGAGAGCGGAAGTGAAGGCGTGATGGAACTGGGTCACCCTGCGTGAGATCTCAGGAGTCCTTCAGGAGCACTCTACCATGGCCTGTTGTCTTGGGCTGCAATTTGTTATTGACTGGGAGCCTGTACAGTGAGTGTGTGTGCATGGGTGGGTGGAATGGTCGACAGGGCAATTCTGCCGCCCTAGCCTAGCTGACAGCCATCTGTTTGGTGGTCAGTACCTGGTACCCACAATGCAACAGGAGGTGAGGGGGACAATAACTAATAGGACAGAGCTAAATAAGAACATTGTGTTCCATAATATGTTTAATTGACAACATTTTTTCCAGCCTTGAATATATTTAGAGTTGTCAATATTTAGGAAAGTTTACAGATAATGTGCTGTTTTCATCACGCATGTCATGAATCTTTTCTGCAACAGGTACTTCATTGCATAAATATGGTTAGATGGAAACATGGCTACTGACTGCGATGTCGACCCTACTAGTCATGTAGTGTTTGATGCATGGTGGTGGTGTAGCCAAGCCCTATCAGAATGCCTGTCCCAGGTGGGCTTCCTCAGAGGATACACAGCTGTGTCAGACTAATCTGGACATGACGACAGGATAAATATGTTCAGACAGTGAAATAGTGACCCGTTCCCATCAAATCACTCACAAAAGCCACCAAGCCAGACTCCTAATGCACTGATTCCACTCTTTAGTCTCCACCACCATACCATTAGCCTGGATGCCAGTCTATTTCTGCTGTCTTGCCAACTCCTTATGGAATTTTATGCCAAACAAATTGAAACAGACTGGCACTCAGGCTACCATACCCTGGCTCTTTGTCTGGTGTGGGTCTGGGGAGTGACAGTCTTCAGTGAGAGCTAGGCTAGATGATGTAAATATATGATGATGTGGCCTAAATAAATAAATAGAGCCCCACAGATTGGTCTTGGCTATCAAAAGGGGGATGGATGCCCACTGACCCAGTCCCACCGTTGAGATAGACTAGAGGGTGAAGTGCATCTCAATGTAGACTGAAAGGCTAAATAAACCAGTGCAGGCCAAAGCAGCACATCACAGAGGAACCAGGCTCCAGCTCCATAGAAAAGCCTTTAATTAGGCTGGCGTGGCTGGAATAATTCTCCCTGCAATGTGACCTTCGATGTCTACCTGCCGTAGGCCCTGTGTGTGTGTGCTTATATTAACCACCATTTATTTGCATATACCGGGACGGGAAGAAAGTGACTTGACTTGTGCATTTCTACGATGTTTTGGTTCGGCTTGAATTGCTAAGCAATATAATGACTTTTGTGGTGCCTCTCTGTTGTGACAAAATAAAATAAATAAATAAATTTGCTGGTGCATTTTTTAAAGCAACCGGTTTTGTCCATCTGTGAAGTAGGCATGATAATGCTTCATTTTTTTTATTAGCCTTAAATCACTTTGCATTGTGGAACATCCTGATTCATAGCAATTTATGAAGACAGAGGCAGACAGTGAGGGGGACCTGAATGGCACATTAATGTCCCATTGGTTCTATATGACCCAATTATTTTCCCACAACGCGCCTCTTCCACTGGCACTTTATTCCCTTCAGCACCTTAAAAAAGCCTCACTCATCTCTGCACCAGCCATAATACACATCCTGCCATAATTCACATCCTGCCACAATACTCACAATACACATCCTGCCATAATACTCACAATACACGTCCTGCCATAATCCACGTCCTGCCATAATCCACATCCTGCCATTACATTTACATTTTAGTCATTTAGCAGACGCTCTTATCCAGAGCGACTTACAGTTAGTGCGTGCATACATTTTTCATCCTGCCAATACACTCATAATACATGTCCTGGCATAATTCACGTCCTGCCATAATACACATCCTGCCATTACATTTACATTTTAGTCATTTATCAGACGCTCTTATCCAGAGCGACTTAGTTAGTGAGCGCATACATTTTTCATCCTGCCATTACACTCATAAATCACGTCCTGCCATAAATCACGTCCTGCCATAATACTCAAACTCACGTCCTGCCATAATACTCACAATACAAGCCCTGCCATAATACACGTCCTGCCATAATACTCACAATACACGCCCTGCCATAATACACGTCCTGCCATAACTCACAATACACGTTCTGCCATAATTCATGTCCTGCCATAATACTCATAATTCACGTCCTGCCATAATACTCATAATTCACGTCCTGCCATAATACTCATAATACACGTCCTGCCATAATACTCACAATACACACCCCTGCCATAATACACGTCCTGGCATAATTCACGTCCTCTAGTGGGGGAATGAATCCAGAAAATATTGAAACGGGAAATACAAGGGTTTGTGTATGTAGATGACAACACAACGTTCCAAGTCACATGGACTAATGGACAAAATAGCTGGTAAACTATTCCAGAACATGCTTTCACTACTCCGACCCTGCCTAGTGAGATAATAATAATAATAATAAGCCATTTAGCAGACGCTTTTATCCAAAGCGACTTACAGTCATGCGTGCATACATTTTTGTGTATGGGTGGTCCCGGGGATCGAACCCACTACCTTGGCGTTACAAGCGCCGTGCTCTACCAGCTGAGCTACAGAGGACCAGATAGCTACGATTTCTTTCACTACAATCCTTACCCTCATGATTTCCTGACCATTTTCTCACCACAACTTCCATGACTCTGTCCATCAAACATGGCATGAACAACACACAGTATAACATAAAACCTATTCTTGCCTCTGGGGATGTTTCATGCTGTATCACACTGAGGTAAAGAAGCCAGGCTTCGAGGGATTGACTGGGGGTTTGCAGAGCAGAACAGTCGTGGAGAATTCAGCCCCTCGAAGCGAGGGCCTTCGATCGACAGCCAGTCAAGCAGCCTCCTTGCCTGTCAACATATGGGGAGATGGTCTAAGAGGCACCAATGATCTACAGCCTGCTCGTAAATCTATCACTCTAAATCACTGGCAGCCTCAGCCCCCTGCGACACACACATACCGTACACACACACACACCGTTTACACTCCGACGGATGGCTGAGTTCACTCTGTAGTAGATGAGCTGCAGGGGTACCTGCTACACTACAATATAATAAAGCAACACCTTTAAACCAATAACAAAAGGAGGAACAACCCTTTATCAGATTTTGTACAGAAGTAAAGTGCAGTAGTTGTAGAAGATCCCAATGGAGAGAGAGGCTGCTGTAGTGTTGCAGGGATGGATGAGAGTCCTGTGGTGAATTCCTACTTCTCATGCTCTTCCCTATTACAAATTACACCACAGGGAAGGAAGATACTCGGGCAGAAAGGAGTCCATTTAGCTAATTAAAATGCATCCATTGTTTGCAGAGGAAAATTTGGGAGTAAATGGCTGTGTATCCGCTACGGTCTCCCCCCAAAGCACTTAAATAACGGGGCCACAAGGCCCAGCGCAATACAGAGGATATGTATAATGTGGCTCACGAGGGAGCTGGGTTGTTTAAATGTACATTGTTGTACAGATAAGAACGAGCCCATATAAACATGAATAAATTCCAACCGTAGTCAGCGGGGTGCGTAGATAAAAGTACAATACGGTTCTCAAGTTCATGCTTTTCGTGTCCAAATCACAGGCAAAATAATGGATTTTTTTTAAAATAACTTCTGTATGGTTTTCCTTATTGATGTTTCCTTATTCAGTGATGTAGTGCAGGGGTGTCAAACTCATTTTGCCCCAGGGGCCGCATTTGGTCTTCAACTGAAAATTGCTTACGCCTATATTTCCTCAGCGTCAACATTTGCAAAAGATAGTCGTCCAGCCATCGTCCATTTCATTATTCCCTGACTGTCTAGCTTTAATTTAAGTGATTATTAGCTAGCTGAACAGTCAAAACACCGTATAAATGTAGGTCCATTATTTCTACACAGTTTCGATTTGGTTTTAATCATTTTAAAGTATATCGACTTAGTCCGTCCCTTCACTCAGTACTTTGTTGCAGCGATTACAGCATTGATTCTTCTTGGGTATGACGCTACAAGCTTGGCACACCTGTATTTGGGGAGTTTCTGCCATTCTTTTCTGCAGATCCTCAAGCTCTGTCAGGTTGGATGGGGAGTGTTGCTGCACAGCAAGTCCGGGCTCTGGCTGGGCCACTCAAGAACATTCAGAGACTTGTCCCGAAGCCACTCCTGCGTTATCTTGGCTGTGTGCTTAGGCTTGTTGTCCTGTTGGATGGTGAACATTTGCCCCAGTCTGAGGTCCTGAACGCTCTGGAGCAGGTTTTCATCAAGGATCTCTCTGTACTTTGCTCCGTTCATCTTTGCCTCGATCCTCATTAGTCTCCCAGTCGCTGAAAAACATCCCCACAGCATGATGCTGCCACCACTATGCATCAACGTAGGGATGGTGCCAGGTTTCCTCCAGACGTGACGCTTGGCATTCAGGCCAAAGAGTTCAATCTTGGTTTCATCAGACCAGATAATCTTGTTTCTCATGGTCAGAGTCTTGGAGGTGCCTTTTGGCAAACTCCAAGCAGGCTGTCATGTGTCTTTCACTGAGGAGTGGCTTCTGTCTGGCCACTCTACCATAAAGGCCTCATTGGTGGAGTGCTGCAGAGATGGTTGTCCTTATGGAAGGTTCTCCCATCTCCACAGAGGAACTCCAGAGCTCTGTCAAAGTGACCATCAGGTTCTTGGTCACCTCCCTGAACAAGGCCCTTCTCCCCCGATTGCTCAATTTGGCCGGGCGGCCAGCTCTAGGAAGAATCTTGGTGGTTCCAAACATCTTCCATTTAAGAATGATAGAGCCCACTGAGTTCTTGGGGACCTTCAATGTTGCAGAAATGTTTTAGTACCCTTCCCCTGATCTGTGCCTCGACACAATCCTGTCTCAGAGCTCTACGGACAATTTCTTCGTCCTCATGGCTTGGTTTTTGCTCTGACATGCACTTTCAACTGTGGGACCTTATATAGACAGGTGTGTGCCTTTCCAAATCATGTCCAATCAATTGAATTTACCACAGGTGGACTCCAGTCAAGTTGTAGAAACATCTCAAGGATGATCAATGGAAACAGGATGCACCTGAGCTCAATTTCGAGTCTCAAAGCAAAGGGGCTGAATACTTATGTACAGTGGGGCAAAAAAAGTATTTAGTCAGCCACCAATTGTGCAAGTTCTCCCACTTAAAAAGATGAGGCCTGTAATTTTCATCATAGGTACACGTCAACTATGACAGACAAATTGAGGGAAAAAAAATCCAGAAAATCACATTGTAGGATTTTTAATGAATTTATTTGCAAATTATGGTGGAAAATAAGTATTTGGTCACCTACAAACAAGCAAGATTTCTGGCTCTCACAGACCTGTAACTTCTTCTTTAAGAGGCTCCTCTGTCCTCCACTCGTTACCTGTATTAATGGCACCTGTTTGAACTTGTTATCAGTATAAAAGACACCTGTCCACAACCTCAAACAGTCACACTCCAAACTCCACTATGGCCAAGACCAAAGAGCTGTCAAAGGACACCAGAAACAAAATTGTAGACCTGCACCAGGCTGGGAAGACTGAATCTGCAATAGGTAAGCAGCTTGGTTTGAAGAAATCAACTGTGGGAGCAATTATTAAGAAATGGAAGACATACAAGACCACTGATAATCTCCCTCGATCTGGGGCTCCACGCAAGATCTCACCCCTGTGGAGTCAAAATGATCACAAGAACGGTGAGCAAAAATTCCCAGAACCACACGGGGGGACCTAGTGAATGACCTGCAGAGAGCTGGGACCAAAGTAACAAAGCCTACCATCAGCAACACACTACGCCGCCAGGGACTCAAATCCTGCAGTGCCAGACGTGTCCCCCTGCTTAAGCCAGTACATGTCCAGGCCCGTCTGAAGTTTGCTAGAGTGCATTTGGATGATCCAGAAGAGGATTGGGAGAATGTCATATGGTCAGATGAAACAAAAATAGAACTTTTTGGTAAAAACTCAACTCGTCGTGTTTGGAGGACAAAGAATGCTGAGTTGCATCCAAAGAACACCATACCTACTGTGAAGCATGGGGGTGGAAACATCATGCTTTGGGGCTGTTTTTCTGCAAAGGGACCAGGACGACTGATCCGTGTAAAGGAAATAATGAATGGGGCCATGTATCGTGAGATTTTGAGTGAAAACCTCCTTCCATCAGCAAGGGCATTGAAGATGAAACGTGGCTGGGTCTTTCAGCATGACAATGATCCCAAACACACCGCCCGGGCAACGAAGGAGTGGCTTCGTAAGAAGCATTTCAAGGTCCTGGAGTGGCCTAGCCACTCAACCCCATAGAAAATCTTTGGAGGGAATTTAAAGTCTGTGTTGCCCAGCGACAGCCCCAAAACATCACTGCTCTAGAGGAGATCTGCATGGAGGAATGGGCCAAAATACCAGCAACAGTGTGTGAAAACCTTGTGAAGACTTACAGAAAACGTTTGACCTGTGTCATTGCCAACAAAGGGTATATAACAAAGTATTGAGAAACTTTTGTTATTGACCAAATACTTATTTTCCACCATAAATTGCAAATAAATTCATTAAAAATCCTACAATGTGATTTTCTGGATTTTTTTTCTCATTTTGTCTGTCATAGTTGATGTGTACCTATGATGAAAATTACAGGCCTCTCTCATCTTTTTAAGTGGGAGAACTTGCACAATTGGTGGCTGACTAAATACTTTTTTCCCCCACTGTAAATAAGGTATCTGTTTTTTATTTGTAATACATTTGCAGACATTTCTAAAAACCTGTTTATTTTTATTTTTTATTTAATCCATTTTAGAATAAGGCTGTAATGTAACAAAATGTGGAATAAATCAAGGGGTCTGAATACTTTCCGAAGGCACTGTATATATAACATAATGTATATAATAAGATGGGCCTTCTTTGAGGGGGAAGCTGTCTTTTACTTGCACGCGATGCATCACATAGACTTTTCCCTTCAATCTCCTGTCACACTGCATTTATATGAGCGGTCCAATTTACCCGGGTAACCCACTGTGAATTATTCAGCAGATGTCAGATTATGAACATTGTAGAACCATATCTTTACTAGATCAGAGTGTGTACCATGCATGCAGTAACATGGTGGCTAAGAACACACTAGATTTGAATGTGTACCATGCAGTAGCAGGCTGCAGTATTGCAGTCCTGGGGTGACTCATCCATCAAGATCTAATAGTTCTGCATTAATGTAACATGGACTACTAAACCAGTGTGGTGCATTGGGTTCATGTGCACAACACGATGTAGGCTAGATCCCCATTATGAAGCTTTGAGCACTTAACTTCAAGAGTGTAAGTCAGAATTCGGTTTCATTACATCTAAAATAATCATGAATAAAATACAAATGATAACATAGTCAACAGTGTCCTCCTACCACAGATGAGTGGACTCGCTCCACAACACCACACGCCAAAACATTATAATTAACTATAAAGCACTATCAAGTTGTGCCCGAATATAAATTATATAAACGTTTGTTTTTAAATGGAGTGAGAAAATATTCATAGACCCCTGTCAGCCGTGTAAGTAGGGAGTATATCACATTCATATCCTATATTTATCACCTGCATTGCTGAAGTACTTAAAAGAGAACCAACACAAATAAATCCTGCTCTTTCTAGGTTTGGCAGAGAAGAGCAGGGCACAGTATACACATAGTACCACTGCTTCATATACAGCACAGTGTTTTTTCTTGATCAAAAAGGGATTTGGGTGGTGGGTTTGGCAATGGGTGCGGTCAGCCCGTCGGCGCAGCTGAATTTGAGAACATTTTTTATTTAATTTTTTATTTTACCCTTATTTTACCAGGTAAGTTGACTGAGATCACATTCTCATTTACAGCAACGACCTGGGGAATAGTTATAG
Source organism: Coregonus clupeaformis (assembly GCF_020615455.1). NCBI lineage: Eukaryota > Metazoa > Chordata > Actinopteri > Salmoniformes > Salmonidae > Coregonus > Coregonus clupeaformis. The sequence goes on from NC_059205.1 coordinate 27,926,814, forward strand.
GGGAGAGGAGGGGGGATGAACGAGCCAATTAGAAGCTGGGGATGATTAGGTGGCCATGACGGTATGAGGGCCAGATTGGGAATTTAGCCAGGACACCGGCGTTAACACCCCTACTCTTACAATAAGTGCAATTTAATCTTTAGTGACGAGAAAGTCAGGAAACCCGTTTAACGTCCCGAAAAATGGCACCCTACACAGGGCAATGTCCCCAATCAATGCCCTGGGGCATTGGGATATTTTTGGGGGACCAGAGGAAAGAGTGCCTCTAACACCACTTCCAGCAGCATCTGGTCTCCCATCCAGAGACCATCCCTGCTTAGGTTCAGAGGCAAACCAGCTGTGGGATGCAGGGTGGTATGCTGCTGGCGGTGTACAGACATTTGTAAGCATGCAATTCTACAAAATTCCAAATGGAACAAAGCATTTTTGTTAGGTTTAAAGCGAATTTCCTATGATTCTACATATTCTGCCATTAAGCTGAGAGAAAATGTTATACTTTTAAAGCTAATTTCCTGCAATTCTATGCATTTTGCCATGGCTAATGATGTGTTCTTTTGCTCAAACAAAACAAAATCAATACTGTTAAATTAATTGTTTTTGGAATTTTCAATTCTCCCTGACAGTCTAGCTTTTATTTTGGTGATTGTTAGTTCTCAAATATTATATTATTTACAAATACACTGAGTATACCAATCAATAGGAACACCTTCCTAATATTGAGTTGCACCTAGGGCTGTTACGGTGACCGTATTACCGCCTCATCGGCGGTCACGAGTCATGAAGGCAGTCAAATTCCACGTGACCATTTAGTCACGGTAATTAGGCTTCTCCAAGCTCTGATGCTGCTGATGGTCATTAGTAGCCTACCAAACTTGCTAACTGCCTGGTACGCAGCACTCAATTGCCCCTCTAAATCACTCTGACATCAATGCAAATGTCATCGAAAATCTCATCAAACACTTCATGAGAGCCCAAGAGCTCATGTTGCGGAACATTTCTCTAGGCTATACAATTGTGTGAGAAAACAGAGTGATGGCCTCTATTAAAAAAGAGGATGATCCCATCAGCTTTCTATAGGCTAGGCCTACTATATTTATTTATCAACTTTCCTAAAATTAAGCACATTGCTTCTCTTTACAACAGAAGTATAGCCTACCTGGCTGGCATGAAAATGAACCACAGGAAAAGTGTCCTCCATTCGCTATCCATGGCATACATATGCAGCGTGTGAGTTTCAAGTTTGGGGAAGATCATTTTCACCATAAAAATGCACCTTTATAATAAAAGCATTACATGCATAATCGCATTTGTGGTCACTTTTGATAATGGTGTTTTCCCGCTAATGGAACATTTGCGCTTATAGCCTACTGCCGTGTGCGCATTGCTGCGCTTATAATGTGAAGAAATAGCCTAATAGTTTATCAACATTTTAAGATAAACGTTCTGATCTGTTGCGTTTTTTGACGCTAGTGGTTGTATTAATTTGGGATCTATCACATCCCACAACTGTCCCAGACTAAGTTTGGAATATTTATTTCTCGCACAGAATATAATAGGTCAACTTTGTGCTATGGGGGATAGTAGATTGACATAGGCTAGTGGTTTTGCTGTTCGTTAGGCCTACTCATCTTGTTGGCTGACGAAAAGTAAATGTGGACAGTTCTTCCAATATCTTCAATATACGCCTCAGAATTGGGTAAGGACATGCGCAGTTGAGTCCCCGATGTGTCTCTCTTCACTTGTAGCCTGTGACAAAGACCCAATCACGTGACGGAGAGCCATGTGAGTGAGAGGTGCTTCGGAGCATGCAGCACGCAGGGAGAAGGTTATTAGAATTACTATATTCAGCCCAAGGGCACAACGGCCACTGGCCTCAAAAGGAATTGATTTTTTTAGGGGGCATTACGGCCACAGAAAGGGGATGCCGCGGGAAAGTTAGAGGCATTATCAAGTGCTTGTCAAATTGTGAATGAGAGAGTGATGAAGTGTGTATAGCATGCACAAAAAACTAAGCAGAGCTCATGCCTTTCATGCGACTTTAATCAAATCATCATTAGTCGCATCATGCAGCATTAGAATGTATAAAAAATCTAAACATATAGCCCAATGATTGTATCACAACTAAAGTTACATACACAACTCTAAATTAAGCATATAGCAGTAGCTGTTTCTTTGTTAACCGCTCAACACAGAATAGCTGCATGTGCAATTGTATTCTTCATACCATAAAATAATGCCATGGAATTCTAAGCAAATCATGTTTGCTAAATGAACTAGTGTAGCCCAGAGCCATATGGCATAGCCAGATCAGGACAACTCCGAGTATGCTATTCTGTTCTTCTGAAATAGACTACATTTTAGACTTGTCTACAATAAATAATGGATTTATTGTGAACGTGTAGGCTATATTACATTAATTTATTAGACTTTTTTAAATGTAGATGTTTCAAAAGATCTGCCTGCATCAGTGGCTTGTAGGCTGTGTCTGGAAGCCAGTAGATGCTAAATGTGTTTATGTTAACTGTCAATTACCGTGAGAGCGGCAGTTATTTGCTTAACAATCACTGGCTGACGAAATTTCGTGACTGCCACAGCCCTAGTTGCACCCGCCCTTTTGCCCTCAGAACAGTCTACAACGTGTCGAAAGCGTTCCACAGGGATGCTGGCACGTTGGCGCCAATGCTTCCCACAGTTGTGTCAAGTTGGCTGGATGTCCTTTGGGTGGTGGACCATTCTTGATACACACAAGAAACTGTTGAGCGTGAAAGACTCAGCAGTGGATTTAACAAGTGACATCAATAAGGGATCATAGCTTTCACCTGGATTCACCTGGTCAGTCTGTCATGGAAAGAGCAAGTGTTCTTAATGGTTTTGTATACTCAGTAAGTCCATTATCCTTTCTACATAATTTATATCTGGCTTTAGTCGTTTAAGTTGAGATTGAAAGCATCCCCGTCCCCCCCAAAATCATGGGCTTTAATATGGAGTTGGTCCCCCTCTTTGCTGCTATAAAGCCTCCATTCTTATGGGAAGGCTTTGCACTAGATGTTGGAACATTGCTGCGGGGGACTTGCTTCCATTCAGCCACAAGAGCATTAGTGAGGTCGGGCACTGATGTTGGGCGATTAGGCCTGGCTCGCAGTCGGCATTCAAATTCATCCCAAAGGTGTTCGATGGGATTGAGGTCAGGACTCTGTGCAGTCAAGTTATTCCACAACGATCGACAAACCATTTCTGTATGGACCTCGCTTTGTGCACTGTCATGCTGAAACAGGAAAGGGCCTTCCCCAAACTGTTGCCACAAAGTTGTAAGCACATAATCGTCTAGAATGTCATTGTATGCTGTAGCGTTAAGATTTCCCTTCACTGGAACTAAGGGGCCTACACAGAATCATGAAAAATAGCCCCAGACCATTATTTATCCTCCACCAAACTTTACAGTTGGCACTATGCATTGGGGCAGGTAGTGCTATCCTGCCATCCGCCAATCCCAGATTAATCCGTCAGACTGCCAGATGGTGAAGCGTGATTCATCACTCCAGAGAACACGTTTCCACTGCTCCAGAGTCCAATGGCGGCGAGATTTACACCACTCCAGCCGACACTTGGCATTGCACATGGTGATCTTAGGCTTATGTGCGGTTGCTCGGCCATGTAAACCCATTCCATTAAGCTCCCGACGAACAGTTCTTGTGCTGACATTGCTTCCAGAGGCAGTTTGGAACTCGGTAGTGAGTGTTGCAACGGAGGACAGACAATTTTTACGCACTATGCGCTTCAGCACTCGGCAGTCCCGTTCTGTGAGCTTGTGTGGCCTACCACTTCGCTGCTGAGTCGTTGTTGCACCAAGACATTTCCACTTCACAATAACAGCCCTTCCAGTTGACCGGGGCAGCTCTAGCAGGGCAGAAATCTGATGAACTCACTTGTTGGAAAGGTGGCACTGAGCTCTTCAGTAAGGCCATTCTACTGCCAATGTTTGTCTATACACCTGTCAGCAACAGATCCACGAATTTGAACAGGTGTCCACATACTTTTGCGTGCGTACCTGCGTATATATATATATACACACACACACACACACACACACACACATATACAGCTGCGGAATAAATTAAGATACCACTGCAAAATTATCAGTTTCTCTGGTTTTACTATTTATAGGTATGTGTTTGGGTAAAAATAACATTGTTTGTTTTATTCTATAAACTACTGACAACATTTCTCCCAAATTCCAAATAAAAATATTGTCATTTAGAGCATTTATTTGCAGAAAATGACAACTGGTCAAAATAACAAAAAAGATGCAGTGTTGTCAGACCTCGAATAATTTAAAGAAAATAAGTTCATGTTCATTTTTAAACAACACTAATGTTTTAACTTAGGAAGAGTTCAGAAATCAATATTTGGTGGAATAACCCTGATTTTCAATCACAGCTTTCACGTGTCTTGGCATGCTTTCCACCAGTCTTTCACATTGATGTTGGGTGACTTTATGCCACTCCTGGCGCAAAACTTCAAGCAGCTCGGCTTTGTTTTGAAGGCTTGTGACCATCCATCTTCCTCTTGATCACATTCCAGAAGTTTTCAATGGGGTTCAGGTCTGGATATTGGGCTGGCCATGATAGGGTCTTGATCTGGTGGTCCTCCATCCACACCTTCATTGACCTGGCTGTGTGGCATGGCGCATTGTCCTGCTGGAAAAAAACAATCCTCAGAGTTGGGGAACAATGTCAGAGCGAAAGGAAGCAACTTTTCTTCCAGGACAACCTTGTACTTGGCTTGATTCATGCGTCCTTCACAAAGACAAATCTGCCCGATTCCAGCCTTGCTGAAGCACCCCCAGATCATCACCGATCCTCCACCAAATTTCACAGTGGGTGCGAGACGCTGTGGCTTGTAGGCCTCTCCAGGTCTCCGTCTAACCATTAGATGACCAGGTGTTGGACAAAGCTGAAAATTGGACTCATCAGAGAAGATGACCTTACTCCAGTCCTCTACGGTCCAATCCTTATGGTCTTTTGAAAACCTCAGCCTGGCTCTTCTTTGGTTCTCATTGATGAAGGGCTTTTTTCTAGCTTTGCACGACTTCAGCCCTGCCCCTAAGAGCCTGTTTCGAACCGTCCTCGCCGTGCACTTCACCCCAGCTGCCGTTTGCCATTCTTTTTGTAGATCACTTGATGTCATCCTACGGTTGTTGAGTGACATTCGAATGAGTTGGCGGTCATCCCGGTCAGTAGAGAGTCGTTTTCGCCCTCTGCCGGTCTGTAGCTTTGTTGTCCCCAATGTCTGCTGCTTGACCTTGTTCTTATGAACCGCCATCTTTTACATTTTAAGGATGGAAGCAACCTGACGCTCACTGTATCCCTCTGCCAGTTAAGCCAGAATTGAACCTTTCTTTTCCTCACTCAAAACTTTCCTTTTCAACTCTTTAGGCATGGTCAATAGTTATTTTTTTGATTAATATTACTTTTGAGGTACTATTAGCACTGTTTTTGCCATCCAGCTGTTCCTATTGCAAGAGGAGAGTGATGACCACAGCAGTGGTTTTTATACTTTTCCCCGTTAAATAAGATTTGGTTCAGATGATCACCTAATCAGTACCTAATTCAGTAGAATGAGGTGTGCCTGTGTTGGAATTCAACAGACACTGGAATGGAATGGCTGTCATACATGTAGAGATGCTGATTTAAGAAAGATTTGCAGTGGTCTCTTAATTTTTACAGAGCTGTGTGTGTATATACAGTGGGGAGAACAAGTATTTGATACACTGACGATTTTGCAGGTTTTCCTACTTACAAAGCATGTAGAGGTCTGTAATTTTTATCGTAGGTACAATTCAACTGTGAGAGACGGAATCTAAAACAAAAATCCAGAAAATCATATTGTATGATTTTTAAGTAATTAATTTGCATTTTATTGCATCTCACAGACCTGTTAGTTTTTCTTTAAGAAGCCCTCCTGTTCTCCACTCATTGCCTGTATTAACTGCACCTGTTTGAACGCGTTACCTGTATAAAAGACACCTGTCCACACACTCAATCAAACAGACGCAAACCTCTCCACAATGGCCAAGACCAGAGAGCTGTGTAAGGACATCAGGGATAAAATTGTAGACCTGCACAAGGCTGGGATGGGCTACAGGACAATAGGCAAGCAGCTTGGTGAGAAGGCAACAACTGTTGGCGCAATTATTAGAAAATGGATGAAGTTCAAGATGACAGTCAATCACCCTCGGTCTGGGGCTCCATGCAAGATCTCACCTCGTGGGGCATCAATGATCACGAGGAAGGTGAGGGATCAGCCCAGAACTACACGGCAGGACCTGGTCAATGACCTGAAGAAAACCATTAGTAACACACTACGCCGTCATGGATTAAAATCCTGCAGCGCACGCAAGGTCCCCCTGCTCAAGCCAGCGCATGTCCAGGCCCGTCTGAAGTTTGCCAATGACCATCTGGATGATCCAGAGGAGGAATGGGAGAAGGTCATGTGGTCTGATCAGACAAAAATAGAGCTTTTTGGTCTAATCGCCACTCGCCGTGTTTGGAGGAAGAAGAAGGATGAGTACAACCCCAAGAACACCATCCCAACCGTGAAGCATGGAGGTGGAAACATCATTCTTTGGGGATGCTTTTCTGCAAAGGGGACAGGACGACTGCACCGTATTGAGGGGAGGATGGATGGGGCCATGTATCGCAAGATCTTGGCCAACAACCTCCTTCCCTCAGTAAGAGCATTGAAGATGGGTCGTGGCTGGGTCTTCCAGCATGACAACGACCCGAAACACACAGCCAGGGCAACTAAGGAGTGGCTCCGTAAGAAACATCAAGGTCCTGGTGTGGCCTAGCCAGTCTCCAGACCTGAACCCAATAGAAAATCTTTGGAGGGAGCTGAACGTCCGTATTGCCCAGCGACAGCCCCGAAACCTGAAGGATCTGGAAAAGGTCTGTATGGAGGAGTGGGCCAAAATCCCTGCTGCAGTGTGTGCAAACCTGGTCAAGACCTACAGGAAACGTATGATCTCTGTAATTGTAAACAAAGGTTTCTGTACCAAATATTAAGTTCTGCTTTCTGATGTATCAAATACTTATGTAATACAATAAAATGCAAATTAATTACTTAAAAATCATACAATGTGATTTTCTGGATTTTTTATTCCATCTCTCACAGTTGAAGTGAACCTATGATAAAAATTACAGACCTCTACATGCTTTGTAAGTAGGAAAACATGCAAAATCGGCAGTGTATCAAATACTTGTTCTCCCCACTGTATATATACATACACATACATTTCTTTTCGAAATGTTTGCTAATCTATAAAAATAAAAAATAAATACCACATTTACATAAGTATTCAGACCCTTTGCTATGAGACTCGAACTTGAGCTCAGGTGCATCCTGTTTCCATTGATCATCCTTGAGATGTTTCTACAACTTGATTGGAGTCCACATGTGGTAAATTCAATTGATTGGACATGATTTGGAAAGGCACACAATTGTCTATATAAGACCCACGCCTGGCCCGGCCGCCGGAGATGTGGTAGTTCTGATTGGACAATGGACACGGGGGGGATTCAGGCTTGTCTTAGCTTGTCCTCTGGCTGATCTGTTGGACAGATCCCAGCGCTGAGCGAGAGAGAGAGCGCTGGACAGAGTCTGGACACCGGCTGGGTTGGGTTGTGGATGTGGGAATTAAAGTCCCTCTCTGCACGTCACTGGGGTTACAACAGGTTGAGGTGGTGTCATTTAGCTGTATGGCCAAACTGGCTCTTGGTATGGCAATACACTTACCTTTTTTACAAGGAGCATGTGTGCACCTAAGCTGAAAAATGTAGGCGCACAAAAAAATATGTAATTTTTCTAGTCGCAATGTGTGCTCCTAAATTAAAATTCAAGGTCGCACAGAAAAATATTTTGCCGCATATAAGAGTCAAATGGTCCGATTAGGCTCTACACACAAAGTGAAATGTGATCTATGAGTGCAGCTCATCTGCATTCCAAAGGTTACCTGGAGTAACGCATCTCTGTGAGATCACTTATCTTTTAATGAATTACACAAGAGCACTTCTACTCCTCCTCCAGCCACCTTATCATCCTCAGCATCCTGTAGCCTGGAATTAGGCCAGATCCACTGGGTAAAGAAAGACTGATCATACACACTGCAGATAAACAACAAATGTATCATAATACAAATACAAAACAAAGCCTACGTAACTATGTATCCCCTCTTGGTTTTATCCTGCAACAAGGAAAACGCTCCTATGTTCAATGTGGCTCAGGAGAATTGTAACTGTGTGGTAGTAATACATTATTTTCATCAAACAACACCTTCCCTGTCACCTCCCTTTATTGACACTGTGCTAGCACCTGTCTTTGTCCTCTCCCACATTACCATAATATGAAAAACCATCAGGTCAAAATGCCAAACATACAGAGTGTGCATATACCATATACACTAACATTAGGAACACCTTGCTAATATTGAGTTGCACCCCCGCCCCACACTTTTTTTGGCCCTCAGAACAGCCTCAATTCGTCGGGGCATGGACTCTACAAGGTGTCGAAAGCGTTCCACAGGGATGCTGGCCCATGTTGACTCCAATGCTTTCCACAGTTGTGTCAAGTTGGCTGGATGTCCTTTGGGTGGTGGACCATTCTTGATACACACGGGAAACGGTTGAGCACGAAAAACCCAGCAGCGTTGCAGTTCTTGACACAAACCGGTACGCGTGGCACCTACTACCATACCCCGTTCAAAGGCACTTAAATATGGTCTTGCCCATTCATGCTCTCAATTGTCTCAAGGCTTAAAAATGATTCTTGAACCTGTCTCCCCCCCTTCACCTACACTGATTGAAGTGGATTTAACAACTCACAAGGATCATAGCTTTTCAACTAAATTAGATTTACCTGGTCAGTTTGTGTCATGGAAAGAGCAGGTGTTCTTAATGTTGGGTATACTCCGTGTACATGTGCAGTGAGACGCAAGTGTGTGTGGGCGTGCTTGCCTTTGTGGGTTTGCGTGTATTTAACGGTGTGCGTTTTCCAAGACACGTGTAAGATCAGAGTGTGTGTGTGTGTGTGTGTGTGTGTGTGTAGCTTCCCCTGCAGTGTGGCTTGAGGGAACAATGGCTAGAGGTTCAGAGGCTGAGGTTGGCTGCAGCCACAGGCTAACCCCTCCACCATGCACACACACACCCCACCATCACCAACCCCTGGTAAGGTTGGCCATTCATAAATCACTTTTATTCAATCTGGTGCTGAAGAGCCTCAACCTCCAAATGATTCGCAGAGTTAAGGGTTGAGGGAGGAGGGAGAGCTGACGAGGGAGTGATAAAGTAAAAGGGATGAAGATCCTTGCTGATGAAAGGAAGAGTGAGAAGGATTTACCTCAAAAGCACAAACTGCCTTGTATGGTAACAGATCTGTGTGTGCATTCTTGCCAACTCCTATGGTCATCATTGTCATCGATGATCATAGGAGTTGGATAAAATAGCACAAACAGATCTGGGACCAGGCTACAAACTGGACTCAATAGAAATAAGAGGTTATATTCCCTGAATCCAAACAAAACAATTTGGCCCCTTCCTTCGCATATTTATCAATTAGCTGCTCAGCTTAAAATCCAGCTCATACTGTTCATCACCCAGGCAGGGAGGACGCATGTGAGGCTGCTGGGGCTGGTTGGGTGATGCTGTGATGGGGTTTCAGAGGCAGATGCTTTCCTGTCTTGAGGTAATTCTGATTAAACTGCTGGGCTTGGTTCAGGTTGGGCTGGCTGGGCTGGGTTGGGTGGAGTGGGACAAGTCAGAAAAACCACAGAGGGTTTAGAATTAGGGACTCAAGCTTTTCCCTGGCTGATCAGGTCAGCTGACCATGAAAACGCCAAGCTCTAGTTATAGCCTCTAACTTGGGGCCTGACTTTGTTCGGTCAAAGTCTGTGTGTGCAAAGCAGTACCTCATAGCGGGACGCATCAGCCGAAGCTAACTCAACGGCAGCACACTCTTTCCCCACACATTGTCGGGGAAATGGCTGCTGGCTCGGCTGGGGTTGGCTAGGGCAGAGAAACTCGCTATATGAAGGCTGAAGGCTAGAATATTTTTACACTTGGTCCCTTTCAGCCAATTTTTGTGAACTCAGTGCGATTAGCTACATTTTTTGTACAGTGTGAACAATCCAAAAGGAACTCAGACCCCTCAAAAGAGCCCAGAAGCTAACCGAACTGAGACCATCTCGAGAGGTGGTACGAGTTTGTTTTGCTTGAATTCCACAGTCCGGTTCCCTTTTTAAAGGGAAAGGTGAACACAAAGCTCCCCAGGTTCACTTGTCATTATTCCCACACCACACAACTGCAACACCGTTTCCCCTGCCATAACCCCTCACATTGGTGCCACAAAAGAGAGAAGACATGCAGATTTGCAGAAAAAACGTGTACCGTTTTCGGATATAGATTAGCAATTGTCAAGGATGCACAGAAGTTTTTAGTTCAGATTATTTGTTTGCAATATGTTATCTATAGGCTAAGACAGCTTCATAAACTTTGTATTAGATTGTGGGGTTTGAATTGATTTAATCTGCAGTTAATCTGCAGCTATTTATTCTGTTACCAATAATATTTACATGTTAACAGTATCTTCTGATTAAAATTATTGTCTCATCTTTTAACTAAATGCAATCGATTAGCTTCCAAAATGTAAGTAGGTATGTCTAGCTTTGCGATAATACGTTCTGATGGAATGGTTTATCCTGCACTTTGTAAAAACCCAGAGTGAATGTTGGAAATATATAAAATATCTTACTTCCTTTCTAAACATAGCAATGTGAATGCAAAGAGGACTCGGACCACAAAATAGGTGAAGTGAACTGGCAAAAGATTTGAGTCCTCATTCAAAGGCGAGGGCAGTGTGAATACAAAGAGAACACTTATGTTGCTTATTTCTTTACCCCAGAGTTAACTTTAAAGATTACTGTGATTGGTGACTATATGTGAAAACACCCCAATAAGTGTGCCAAGCAAGAGTCAGGGGGACCTAAAGTGGTAGACAATAGTCAATAAATTATGAAAGAATAATGTTGACGTACAACGTTTTCTGAGAAAAAAACGAGCTGGTCAACGAATGAACTCAAAATCAGCAGAGAGAGCGACCATTAGTTTGACTGGTGGAGCCCTGCTTGAAGCCTCCCTACTGGGCAGTGGGACAGCCAGCCTCCTCTTTCCTGCTACTTACTGCATAGTAGACCTCCCTCACACATAGGGCTGGGCAATACCGTATTTTACTTTACCTTCTATAACAGTATATGAATGTTTGGTTTGTTAAATGTGATACGTCGTGTGTAACGTCCATTTTCATAATTTACTCTGCTACGAATCATCTCTCTCCGCTCGCTCTCTCCATGCCGCTCTCCCCACAGACCTAGCCCCGCCCCGTCACTCAAGGAGTGCATTTGTTGTTGTTCGAACACGAGACACTTGCATTCAGTCTGCATGGTCAATGCAGCACATGCAACAATGTTGATCACTACGATGCGGTTTCCACTTTGCTTTCCACAAGTGTTCTATAATTACACTATTAGTTTGTGTTTCTTACATCTGCAAAAAGCTAGTTTGTGTTTTCTTAGCAAGTTGTGGCTAAGTTGTATTTGCCCCTATTGCTAATCGCTAGTTAGCTGGCTAGATTTACTGAGTCAGAGTAAATGTAGCTAGCTATGCAGCCTGATACCAGTGATGGTGTAGCCTAAAATCAGCATGGTGTTTGTGTAACAGTATCTTCTAAATCAAAGAGGAATAGGCGAAGCATTAATATGTTGGCTACATGGAGTAGCTAAGAGAAAACATTTAAATGTCTCCAAAGATTATAGAGTCCCCTAGGAGACACTGACCAACACTTTGGTTCCTACCCTGGTATTTTCATCCGTTGTCATGTCAAACACTGTATTCAAAGTGCCCACTATCATTTTCTAACTATAGAATTAGAATAATCCTTATTTTTCCATGATTCCACAGTTCACCCAAGTGTTTTGATCTAAATCTCAAATCGCAAACTGCAACATTTGATAAAAAATAAGGCCTAGATGTTTTGCCCATATCGTGCAACCCTAACGTAGCAGTGTGGAAATTATCTCAAATGAGTGCAGGAAATGCATAAATATCTAAAAACGCAAAAATAATATTTGGGTTTTAGTTTAATTGAACAGTCTAAAAATCAGAGTGGCGAGAGACCCATTGAAATTTCTTAGTATGTACACTAAAATACAAAATTATGTGGACACCCCTTCAAATTAGTGGATTCGGCTATTTCAGCCACACCCATTGCTGACAGGTGTATAAAATCGAGCACAGCCATGCAATCTCCATAGACAAACATTGGCAGTAGAATGGCCTACTGAAGAGCTGTGACTTTCAACGTGGCACTGTCATAGGATGCCACCTTCCCAACAAGTGAATTTGTCAAATTTCTGACCGCTAGAGCTGCCTCGGTCAACTGTAAGTGCTGTTATTGTGAAGTGGAAACGTCTAGGAGCAACAACGGCTCAGCTGCGAAGTGGTAGGCCACACAAGCTCACAGGACCGCCGAGTGCTGAAGCGTGTAAAAATCGTCTGTTCTCGGTTGCAACACTCACTACCGATTTTCCAAACTGCCTCTGGAAGCAACGTCAGCACAAGAACAGTTAGTCGGGAACTTCATGAAATGGGTTTCCATGGCCGAGCAGCCGCACAAAAGCCTAAGATCACCATGCGCAATGCCAAGCGTTGGCTGGAGTGGTGTAAATCACGCTTCACCATCTGGCAGTCCGACGGATGGATCTGGGTTTGGCGGATGCCAGGAGAACACTACCTGCCCCAATGCAGTGCCAACTGTAAAGTTTGGTGGAGGAGGAATAATGGTCTGGGGCTGTTTTTCATGGTTCGGGCTAGGCCCCTTATTTCTAGTGAAGGGAAATCTTAACGCTACAGCATACAATGACATTCTAGACGATTCTGTGCTTCCAACTTTGTGGCAACAGTTTGGGGAAGGCCCTTTCCTGTTTCAGCATGACAATGCCCCCGTGCACAAAGCGAGGTCCATACAGAAATGGTTTGTCGAGATCGGTGTGGAAGAACTTGACTGGCCAGCACAGGGCCCTGACCTCAACCCCCTCAAACACCTTTGGGATGAATTGGAACACTGACTGCGAGTCAGGCCTAATCACCCACTCTTCTGTTAAGGCTTTCCACTAGATGTTGGAACATTGCTACAGGGACTTGCTTCCATTCAGCCATGAGCATTAGTGAGGTCGGACAGAAATGGTTTGTCGAGATCGGTGTGGAAGAACTTGACTGGCCTGCACAGGGCCTGACTCGCAGTCAGTGTTCCAATTCATCCCAAAGGTGTTTGAGGGGGTTGAGGTCAGGGCCCTGTGCAGGCCAGTCAAGTTCTTCCACACCGATCTCAACAAACCATTTATGTCTGACCTCACTAATGCTTGTGACTGAATGGAAGCAAGTCCCTGCAGCAATGTTCCAACATCTAGTGGAAAGCCTTAACAGAAGAGCGGAGGCTGTTACAGCAGCAAAGAGGGGGGACCAACTCCATATTAACGCCCATGATTTTGGAATGAGATGTTCGACGAGGTGTTCACATACTTTTGGTAGTGTATGTGTTGCCACCCTAGGGTCACGCACTACTCATAAATAACATTTTTAACTTTTATTCTTCCAAAACATAAAATACTGTTGATTACCGTCATTTTTTTGTAAAATACTGTAATATGATATTTTGGACATATCGCCCAGCCCTACTCACACATTCATAAAGTAGCGGCTGGGCAATGCAGCAGAATGACACACGTGCCTGACTGGAGGAGTGTGGAAATGAAGAGATGTTGAGTGTGTAGGGGTGGCTGAGAGCGGGGGGGTGTAAGTACGATGGTTGAGTGGAGATGGTCAAGTAAGGAGTAAAGTTATGTAGTGTAATAAATGGGCTATGGACAGAAGTAGTGCACTACATAGGGTACCATTTGGGACACATCCCTAATAAACATAGGACTTCCAGAGATGGTGATTTGAGCCAAAACCAGTTGAGAGCAGAACAAAGACCAATAACTTAAGCACCCCCCCCCCCACCACCATACACAGCCCTCCATCTCTGATCTGATGACACTAAGTGAAATTATGGCTGTTAGCAGTGGAGTTATGACTGGTTTGAATTAAAGCCCCCTTGAATTGTCTGCTAAAGGAAAGTGGAGACAGCCTGCGGAATCCTTTTTAGAGCCCAATAACAGGTGGACGTTCCGGGCCTGCCATTTATACAGTTGCAATTCTGCACTTTCATTGGCCATGTAAGGTCAAGCTTTCAGCAGAAACATTAGCCTGGAATGAATCCATTCCAACCTGGCAAATAGTCAATTCTTGTAATAGCCATAAAGATAATGTAATCGAATGGCTATAAATTGCACTGACAATACATTAATTGAATTGCATACTTAAATATATGCAAGGATTTCTCTCACTCGCCCCATAAAAAAGCCAGGGATATAATTTTGCTATTGTGGAGTTGAGGCAGTGTTGCTAGTGAGCTTGTTAGCGACGATATATAAATCAAATGAGCAGATATGCTTTGGAATGAAGAGCATTAGGCTAAAGCAAGACGCTAGGCTCCTCTTTTTCCTCACAACATGAGCCCCTCTCCATTCTCAACTACTGTGTCTCCGACTGGTTTTCATTCTCTTTTAGAAATGACACAAATACCTCAGAGACATTTCCATATGATTACTTCTTACAGGGGACATGACAGTAAATGGTGTGAAAAAACATTGGCTTGGAATAACGGAATACACATCCTCGGGCGATGCAGTTAAACGCAGGGTAAGGGGTGTGGGGCTGGTGCACTGTCACTAGAGGTAGCAGGAATAGTCAAGACGGGCACCGTTCCAGAGCAAGAGAGAGATGAAGAGAGTGAGAGAAGAGGACAGGCAGTACAGTAGATATGCCCTATGATGAGACCTACTAATTAAACAGATTCTTCAGTGGCCACAGTGCCTCGGGAAAGCTAGAAAAAGCCACTTGAAAATGAATCAAAGCTCAAAAGGAGAAAAGACGAAGCCTTTGGGTAACACTCGCACTAAGCTTCGAGGTGAGGCTGACACATGCACACAACTATATCAGTTGCTCTCCAGTACCCTTTCCACTTCTCACCAGCACGATCTCTTTCCCTCCCTCCTCCTCCTCTATTTCTCAAATGCGCAGTGTTTCTAAGTATAGAGTTTGAGCAGACGCGAGCTCTACCATAAGCAGTGTGCTCCAGCGCTATTTAAAAAGAGGAGAGGGAGAGAGTGAAGGGGGGTTCAAAAGGAGGGAGAGAGAGAGAAGAGGGGGAGTTGAAGTAAAACAGGGGAGGGGAAAAAAATACTCAGGAATATACAAGAGGAACCATAACAGGGAGACCACTTTATTTGGCGGTACTAAAAATAGCGCAGCAAATGGCAGAAGCAGCAGGCAGTGTGGGGCTTGCCTGCTCGGCTGGGCCGAACCAACCGACACTATTCGCCTCGCAGGATGGATGGACGAGAGGTGCAATCGATAGGCGGGGAAACTGGATGGAGGCTTCCCGGAGCCTGTGGCCAACAGTTGCTGAAAGGGGTTTACGGAAGGGAAGGGGGAGTGACGCGGAGACGCACTGCTTGACTAAATATGGTCAGGGAGGTGGTGGTGGAACGAGAGACAGCGGAGCAGCCCAGCAACCTGGGACCAATTCTGAATGCGTGCTTCAAATGCTTGGCTAGCCATAAAGAGAGAGTCAAGTAATGAACGGTAGCTTTGCTTTCTGTACTGTGAGGAAGGGACACAATAGAAATAGACTTATAGAAATGCCCTTTCTAGTCATTCTATTTCTATAGGAGACACCACCAGTTAGCTTGTCTCTTATTCACTGTGAGTTAGCTGCCCTCCCTCCCACTACCACCCTCTCTAGGCCGTGACCTTCTCCCCCTGAAGAGGTGACCCCTGCTGGGTTGGTTTGGCCTAAAGAGGGTGTCACTTCTACCGTAAAGACTTCAGCTGTGAACTATGAACGGCCTCATAATAGCTCCAGGTGACCCCTAGTAAAAGAGGCTATTTTTTACCCCACCCCAAAAACTCAGTCCGGCTTCAAACGTACTCTTGAAAGTTGTAATAGTAGAAATAGTTTGAAATTGGGTAGTGCATCATCAGTTCCTCTTGTCATGTTAGTCATTGCAGACCTTAGAGAGTTATTTAGAACTTGTAATTTTTGTGTCACTCAAATATCACATTTGAATTGCAAGAAAATTTGCTTTAAATCTGCTAAATCTTCTCTGCACCCCTTGAAAAGAATGAGTAGAATTGCAGGAAATAAGCTTTAAACCTGCAAAATTCTCTCCATCAGCAAGAGGTGGGTTGTGAAAAGTTTGTGTCATAAACAGTGCTTGTGCCCATAGAAATAGACATGGCACACGCGCTGGGAGGGGGTCTCCGAGTGAACAAGTTTGGGAATCCCTGGTTTAGAGAATCATTGTACCATCTAAACCGCTGTGATATATATTTTCATTACCAAAAGTATTGTATTTTCAGCTGTTTGAAGCTGGTGTACAAAACCTAAAGTAAAAGATGCAAAAACAAAACTTAAGAATGGGAAGCATAGAAATAGCACACATAGAACAGATGTACCGCTTCTTAGACTTGCTTTCAATGAGAATGACAGGTCCATAACACATTTCTATGTGAATTTGATCAGATTGCCCAAAAAGTTTCACATTGCAGCTTTAAATAAGGGTTAATAAAACAGGCTACCCTTTTCCTCGCTTGACTGCGTTAGGTAACTGTAAGGTGCAAATTGCTACCAAGACCTTTTTTTATGGCAACTTCATAGATATTTTCAATACTACTTGGCTGACTCCCTCACTCTTCAACTGCTTGTGAAGTAGTTGCACTGAATAATAAAAGTGTTGCGTTTTAGAAATCCCCAGCACCGAAAGCACTGAGCCTGTGTGTCATATGAATAAGAAGAAAGAGGGAGAGGGAGGAAGAATGTGTGCTACACTTTCTGCCTTTGTCTCCTACAGACCAGGGAATCCTCCCTTCAATCTCTCTCTCAGAACGCACATGGTAGAGAGGAATGCTGCAGTTTTTTAATTCCTCTGCCTCCTTTTCAAACGGCAGCTAGCTCCTCATGTCAGACCAATGTCTTTCCCCTCCTAAAGGTATGGCTTGAGTGTGTGTGTGTGTGTGTGTGTGTGTGTGTGTGTGTGTGTGTGTGTGTGTGTGTGTGTGTGAGCTCTCTCCCCCTGACTCTGGCGCTCCCCCCCCCCTCCCTCCCCAACCAGAGAGCTGATTCAGCGAGTCAGGCGTGCACCCTGCACACGATGGCTGCAGCAGCTGGAGCGCAAGATCTCTAAGTCATTATGGTTCTCCTCACTACGGAAGAGAAGAGGAGAGGAGAAGGAGAGGGAGAAGAGGAGCAGCCCCAGTTAAGAAACTGATCTGACAGGTAATATATGCTACCCCTTTTTCATTCGGACAGGGAATTTACCCGACGGGCCCCTCACATCTCCTGATGTCTCTTCCCTCTCCTCCATCCTCTTCTTCTCTCTCTTTCAGCGGAGGGACGCAATCCGTTATGAAGCGCATGGCTTGGCTGTGAGTAGCGTAGTCAGTCGGAAGGGGGAGTGGAATTTACTGTTCTGCAGTAGCAGCAGTCAGTAGGACAGAAAATAACTTAACCAACCAACACCTTGGGGGTTCTCTCGCTCCCTCTCTGCTGGGGTCTCTCTTGCTGGCTGCCTGGGTAGACCGACGGGAAGAAAGAGAAAGGAAACACCGGCCGGCAAGGAAGGAGTGTGGAACGAAAAAAAGATAAGCAGGTGAATGTGGAATGAACGAGGGGGGAAAGTTGCTGTCTGTTCAGTTGACGTCCACATAGATTTTTTTTGCTTTGCTTCTCTCTCTCTCTCTCTCTCTCTCTCTCCTCTTCCTTCTCTCTCCCCCTCCTGCACTCACCCGGTTGTGCTGTGGCCGGACATGCTGCAGCAGCAGCAGCATCAGAGCTCTCACTCTGCCTGGCTCATTATGTGTCACGGTTGCAGCCCCTCTGCTATCTAATGACGGACTTGTTAACTCAAACCCGCACTGGCGTGGAGACAGACAGCCAAAGACTGAACCATTCGCTCTTCTTCTTCTTCACACTTTGTCCTTCATCTACCTGACTGGGAACTCTTCCATTTTTTGCGCCCACTTGCTAAAGGAGATATCTGATGGCGTTTGAACATTTCTGGGTATTTGATTACCCTCTTGCCGTTTCATTCACTAGCCAAGATAAGATCTAAGACTACATTTTTTGAACGGGGTCATCATCGTCTGCATTTTTTCTTTAATCGTAGGGGTACGTTTTGAAGACATAATAGTCCAGAGGATGACGGCAGGATGGTTGGACGGACGGTTGGAATGTGGATGATATCGTCGGTGTGGATGATGACGAGGTGTCAGCAGCAATAACGAACGCCGTCGGTTGTCGTGGTGAACAGACGGGACTTGAGTGTTAAACAGAACAGGATGAAATGGAGCGGATTGACGGCACAAAGCTGTGTCAGTGAATTAACACAGAAGTGGAGGTAGAGGGGTGGGGACAGGGGGAGGAGGATGGAGGAGGGGTGAGGGGGGTTATGGCTGACTGAGTGGATGTGTGTCACTGGCCGGCTGAACCCACGCACTGGTGGTAGTAACCCAGTTTCTCTCTCTCTTCCCCTCTCCCTCCCTCGCTCTCACACTTGCTAGGGGCAGGCAGGCAGGGCACAATACTGCAGTGCTACTGTATATCTCAGGCCACACCAGAGCAGGCCGGGGCAGGGCCAGACAGCAAGGTACCCACTCTGCTCATTCACTCCTTCGCTTTACCTCCCCCAGTCAGTCAGTCAGTCGCTAGCTAGCTAGTCCACCAGGAGGAATTGACCCCCCTTCGCTCATCCTCTCGGGCGGCTGTGACTTTTCCTAAAAGGGACGTCACACCAACACAGCAGAGCTGGCTCATCCACCCCCCTAGCCAGCCCTGCCCAGCCCTACCTTTATGCTGAGGACAACTGGACAGGACACCTCCAATACTCGATGGCCAATTCTTCATTCATTCCCATTTCCAGAACCAGAACTCGCAAATACATTTCACTACATATGGCATCAGTAAATGTCCACACTCGTCATCCACATTCACAAACATAAGTGTTTAGAGGTAACATGTAAACGAACCCCCCCACACACAGCAATAGCCTCAGTTGGCCAGTCAGCACCTAAGCTAGCTTGCTAGTGGTTTAGAGAGGGGGGTTGGGAGTACAAGCTGCCACCAGGCAGTGTTGACTTGTGGAATGTGTTGAGCTGGGTTAAAGATTCATTAGAGACTCACTGAACATTTCACGCCACCACGCAAATCATTATTGATCTATCGCCTCCCATCCCTCAAATTCTCCTCCTCCCCCTACAACAGAACATCTGCTGCCACCGTACACACGGCACGGGCAGGTAAATAGGTAGAAAGAGTGACAAAAAGGGAGTGAAACCCCCACAGAACAGAGGAACAGAGAGAAAGAGGTGGAGAAAAGAGGGGAGAAAAAAAAAAGAGCAGTGCCGCCCAGGGCCAATCAACATACAAGTGCTGAGTGGGCAGGCCAGTAGTATTAGCACTTGCATGTGACCTCTGGCCTGCCTGTTCTGTGCTGCCTGCCTGTGTATGAGCCTAAAACCCAAATCCTGCTCACAATAGCTTCCTGTTCCACTTGGATAGATCACCACCCTCGTTTTCAAACATCAGCAGGAGGCAACGGGCCAGTAGGGAGCTGGGTGGACACTGGACACACCGCTAGCTGGGGGACGAGGGGCAGACAGTGACACCAGAGTCATGTATGGGACAAGAGTAAGGGAGAGGGAGGTGCATAACCGGTTAGGGATATGGGGAAGAGGGTTGGAGTAAAAGAGAGAGAGAGAGCAGGGGGAGGATCAGGAAGGTGTAAAAGTATACCATGTAGCCTACTTAACTTGAAAGTGCACCCCTATTTCCAGGACAGTAGGATCAAGCCTCATACAAGACAAGGTGCACAGAGGCTAACCACCTACCAAGGACGCATTACCAACAACGAACAAGTCAACTACCCTCAGTCTCTACCGCTTTTGAATTTTTGACCCACCCCTCTACACTCGTCCTCCACTTTCTTTTCTCTTTTCTGGACGAAGACAAGGACTTGCTGTAAAATGAGAGCGAGAAAAAAAGAACCCCTCCTTGTTCCCAATGGTTTGTCCCAGTTCTCTGGAGGACCGATGGGATCACTGGGACAAACAGCACCGACTGGACTGGAACACTTCTGAAAATGGGGGGGACTGGTTTAACTTTACTGGGTGGCTAAAGGAAAGCAGCCTTGAGTGTTGATCTGAAATCACGCTCAAAGTCACCTTACGGTGCAGACTCACACTGCATTCTTAGGAGGGGGAAAACGGTGAGAGAAAATCTGTGCTGCTACTACTAGCTGCTCTGTGCGACCTTGTGAATTCACTGGGATTGCCTACTTGGTGTACATACTTCTTTATGTACCCATATGAACATATGATAGCTATGGAATGTAAAGAAGTATGTATTCTTGGTGAGGTGCGGATCCTCTACTGGCGGAGCGACGGGGAATATTTCTTGATTGATGAGAATCGCTGTTTTTTGACGATCTGTGTCGCTGTGTGTGGAGATGATTGTGAACGTGACTGCGATTTCGGGGGTGTAAATTAGAATAGTGGGAGGAGTGGAGAGAGGAGCGAATACATTAGCTATACTGTTTTGGGGCAGTCTCACTGCAGCAATATAACTGCTGTAGGGACATAGTTAATGTTGCTTTCTCTAACTGGCTGGCTTGGCTCTAACTGGCAATATGATCCACACTATTAACCAAGCAATCCGAATATTTCCAGAAACGATTATTTAGCCTATATGTGTCTACCAGAGTTGAGATATAGGGTTAGTGTGCTTGGCTTGTATTCTCCTGTGTGGCGGAATGAGTTGTTCCAGTCAGTTAGGAAATAGTTAGTTCTCCGTAGTAAGGAATGCATTAGTTCTAGTTAGGAAGCAATTACTTGGTTAGAGTTAGTAAGGAGTGAGTTAGTTTCGTCACATTTACATTTTAGTCATTTAGCAGACGCTCTTATCCAGAGTGACTTACAGTTAGTGAGTGCATATATTTTCATACCGTCACCTCGGCAAACTCAGAAGTAATAATCACCCTGTGACATCGCCATACGAACAGGGCCTCCTTTCAACATTGGTGGGTTTTACTGCATTATGGCCTTTTTGAATCACAGCCAGCCGCAACTTAGCTTGCACCAGTACAGCAGAGAGAGAAAACAATTGGTATGCCAGAGAGCCAGGCCAGAGCTCCACCATTAATACTGTAATCTTTTCCAAAGGTCCCTGGGGATGGGAAAATAACGAAGGTGAATTATGGCATCTTTGTTTTATAAAAGTGGCGATGGGATGAAAACGCAGCAGAGAGGAGAGTTGCTGAGGAGGCAGATCAGAAAGGAAGGCAGGCAGTTGCTGCCGTTTAAAAAGCTGCTGGCTCTGCCACAGTGCTGGATCATGGCTGGCATGGTGTGTGGCGTTAACCCTAATGTGTGTCCTTGTCCAGCTATAGCACTAGCCGTCTCTCCCAACATACCCCCCGACCCCTCTGAAAAACAACCTCTGCCCCCCCCACTCCCCCTCCCCTGATTCCTGGCCTCATTGTTCAGTTTGCTATGCTTGTCAAATGCATTGCTGCGCCACACGGCAGTTGGCAGCGCAGCTTAGGACTGTCGAAAAGTGACAATGCAGGATCAGGGATGGTTTCGGACCTGTCAAACGATTCCAATTGTATCACTGCTTCAAACAAATAAAGGCCCACAGGAGAGAGAGTAGGGGGGAGAGGGCTGTGGCTGCCGAAAAAGGTGTAACAAAACTAAGAAAGCATTTCCATTGCAGTTTTTTTCTGCAGTGGAAAACAAAGGCTTGTGGAAGTTGTTGTAGTGAGCTGAACTGAGCGGTGCGCTTACACAAAATCTGCTAACAGCAGCACAGTGTAAACCAGACCATGCTAAAGCAGAGCAGAGCAGTCAAGCAATGGAAAAATCTAGTGCTCCGTCTGGGACACCTGTGTGCTATGGGACTATTCTAATGAAATACAACACAATGACACTCCATTGTGGTTTGATGAATATGCTGAGGATGGTGCTGCGAAGACGTATTCCATTTGCCATCCGTGAGAGAAAGCGAAAGGAGGTAGGGCAGAAGGAAGATTCTTAATTCGGTCTTT
Organism: Coregonus clupeaformis; assembly: GCF_020615455.1. NCBI lineage: Eukaryota > Metazoa > Chordata > Actinopteri > Salmoniformes > Salmonidae > Coregonus > Coregonus clupeaformis. Next base: position 27,949,123 of record NC_059205.1, read on the forward strand.
GACAATCTGCACCAGTGCCATTCCATCGACATCAAGACAAGAAAAACGTTTTCAGACTTCAGAAAGAGAGAGGTGGAATTTGTAACCTACTTGTCCCATCTTAATACATTCTGGTTTTTCTTTTTACCTCAGTGCAGTCATATTTGATTCATGAAGATAAAACAGATGGTACAGGCACTCAGATTCTCTGTGCTGCTAAACTAAACTGCTAGTAGGCTTGAAGATTGAGAGACCTGCTTTGCTTTTTCTATTAAGTCCAGGCTAGTTTAGGGTGCAGCTACGCTTTAGGGTAAGCTAAGCTATTACTGCTTCAAGGAGGGGGTTTGGAACTTAGAAATTAGAAAACTTAAAGAACAGTATAAGAGACATTCCAATGAGGGTAGGGTAAAATGGTTACGTCAAGCTCAAAATGTAATTTCAAGAGATTATCTGGACAGAAGATTTAGGCTACTAAATGCATGTATTGCTCTTCTGTTACCCCCCTCAGTCTCTAACCTTGCTCAGTCTTTCTGTCAATAACCATGTGCATATGTCGCCATCCGTCTATCCCCCCCCCCCTCTCTCTCTTTCTGTAAAGCCATAGCAGCTAAACCACCAACTGTCTATGGGGTCTCTCTCCCTCTGGCCATAACCTGCTGCCTGACTGACACCACACGGCAGATGCTGACATTATCAAATGCTCAGTGCCTGCCTGTCGGTCTGTCGACCCCTTGCTTTTGCCCTGTTATGGACAGTGGACGAAATGGTGCAGCCGGCCCCCACCCATCTGACTCAACTAGTGTGTGTGTGTTGCAAATAGCCTCTCTCCTGTGCCATTCCGAGCTGCCCCTGTGCTGATCTCTACCCTCTCTCGATCTGTCTCTCAGCTGCTGCTCTGCTTTTTTAGAAAGTGGCTCTTAGGTGCACTCATAGAAGAACCTATTCACATCAAAACACATTGTATAATAACTAAATAATTTTTCAAAATCACACTTAACCAGCGGGCCTATAACATTTACCGAAAGGACCACCATGGAAGACATGAGAAAGGACTCAGCTCATCATTTATATACATACTATTTGTAATCAGTCTATGACTGATATGAATGATTGGGCCAACCGAATGCCCCCTTGAGTGCTGCATTAGGAGTGTGTGAGGCTGACTGCGGAGGTATGGGTTTCAGTCACCTGGCGCGCATACACGCAGCAGGTCCCATCCGTCACAGGCTGTAATTGCTACATGACTCCTGGACATTTGACTCAAGTGCACTGCGACAGATTATTACTATCCTTTTCTTAGGGAACCATTTTTCCTCACTCTCTCAGAGACAGGTTGAAAAGGCAACTTAAAGAGCAGAGCATGAGGGAGATGGGGGGGGGTAGTCAATAATATGGCTGTGGTGTGGGAAAGAGTAGCGAATTTAGTTAATGGAGCGGACAGACATAATTCTCCACCTTGGGTCTTGATGGCTGATGTCCTAATTGCAGTAGTAGTACACCACACACTTCCCTGTACTGTATTATACTGTATGTTCATGTTTCCAGCTTGTTCTATCTGGGTTGTCTACACTCCAGTCCCTGACACAATGAACCCCTAATGCTTTGCTAAAGCTGGTAAAAAGGAACCAAATCACCTCTTGAATGGATTTGGTCCCCTTCAACCAGCTGTAGCTATGCTTTGATGACTACATACCATCCTACCGGAGCTCCTCTCTCTTCTACAATGTTCTGACTGACTGGATGATAGTGTCAATGATCAGGTGTAGCGAGATGCCTTGACTTAGACACATCGTTCTCATCTGCTCTCATCATCTTCAGGAAGTGATTCTAGATCAAGTGTCATGTTTCATTGATATATATATCTGTCTACCTTTCTTCCATCTTGACTAATAAAAAGAACCCAACAGAGATTCAACAAACCGCTGTAGCGTCCCTTACTCCGACTCTACCGTAGAATGCATATACAAGATTGATATTCCAACCAGATACTCGACTCAACGGCTGTTTTAAAAATAGCAGGGGACATACAGGTTACTGCCAAAACAATGGAAACCCTTGAGTTAATGAGGGATACAAAGTATACTGAAAGCAGGTGCTTCCACACAGGTGTGCTTCCTAAGTGAATTAAACAATTAACATCCCATCATCCATGTATAAAAATGCTGGGCAGGACATTATTTTGGCTACCATGGATATGACCCCATAGGATGACAACGCTCCCATCCACAGGGCACAGGTGGTCACTGAATGGCTTGATGAGCATGAAAGCGATGTACACCATATCTGTCATGGCTCTCTTAGTCACAAAATCTCAACCCAATTGAACACTTATGGGAAATGCTAGAATGGCGCCTGAGACTGCGTTTTCCACCACCACCTACAAAACACCAAATTATGCATTTTCACGTCGAAGAATGGTGTCGCATCCCTCCGATAGAGTTCCAGACACTTATAGAATCTATGCCAAGGCGCATTGAAGCTGTTCTGGCGGCTTGAGGTGGCCCAACGCCCTATTAAGACACATTATGTTGGTGTTTCCTGTATTTTTGCAGTTACCTGTATGCAGTGCGCTGCAGACACATACACCATTCTGCGCTGAGCTAACTCACATGGCTGTGTAAAGAATGCTGCAGCAGCCCAGGGGCCACGCGACAACTAGCTCCTCCAACTGACTAGCACAGGATGATATGATATCAACAGACAATTGGTGTTGAGGGGTTGGGATGTGGGGAGGCAAGCCAATGCAGCACAGTGGGGCCACATAAAACAGTTTGAAAGTGCAGATCTAAGGGAACGTTTTAAAGAGAGCGAAGGGGACAGGGGAATAGCAGACCAGCTACTGCTCACAGTTGTGCTGAATGGGACACACGCAAGCCTGCTCCGGACCCCCTCCTAGGAGCAGCTTCCTGTGTGTGTGGGCGAGAAGAGGGGGAGATAAGGGCCAGATGCTCCAGAGGACGGGAGGTAAAACGCACAAATCACAAGGAGCAGACCCCTCGCAGACTGACACACACTGCCGCAGTACATGCAGGCAGATCAAATCAAACCATTTCTCTGCATCTTCCCCCCTCTTCCTCCTCCTCCCTCTTTCCTTTTCTCTGTCTCTCACATACAGCATTGCATCACATTTGGCTTTCATGTTTAATATCAATCTGACCTGTACTTTAGCTGTGACTGCACACACCCTAAAACCACGGATATAAATGACTCAAATGGGCTAACATCTGGATGAAATGGTGACCTAAAAGGGAAATCGTGTTAAATTAATAAAAAATATATAAGCCTATGAAAAACCTGAAGGTTAGCAGGTGTAATCGAGTGGATATTGCAACTGTGCCATCATACTATTATAACCACAAGTAGTATAAAAACATTTGGTAAAGTTTTCAGCTGCAGCCTCTCAAGGACAATAAAGCCAGGCATAATGGGACCCATCTCGTCCAAAAATGTTTTGCCAAAAGGCACCTGGATGATCATCAAGACTCTTGGAAGAACGTTCTATGGACAGATGATTCAAAAGTATAACTTTTTGGACGACATGGTTCCAGTAATGCCTGGCGAAAACCAAACTCTGCATTCCACAGTAAGAACATCATACCAAAGGTCAAGCATGGTGGTGGTATGGCAACTGCTTGGCCTCTGACCGCAAGGCACTACAGAGGGTAGTGCGTACGGCCCAGTACATCACTGGGGCAAAGCTCCCTGCCATCCAGGACCTCTATACCAGGCGGTGTCAGAGGAAGGCCCTCAAAATTGTCAAAGACTCCAGACACCCTAGTCATAGACTGTTCTCTCTGCTACCGCGACAAGCGGTACCGGAGTGCCAAGTCTAGGTCCAAAAGACTTCTCAACAGCTTCTACCCCCAAGCCATAAGACTCCTGAACAGCTAATAATGGCTACCCGGACTATTTGCACTGCCCCCACCCCATCCTTTTTACGCTGCTGCTACTCTGTTAAGTATTTATGCATAGTCACTTTAACTCTACCCACATGTACATATTACCTCAACTACCTCAACTAGCCGGTGCCCCCGCACATTGACTCTGCAACGGTACCCCCCTGTATATATAGCCTCCCTACTGTCACTTTATTTTACTGTATATATAGCCTCCCTACTGTCACTTTATTTTACTTCTGCTCTTTTTTTCTCAACACTTTTTTTGTTGTTGTTTTATTCTTACTTTTTTTGTTTAAAATAAATGCACTGTTGGTTAAGGGCTGTAAGTAAGCATTTCACTGTAATGTCTGCACCTGTTGTATTCGGCGCATGTGACCAATAAAATTGTATTTGATTTGATTTGGTGGTGTGATGGTTTGGGGATGCTTTGCTGCCTCAGGACCTGGATGACTTGCCTTAATAGAAGGAACCATGAATTCTGCTCTGTATCAGAGAATTCTACAGGAGAATGTCAGACCATCCGTCTGTGAGCTGAAGCTGAAGCGCAGCTGGGTCATGCAGCAAGACAATGATCCAAAACACACAATCAAGTCTACATGAAAATTGCTAAAATGCAACAAATTGGAAGTTTTGGAATGGCCTTGTCAAAGTCCAGACCTAATCCCAATTGAGATGTTGTGGCAGGACTTGAAACGAGCGGATCATGCTTGAAAACCCACACGTCACTGAGTTAAAGCAGTTCTGCATGGAAGAGTGGGCCAAAATTCCTCCACAGCGACTTGAGAGACTGATCAACAACTACAGGAAGCATTTGGTTGGAGTCATTGCAGCTAAAGGTGGCACAGCCAGTTATTGAGTGTAAGGGGGCAATTACTTTTTCACACAGGGGAATTGGGTGTTGCATAACTTTGTTTATTAAATAAATATGTAATTGTTGTGTTATTTGTTCACTTATGTTCCCTTTATCTAATATTAGGTTTTGGTTGAAGATCTGATAACATAACATTCAGTATCACAAATATGCAAAAGTAGAGAAAATTAGAAAGGTGGCAAATACTTTTTCATAGCACTGTACATGATTCTAATCATCTTATGTACAGTGGGGGAAAAAAGTATTTAGTCAGCCACCAATTGTGCAAGTTCTCCCACTTAAAAAGATGAGAGAGGTCTGTAATTTTCATCATAGGTACACGTCAACTATGACAGACAAATTGAGAAAAATTAAATCCAGAAAATCACATTGTAGGATTTTTTATGAATTTATTTGCAAATTATGGTGGAAAATAAGTATTTGGTCACCTACAAACAAGCAAGATTTCTGGCTCTCACAGACCTGTAACTTCTTCTTTAAGAGGCTCCTCTGTCCTCCACTCGTTACCTGTATTAATGGCACCTGTTTGAACTTGTTATCAGTATAAAAGACACCTGTCCACAACCTCAAACAGTCACACTCCAAACTCCACTATGGCCAAGACCAAAGAGCTGTCAAAGGACACCAGAAACAAAATAGTAGACCTGCACCAGGCTGGGAAGACTGAATCTGCAATAGGTAAGCAGCTTGGTTTGAAGAAATCAACTGTGGGAGCAATTATTAGGAAATGGAAGACATACAAGACCACTGATAATCTCCCTCGATCTGGGGCTCCACGCAAAATCTCACCCCGTGGGGGTCAAAATGATCACAAGAACGGTGAGCAAAAATCCCAGAACCACACGGGGGGACCTAGTGAATGACCTGCAGAGAGCTGGGACCAAAGTAACAAAGCCTACCATCAGTAACACACTACGCCGCCAGGGACTCAAATCCTGCAGTGCCAGACGTGTCCCCCTGCTTAAGCCAGTACATGTCCAGGCCCGTCTGAAGTTTGCTAGAGTGCATTTGGATGATCCAGAAGAGGATTGGGAGAATGTCATATGGTCAGATGAAACCAAAATAGAACTTTTTGGTAAAAACTCAACTCGTCGTGTTTGGAGGACAAAGAATGCCGAGTTGCATCCAAAGAACACCATACCTACTGTGAAGCATGGGGGTGGAAACATCATGCTTTGGGGCTGTTTTTCTGCAAAGGGACCAGGACGACTGATCCGTGTAAAGGAAAGAATGAATGGGGCCATGTATCGTGAGATTTTGAGTGAAAACCTCCTTCCATCAGCAAGGGCATTGAAGATGAAACGTGGCTGGGTCTTTCAGCATGACAATGATCCCAAACACACCGCCCGGGCAATGAAGGAGTGGCTTCGTAAGAAGCATTTCAAGGTCCTGGAGTGGCCTAGCCAGTCTCCAGATCTCAACCCCATAGAAAATCTTTGGAGGGAGTTGAAAGTCTGTGTTGCCCAGCGACAGCCCCAAAACATCACTGCTCTAGAGGAGATCTGCATGGAGGAATGGGCCAAAATACCAGCAACAGTGTGTGAAAACCTTGTGAAGACTTATAGAAAACGTTTGACCTGTGTCATTGCCAACAAAGGGTATATAACAAAGTATTGAGAAACTTTTTGTTATTGACCAAATACTTATTTTCCACCATAATTTGCAAATAAATTCATAAAAAATCCTACAATGTGATTTTCTGGATTTTTTTTCTCTCATTTTGTCTGTCATAGTTGACGTGTACCTATGATGAAAATTACAGGCCTCTCTCATCTTTTTAAGTGGGAGAACTTCCACAATTGGTGGCTGACTAAATACTTTTTTCCCCCACTGTACGTCATGGTCCGAGACCATCATTTAAAGCAAAACGTTATACTTTGTCCTTGAACTACGAGTAGCCTTGTTACACCTTGAGGTCAGGGATTTTTCTGCCATTGTAATCCTTGCGCAGTCCGCCTAAGTGTTTATTCGGTGTTGCCTAAATCCAAACATTGTAAAGTTTTTATATATTTTCAGGATGGAAAAACACATTCAGTGTAAACTTAAAATGACTAAAACTGGAGATAAAGTATGTCGAAAATATAATGGACCTATATATTTTTTAGGGCTGACCCCAATTAGTCGACTGGTCTATTGTTGGGTCGATAGGCTGCTGATCGACCGAGATTGTTTTAGTCGAGCAGTAACAAATATATACACTACCAGTGAAAAGTTTAGACACACCTACTCATTCCAGGGTTTTTCTTTGTTGTAGAATAATAGTGACGACATCAAAATTATGAAATAACACGTATGGAATCATGTAGTAACCAAAAAACTGTTAAACAAATCAAAATATATTTTATATTTGAGATTCTTCAAATAGCAAAGCTGTCATCAAGGCAAAGGGTGGCTATTTGAAGAATCTCAAATATAAAATATATTTTGATTTGTTTAACAGTTTTTTGGTTACTACATGATTCCATACGTGTTATTTCATAATTTTGATGTCTTCACTATTATTCTACAATTTAGAAAATATAAAAAATAAAGAAAAACCCTGGAATGAGTAGGTGTGTCTAAACTTTTGACTGGTACTATATATATATATATATATATATATATTTGCGCCCATCTCCGTGAACTAAGTCATTGCGGAGGCCTAGACTAAAAGCCAATTTATGCTTGATCCGAAAATGTGGTCAGAGGCTCCATATGGAGGGTGTTGACCATGCACCCAGATGCACAATGCACTTCTCTCTCCAGAATGCACTTCTCTCTCCAGAATGCACTTCTCTCTCCAGAATGCACTTCTCTCTCCAGAATGCGCTTCTCTCTCCAGAATGCGCTTCTCTCTCCAGAATGCACTTCTCTCTCCAGAATGCACGTCTCTCTCCAGAATGCACGTCTCTCTCCAGAATGCACGTCTCTCTCCAGAATGCGCTTCTCTCCAGAATGCGCTTCTCTCTCCAGAATGCGCTTCTCTCTCCAGAATGCGCTTCTCTCTCCAGAATGCACTTCTCTCTCCAGAATGCACGTCTCTCTCCAGAATGCACGTCTCTCTCCAGAATGCACTTCTCTCTCCAGAATGCACTTCTCTCTCCAGAATGCGCTTCTCTCTCCAGAATGCACTTCTCTCTCCAGAATGCGCTTCTCTCTCCAGAATGCGCTTCTCTCTCCAGAATGCGCTTCTCTCTCCAGAATGCGCTTCTCTCTCCAGAATGCGCTTCTCTCTCCAGAATGCACTTCTCTCTCCAGAATGCGCTTCTCTCTCCAGAATGCGCTTCTCTCTCCAGAATGCACGTCTCTCTCCAGAATGCACTTCTCTCTCCAGAATGCACGTCTCTCTCAGAATGCACTTCTCTCTCCAGAATGCGCTTCTCTCTCAGAATGCGCTTCTCTCTCCAGAATGCACTTCTCTCTCCAGAATGCGCTTCTCTCTCCAGAATGCACTTCTCTCTCCAGAATGCACTTCTCTCTCCAGAATGCACTTCTCTCTCCAGAATGCGCTTCTCTCTCCAGAATGCGCTTCTCTCTCCAGAATGCGCTTCTCTCTCCAGAATGCGCTTCTCTCTCCAGAATGCGCTTCTCTCTCCAGAATGCACTTCTCTCTCCAGAATGCACTTCTCTCTCCAGAATGCACTTCTCTCTCCAGAATGCACTTCTCTCTCCAGAATGCACTTCTCTCTCCAGAATGCACTTCTCTCTCCAGAATGCACGTCTCTCTCCAGCCAATTTGTGCGCATTCATTGTTTCATAACCTCATTGTGTGAATTGTTTGCGCTTGATTGTTAGTGTATATCAATTCCCCATTACATATCTCACCAGTAGTACATTTCTCGTTCATTCCTATAACTTCTATTCTACAATGTCTGTTGCTTTGGTTACGGTAATTATTTTTATGCAATCAATATTATTATTCCAGTCTTCCCGTTCTCATTGTCTGAGTGGACACATTGTTTGCAGAGTGCACAACCTATGCTACACTTGTAAGAAACAAGTTTTGGTTTATTTCATTCAATTTTGTCAATTTAGTCATTGTCTTTTGTTTGGAGCGCTCCTGTCAATTTTGAGTAAGGACGCACACACATAGAAGTAGGCCTATAGGCTACCTGAAAAACCTTTAGATAACCACTCAGCGTGAAAGTGAAAAATGTCATGCTCTGATCGAGGGGAAACGTCATAAAATAGGCCCGCCTGATAACTTCTGATCAGTGCTTGACTTGGACTGAAATAGGTTCCGGTACACATTTTGGATGCTGGTACTGTTTATATTTAGTTGCAGGACCTCTACAATATTTTTGAGTTAATATTCTATAAGAGGAACGGGAGCTCAAGCAGTAGAAAATTTGAGGTGCGGGACTCAGCGCCGGTGAGCAAATAGCCTACAGCTGTGTCTGTCCCGAGCTCACTGCAGGGAAACTGAGGGCCCAGAATATTTCATACTTTAAAATGATAACCTTGGATTAGAAAACACAACGTGCCATTGGAACACAGGACTTGATGGTTGCTGATAATGGGCCTCTGTATGCCTATGTAGACATTCCATTAAAAATCAGCCGTTTCCAGCTACAATAGCCATTTACAACAATAACAATGTCTAAACTGTATTTCTGATCAATTTGATGTTATTTTAATGGACAGAAAATAGCTTCTCTTTCGAAAACAAGGACATTTCTAAGTGACCCCAAACTTTTGAACGGTAGTTAAGTATTCAGACCCTTTGCTATGAGACTCGAAATTGATCTCAGGTGCATCCGGTTTCCATTGATCATCTTTAAGATGTTTCTACAACATGATTGGAGTCCACCTGTGGTAAATTCAATTGATTGGACATGATTTAGAAAGGAACACACCGGTTGACAGTGGGGAAAAAAGTATTTAGTCAGCCACCAATTGTGCAAGTTCTCCCACTTAAAAAGATGAGAGAGGCCTGTAATTTTCATTATAGGTACACGTCAACTATGACAGACAAATTGAGAAAAGAAATTCCAGAAAATCACATTGTAGGATTTTTAATGAATTTATTTGCAAATTATGGTGGAAAATAAGTATTTGCACAATTGGTGGCTGACGAAATACTTTTTTCCCCCACTGTATATAAGGTCCCACAGTTGACAGTGCATGTCAGAGGAAAAAAAAAACAAGCCATGTGGTCGAAGGAATTGGCTGTAGAGCTCCGAGACAGGATTGTGTTGAGGCACGGATCTGGGGAAGGGTACCAAAACAATTCTGCAGCATTGAAGGTCCCCAAGAACACAGTGGCCTCCATCATTCTTAAATGGAAGAAGTTTGGTACCACCAAGACTCTTCCTAGAGCTGGCCGCCCGGCCAAACTGAGTAATCGGGGGAGAAGGGTCTTGGTCAGGGAGGTGACTAAGAACCTGACGGTCACACTGACAGAGTTTTAGAGTTCCTCTGTGGAGATGGTTGTCCTTCTGGAAGGTTATCCCATCTCTGCAGCACTCCACCAATCAGGCCTTTATGGTAGAGTGACCAGACGGAAGCCACTCATCAGTAAAAGGCACATGACAGCCCGCTCTCAGACCATGAGGAACAAGATTCTCTGGTCTGATGAAACCAAGATTGAACTGGCCTGAATGCCAAACGTCACGTCTGGAGGAAACCTGGCACCATCCCTACGGTGAAGCATAGTGGTGGCAGCATCATGCTGTGAGGATGTTTTTCAGCGGCAGGGACTGGGAGACTAGTGAAGATCGAGGCAAAGATGAACGGCGCATAGTACAGAGAGAGCCTTGATGAAAATCTGCTCCAGAGTGCTCAGGACCTCAGACTGGAGAGAAGTTTCACCTTCCAACAGGACCACGACCCTAAGCACACAGCCAAGACAACGCAGGAGTGGCTTCGGGACAAGTCTCTGAATGTCTTTGAGATGCCCAGCCAGAGCCCGGACTTGGACCCGATCGAACATCTCTGGAGAGACCTGAAAATAGCTGTGCAACAACGCTACCCATCCAACCTGACAGAGCTTGAGAGGGTCTGCAGAGAAGAATGGAAGAAACTCCCCAAATACAGGTGTGCCAGGTTTGTGGCGTCATATCCAAGAAGACTCGAGGCTGTAATCGCTGCCAAAGGTGCTTCAACAAAGTACTGAGTAAAGGGTCTGAATACTTATATAAATGTGATAATTCCGTTTTTTATTTTTAATAAATCAGCAAACATTTCTAAAAACAGTTTTTGCTTTGTTATTATGGGGTATTGTGTGTAGATTGATGAGGAAAAATACAATTTAATCAATTTTAGAATAAGGCTGTAACCTAACAAAATATGGAAAAAGTCAAGGGGTCTGAATACTTTCCTTAAGGCACTGTATATATGGAAAAATATACGTTTTAAATACTTGAACAATCGATTGGTCGAAAGAACAGACGACCTTCGGTCGACCAATACTTCTTTTTTTTTGTCAGGGACAGCCCTAATATTTTTGGGGGATATAATCTTTAAGAACTAACTATGACCAAAATAAAAGCTAGACTGCCAGGGAGAATTAAAACATTCCAAAAACATTGAATTTAGCAGTATTCATTTGGTTATTATGTTTGAGCAAAATAACACAGCCTTAGCCATGGCAAAATGCATATAATAGGAAACTAGTTTTAAAACTGAAAATTTCTCTCAGCTCTAATGTAGAATTGCAAAAAAAGGTCTCAGCTCCATGTATACATTTTTGGGATAGCAGGAAATTGTCTTAAAAAGTGACAATCAAGATGGGGGCCTCTAAAATGTACTCAAAAGTTAGGCGCGCCGACAGGCTGACAACGCTCATTGCCACGCCCCCTGCCACGCTCACCACCTAAGCCCCCTTTCGATAAAAAAACAACAACCCTGGAGGTGAACCTAGCCTGGTAATAAGGTACATAGCATAACAGTCTCAATCCCAACTGTCTCCCAGTCAGATTAAGCTAATCTCAGAGTACCTACTTCAGTCAGGGCAGGATGGTAAAACCCTCATTGCAATTCCTGAAATGTCTGCCCTGCAGCAGCAGCGATCCCAGAAACCAAACAAACATCCAACACAACCATTTCACAGCAGTCTTCTCTACAGGCCTCTGTATAAATATTTGTTTCTGTAATTATGACCCGTTACAACTTCTCTCTAGTTTCTATTAGTTCTGGCAGAGAACCATCAATCATGACGGTTGTTTTTCACAACGGTGCGTGCGCCTGGTAACCCAGCAGGTGAGTTAATTAGTACTATACAGAGTGTCCTATCCGTTTGTTGGTGAGTTAAAGCTACATTTTGCTGTTTGAAAAAAGTATTATAATACAGGGTCCCTGCTACTTGACAATTTAACAGATTCCCAGATCCCAGACTGTAGCATTAAAGGGGATGTTGAGAGCTGTATTAAAAGCGGTGAGAGGCGTGTAAAAGGGTGGCAGTGCAGTCTGCCACCGCAGGGCCTGCTCTGTTTGGAGCCCTGTACTGTTTATGACTCACGGGCTATTAATCGTATTGTTTACAGTGCTGTAGAAGATAGCGCCTTCCAGCCTTGCAGCCAGACAGAGCCAGAGCTGCTGAGAGGAACCAGTCCCCCCCGTCAAGGGCAGAAGCAGCGGTAAACACACACATGTAGACATACACAACACACTCACACAGTACGTACACACGCACATGCAAGCTTAACCCTCCATACACAATTTAAGGGTGTAATTTATTGACCAAGTAGCCTAAATTACACACTAAATGTAAAAGACGCAATAACGGACTCACAAAACCTGTTGCTTTATATGGAGACACGACCATTTCCATCTGCTTTCAATCTCTCTTCCTTTCTATTCATCCCTCTCTCCCTTTCCATCTCTCACACAAGCACATACAAAACGTGACGAGGTATGTGTGAGTAATGATAGAGGTGATATATAGTTTAGCTCTCACATTAGCAGGCGCCCCTGCTGGTAGAGTTAATTTGTCTCCGTGTTTGGGTCTCCACTCCACACATACTGCCAGATGCCAGACTCATCTGTCACCTCAACTCCTCCTGTGTCCCCTTTCATCCTCAACAACATTTACCCACACCTGGAAGACACTACCACACTCACACACACTGGCTGCCGCCATTACTGTCTGAACATATGGTTGAGGGGTAGCCTATTTAGTGGACATGGAGGGATTGTCAGATTTCTTTCTCTGATCCCAGATGATGCACAAGACGTGCAACTTGTATTATATGTACAATCAATACACAAACATCCTGTGGCAGGAAGTATTCTTCCATAACTGAACATAAATAGCCTGAACAGAAGCTTGAGTCATGTACCACTGAACAATAATCATTTCAACTGAACACACACCACCCAACAGATATTTAGAGGGAAAGGATTTTATTTCACAACCTATTTTCAAGGGTTTGGCATCGCCACTGACTGCCACTAAACTCTGTCTTTCTGACAACCACCTAGGGTGCTTTTCAGGAATACAACACTACTACTGCAGTCAGAACCTACTCCCAGTCCCAAGCACTCTATCAGGAATCAAATGCCACTGCACTTAAAGACTCCTAAAATAAATACTTTCACTTCAACCAAGGGAGACGTCTTTTTCAAGGGGTTTAAGACTTGGTAGAGTCCAGAAGGCCATCTTTCTCTCTCTCTGTAATATTGTGGAGGAGCTTGAGCGTGAAATAAAAGTAAATGGCTAGATTGAAGAGAGCGACATACATCTTGGTTTCTCTGAAGGCGAGGGGGACAGAGGTTGGGTGGAAAGCAAGGCAGCACGTCACAACAACACAGGCCCGGCAACAAATACTGACTCCAGCACTATTCACCTTCACTGTACAGTCCAACTCGCACTGTTACACACTGGTGACGGAGGGAATCAGGTCATAAAATGAACACCCGCCACCCGCCAAATGCGGGTAGATTTAGATATTGGCGGGTAGGAATGTCCTTTCACCAGCCACGTAGGCTGGTGGTCAATTTACAGTGTGAGCATTACATTCACATTTGCAAATTAAAGTCAAAGTATGAGCACGTGCTAGTTTCTGCCGTTTTGTTTCATAACTGCTAATCGCACAAAGAAATAAGAATCCTGTAGCCCACCTCACGCAGCAACAATGCCTGGCTGGGGAGCTATGCGCACTGAGTTAAGTGCTGACAATAGCGTGCAACTGCAGCCCGCAATTCGGGGCATTCCTGCATGTGGGCATTCCTGCATCTGACCCCCACCCACGAGTATCCCATTGGTTCCTTCCTGAACCACCCCAACTGGCTTGCTAGTTAGCACAAGGTGTCGCCCCCGCCTGCTGTGTACTAGCTAGTTTGACACCGCCTCCCTCCTGCTGTGTACCGGGCTGCAATTGCACCCTTCTCAATGCTGATATATTCATTTTTGGTGGCTCTGCTCACAGGCATAAAAGTTTGTCTAATTTACTCAAAAGTCTATAAAGTGAGACTTGGTCCTCGTGTTTCTTGGCTATTACATTGTTTTGTTCACAAGCTCAGTTGCTTTTCAATGTTAGTTTGAGTCTGCTGCTTCAATTGAAAGCGAAGAGTCGCCGTCTACTACTAGTCGGTGTGTCTCACACACACACACACACACACACACACACGACTCAGTGGCCCCATTACCACGGTAACCTCCCGCTCTTAAAGGGGCAGCTGAACATTTTCTCATCTGATAAAATGTTGGTTAAAAGACTCGGGTCACGAAAATTATGAAATTGCGCAATTTACCACAATACTCTTACTAATATATTTCTGGGTTTAGAAACATTACATAGCATGGTGGGCTGAAATAGCAGGTGCGCCAGAGTCCTCTGACCCCAATTCCCTCTGTCCCTGTGCCAATGGAATGTGTGTCAGCTAAGGGGAATGATTATGTCCCCTAGCCGGCCCTGACCAGACCACATACCACGAGCCAGACCTACAGCCCAGCCACAAGGGCAGCTGCTAGTGTGTGTGTGTGTGTGTGTGTGTGTGTGTGTGTGTGTGTGGCGGACACTCTACTCCAGTCCAGAGAGAACATGATGTCTATGTCCAAAACCCCAGGATTCTCAAACTGATCGGTATATTGTAGTCTCTCTTAGCTACCTGCCTTAATGTGTGTCTCATGTATGAGAGACGAGAATAGCCCATCGCTACAGAGTGGAGCAGCAGCAACCAGGTGGAGCTAGAAATAAACGTGGCCAAGGACGAGGAGGCAGACTACTGATAGAGGCTGTAGGCTTGCCTAGTCTAGCAGTCAGAAACAAACACATAAACCTCAAAAGTAATATGGAGTTCAGTGTGGTCATAATCCATTTACTAGCAGTACCATTAAATTTGTTCATTTGCAATCAATGAGAGTAAAACAAGTTTGAAACACAACTTGGCAAGCCACAAACCCAACTGTATGGAGGCCAGGGCCTCCCATTCCATTCACTCGGTTTCCAGTGACGCCAAAGGCAGATTTCCACATTGAGTGACCCAAGTCTTTCCATCTTTTTCATCACCAGCCCTAGCTTGGCAGTTAGGGCCAGGTAAGTATCAGGGTCGTACCTGGGGTTCCCTCGGAGGGCAGCGTGGTGCAGGGCGTTGAAACCGTTGTTGTTGGTGATGGTGACATCTGCTCCCGCCTCCAGCAGCACAGACAGCATGTCGTCTCTCTTCTTACTGATGGCATCATGTAGGGGCGTGTCACCCTCCGAGTCCTGTAGGGGGCGAGATTATACCAACGTCACTATGACCACCTGCGCCACCCCCATTGTCACTAACAATAGGTATATACTGTTCATGTGAAGAAGTTTAGATTTCACCTAAACCCTTGAGTGCAGCGAGAGCCACCCAAATATTTGGTTAGAGATTGGATACATGACAGTGCTCCAAAGTAGGTATCTGCAAAATCTCCTAAATGTTTGTGCATTCACAGACGCGACAGCCAACCAGACTCCATGCTAAAAATCTGGGACAAATTGTGTAGAAATATCCAATGCCCTACAGAGCATTTATCATTTAAGGGTCAACCACAATTTATCACAGACCAAAAGAAAACAAGATGTACAATTTATGAGTGAATCAAAATCAATGCAAATGTACCTGCCACCACCGCACCAGCATGAAATTCCCTTCTGAGTACACGGTTTACAGCTGAAGACTCTAAAAACACCAGAGTCTGTCTACTCATGTATACATGTACTCACTCGTGTGTGTGTGTGTTCCGAGTGGTTACCTGGAGGCTGGGATGGCAGCCAAAGTCCAGCAGGGTCTTGACCACCTGCAGATGGCCCTTGTTGACAGCGATGTGCAGGGGGGTCTGTCTGCGCTTGTTCCTGGCGTTCAGGTCGGCCCCACCCCTCTGCAGCACTTCGATCACAGACCCCTCGTCTCCGAAGGACGCGTGGTGCACCGCCCGGTCTCCATCCTTGTCCTGGGAGGGATATTATATACAGACCGACACACTGACCAAATGTCTCCACTGTTTACATCACAGTGAGCATCCAACTATGACTGACACGGACAGCTTTTTAGAGTATGACGTGAGACCTGTATAGGTAGACTGGGTACATAAAAATATATATCAGTATTGAGAGGGGACTATAGTATTGAGGAGGGACTGTTGGATGTACAAACCTCAGCCTCCAGGTCCACGTTGTGTTTCAGCAGCAGCTTGAGGACGTCCACGTGTCCGTTCTGACTGGCCGCCTGCATGGCTGTGTGTCCAGCACACTGACCATTCACCTACAA
Organism: Coregonus clupeaformis; assembly: GCF_020615455.1. Lineage (NCBI taxonomy): Eukaryota > Metazoa > Chordata > Actinopteri > Salmoniformes > Salmonidae > Coregonus > Coregonus clupeaformis. The sequence continues at coordinate 27,965,533 of NC_059205.1, forward strand.
ACACACAATATAGCACTGTTAGTGTGTTTTTGTATTTTTTGTTTATAATATAATATAATATGCCATTTAGCAGACGCTTTTATCCAAAGTGACTTACAGTCATGCGTGCATACAGTTTTGTGTATGGGTGGTCCCGGGGATCGAACCCACTACCTTGGCGTTACAAGCGCCGTGCTCTACCAGCTGAGCTACAGAGGACCAGTGCACTGCCTTGTCACTGGCAAACAAAATACAAATGTGTGTGTATTTCATTGCCAAGTGCAGTACTGCAATACTTGGGGCATAAATATGAATGCAGGCTCCTTTGGGAGTCACAGAACGTGTCTTGTCCTGGCGGGCAGATGACTTGGCACAGCTCACCGAGCTTTAAGCAATAATTCCACTGAAAGGCACCGGGGCACCTGGCCAGCCCTCACCGCACTGACACACACACACAGCCGCTGAGACAATGCTGCAGAACGCTTCCAATGAAGGGGCGGGGGGGGCTAAGACGCTCTACTAAGCAGCTCTCTGAGGCAATAGGAAATAGGAGAGTGCAGACAGCTCTCCTTTGGGGCAGGTGATGTAAGGATACATCACCACAAGGGACAGGAGTTTTTCCTGACTGTGGCCACCTGACCAGGAAAAACTCTGTGCCCCACTTATAGCTTGGTCCCAGAGTTTTCCTAGTCACGTGGAAAATTGACCCTAGACCATACATGGTGTATATTCACCATGTCGAGACAGTGAACGAAGCAAGCACTGCAGTGCACTCCAATGCCCTGGATGCTTGCATTGGGCTGAAGCATAATGTTTTTAACATGTGAGGTGTGCAGTAAATGGGTGTTACTGACTGCAGTAAATGGTGCTGTATAGAAGGGCACATCTTTCTGAATGTTTAACTGTGCCCTGGAGAAATGTCTTTCTTAATAGCATTTTTTTGCAATCTCAATTTGCAATAAATATATCTTAGGGAAAAAACAGTTCCCTGGGACTAAACTAAACCCTGAAGCTGTGAATGCAGGGATCACTTACGTCCACGTCAGGTCTCTTGAGGATGTCCTCCACCTTGGCCAGGTCGCCATTGGCTGCTGCTTTGACCAGCTCCTCATTGATGTCACCAGACTCCTGGGTCTCAAACAGCTTCTTCAGCAGCTGAGAAAGACGCTCTACACACACACACAGATGGAGAAAAACGTTACAAGTTCATCCTCTAGATCCAAGGAGTGAAGAATGTGTGTGGTGTGTACGAGTGGTCAGTGAATGTGCATGCCCACTTATAAACGGGCTAGAAGAAAAATATTTGTTTATGGTCTGTGTATATATGTGTGCACGAACACCCACTATGTGTAATTGTGTCTGTTCTGACTGTGTGTGTGTGTGTCCTGCCTACCTCCGGAGGCGTTGGAAACAGCGGAGCCAGCGGGGGCCACTTTGGTGACGGCAGCGGGGTTGTAGGTCCATGACGTTCCGCACACCTCCACCTTCAGGTCGCTGTCGGAGTAGATCTGCTGCACGCGGCCCACCTTGCCCAGGGTCTGAGGAAAACAATACATTCATTACATTGCTATAGCGTTTCATTACAATCTCAAAGAGCATAAACACATCATATTGTTAGAGATTCATTGTTAGTTTGTCTTTGAAGACAAACCAGTGCTGTGATGGAGCTTTCTCAGAAATATGTACTAAAGATTATTGAAGGTAATTCTGAAACACCTTTGAGCATTCTGGTGTCTAACACAGGGAGGGTAAATTATCTGCAATATAACAAAGGTATAGAAAACACAGGCAAAATCCCCCCCAGAAATGGAACACAACAGAAAGAGATGCCGTGTGTCTGTGCATCTAATTTCTACAAAACCATCCATTCCTCTTTCAGGAAGAAAGACTCGGTCCTTCCTTTCCAAAAACATGACAGGAAAGCATAATCACAGATGAGACTAAAGCACTGTTCTGATTATTCATTCAAAGGGAAGGGCAGTTGAACGGCTGAGCGAGAGCAGGACTTATTTCTCATCTATACAGCCAATTATCTGGGACCTTATTGATGTCCGTCAAGGGACACACACCAGAAAATAGTTCCACTGAAACGCCGTACGAGTTGAGTAATGAAAGGCATTTGGTAGCTGTCTCACTGGTTATTTGATAAGACTAAGGCTACGTTCCAATATCCACAGTCTCCAGCATACTAGATAGAATGCATGCCCGACACACTGATTTTTTCTACATAGTATGCTATTGTCAATATTGAAACAGACCAACACTACATTGCAATATACACTGACTGGCCAGTTTATTATACACCCCGTTCACGAAAATGGTTCGCGCCAACAGACAGTGAGTCCCGTGGCCATGGCATGCTATATATAGCAGGCAGACGGGCATCAAGGCATTTAGTTACAGTTCAATTCAACATTAGGAAGGGCAAAACAAAGTGACCTAAGCAACTTTGAGCGTTGTATGATCGTCGGTGCCAGACACGCCGGTTCCAGTATCTCAGAACCGGCCGGCCTCCTGAGCTTTTCACAGTGTCTACGGTTTAGCAAGAATCGTGCAACAGACAAAAAACATCCAGTCAGCGGCACTCTTGTGGGCAAAAACATCTTGTTGATGAGAGGTCGAAGGAGAATGGCAAGAATCGTGCAAGCTAATAAGCGACCCACAAAGAGTCAAATAACGGCGCAATACAACAGTGGTGTGGAGAACAGCATCTCGGAACGCACAACTCGTCGGTCCTTGTCACGGATGGGCTATTGCAGCTGACGACCACAGCGGGTTCCACTCCTATCAGCTAAAAACAAGAAGAAGCGATCACCAACACTGGACAACTGGAGTAGAAAAACAACTTGTTCTTTTAGGTTCTGGGCATTTGTTTTTCAGTCCCACAAAAAAACGCAACAAAGTAAATGCAAAGCCCTCAATGTCACTCAGAAACGTATTCCAGTGTCAGCCTGCCAGCTGGAAATCATTGCCAGTGTGTGCGCGTGTGTAGGCCCTCCCCCCCTCGAAGTATAGGCTACTGTAGCCTACTGACGTTAAGCGTGATTCAGAAATTAGGGAGACAGATTTTTTTATTAGAATGGATTAACTCTTTGTTAGCTTGTTAGCTAGCTCTGGTCCAACGTTAAGCCAAATCTCGGATGTTCAAAGACATTCAAAGTTCCTCCATAGAAGCCACTTCTCCGTTGCTATAATTCTGTGGGCCTAATTCAGATAATGCTTGTCACATAACAAGATGTCCAGCGCTTCAAGCCAAGTCTCCTCTCCTCTCTCGCTCTCTCCCCACACGCACAATTTCAGTCGCCCTACACTTGTCTGTCCAATGCATGTAAACAACTATAGCTTGCTCACTCCATAGCAAGCTGCTCTATCCGCACTGATTGGTGAAGTCATTTAATGTTGAGCTAAATGTACAAAATTAATACAAATAAGACTTGAGGTTTCAAAAGGAACAGAAAGGAACAATATAAGCCGGTACTTTTTTGGGTTCGAACTGGTTCAGAACTTTATTTTACAGAACAAAATAAATAATGGTTCTGTTTAGAACAAAACGATTGTGTGCGCAACCATGGGGCAAAACACACGGGGTTGGCTTAGATTGTTGACAACTTGTCAATTATATTTAATCTCCAATATTCATTGAAAACATAAAATTGCACAATGAGCTCTAGTCTCTCAAATACATCGTTACAGTTGTTGGTTTGCTAGCAAGCAAATTCTTGCCATATTAGCATAGACGTGACAGTCAAAACAAGACATGGTATCAAGAACAAGATCAAACGAGCTACTTACGATTCCCCACATACTAGTTTCTTGTCATTGTTGCTAGCTATCTGCCCATCCAGAACCATAACACAGCCTTCTGCCCCTTTGAAGAAGGCGCATGGTTTTCGAACGTTGTCTGCTAACCCGTCTATAGGGGGCTGCAGCAGGCAGGCAGGCAGAGAGCAGCACCATCAGTGGGTAGTGATCAAAGTAAGTACCTATCACTGGGTTTTAAGGCTCGTTAGCTGCCGAGGGTGTTGGTTTTAGTGGAGTGTTGGACCATTGTAGTGCGATGTAACAGTTTGATGAGAGGAAGCAATGACTATCCATGATTATGCCAATTTACAGACTTTCAGCCTAAAATCACAACAGCCTAGTTTATGCCATAGTCATTACATAACGTTACACCCCATTGATACGGTCATTGTTACATGGGAGGTGAGAGGAATGAAAAATGCCTTTACGCTGATGAAGGAAACACTTCCTTTTGACCACTGATGCTGCAAGTTCTGGTTTTTAGTTTTTATTGCTTATTTGAAACCCTAGTCAGAAAAACACAAAATGTCAGTGTAAGCGTTTTAAAAGTGTGTTTGTCTCTTATAGGCACCATGGCATAGGCCCTCCAGTTGTGAGGTTTAAGGGGTGTGTGTGTGTGTGTGTCTGTCTTACAGGCAGCATTGCCTCGGCCCACTCCCCGTGTCCTCTCTGCAGCAGCTTAATGCGGTCGATGTCGTAGCAGATCTGGACCAGGTCTCCTACCAGGAACTGGGAGCTGCCGCCCTCCGCCCCTGCCGCAACACCTTCCCCACTACGCACAACGTTGGCCTTGGTCAGCACCGCAGGGTTGAACGTCCACCTGTAACACAGAAATGTTGCTAACACTTTATTTGAGATGGCCTCTATGACATGGAAATTACAGTGTCATAAATATCTTTCATTAAGCCAAATAGTCCGTGTCATACTCTTATGACACAGACGTTGCTGCTTGTGTTATGACTGGATTGACATGACACCCCTATGCTTGTGCACTAGTCTGAATCATGAACTGGTAGAGCTCACCTGTTCCCACTGGGGTACTGCACCACAATGTCGTGGTCCTCGTCGATTCCACACACGGTACCAGTGGTGGTGAGGGTCTCGAACATGCCGTCTGTCCAGCCTCCGTGGCCGTGCTGCAAGGACTGGACTATCTCCAGGTCCAGGTCGATGTTGACCAGGTCTCCAATCTGCAGACCGCCTGGGTTCCTGTTGCCATTCTGCTCACCTGTGGAGAGACGGCAGGGGGAATACATCCTGGTTACACAGTTAGGGGGGTACATTCCTTATGCTATGTAACCTTTATTTATCTAGGTTAGTGTCATTAAGAGACATTGGGTGGACTAATCAGATACTGGAGAGCCTTATCTGATCACTTAATTTGGTTTCTGCAGTGCTGCATCGGGTGCCTAACACAACCCAGGTAAATCTGAGAGAAGAGAATAATTTTCCCAGCCAAGGAGATGGGATTGTGGGAATGCTGTGCCAGTGTGACCTGTGACTGCACCCAGGCTGTCTCCATGCAGCCTGGTTCTGTCAATTTCTGTGTGGTGCTGCCACCTAGTGGACATTAGCAGTAACAGCAGCCTTGCAGGGACGTGCTCCTGATGCCCTTGGACTCCACTGCAGAACACTGTGCTGGGGAGAAATTGGTGCAATAATGACGGTAGGTGTAGTGTAGTGCCACGGATTACTAATACTGTACTCACCTAGAACAGGGCAGTGGTCTCTGTAGAAAGAGCCTCCTTTGGCATCCTGGACACATTTCAAATCCGACTGAAAAGGAGAGGCGTGGGACAAAGTATTAGCTAATTATCTACTTGATTCAATCTATTAGAACTGCAGCAGAAAAATGCGACAGAGTAAAATCCCACTGCTTTACTACTGCAGTGACATTGTGTTAAAGTTACTGCAGGGTAAGGGTGGCAACAATAGCATTACCCCTCATGGCTCTGAAGGATATGGAAACATTACATTACAAAGCTCTGGCTCTGGCTCGGCAGGGCAGGCACTGCATCATATCATTTGTGATGACTCAGATGTGGATGTGCATCCACTGTGACATAGTTAGAGGGCAGCCGTGCTGATTACACGGCAGTGCAGACATCCATCCCGCTCCTCTGACAGATGAAGGGACACATCAGGGTTCACGAACAGTGGCTCTGTCCCAAATGGCACCCTATTCCCTGTATAGTGCACTACTTTTGACCACTTTTAGTCCAAGGCAGTGCACTATAAGGGAATAAAGTGCCATTTGGGATACAAGCCATGTTTATAGATGTGTGAAATCAACAAACTTCACTCTTTTTGATGCCATTATGCACAAACAGCTAAGGAAAAGGAAAACATGTTGAGGAAAGGAAAAAGAGAGAAATACATAGTATTTGCTAAATGTGTGAAGCCAAGAGACCAGACTGTGGCCTTTTAATGCTATTTGAACTAAACTACTTTGTAAAATGCAGTGTCTGACTTTGTCAACAGCGCTCATTTGCAGTCTTATTACCAATAACTTCAAAGCGTGTTACAAAAAGTGTTAAAAGTAACAAATTATAGAAACACCAACAGCAAGGTTAACCAATGACCAGGACATCAAGGGACATCGTATAACTGATTTTTTTTTTACCACAAAGGCTTCGGTTTTTCATTATTTTGGGGGGAGCAGCATATATAATCCATGCTTTAGTTCAGCCCTTCTTGAATTATGGATCGCGACCCAGTGAGTAAAAAAATGTAATAAACTTTTTATTTTTAGGAACTCAGTCTGAGTTTCAGCTTACTGTTGAGTTAGAATAGTAGAATACACAAGGTGCAATTTTGAAATGTGGTTGTGCATCATCACTTTTTCTCTTGTTATGTCAGTCACTGACAGTCACTCAATTAGCCATGTCAGCAAAACAAAACAAAATTGCTTGGTAAGTTAGTCTAGCCAGCGATCTAAACTTGTAATCTTGGCCGAACACCGACCGGGCATGCAGGGCACGTGCCCAGGGGCCTTAACCTCCAGGGGGCCCACATTTATTTTATTATTCAGTCTCACAAAGATATCATATTAACATGGCATAAGTCAAGGCAAAATGTGTAGAATTGCAGAAAACTTGCATCAAAACAGCAACATTTTCTCTATGCTCCATCGCATAATGGTAGAATTGCTGGAAATTAAATAAAACTTCAATTTCTCTCCACGGTCAAGGGGATGGGGGGGGGCACTAAATGTTTTGCCCGTGAGGTGAGGGCCCCCCCCCAACCAAATCTCGCTTAGGGCCCCCCAAAAGGGGGCATGGGTCCCAGGAAAACATATCATTTCTCATTTGGTTCACAGGCTGAAAAAGTTTAAGAACCTTGCTTTATTTAATCAGATGCCGTATACCTCAACCCCTCAAACCTACCAGACCTATTAGAATAACAAAGGACAAATCTGTTACGCAACCCTGCGCTCTGATTGGCCGCGTTCGTAAAAAAGCAGGAGTGTTCCGCACCAATCAGCACCCTGCCTGTCATTTGTGGCTCGTGTGGGACCCCTCCGCATTCTCCTCCCCTCCCACTGAAGCTGACCTTCATGTTCGCTCCCCTCATCATAAAGAAAGAAGGGAACAGATTGCCTTTCTTATGTAGATCCCCTCCCTCTTTCCAGCTGCCTGCCACAATGGGGCCTTGGCTGCTGGCTGGCTCTCCACCACAAAGGATTGGCAGCACAAGAAAGACCCCAGGCTCTGTGGTCAAACACAAAGACCACCTGACAGCTGATATTTTGTGAGTGGTGCTTTTCTCACCATCCCCTCGAAGCCCACTCTGTAGAGGTTCTTGGCCCCGTTGTCCCAGAGGACGTAGGCTGCACTGTGGGGGCTGGCTGCACTCCAGTCCTGGATCTCTGTCACCTGGGGAGGAAGAATGAGAGAGGGAAATTTGAAAAGAGAAGAAGCTAGTGAAGGCATTCACATCTAAGAGTCATGCTAAAGGCATGCGTTTGGGTTTTAATACAATCTGTTGGATATAATGTAAAATGTATTCTGTGCATTTGGGCAAATCAACAAATAATGGCACAAATATATATAATAATATATATAATTTAATATGGAGCCTCAAACAACAAAAAGAGCCTAAAGAGTAGAAAGGATGGAGTATATACAGTGAGGGAAAAAAGTATTTGATCCCCTGCAGATTTTGTATGTTTGCCCACTGACAAAGAAATGATCAGTCTATAATTTTAATGGTAGGTTTATTTGAACAGTGAGAGACAGAATAACAACAAAAACATCCAGAAAAACGCATGTCAAAAATGTTATAAATTGATTTGCATTTTAATGAGGGAAATAAGTATTTGACCCCCTCTCAATCAGAAAGATTTCTGGCTCCCAGGTGTCTTTTATACAGGTATCGAGCTGAGATTAGGAGCACACTCTTAAAGGGAGTGCCCCTAATCTCAGCTTGTTACCTGTATAAAAAGACACCTGTCCACAGAAGCAATCAATCAAACAGATTCCAAACTCTCCACCATGGCCAAGACCAAAGAGCTCTCCAAGGATGTCAGGGACAAGATTGTAGACCTACACAAGGCTGGAATGGGCTACAAGACCATCGCCAAGCAGCTTGGTGAGAAGGTGACAACAGTTGGTGGGATTATTCACAAATGGAAGAAACACAAAATAACTGTCGATCTCCCTCAGCCTGGGGCTCCATGCAAGATCTCACCTTGTGGAGTTGCAATGATCATGAGAACGGTGAGGAATCAGCCCAGAACTACACGGGAGGATATTGTCAATGATCTCAAGGCAGCTGGGACCATAGTCACCAAGAAAACAATTGGTAACACACTACGCCGTGAAGGACTGAAATCCTGAAGCGCCCGCAAGGTCCCCCTGCTCAAGAAAGCCCATATACAGGGCCGTCTGAAGGAGGAGGAATGCAAGATCTCTAGTGGCGCAGTGGTCTAAGGCACTAGAGATCCTGGTTCGAATCCAGGCTCTGTCGCAGCCGGCCAATACCGGGAGACTCATGGGCGGCGCACAATTGGCCCAGCGTCGTCCAGGGTAGGGGAGGGAATGGCCGGCAGGGATGTAGCTCAGTTGATAGAGCATGGCGTTTGCAACGCCAGGGTTGTGGGTTCGATTCCCACGGGGGGGCAGTATAAAAAAATATGTATTCACTAACTGTAAGTCGCTCTGGATAAGAGCGTCTGCTAAATGACTAAAATGTAAATGTAAATAGCTGCTGGTCAATGAAATCGCACAAAGTCAAAGAACTACGAATCCTATATAGCCTATTCCACCTCGTGCTGCAACACTGCCTGGCTGGGGGCTGTGCGTATGTGAAGAGCTGAGTGAAAGATTCATTTTTAGAAGAGCTGTGCACAGGCACAAAAGTTGGTCTAATCTACTTGAAACAAAAGTCTACTGAAGTGAGACTTTGTCCTTGTGTTTCTTGGTTATTTACATTGTTTTGTTCACAAGCTAGGTTGTTATTCTGTTTCAGTTTCAACTGCTAGGGAAAAGACAACGCTTCTACTAGTCAGGCACAAACATGACTGAGTCACACTACCACGGTAACCTCCCGCCCTTAAAGGGGCAGGTGAAATGTTGGTTAAAAGACTACGGTCACAAAAAAATGTAATTATTCAATATACCACATTAGTTACTTCTTACTAGCAATACATGTCTTGTTTTAGAAATATTACAAAGCATGCTCATCAGTTTTTCTGTGCTTTGTTGGTGTAATTTTAGCAGCCCAAAAATATTTTGGTTGGTTAAAAAAAAAAAATTGGAGTGGCTGGTAGATTTTTTTTATCTACCTGCCACAGCGGCTGGTGGACCAAAAAGTAAATGTTATGCCCTGCACCGGAGAAAGCATCTGAGCAAGTGAAACAGCCCCCCTCTGTCTTACTATATGTAGCCCATGTATCTGATTCTGTCTGGCTAAAAAGATTATGACATGCCATACATTGGCTACACATACTGAGACAGAGGGGTGCTGTTTTGCTCACTTGGATGCTTTATCTGAGATTGATGAGTCTTTCTGTCTGTGCACGTCTTGGTCAAATAAATGATCAATATTTAAATATTTTATTTGGACAGGTAAGTAGGTACGGCAGCCCCTTAAAGCCCGCCCATAACGCCGGCCCTGGACCGGAGTCAAACTTCTAGAGCGCTACGGAGCTGTTCCCTTTATAAATCTACATGGTGAATGTTAAAGCTGGAATGGCGAAACTGCCACGGTCGTTTGGAATATTACAACACATTTTTAGCAAACGACGAACACTTTGCACGAGCGATAGAACAGCATCATATGTACTGCAATTGTTTTTGCCACGATGCACGATAGCTCTGCTCCATCAACAAAACAAATGCAAGAACAGCCGTGGGGCGGACAGTGGTGCTGTTTCCCCTACTGCAGAATCCCTTTTTAAACAAATGCAACCTCGAAGTGAATTCTGTAGTGAGGAAGTCTGTGGTGAGGAAGTATGCATGTCTGTTCACAATTACACTAATGTAGGGGACTGACTGCGATGGAACCAAGAGAGCAGACCAAAGGAACTAGGCTGGTCCCCACATTCTTCACACTTCCTCCTCATCACCTTCTGGGACCAATCAGATGCTCATTCTCATCACTCCCATACATTTTATAGTAATACGTTTTATATTTGATGAGAAGCCTGGGTCATGTTCAGTGGGCAGAAAGTGAAGAAAAAATTGAAACGGGGAGGTAGGCTGCAACCTGAACTTGCGGTCCAATAGGAACACAGATTTCAATCTTCATTTGCAGAACATTTTCCTACAGCTTGGCCTACTGAACAAGGTACAGGTTCAAACAGGCACACCATAGCAAAACATTTTTTCATGTTAAATGTTTTGCAACAGAACGAGTACCTTTCCTCTCCTGCCGTTGCCTCCATCCTGGTCCTCCCACTGCCAGTCCACTCCCCTCACCACCCGGCCACCTGTGTAGATGCCTCGGGCTGTGATCTTCTTCGACTTGCGGCGAGACTCCAACAGGACTCTGTCAAAATAAACAAGAAAATGTACGTTTATTTTACTCTGAGTGGGTGGGTGAATAGTAGTTGTCATTTGATGGGTGTGAAAGTTAGCAATATTCAACCAATATAGGTTAAAGCTGGACATGTATTTATGGTGGCAGTTGATATATTAGTCCATCTATGATTTAGGTCTACAGTGCCTTGCAAAAGTATTCATCCCCCTTGGCGTTTTTCCTATTTTGTTGAATTACAACCTGTAATTTAAATTGATTTTTATTTGGATTTCATGTAATGGACATACACAAAATAGTCCAAATTGGTGAAGTGAAATTTAAAAAATAACGTGCTAATTTTTTCTTTCTTTTTTTCGTGCGTGCATTTGTATTCACCCCCTTTGCTATGAAGCACCTAAATAAGATCTGGTGCAACCAATTACCTTCAGAAGTCACACAACTGGTTAAATAAAGTCTACTTGTGTGCAATCTAAGTGTCACATGATCTCAGTATATACACACACACCTGTTCTGAAAGGCCCCAGAGTCTGCAACACCACTAAGCAAGGGGCACCACCAAGCAAGCGGCACCATGAAGACCGAGGAGCTCTCCAAACAGGTCAGGGACAAAGTTGTGGAGAAGTACAGATCAGGGTTGGGTTATAAAAAAAATATCCGAAACTTTGAACATCCCACGGAGCACCATTAAATCCATTATTAAAAATGGAAAGAATATGGCACAACAACAAACCTGCCAAGAGAGGGCCGCCCACCAAAACTCACAGACCAGGCAAGGAGTGCATTAATCAGAGAGGCAACAGATACCAATGATAACCCTGAAGGAGCTGCAAAGCTCCACAGCGGAGATTGGAGTATCTGTCCATAGGACCACTTTAAGCCGTACACTCCACAGAGCTGGACTTTACGGAAGAGTGACCAGAAAAAAGCCAATGCTTAAAGGAAAAAATAAGCAAACACATTTGGTGTTCTCCAAAAGCCATGTGGGAGACTCCCCAAACATATGGAAGAAGGTATTCTGGTCAGATGACACTGGAATTGAGCTTTTTGGCCATCAAGGAAAATGCTATGTTTGGCGCAAACCCAACACCTCTCATCACCCCGAGAACACCATCCCCACAGTGAAGCATGGTGGTGGCAGCATCATGCTGTGGGGATGTTTTTCATAGGCAGGGACTGGGAAACTGGTCAGAATTGAAGGAATGATGGATGGGGTTAAATACAGGGAAATTCTTGAGGGAAACCTGTTTCAGTCTTCCAGAGATTTGAGACTGGGACGGAGGTTCACCTTCCAGCAGGACAATGACCCTAAGCATACTGCTAAAGCAACACTTGAGTGGTTTAAGGGGAAACATTTAAATGTCTTGGAATGGCCTAGTCAAAGCCCAGACCTCAATCCAATTGAGAATCTGTGGTATGACTTAAAGATTGCTGTACACCAGCGGAACCCATCCAACTTGAATGAGCTAGAGCAGTTTTGCCTTGAAGAATGGGCAAAAATCCCAGTGGCTAGATGTGCCAAGCTTATAGAGACATACCCCAAGAGACTTGCAGCTGTAATTGCTGCAAAAGGTGGCTCTAAAAAGTATTGACTTTGGGGGGGGTGAATAGTTATGCACGCTCAAGTTCTGTTTTTTGTCTTATTTCTTGTTTGTTTCACAAGAAAAAATATTTTGCATCTTCAAAGTGGTAGGCATGTAAATCAAATGATACAAACCCCCCAAAAATCCATTTTAATTCCAGGTTGTTTAAGGCAACAAAATAGGAAAAATGCCAAGGGGGGTGAATACTTTCGCAAGCCACTGTACTAGCTATATCAGTTTTTAAAATGTTCATTCACTGTTATTAGCCCAAAACTAATTTGGTTGATATGCCATTTTAGACCTTTTCAAGAACTGAGCATCTTTGGTCGCTAACGTTAGATCGGTAGAATATTTCAAGATGTCTGTCAACAACAAATCAAGACTCCTCAACTCCATCTCTTTTGATGCAGACTTAGATCTACTAACTAATTTGAGAGGAGACTAAGCGAGCATGTTTAACTGCTCAATGTACTAAAAATGTTCCCAGTTTTGATTATGGGGACGAAAAGCCATGCTTAGCTAGCCATGAAAACAGACTGAAGCATTACAAAAACAGTGAGCAGTGCAGCTGGCTTGCCAGATGGACCCGTCTGATCATCATAGCAACACTACCAACATAGCTAGGCTATACACTTCATTTTACACCATGACAGTCCTTTAACTCTACAGCCCATCAATGGAGTAGGATACCCTAAAGTTCCCTAATCCATAGTGTCTACAGACATTTTCAAAAAGATTGAGGGCATCTGGTTCAGAAAATTGCACAATTACTTGTGTCAAACCTCTATTTGGGCATCAGCAGATAATCACATTTCCAGAAACCTTGTCTTGTCGTCTTTGACCTGGATATTCCAGCACTTCAAAATAATAAAAAGGATTTGGCTTGTTTGATTTACTAGTTGCTGGCATGCATCTTTCAGACTCTGGGTCATCCTGGGTTAACCCTTGCACACTTTGTCTATTGAGAGTAAACCAAAAGAATGAACAGCCTATAACACATATATATGGAAAAGTATCAAATGCATCATGAAATTGTCTGCTCCATAGAATTGTTATTACTTGACCGACGAGGCATGCATCCAGACTCCTTTAAAGTGGAACTGACTGCGTTTTAACTACTTTGCAGATATGAAACAGACAATCATAATCAGTAAAAAATATAAAATTCCCAGTTTATGCTTCAAAACCAACTTCATAAGAGGTTTTAAAAATAGGTTATATTTGACTCAAAATTCCATGACGTACAGTAAAGCATTGTTGGCAGAATAGATGGATGCAGTTCAATGCATAATTCACCAATGCATTTCTTGGTAGCTATCAAGTTGTAAATCACAGCTGGCCTGGTACATTGTTTGCTGCCTCCACCCATTCGGGATGCACCGTTTCAGTTTCAAATACTCAATATTTTGACCAAAAAAACCCAGACAACTGTAACTAAGGCTGGGAATGTCAATACAATCAAACTAGGAAGGGCAATGATGACAAGTCAGTCATAACGTGGCAAATAGGCTAGCGCACGTGTCAAACAAGGCCTGCGGGTCGAATAGGACACACAAGCAAGTATAAATGAGTCAACAGTTGAGTCATCTACTTTATGAAATTACAGCCTGATGCATCAGTGAATTCGACTTCAATTGCGCTGCTTTCGTGTGTCCCGTTTACAGCGTGCAGCGGAGGGAAAGTGTACAGACACATGCCACAGTTCTAGCTAGGCTACTAAAATGTGACAGTCTGGCTTCGGTTTTTAAAGCTTGACAATGAATAACCAAAAAACAGAACCTTCAACACCATGCAAAGGAGAAACATGTAGGCCTATTACAGCAACATTTGAGCAGTAGCCGGCTACTCAACTACAAGACATTTTGAGTGCACCATACAGCAATGCTGCACTCAACCGCACCAGTGATCCATGCAGTGCAAAAAAATGAAAAACATGTTTTAAGTTTAAATGTTACAACAACCTATAGCTACGTTTTTGTTCTTTGGAGTTATTAAATACTTTTGATTATGGTCGCTGCATATTATGCACATCTGCAAGCATAGCAGCAAAGGCTGGACAAATAGGATGTATCCCCTTTGTTTTAATATGTTAAAATGCTATATACAGCATCCTATGTACATAAGTGGACATTATAAAGTAGCACATTTTTTTTTGTAAAACCAAATAGGCTATCTCTGGCCTGCGAATGTTGTGTTTTTTCAATATGGCCCGTGCGCTGATTGAGTTTGACAACACTGATCGTATTTATGTAGCTTGCTATTTATTTAGCAACGCAAAAACACGGAGCCTAACGTTAGCTAGCTAGCTGCTGGGAGGATGTCATGTAATTGGAGGAGTGGTTGAGTGACCAACTTTTTCTCCTCATATCGTTTTTCGGTGGCTAGAGATGCAGGTGTCATTTGTTTAGCTAGCAAGAAATGTGAATCACTTTGCTAGCTAGCTATGCTGAACTTGAACGACTTATCAACAGTTAGCATCTCTTAGTTGTCAATCAAATGTATTTGGCATCGATCAAATGGGCGGGCAGGGAAGTTCCCATTCAGTTGTCAAAATGTGGGTTTGGACAAGCATGCATTGGCAATCAAGCGGCAGAAGGATGAGCAGGCTACTATTCCCCATCGTTTATCAGTGCAACTTTGACGGCCAACTAGCTGAAAAGGTTTGAGAGGGTTTAACAAACGTTCCCTTGTTAGATTTTAGCTCATCTCGCTCTGGCTAGCATTAGTTGTTGATCTTGTGAGAGAGAGCCTACCTTTTCATGGTTGTTTGATCAATAGGACTGAAGTTCCCAAACATAAGAGGACTCCGTGGTATTTACATATGGGCAGAAATCCATTCAGGTGTATTTTGGCTAATGCATTCTAATGATGTGAAGTCGCGCTATTGCTACTGCCTGTAAACACACAGTCCAGTTCAAAGTGAATGATGGCAGGCCAGTGTGGCAAATGACTTATTTGCATATAGGCCTACTGTAGCCCTGATTGGCTATGACACACCGGTCTGCGTAGACTCGTTCCTGGACAAGACAAACTTTTTTATTAGGTTTTATTTACGGCAGTGTCTATTAATTATCCAAACGCACGCCTGCTTTCCCACTCTATATTGCTATAGAATTTTTACAAATGCCTTACTATGTCACTCCCAAACGTTGTATGAATTTCTGAAAACGACCATATCTAAGTGCTCCCTTTTTTATTAATGTTCATGTTCCTAAAATGCTGTCAGTTCCACTTGAAATGGTAATTGGTCAAGAGAGAAGCCACAGACTCATAGCCACAAACTCCCGACAGTCAGTGAAAGAATCTAATGCGGCATAACAAAATAAAGTCCATCATGCCTTCAGTTCAGAGCAGTGTCTGTGGGGGGATGGGGACCATTAACGGTCTCAGGGGAACTGAAGTCACACATCGTTGAAAGGGTGCCAGCGGTTGCGCCATGCGTTTGGTTTGTCCCTTTGGATCTAACAAAGGGCTTGAAGCAGTTGGAGGGACTGCTATAGCAAGAAAATATCTCCACTGTATGTAATGACGCAATAACTGTCCTGGTTGCACTCTCTGCACGTTATGTTTCATACAGTTATGTTTCAGTCAGTTCATTTTGAAAACCACAGAAATAAACTAATTGCTGTTTTCATAAACAAACTTTTCAGCTCCTTTTATTATTTCAGACTTTTACATTCCTGTCCTATCATAACCATTGAGGTAAAATGTTAATATCTTCGGCTGTGAGTGATGGAAAACAAATTGGCCTCCACGACAATTTTTTGAATAATACAATGGATGTTTTGTGCACAAAGATGATGACTAAAGTGTTTTATTAGGAATTTTCAAATCTGACTTCTCTATGTGGCCGTCTATGGAAATAGTATTTCTGGGCCGGGCATCAGTTAAACTGCGGTACCGAAGCAGAACTATTGGAGCAGTCGAAAACCGTGTTTCTAGACTGGAATCATGGCCCCTTGATCATAACATTCTCCAGACAGGATTGTTGTTATGATTTGACAGGATTGTTGTTATGATTTGACAGGACTGTTGTTATGATTTGACATTTTATGCAATTGTGCTTTGTCTTTTATCTGTAAATCTTCCATGGAAGCAGATAAGACAGACACATGGCCAGTAACATGGGATTGGCTGAGGCCCCAACAACATCGCTGCTTCTGAAATAGAGTCTGAGCAGTCGCCTGGCAACAGAGAGCCATGATCGGTGGCCACATGTTGAGTCTGCCTACAAGGCTGGGCTCAGGCACCACTTCTCAAATGTCAGACAGAGACAGCCAGGGAGAAACAGAAAGCCGCAAAACAGAGAGAAAATGGGTGGGTCGCTCAATATAACCAACCATATAACCAACCAAAGGATGTAGATTAGAATTGTTATCATTTAACTCATCACTAAACAATAGAGTTTGTCATAGAGGTGGGGCTGAGTTGACAAAGCATCCCTACATATTTGTATAGTTCCAGGTTGTCTTTATTGCGGTCACACTGTGCAGATAATCAGATCTCACAATGAGTAACGTGACTGCATTGAAGATTACCTGGAACGCAATCATTGGCTTCACAGGGCAGCTGATGGTACTCACCTCTCGCTACCAGGGGTGGTGATCCTGTAGAAGCGGTGTCGCAGGTGGTGCTTGTCTCCATGGTAACAGGTGGTACAGAGGTCATAGTTGGTGCACTCGGCACACTTCCAGCGGATACCGATAATAGGCTGCTGACGGCAGGTGTCACACATGGTACCGTCATGCTTGATACCTGAGATGGAGAAGTAACAAGGCAGTTAGGAAACTTTACTTGGCTCATCGCTCTCTAGCAACTCCTTGTGGCGGGCTGGGCGCCTGCAGGCTGACTTCAGTTGCCAGTTGAAGTGTTTCCGCCAACACATTGGTGCAGCTGGCTTCCGGGTTAAGCGAGCAGGTGTTCAGAAGCGCGGCTTGGCGGGTCATGTTTCGGAGCCCGTTGGGGAGTTGCAGCGATGAGACAAGATCGTAGTCACAAAATCGGGGAGAAAAAAAGGTGGCCAGTAACCGAACGGTCGATTGTTCAAATCCCAGAGACGACGATGAGCATTTGCGCCTGTAAATCGCTCTGGATAAGAGCATCTGCTAAATGACTAAAATGTAAATGTTTTAGGTGTCAAGTGTGAAGCAATGATGCCTCTGCCTGCTGCTCTGTGGCCTCTTGACTTGCCATCTTCACCAACACAAAATAAAAGTGAGCATACAGTACACTAGGTCTAAACTCAGGGGGAAAAGTTATTCACACAGCTTGCTTTGATGATGATATCTTAAGTAGTCATCCTCACGTCTAACCTCACGTCTAACTCAATCAAACTCAACGTGCTCCAAGTAGCACACTTGATGCAATGCAATAACGTGTAACGTGGCGGTATGACAAACAACCTTGTACACATCAACACCCAAATGCATAGGCTAATTGAAACAAATGATGAACAAAAACAGGACATACGATATGTTTAGCGATCACAGCACCAGTAGGGAAACATTACCTGTGGGAGCACTGTCAAATATCCTCACGTCGTATGCACCAGAGCACCGGTAGTTGGCCGCAGTCCCGTTATCCCAGACAACAACCACTTCTTCCGGACTTTCGAAACTCCTGACAGTGCCGACATGTCCCTCTCCACCATCCTGTTTTCCCCATTTCCAATCGGGTCCACGGATCACTCTCGCACCAACTCCTTCCATCATCACACGGTTATTCCTGCCAGTAGTCATTTACGAAAAGGTCTCGCAAATAACGTAACACAAAAAATATATAGCCAACTAGCAGAATATGCTAACTAGCTAACTACCTGTGTGTTAGCAGGATAATTTTGAAAAGCAAAACCGTTCTGTTGTGCAGAAAAACACAAGTTAGCAATATATTGTTAGCTTGTAAGTAACGCTAGAACACTAACGTTACCCGTTACGTTACCTAGGCTAGCCTGCTTGCTGTAAAGTTCCAAAACAAGATAGCAGACACAAGCCAACAGTTAGTTGCAAAGGCAAATATACATTGCTAGTCAAATGTATCGTAGTGTGAACGTAACAAACGTTTAGCTAACTTGCTCGATAAAACAACAACACGATGTAGTGGAATTCAAAGCCAAGCTAACTCACTAACGTTAACTGTTAGCTAACTAGCTTAGCCAGTTAGCAACTGGCTAACGTTAGCTGCCAAAGTAAGCTGTTGAATGGCACGCACTTTCCACTCCACAGCTGTTCGTCTGCAATGTTACGGAAATAACTGGTATGTTTCAGTATCCCCTTTCATGTGCTTTTCGTCCCAAGAGCACAATAAATTGTCACCCAAGAGCGTGTAAAGTAGCCACATCGTCACGAAATGGTAGACCGTTGTTAGCTAGCTAGCTATTTAGTTAGCTAGCTAGCTTGTGCCTCTGCAAGAATGCCACCTCCACAACTTAACGTTAAACAGCTAGCGTAGATGTGTCCTTTTTGTTGGGATAATTGTTTCATTCGTAAATACGTTTATCCTATGTATTGGATTTCTGTCTGAAATGTTTTTATTTTTGTCAAATGGCTTGCAGAAGTAAATTCACTATAAACGCGTCGCCATTATTGTCAATCATCGAGCAGATGGAGGTTGACCACAAATATAACAATGAGACAGATATTTCATTGGATGTATAAATGTGAAGCATCCTCTTGGTGTTTCCACTCACTACCAAATATGGTAGTGAGAGGAAGCCCACTGGCGGGCAGTGGGAGAAGATGGAACGAGATGGCTTTTGGCCGACATTCTGCAAATTTTCTCAATACAGTTTTCTGTTCCCAAAACTAGAATCATGAACAGAGTAGACTAAGTTTTGTAGACTTTGCCCTTTGTAAAAGTCAACAAAAAAATCGCTGTTAAGCAGGTGCGCAAAGGCGAATTTAGTTATTGACACGCGAACTTCACAGAGTAGGCGTTCCCTAACGTAAACATGCAGATAACGCTAGAACACGCCAATAGGATCTCGCTTGGCTCTGCCTACCTCCTTGCTTGTTCTGCCCACTATGACTCATTTGTTCCCATTGGAAAGGACAGGCTGTGGTCTATCTTGGTTTAGTTATAAAAATCTTCGGTTTGACGACGAAGATGTTTGGTTTGGAAAACGAGGGTTTTACCGCGTTCAAACGGTAGTAGGAACAAGGAAACTCGGACATTTCCGACTTACTGATTCGCTGAACGCGGCACGTGTATAACTACAACAATTCCATGTCGGAAATTTCTGAGTTTCCTTGTTCCAACCAGCACATGAACGCGACAATGGGCTAGCTCGTGGCGTAATTTGACAAAACACTAGGTGGGGCTAAAGAAAATGTTGAAAATGCAATATGCAAAAGTTCTCAAAATGCAAAACGAGGGGTTTTATTACTTATTTTATTGAACGCATGCCTCCAATTTCTTCCTAAATGCACTTCCTCTGTTTTAGCCTAATGTTTTTCCACTCTTTGTAGGACTATGCGTGGGCTTATGATATACAGTGGCCAGTACATTAGGTACACCACCATGTTCACGAGAATGGTTTGCTCCTACAGACAGTGAGTCACGTGGCCGTGCAATGCTATTTAAATCAGGCAGACAGGCATTGAGGCATTCAGTTACTGTTCGATTGAACATTAGAATGGGCAAAATGAGTGGCCAAAGCGACTTTGAGCATGGTATCATCATAGGTGCCAGGCACGCTAGTTCCAGTATCTCACGCATGACAGTGTCTAGGGTTTACAGAGAATGGTGCTACAAAAAAAAAAACTTCCAGTGAGCGGCAGTCCTGTGGGTGAAAACATCTCCACAGCATGATGCTGCCACCACCATGGTTCACCGTAGGGATGGTACCAGGTTTCCTCCAGACGTGACACTTGGCATTCAGGCCAACGAGTTCAATCTTGGTTTCATCAGACAAGAGAATACCTCTGCTGCAGAGGATAAGTTCATTAGAGTTACTAGCCTCAGAAATTGCACCCAAATAAATGCTTCACAGAGTTCAAGTAACAGACACATCTCAACATCAACTGTTCAGAAGGGACTGTGTGAATCAGGCCTTCATGGTCGAATTGTTACAAAGAAAGAACTACTAAAGGACACCAATAAGAAGAAGAAACCTGCTTGGGACAAGAAACACGAGCAATTGACATTAGACCGGTGGAAATGTGTCCTTTGGACTGGAGTCCAAATTGGAGATTTTTGGTTCCAACCGCCGTGTCTTTGTGAGACGCTGTGTGGTTGAACGGATGATCTCCGCATGTGTAGTTCCATCCATAAAGCATGGAGGAGGAGGTGTTATGGTGACACTTTGCTGGTGACACTGTCTGTGATTTATTTAGAATTGAAGGCACACTTAACCTGCATGGCTACCACAGAAATCTGCAGCGATACGCCATCCCATCTGGTTTGGGCTTATAGTGGGACTATAATTTGTTTTTCAACAGGACAATGGCCCAACACACCTCCAGGCTGTGTAAGGGCTATTTTACCTAGAAGGAGACTGATGAAGTGCCACAATCACCCAACCTCAACCCAATTGAGATGGTTTGGGATGAGTCGGACGGCAGAGTGAAGGAAAAGCAGTATATGTGGGAACTCCTTCAACACTGCTGGAAAAGCATTCCAGGTGAAGCTGGTTGAGAGAATGCCAAGAGGGTTGCTATTTGAAGAATCTCAAATAAATCATATATTTTGATTTGTTTAACACTTTCTTGGTTACTATATGATTCCGTATGTGTTATTTCATAGTTTTGATGTCTTCACTATTATTCTACAATGTAGAAAATAGTAAAAAATAAAGAAAAATCCTTGAATGAGTAGGTGTGTCCAAACTTTTGACTGGTACTGTATATGAAGTGGAAGCATGTGCATGGTTGCAACCTGGTGTCAGAGCATTTTGTATTTTTCTGTACGTAAATCCAAGTCACTCCATTAAGTATGATATGTTACGTTTGGTATAGTCATCTCATTCCAAAATCATGGGCATTAATATGGAGTTGGTCCCCCGTTTGCTGCTATAACAGCCTCAACTCTTCTGGGAAGGCTTTCCACTAGATGTTGGAACGTTGCTGTGGGGATTTGCTTCCAGTCAGCTACAAGAGCATTAGTGAGGTCGGGCACTGATGTTTGGCGATTTGGCCTGGCTTGCAGTCAGCATTCCAATTCATCCCAAAGGTGTTCGATGGGGTTGAGGTCAGGGCTCTGTGCAGGCCAGTCAAGTTCTTCCACACCGATCTCGACAAACCATTTCTGTATGGACCTCACTTTGTGCACGGGGGCATTGTCATGCTGAAATAGGAAAGGGCCTTCCCCAAACTGTTGCCACAAAGTTGGAAGCACAGAATCGTCTAGAATGCCGCTGTAGCGTTAAAGATTTCCCTTCAGTGGAACTAAGGGGCCTAGCCTGAACCATGAAAAACAGCCCGAGACCATTATTCCTTTACAGTTGGCACTATGCATTGGGGCAGGTAGCTTTCTCCTGGCATCCACCAAACCCAGATTAATCCGTCGGATTGCCAGATGATGAAGCGTGATTCATCATTCCAGAGCACGCGTTTCCACTACTCCAGAGTCCAAAGGTGGCGAGCTTTACACCACTCCAGCCGACGCTTGGCATTGCGAATGGTGATCTTAGTCTTGTGTGTTGTTGCTCGGCCATGGAAACCCATTTCATGAAGCTCCTGACGAACAGTTCTTGTGCTGAAGTTGCTTCCAGAGGCAGTTTGGAAATCGGTAGTGAGTGTTGCAACCGAGGACAGACGATTTTTACGCACTACGCGCTTCAGCACTCGGCGGTCCCGTTCTGTGAGCTTGTGTGGCCTACCACTTCGTGCTGAGCTGTTGTTGCTCCTAGACGTTTCCACTTCACAATAACAGCACTTACAGTTGACCGGGGCAGCTCTAGCAGTGCAGAAATCTGACGAACTGACTTGTTTGAAAGGTGGCGTCCTATGACCGTGCCACGTTGAAAGTCACTGAGCTCTTCAGTAAGGCCATTCTACTGCCAATGTTTGTCTATCGAGATTGCATGGCTGTGTGTTTGATTTTACAGTGGTTTAAAGTACTTAAGTAAAAATACTTAAAAGTACTACTGAAGTAATTTTTGGGGGTATCTGTACTTTACTTCTCAATTTTTAGTCATTCAGCAGACGCTCTTATCCAGAGCGACTTACAGTTAGTTAGTGCATTATTTTTTTATACTGGCCCCCGTGGGAATGGAACCCACAACCCTGGCGTTGCAAATGCCATGCTCTACCAACTGAGCTACATCCTGCCGGCCATTCCCTCCCCTACCCTAGACCAATTGTGCGCCGCCCCATGGGTCTCCCGGTCGCAGCCGGCTACAACAGAGCCTGGATTCGAACCAGGATCTCTAGTGGCACAGCTAGCACTGCGATGCAGTGCCTTAGACCACTGCGCCACTCAGGACACATACTATTTATATTTTTGACAAGTTTTACTTTTACTTCACTACATTCTTAAAGACAATAATATAATTTTTACTCCATACATTTTCCCTGACACCCAAAAGTACTCGTTACATTTTGAATGCTTAGCAGGACATGAAAAGGGTCCAATTCACACGCTTATCAAGGCAACATCCCTGGTCATCCCTACTGCCTCTGATCTGGCTTACTCACTAAACACACATGCTTCATTTGTAAATTATGTCTGTGTTGGAGTGTGCCCCTGGCTTTCTGTTAATATAAAAAACAATATGGCGCCATCTGGTTTGCTTAATATTAGGAATTTTAAATGATTTGTACTTTTACTTTTACTTTTGATACTTAAGTATATTTGATCAATTACATTTACTTTTGATACTTAAATATTTAAAAATAAATACTTTTAGATTTTTACTCAAGTAGTATTTTACTGGGTGACTTTCACTTTTACTTCAGTCATTTTCTATTAAGTTATCTTTACTTTTACTCAAGTATAACAACTGGGTACTTTTCCACCACTGCGATTTTATACACCTGTCAGTAACAGGTGTGGCTGAAATAGCCCAATCTAGTCATTTGAAGGGGTGTCCACATACTTTTGTGTATATATACATATATATATATATATATATATATATATACAGTGAGGGAAAAAAGTATTTGATCCCCTGCTGATTTTGTACGTTTGCCCACTGACAAAGACATGATCAGTCTATAATTTTTATGGTGGGTTTATTTGAACAGTGAGAGACAGAATAACAACAAAAAAATCCAGAAAAATGCATGTAAAAAATGTTATAAATTGATTTGCATTTTAATGAGGGAAATAAGTATTTGACCCCCTCTCAATCCGAAAGATTTCTGGCTCCCAGGTGTCTTTTTATACAGGTAACGAGCTGAGATTAGGAGCACACTCTTAAAGGGAGTGCTCCTAATCTCAGTTTGTTACCTGTATAAAAGACACCTATCCACAGAAGCAATCAATCAATCAGATTCCAAACTCTCCACCATGGCCAAGAGCAAAGAGCTCTCCAAGGATGTCAGGGACAAGATAGTAGACCTACACAAGGCTGGAATGGGCTACACGACCATCGCCAAGCAGCTTGGTGAGAAGGTGACAACAGTTGGTGTGATTATTTGCAAATGGAAGAAACACAAAAGAACTGTCAATCTCCCTCGGCCTGGGGCTCCATGCAAGATCTCACCTCGTGGAGTTGCAGTGATCATGAGAATGGTGAGGAATCAGCCCAGAACTACACGGGAGGATCTTGTCAATGATCTCAAGGCATCTGGGACCATAGTCACCAAGAAAACAATTGGTAACACATTACGCCGTGAAGGACTGAAATCCTGCAGCGCCCGCAAGGTCCCCCTGCTCAAGAAAGCACATATACAGGCCCGTCTGAAGTTTGCCAATGAACATCTGAATGATTCAGAGGAGAACTGGGTGAAAGTGTTGTGGTCAGATGAGACCAAAATCGAGCTCTTTGGCATCAACTCAACTCGCCGTGTTTGGAGGAGGAGGAATGCTGCCTATGACCCCAATAACACCATCCCCACCGTCAAACATGGAGCTGGAAACATTATGCTTTGGGGGTGTTTTTCTGCTAAGGGGACAGGACAACTTCACCGCATCAAAGGGACGATGGACGGCGCCATGTACCGTCAAATCTTGGGTGAGAACCTCCTTCCCTCAGCCAGGGCATTGAAAATGGGTCGTGGATGGGTATTCCAGCATGACAATGACCCAAAACACACGGCCAAGGCAACAAAGGAGTGGCTCAAGAATAAGCACATTAAGGTCCTGGAGTGGCCTAGCCAGTCTCCAGACCTTAATCCCATAGGAAATCTGTGGAGGGAGCTGAAGGTTCGAGATGCCAAACGTCAGGCTCGAAACCTTAATGACTTGGAGAAGATCTGCAAAGAGGAGTGGGAAAAAATCCCTCCTGAGATGTGTGCAAACCTGGTAGCCAACTACAAGAAACATTTGACCTCTGTGATTGCCAACAAGGGTTTTGCCACAAAGTACTAAGTAATGTTTTGCAGAGGGGTCAAATACTTATTTCCCTCATTAAAATGCAAATCAATTTATAAAAAAAATTACATTCGTTTTTCTGGATTTTTTTGTTGTTATTCTGTCTCTCACTGTTCAAATAAACCTACCATTAAAATTATAGACTGATCATGTCTTTGTCAGTGGGCAAAGTACAAAATCAGCAGGGAATCAAATACTTTTTTCCCTCACTGTATATATATATATAGTGTAAGACAGATGGTTTCTTAAGGCAAAAACGAAAGTAGGATGGATGGGTGGGTATATAACTCGAACGTCTAGCAACCCAAAGGTTGCGAGCTCGATTCTCATCACAGACATCATTAGCAACTTTTCAACTACTTACTACTTGTTTAGCTACTTTGCAATTACTTAGCTAACCCTTCCCCTAACCCTAACCTTTACCCTTTTAGCTAACCCTTCCCCTAACCTTAACCCTTTAACCTAACTCCTAAATTTAACCCTAACCCCTAGTCTAGCTAACCTTAGCGAGCTAGCTAACGTTAGCCACCTAGCTTGAATTTGTAACATATAATACGTTTTGGCAATTTCGTAACATGTTGTACTTTTTGCAAATTCTTAACATATAACACATTTAGCAAATTAGTAACATATTGTACGTAGTGCAAATTCATGACATATAATACGAATTGTAATTCGTAACATATACGAAATGGGTGATGGACATCCACAAATTAATACTTACCATACGAAACGTAACATACATATCTGTGATGAGTGTGATGAAAAGGAGTCAGGCGCAGGAGGGTAATCACCGAATACAGAGTTTATTCCTTCGTAGACACACAAATGCGCTCAATAGCGATCAACAAAACAGGCACAGGGGAAACTATCATCCCTGGCAAATACACTGTAATGGATATCCGATAATACATAGGCACAGGGGGAAATCTACCCTGGCAACAATATGCTATGAGTAGCTCCACCGAGCTACACTACTCTCACAAATAACAATCACCCACAAGGACCAGGGGGCAGAGGGAACACTTATACACAGACTAATTAGGGGATAGGAACCAGGTGTGTGTGATTGACAAGACAAGACAATTGTGATGATGATTGGGGCGGCAGTGGTTAGTAAGCCGGTGACAACGAACGCCGAAGCCTGCCCGAACAAGGAGGGGAGGCAGCCTCGGGCCGAAGTCGTGACAGTACCACCCCTTGACGTGCAGCTCCAGCAGCGCGCCGACCCCGGCCTCAGGGATGGCTAGGAGGACGCGGAGCAAGGCAAGCCGGATGGCGACGGTGGAAATCCCGCAACAGGGAGGGATCAAGGATATCCCTCACCGGGACCAAGCACCGTTCCTCTGGACCGTACCCTTCCCACTCCACAAGGTACTGAAGCCCCCCCACCCGACGCCTCGAATCCAGGATGGAACGGACAGAGTACGCCGGGGCCCGCTCGATGTCCAGAGGAGGTGGAGGAACCTCCCGCACCTCAGACTTGTGGAGCGGACCAACCACCACCGGCCTGAGGAGAGACACATGAAACGAGGGGTTAATACGGTAACCTATACGTGACCTCGTTGATTCTCCTCAGGACTTTGAACGGCCCCACAAACCGCGGGCTCAGCTTCCGGCAGGGCAGGCGGAGGGGCAGATTCCGGGTCGAGAGCCAGACCCGATCCCCCGGTACGAAGACCGGGGCCTCACTGCGGTGACGGTCCACCGCAGGAGCTTTGGTCTGGCTCTGGTGCCACGTTGCCAGAACCGGTTGGTAACCTAAAACACATTGGAATGGTGTTAGGTTAGTAGAGGAGTGGCGGAGAGAGTTCTGGGCATATTCTGCCCATGGCAAGAACACCAACCACTCCCCGGCCGGTCCTGGCAGTAGGACCGCAGGAACCTACCCACATCCTGATTTACCCGTTCCACCTGCCCATTTGACTCGGGGTAGAACCCAGAGGTCAGGCTGACCGAGACCCCCAGACGTTCCATGAACGCCTTCCAAACCTTGGACGTGAACTGGGGACCTCGGTCGGACACTATATCCTCTGGTACCCCGTAGTGCCGGAAGACGTGAGTAAACAGGGCCTCTGCAGTCTGCAGGGCCGTGGGGAGACCAGGCAGAGGAAGGAGGCGGCAGGACTTGGAGAAGCGGTCCACAACGACTAGGATAGTGGTGTTACCTTGGGAGAGGGGGAGATCAGTCAAAAAATCTATACTAAGGTGAGACAATGGTCGTTGTGGAACAGGTAAAGGTTGTAACTTATCCGCTGGGAGGTGCCTAGGTGCCTTACTCTGGGCGCACACCGAGCATGAGGAGACGTACACCCTCACGTCCTTAGCCAAGGTAGGCCACCAGTACTTTCCGATC
Source organism: Coregonus clupeaformis (assembly GCF_020615455.1). Taxonomy (NCBI): domain Eukaryota; kingdom Metazoa; phylum Chordata; class Actinopteri; order Salmoniformes; family Salmonidae; genus Coregonus; species Coregonus clupeaformis. Next base: position 27,992,701 of record NC_059205.1, read on the forward strand.
AAGCAGCGCACTGTACGACCGATACCTGGGTGACCAGAGGAGGGTGGCATGTGTGCCCAGAAGATCAGACGATCACGGATAAGAGCAGGAACGTACCGCAGCCCAGCTGGACACTGCGGTGGAGATGGTTCTGTGCGTAATGCCTGCTCTATATCCGCGGCCATCGCCCATACTACCGGCGCCACAATGCAGGAGGCTGGGAGTGTTGTCTCTGGGCCTCTCCTCTGTGTCATACAGCCGGGACAGTGTCTCTGCCTTCACGTTCTTCGTACCCGGAATGTATGACAGTGTAAAATCAAACCGGGTGAAGAATAGGGCCCACTGGCCTGGCGAGGATTCAGTCTCCTCGCTGTCCGGATGTACTCCAGGATGCGGTGGTCCGTCCAGATGAGGAAAGGATGTTTCGCCCCTTCGAGCCAATGCCTCCACACGGTCAAAGCTCGGACAACAGCCAACAGCTCCTGATCACCAACGTCGTAGTTCTGCTCCGCCGGGCTGAGCTTCTTAGAGAATAAGGCACAGGGGTGGAGCTTGGGTAGCGTGCCCGAACGTTGGGACAGGACAGCGCCTATCTTTACCTCGGATGCATCCACCTCCACTACGAACGGTAGTGATGGATCGGGGTGGGACAGTACCGGAGCTGAGGTGAACAGACCCTGCAGTCTCCTGAAGGCCAGGTCAGCCTCAGCAGACCAGCGGAGCCGGGACAGCCCACCCTTCAACAGGGATGTAATGGGAGCTGCCACCTTGCCAAAGCCCCGGATAAACCTCCGATAGTAGTTGGCAAAGCCAAGGAAGTGCTGCAACTCCTTAACCGTGGTTGGAGTCGGCCAATTACTCACGGCTGAAATGCGATCTCCCTCCATCTCCACACCTATGGTGGTAATGCGGTGTCCGAGGACGGAGACAGACTGCTGGATAAACATACACTTATCTGCCATGGCATAAAGGTCATTTTCCAACAGTCGGGCCAGCACTTTGCGAACCAGGGACACATGCTCGGCGCCAGTAGCGGAATACACCAGGATATCATCGATGTAGACCACCACACCGCGACCAAGCATGTCCCGAAATACCTAGTTCACAAAGGACTGGAAGACGGATGCAGCATTCATCAAATCGTAGGGTATCACCAGGTATTCATAATGCCCCGTGGTTGTGCTGAATGCTGTCTTCCACTCATCCTCCTCCCGAACACGCACCAGGTTGTATGCACTCCTGAGATCTAGCTTAGTGAAGAACCGCGCTCCATGCATTGACTCAATCACTGAAGGAATGAGGGGGAGAGGATAACTAAATCTAATCGTCTCCTTGTTCAGTGATTGATAATCAACGCACGGGCGCAGACTGCCGTCTTTCTTCTTCACAAAGAAGAAACTCAAGGAGGCAGGTGAAGTGGAGGGACGTATATACCCCTGGCCCAGGGACTTGGACACATATGTTTCCATAGCCTCCGTTTCAGCCTGCGACAGGGAGTACACATTACTCCTGGGAAGTACAGCGTCTACCCAAAGGTTTATCACGCAATCCCCCGCCCGATGAGGTGGTAATGTTGTCACACGCGTCTTTGAAAACGTGTGCGCCAAATCGAGGTATTCGGGGGGTACCGTCTGGACTTTCCACCGTGGTTGCACCAACGGAAACATCTAGACACCTACCCTGACACTCTTGCGACCACCCCGTGAGAGCCCTCTGCGGCCATGAGAAGGTGGGGTTGTGGAGTGCTAGCAAAGGGATACCTAATACCACAGGGAAAGCAGGAGACTCAATAATCGAAAAAATAACCTGCTCATAATGTGTCTCCTGGGTGATCATGGTGACTGGTATAGTGACTTCCGTAACAAACCCGTACCCTAATGGTCGACTATCGAGTGCTCTGATGGGGAATGGAATGGATAGGGGAACCAATGAAATGCCTTGACGGCGTGCGAATGCCCTGTCCATACATTTCCCAACTGCGCCTGAATCGACTAGCGCCTTACACTGGGGAACGAGTATGTGATCGGGAAAGTGGATAGGTAGGGTACAGTGTGCAGCAGAGGGCTCTGAACAAGTGTGGGTATTCGATACCTGGGGTGATGCGTGAGTGCCCTGCCTGCCGCCTCCAGGCCCAAAAGAACGTTGACTACGATGTGTGGTGTACTGTCCCTTCGTGCCACCAGGTGGCACTGTCGCTGTCCTCCTCCGCTCTCTCGGCTGGCGGCTCCACCCAGCTCCATCGGCTCGGGATCCGAGTCATCCGGGGTGGAAACGGGCAGACCCCTACCAGGACGTCTTCTGGCTGCCAGCAGGTTGTCCAAACGAATGGCCATGTCCACCAGTTTATTGAAGGACAACATGGTGTCCCGGCAGGCTAGCTCCCGTCGGACGTCCTCCCGCAGATGGCACCGGAAATGGACGATCAGGGCCCGCTCATCCACCCGGACCCCGCTGCCAGCGTCCGAAACTCCAACGCGAAGTCCTGCGCGGTCCTCGTCCCCTGCCTCAGGTGGACCAGCCGCTTGCCCGCCTCTCGTCCCTCGGGCGGGTGATCAAAGACCGCCCGAAAGAGGCGAGCGAACTCCCCGTAGTCCTCCAACGCGGCTCCTCCTTTGTTACACACCACGTTGGCCCACTCCAGGGCTTTCCCACAGAGGCAGGAAACGAGGACGGACACCTTCTCCCGCTCCGATGGCGCCGGCCTGATGCTGGAGAAGTACAGCTCCATTTGGAGGAGGAATCCCTGGCACAGCGCCGCCGTCCCATCAAACGCCCGTGGTCGGGATATCGGGATCCCTCCGGGTGCTGGGGTGTAGGTGGCTGGATCCGGTTGGCCAGCTGGTCTCGACAGATCGGGTCCTCTCCTCTCCAGGCATTGGACGACTTGAAGAACCCGATCCATCGCTTCCCCCAAGCTGGCCAGCATCGTGGAATGCTCTTGGACCCGTGCCACGACTCCAGGCATGTGCTCTTCTCCCGCTGACTCCATAGCGGGTGGGTGATTCTGTGATGAGTGTGATGGAAAGGAGTCAGGCGCAGGAGGGTAATCACTGAATACCGAGTTTATTCCTTCGTAGACACACAAATGCGCTCAAATAGCGATCAACGAAACAGGCACAGGGGAAACTATCATCCCTGGCAAATACACTGTAATGGATATCCAATAATACATAGGCACAGGGGGAAATCTACCCTGGCAACAATATGCTATGAGTAGCTCCACCGAGCTACACTACTCTCACAAATAACAATCACCCACAAGGACAAGGGGGCAGAGGGAATACTTATACACAGACTAATTAGGGGATAGGAACCAGGTGTGTGTGATTGACAAGACAAGACAATTGTGATGATGATTGGGGCGGCAGTGGTTAGTAAGCCGGTGACGACGAACGCCGAAGTCAGCCCGAACAAGGAGGGGAGGCAGCCTCGGCCGAAGTCGTGACAATATCATACTAAATGTAATATTTCGGATTTTACGTACAGAATAATACAAAATGCTCTGGGACCAGGTTGGGTGCATAGGGAATGAGCAAAATAAAGTATGCCCACAAGCTAGTGTAGGCTGCTATGTGTGCATAAACATACAGTGGGGAGAACAAGTATTTGATACACTGCCGATTTTGCAGGTTTTCCTACTTACAAAGCATGTAGAGGTCTGTAATTTTTATCATAGGTACACTTCAACTGTGAGAGACGGAATCTAAAACAAAAATCCAGAAAATCACATTGTATGATTTTTAAGTAATTAATTTGCATTTTATTGCATGACATAAGTGTTTGATCACCTACCAACCAGTAAGAATTCCGGCTCTCACAGACCTGTTTGTTTTTCTTTAAGAAGCCCTCCTGTTCTCCACTCATTACCTGTATTAACTGCACCTGTTTGAACTCGTTACCTGTATAAAAGACACCTGTCCACACACTCAATCAAACAGACTCCAACCTCTCCACAATGGCCAAGAGCAGAGAGCTGTGTAAGGACATCAGGGATAAAATTGTAGACCTGCACAAGGCTGGGATGGGCTACAGGACAATAGGCAAGCAGCTTGGTGAGAAGGCAACAACTGTTGGTGCAATTATTAGAAAATTGAATAAGTTCAAGATGACGGTCAATCACCCTCGGTCTGGGGCTCCATGCAAGATCTCACCTCGTGGGGCATCAATGATCATGAGGAAGGTGAGGGATCAGCCCAGAACTACACGGCAGGACCTGGTCAATGACCTGAAGAGAGCTGGGACCATAGTCTCAAAGAAAACCATTAGTAACACACTACGCCGTCATGGATTAAAATCCTGCAGCGCACGCGAGGTCCCCCTGTTCAAGCCAGCGCATGTCCAGGCCCGTCTGAAGTTTGCCAATGACCATCTGGATGATCCAGAGGAGGAATGGGAGAAGGTCATGTGGTCTGATGAGACAAAAATAGAGCTTTTTGGTCTAAACTCCACTCGCCGTGTTTTGGTGGAAGAAGAAGGATGAGTACAACCCCAGGAACACCATCCCAACCGTGAAGCATGGAGGTGGAAACATCATTCTTTGGGGATGCTTTTCTGCAAAGGGGACAGGACGACTGCACCGTATTGAGGGGAGGATGGATGGGGCCATGTATCGCGAGATCTTGGCCAAAAACCTCCTTCCCTCAGTAAGAGCATTGAAGACGGGTCATGGCTGGGTCTTCCAGCATGACAACGACCCGAAACACACAGCCAGGGAAACTAAGGAGTGGCTCCATAAGAAGCATCTTTACCCCCTTCTGATAACCAGGTGGCGAATCGCATCTCTGCATGTCTGGCAGACATATCAGTATGGATGACGGATCACCACTTCAAGCTGAACCTTGGCAAGACGGAGCTGCTCTTCCTCCCGGGGAAGGACTGCCCGTTCCATGATCTCGCCATCACGGTTGACAACTCCGTTGTGTCCTCCTCCCAGAGTGCGAAGAGCCTTGGCGTGACCCTGTACAACACCCTGTCGTTCTCCGCTAACATCAAGGCGGTGACCCGATCCTGTAGGTTCATGCTCTACAACATTCGGAGAGTACGACCCTGCCTTACACAGGAAGCGGCACAGGTCCTAATCCAGGCACTTGTCATCTCCCGTCTGGATTACTGCAACTCGCTGTTGGCTGGGCTCCCTGCCTGTGCCATTAAACCCCTACAACTAATCCAGAATGCCGCAGCCCGTCTGGTGTTCAACCTTCCCAAGTTCTCTCACGTCACCCCGCTCCTCCGCACACTCCACTGGCTTCCAGTTGAAGCTCGCATCTGTTACAAGACCATGGTGCTTGCCTATGGAGCTGTGAGGGGAACGGCACCTCCGTACCTTCAGGCTCTGATCAGTCCCTACACCCAAACGAGGGCATTGCGTTCATCCACCTCTGGCCTGCTGGCTCCCTTCCTCTGCGGGAAGCATAGTTCCCGCTCAGCCCAGTCAAAACTGTTCGCTGCTCTGGCACCCCAATGGTGGAACAAGCTCCCTCACGACGCCAGGACAGCGGAGTCACTCACCACCTTCCGGAGACATTTGAAACCCCACCTCTTTAAGGAATACCTGGGATAGGATAAAGTAATCCTTCTACCCCCCAAAAAAATAAATAAAAATAATAATAATAATAATAATAATTGTAAAGTGGTTATCCCACTGGCTATAGGGTGAATGCACCAATTTGTAAGTCGCTCTGGATAAGAGCGTCTACTAAATGACGTAAATGTAAATGTAAATCTCAAGGTCCTGGAGTGGCCTAGCCAGTCTCCAGACCTGAACCCAATAGAACATCTTTGGAGGGAGCTGAAAGTCCGTATTGCCCAGCGACAGCCCCGAAACCTGAAGGATCTGGAGAAGGTCTGTATGGAGGAGTGGGCCAAAATCCCTGCTGCAGTGTGTGCAAACCTGGTCAAGACCTACAGGAAACTTATGATCTCTGTAATTGCAAACAAAGGTTTCTGTACCAAATATTAAGTTCTGCTTTTCTGATGTATCAATTACTTATGTCATGCAGTAAAATGCAAATTAGTTACTTAAAATCATACAATGTGATTTTCTGGATTTTTGTTTTAGATTCCGTCTCTAGCAGTTGAAGGGTACCTATGATACAAATTACAGACCTCTACATGCTTTGTAAGTAGGAAAACCTGCAAAATCGGCAGTGTATCAAATACTTGTTCTCCCCACTGTAATAATGTGGTAAAACATGGATCATAGACATACATGTGAAAACATTTACCATAGGAATCTATTCTATTTGATTGACTCTATTACATTGATTGATGGACCACGATGCCAAGCTCTTTCCAAAAGCCTAATCTCTGATGAAGCAGGCCAAATAAAGTTGTTTTTTATTGTTGCATTTTAGCTAACCATAACCTTCACCCTTTTCCTAACCTTAACCTAATTATCCTAACTTGAATTATCCTAACCTGCTGCGTAAGTTCACCGAACCTGCTACGAAAAAGTCAAATCTGACAAAATATGTTTTATTTCTAGTCAAAACCCGCTCCCGCTGTCCCGATTACAATGTTGGCTGCTTCCACTGCAGGTGTTATATAGCCTACTATTGCGGCTGCTACAGCTCAGCGCAGTCCGGTCAAAGAGCGCCATCGTCTGCCTCTATATATATATCGCTCCCCTTGACTTTCCCCTTCACATTAGTGCATGCATCCAGAGCAGCAGAGGTTTCATTCGATCCTGGCCGCTATAGCTGAAGAGCGCGAGATAACAGGGACCTGGCAATGATCTCACTGGACTTCAATTTTTATGTTTTGACAAGGGACCTGTCCCTTTATCTGGAAAATCAAGTGAAAGTTGGACTTTTTGGATCTGGAGTACTGTCACTGGTGCTCGGCTTCAGCGCAGCTTATGCCTACTATTACTTGATCTCTGTCGCGAAGGTAGGGGGGGTCACAGAGGCTGCTTTGAATAATTATTATTTGGGATACATTGTAACCGGCAACTTGTCTTGTAATTATTCGAATGTGGCATAAAGGTTATTATGAGGACTATTGCTCGCGCTTTTGCGCATCAAGCCGGCTCAGCTGCTGCATGGTTTGCTGAGGGGGCGGATTTATTACAGTAGCATACGTGCATCTGCGGTACTGCACATGCGATATAATGACATCTCTCAATAAAATGCTATCGTATGATTTTTCTCCAGACTAAATGTGAAAATTCAAAATGTGTACAATTAGGCCTAGGTTACATATTTACAAATGTTTAATTGCTATTCAGGCCGCAGATATTTTATAGAGAGTCCTTTGTTCGTTTTGTAATCTGAAATGTCGATCATGTAGGCTCGTTTTTGCTATTGTTATACAAGCTGTCAGAAATCTTCATGCAGTGTTTGTTCTTTACCTACTGTAGTTATACTGCATATTCAGAAATTAATGGATTTTCCAATATTCGATTTCCCCCATAATGAAATGCATAGGCCTATATAACATTAGGCGAATGTTTGATTATAATAACACCTACTAGAACAGCCTTGCATTCTATTCTTTGTTATACAGGTTCAGAGATATGCTGAACATGTATATGGGCCTTTATGCTCTGATGGGACAGATGTGTTTGATATTGTGGTGACCTCATATAATCCCAGTTACAACACTGCCTACTGTCACTGTGTTCTCATGACCTCTCCTTCATCTCCACTAGTGACTGCAGAATGTCCCTAAAACTCACCAAAACATTTACTATTTTCTGACACTTTACACAGTCCTCTAGACAAAAATTAGGGCAACATAAAATATTGAGATTCCAGTCTTGATATTGCATTACAATTACACTATAGTTGTTGAGATCCTTCCTTTGGAATATGATGCACCATGAATGCAAAGACACTAGGCAAATAACAATATGGAACAATGAAATATGACTCATGTTGACATGTCATTTATGAAAGTGCAAGACAAAGATAATTCGATATCATGTGATTTAAGTGACGAGGCTGCACTATGTTATCAAGGGTATTGTAAGGGTGGGGTGGTGTAGATTGTGAATGATGAAGTATAATGAACTGTTTTCAGGAGATTGTTTGTCATCAGTAGTATACATTGTGTTAGTTCAATTTAGGAAAGGCACAACAATGTATCTTTGACTTGCATGGCCAGACATTCCTCCTCCATTTCTCCTCAATAATGTCATTATTTGAAAGCCACATCACTCACTCACACTGTTCATGTCTTGTATTGCAGAAGCCCCAACTGATTTCTGGTGGTAAGAAGTTCTACCAGTTCCTGCGGGACCAATGTCCCGTGGTGTCAGAGACCTACTACCCCACCTTCTGGTGCTGGGAGAGCCGGATCCAGACACTGCTTAGACCATTCGTCACAGCTAAACCGGGGGTCAGCTACAGAAAGTAAGACTTTTATAGGATCAGAAGTGATGGTAGTAGTGTTATTGTTGAAACAAGTATCTCAAAATGAACATATTGCTGAGAGGATCTTCAGCATGTGAAGGGAATGGGTTTCCCTGGTCTGATGGTGAAATGGAACTGGGTGAACTGGAATTCAACTGGAGAAATAGGTTTAAACTCATGGAGCTCATGTCTTATAAGAGAGAAGCCTGTTGCATGGTGTTAGTTAAAAAATACACCTGTATGCAGGGCCATGCACAGACCTTTTGGTGGGCATGTAAAAATAAAAAAAGCCATCCTAACATTTTATTTTCCTGCAACCACAGTCACAGACTCTTTGAACAATTATTACTTTCATTATTTAGTTACATAAAGCAATAGATGGCCATATCATAATGGTACATTTAAATGACACAAATAAATATATTTTTACTGTATATATTATGATATGAACATGAAAGGCTTTTAAAGATTACTTCAGTTGTCATATGCTCTATTCCTCTATCATTCTGTTAGGCTAAATATATGCTATTGTTGTATCATTTGCAAAAGATTTGGTTAACATGTTTTATGTGTGTCATTGAGAAGAGGGAAGCAGCTCAATCTTATGAGTAAAGTATTTTGTAAAACTATTTTGAACTGGAATAAATGCTGCATTTATTAACAATGACAAACACAATTCCAGTCAAAATTCTAAGAAATACTGTAGCCTACCATTACTAAATCCAACCCAATTCCATTTTGCCACTATCATGCATCCTACCTGGCTGAAGCTTTGATCCAGTGGAAGAAGTATTGAGGAGCAGGGAGGTTGAAGGTCACTTCAGGGATACAGCTGCTGCTCTACACTATCCCTAAATAAGATAAATAAGCCAGCAAATGAATAGAATATTGTGAGAAATACTGTAGCCTACAATTACTACACCCTGTATTACTTTACTATAGCCTACCATTCCCTAAATAAGAGAGCATGGTGATCACTGATGATGACTGATAATGCTGTTAGCAATCAGACTCATTAGGCTACCATATACTACAGTTGCTAGATTGCTAGATTAGTAGATTATTATTTTTAATACAGATTGTGATTTATCACCAATTCTCTTAAATATGTGGCAAAGTTCAAGGGTCACTTAGCCTAGTGACCAGGTAATCCACTTCCTGCAGCAGACGTTATCCACTCATCACCAGTTACCAACGTAGTCAATGCACCTGTTATCCTCAGGCTAGGGAATCTCCCATGGTTAGTCAGTGCCCTGAGTCTTTCCTTGCCACGTGATCTGACAAGGAACAACTCTGGGCCCTAGTTAAAGGGTATGGGAATTTAGCCCTATGTTTTTCCTGGTCAGGTCACATAATTGGTCAAGGTAAAATAAACTCATGGTTAACATCAAACTCAAATGCTCAGTTTCCACTGTAGTCAGCAGCCAAAACAAACAAAAATGTCTCAACATTTCATCAAAATATATGCATGAACTGTTTCGACTGGGAAGCATACAGTAAAGTAATGGAAAAGTTCTTGCTGTGTTAAGAACAGGCGTCACCTTCCTTACACTGTTGATTGTTTTATTATTAGGCTTTAGCAGTTGGTTTGATCAAGTACTGAAATGTGCCCGTTATTTAACGTTTCACAACGTTAAACAAATCTCCCCACTGGGCACACACTAGTTGAATCAATGTTGTTTCCACGTCATTTCAATCAAATTAGAATAGACGTTGAATTGACATCTGTGCCCAGTGGGTCCCACCTCTTGTCCTTAGTCAAGACAGCAGCAGAAACGTGAAAGGAATCTTTTGTGTGATGGTATTGGCTCAGGCAACCGCTGCTACTTTAATTCATTCTGTTAGAGATTAATGGCAGGGTGTCCCAGGCCTTCTGCATTTATTAGGTGGGTTGAAATTAATTAAAAGGAGTTGGGGGTAGTTAGTATAAATACAGTGCCTTTGGAAAGTATTCAGACCCCTTGACTTTTTCCACATTTTGTTACGTTAGTTACAGCCTTATTCTAAAATATTCTAAAATTGTATCTACTCAATCTACACACAATACCCCATAATCACTAAGCAAAAACAGATTTTTAGAGATTTTCGCAAATGTATTAAAAATTTTAAACAGAAATATCACATTTACATCAGTTTTCAGACCATTTACTCAGTACTTTGTTGAAGCACCTTTGGCAGTCACAGACTCTTTGAGCAATTATTAATTTTATTATTTAGTTACATAAAAGCAATAGATGGCCATATCTTAATGGCAAATTTAAATGACACAAATAAATATATTTTTACTGTATATATTATGATATGAACATGAAAGGCTTTTAAAGATTACTTCAGTTGTCATATGCTCTATTCCTCTATTATTCTGTTAGGCTAAATCGATGCTATTGTTGTATCATTTGCAAAGATAAACTCATGGTTAACATCAAACTCAAATGCTCAGTTTCCACCGTAGTCAGCAGTCAAAACGAACAAAAATGTCTCAACATCTCATCAAAATATATGCATGAACTGTTTCGACTGGGAAGCATACAGTAAAGTAGTGGAAAAGTTCTTGCTGTGTTAAGAACAGGCGTCACCTTCCTTACACTGTTGATCGTTTTATGATTACAGCATCGAGTCTTCTTGGGTATGACACTACAAACTTGGCACACCTGTATTTGGGGAGTTTCTCCTATTATTCTCTGCAGATGCTCTCAAGCTCTGTCAGGTTGGATGGGGAGTGTTGCTGCATAGCTATTTTCAGGTCTCTCCAGAGATGTTCGATCGGGTTCAAGTCCGGGCTCTGGCTGGGCCACTCAAGGACGTTCAGAGACTTGTCCCTAAGCCACTCCTGCGTTGTCTTGGCTGTGTGCTTAGGGTCGTTGTCCTGTTGGAAGGTGAACCTTCACCCCAGTCTGAGGTCCTGAGCTCTCTGGAGCAGGTTTTCATCAAGAATCTCTCTGTACTTTGCTCCGTTCATCTTTCCCTCGATCCTGACTAGTCTCCCAGTCCCTGCCGCTGAAAAACATCCCCACAGCATGATGCTGCCACCACCATGCTTCACCGTAGGGATGGTGCCAGGTTTCCTCCAGACGTGACGCTTGGCATTCAGGCCAAAGAGTTCAATTTTGGTTTAATCAGACCAGAGAATCTTGTTTCTCATGGTCTGAGAGTCTTCAGATGCCTTTTGGCAAACTCCAAGTGGGTTGTCATAATAATATAATAATAAGATGCCATTTAGCAGACGCTTTTATCCAAAGCGACTTACAGTCATGCGTGCATCCATTTTTACGTATGGGTGGTCCCGGTGATCGAACCCACTACCCTGGCGTTACAAGCGTCATGCTCTACCAATTCAGCTACAGAGGACCACATGTGCCTTTTACTGAGGAGTGGCTTCCGTCTGGCCACTCTACCATAAAGGCCTGATTGGTGGAGGGCTGCAGAGATGGTTGTCCTTCTGGAAGGTTCTCCCATCTCCACAGAGGAACTCTAGAGCTCTGTCAGAGTGACCATCGGGACCTTCTCTCCCGATTGCTCAGTTTTGCTCTAGGAAGAGTCTTGGTGGTTCCAAACTTCTTCCGTTTAAGAATGATGGAGGCAACTGTGTTCTTGGGGACCTTCAATGCTGCAGAAGTTTTTTGGTAGCCTTCCCCAGATCTGTGCCTCGACACAATCCTGTCTCGGAGCTCTATGGACAATTCCTTCACCTCATGGCTTGATTTTTGCTCTGACATGCACTGTCAACTGTGGGACCTGATATAGATAGGTGTGTGCCTTTCCAAATCATGTCTAATCAATTGAATTTACAACAAAGATGATCAATGTAAACAGGATGCACCTAAGCTCAACTTCGAGTCTTATAGCAAAGGGTTTGAATACTTATGTAAATTTAGTATTTCCGTTTTTAAGGTTTTATACATTTGCATAAATTTCTAACAACCTGTTTTTGCTTTGTCATTTTGGGTATTGTGTGTAAATTGCTGAGATTTCTTATTTATTTCATCCATTTCAGAATAAGGCTGTAACGTAACAAAATGCGGAAGAAGTCAAGGGGTCTGAATACTTTCCGAAGGCACTGTATATATATATAGTACCAGTCAAAAGTTTGGACACACCATTCTTTATTTTTATTATTTTCTACATTGTAGAATAATAGTGAAGACATCAAAACTATGAAATAACACATATGGAATCATGTAGTAACCAAAAAAGTGTTAAACAAATCAAAATATATTTTCTATTTGAGATTCTTCAAATAGCCACCCTTTGCCTTGATGACAGCTTTGCACACTCTTGGCATTCTCTCAACCAGCTTCACCTGGAATGCTTTTCCAACAGTCTTGAAGGAGTTCCCACATATGCTGAGCACTTGTTGGCTGCTTTTCCTTCACTCTGCAGTCCAACTCATCCCAAACCATCTCAATTGGGTTGAGGTCGGGGGATTGTGGAGGCCAGGTCATCTGATGCAACACTCCATTACTCTCCTTCTTGGTCAAATAGCCCTTACACAGCCTGGAGGTGTGTTGGGTCATTGTCCTGTTGAAAAACAAATGATAGTCCCACTAAGCCCAAACCAGATTGGATGGCGTATTGCTGCAGAATGCTGTGGTAGCCATGCTGGTTAAGTGTGCCTTGAATTCTAAATAAATCAGTGACATTGTCACAAGCAAAGCACCCCCACACCATAACACCTCCTCATCCATGCTTTACGGTGGGAACTACACATGCGGAGATCATCCATTCACCCACAACAAGTCTCACAAAGACACGGCGGTTGGAACCAAAAATCTCAAATTTGGACTCATCAGACCAAAGAACAGATTTCCACCTGTCTAATGTCCATTGCTCGTGTTTCTTGGCCCAAGCAGGTCTCTTCTCCTTATTGGTGTCCTTTAGTAGTGTTTTTTTTTTGCAGCAATTCGACCATGAAGGCCTGATTCACACAGTCCCCTCTGAACAGTTGGTGTTGAGATGTGTCTGTGACTTGAACTCTTTGAAGCATTGATTTGGGCTGCAATCTGAGGCTGGTAACTCTAGTGAACTTATCCTCTGCAGCAGAGGTAACTCTGGGTCTTCCTTTCCTGTGGCGGTCCTCATGAGGGCCAGTTTCATCATAGCGCTTGATTGTTTTTGCAACTGCACAAGAAAGTTCTTGAAATTTTCCGGATTGACTGACCTTCATGTCTTAAGGTAATAATGGACTGTCGTATCTATTTGCTTATTTGAGCTATTCTTGCCATAATATGGACTTGCTCTTTTACCAAATAGGGCTATCTTCTGTATACCACCCCTACCTTGTCACAACACAACTGATTGGCTCAAACGCATTAAGAAGGAAATAAATTCCACAAATTAACTTTTAAGAAGGCACACCTGTTAATTGAAATGCATTCCAGGTGACTACCTCATGAAGCTGGTTGAGAGAATGCCAAGATTGTGCAAAGCTGTCATCAAGTCAAAGGGTGGCTACTTTGAAGAATCTCAAATAGAAAATTGGTTACTACAGGATTCCATATGTGTTATTTTATAGTTTTGATGTCTTCACTATTATTCTACAATGTAGAAAATAATAAAAATAAAGAAAAACCCTGGAATGAGTAGGTGTGTCCAAACTTTTGACTGGTACTGTATATATATATAGTGGGAGAAAAAAGTATTTAGTCAGCCACCAATTGTGCAAGTTCTCCCACTTAAAAAGATGAGAGAGGCCTGTAATTTTCATCATAGGTACACGTCAACTATGACAGACAAAATGAGGAAAAAAATCCTGAAAATCACATTGTAGGATTTTTAATGAATTTATTTGCAAACTATGGTGGAAAATAAGTATTTGGTCAATAACAAACGTTTCTCAATACTTTGTTATATACCCTTTGTTGGCAATGACACAGGTCAAACATTTTCTGTAAGTCTTGACAAGGTTTTCACACACTGTTGCTGGTATTTTGGCCCATTCCTCCATGCAGATCTCCTCTAGAGCAGTGATGTTTTGGGTCTGTCGCTGGGCAACACGGACTTTCAACTCCCTCCAAAGATTTTCTATGGGGTTGAGATCTGGAGACTGGCTAGGCCACTCCAGGACCTTGAAATGCTTCTTACGAAGCCACTCCTTCGTTGCCCGGGCGGTGTGTTTGGGATCATTGTCTTGCTGAAAGACCCAGCCACGTTTCATCTTCAATGCCCTTGCTGATGGAAGGAGGTTTTCACTCAAAATCTCACGATACATGGCCCCATTCATTCTTTCCTTTACACGGATCAGTCGTCCTGGTCCCTTTGCAGAAAAACAGCCCCAAAGCATGATGTTTCCACCCCCATGCTTCACAGTAGGTATGGTGTTCTTTGGATGCAACTCAGCATTCTTTTTCCTCCAAACACAATGAGTTGAGTTTTTACCAAAAAGTTATATTTTGGTTTCATCTGACCATATGACATTCTCCCAATCCTCTTCTGGATCATCCAAATGCACTCTAGCAAACTTCAGACGGGCCTGGACATGTACTGGCTTAAGCAGCGGGACACGTCTGGCACTGCAGGATTTGATTCCCTGGCGGCGTAGTGTGTTACTGATGGTAGGCTTTGTTACTTTGGTCCCAGCTCTCTGCAGGTCATTCACTAGGTCCCCCCGTGTGGTTCTGGGATTTTTGCTCACCGTTCTTGTGATAATTTTGACCCCACGGGGTGAGATCTTGCGTGGAGCCCCAGATCGAGGGAGATTATCAGTGGTCTTCTATGTCTTCCATTTCCTAATAATTGCTCCCACAGTTGATTTCTTCAAACCAAGCTGCTACCTATTGCAGATTCAGTCTTCCCAGCCTGGTGCAGGTCTACAATTTAGTTTCTGGTGTCCTTTGACAGCTCTTTGGTCTTGGCCATAGTGGAGTTTGGAGTGTGACTGTTTGAGGTTGTGGACAGGTGTCTTTTATATTGATAACAAGTTCAAACAGGTGCCATTAATACAGGTAACGAGTGGAGGACAGAGGAGCCTCTTAAAGAAGAAGTTACAGGTCTGTGAGAGCCAGAAATCTTGCTTGTTTGTAGGTGACCAAATACTTATTTTCCACCATAATTTGCAAATAAATTCATAAAAAATCCTACAATGTGATTTTCTGGATTTCTTTTCCTCAATTTGTCTGTCATAGTTGACGTGTACCTATGATGAAAATTACAAGCCTCTCTCATCTTTTTAAGTGGGAGAACTTGCACAATTGGTGGCTGACTAAATACTTTTTTCCCCCACTGTATATATATATATATATATATATATATATATACTGTGTATATATAGTATATTCCACAGAGCTGGAATCAAAATAGTGATTTGATTTGATTTACTGACCAAAAATACCTAATTGTTTGATCAGCGTCATCAGTTACTGTATTGATGTAGGCTGTCCAATAAGGAGCGATGTCATCATCAACTTCGATAGCCAATCAAGATGGAGAGTAGACCTTCTTCTGAAATCTTTACTACTATTGCTGAAAGTGGCACTATAGGTAACTAACCACAGAATGGGACTATAGGCCGTCTATTACTATTGTCCTGGCCTTGACAGCCATTCTACTCATGCAGTCAGTCAAACATACATACAGTATGTCAATGTAGTAAATGCTGACTTGCCCTAATCTGACCCAGTGACTCAGAAGGATGCCCTAGTGCCAAGGGCACTTCCCTTGGCCTTTTTTCTGACCATTGTCCAATCAAGCCGCTACATGTTTCCCACTTCCCACAATGCACTGTGGCAGCATGCAGGTCTCACCCACCACCTGTCTCAGATCAAAGCCTGTGCGTGTGTGTGTGTGTGTTTAGCCGATTATATTTACTGGAGGTTATTAGTTCTGAGGGAAGAGAAGACCTCTACTATACATAATCAAATCTACACAAGGACAGAGCATAGAAATCGCATTACTAGAATTGGAAAGTGCCTCAGACCATGGCAATTGGACTATTTGACAACCACAGAATGTTGCACTGAATGGAACAGAGATCCTTGAAATCTGACCAGGTTTGTCTCGACTGTCACTGGCTGTCGGAGTGAAATTTCTCTCTCTCTCTCACCAGTCATCCGAATCTGGGATTAGCATGTCTATAAAAGAGGTGTCCTCCTGTTTCTGTAGGTGGGTCGTGCTCGTTCCCGATTGGTACATGACCGGCCAGCTGGCTCCAGATTGGTGCACGACCCACGACCCCAGTGGCTGCCCTAGTCTCGCCTTTAAGTGCATATTTAATGCTGGTGTGGTTCTGTAATTTCATTCCTCTTCCAGTCAGACAGACAGACATTGGCCACAGTGCCAGCCAATGTTGTTGTCTGATCACTCGGTTGGTGGCGTGAGATGGATTGCACTGGGACTCATTGACCCCAGCTAACGGGGTAGGCTTGTGGAAACTATACATTTATTCTCCATAAGTATCCACTGCAGATGCAGCGAGCAAAATCACTTCAGAGCAAAAACATCTGATCTGAGCGCCCAGACCGAGGTCGCATATGGAGCATCAGGATTGAGATCCACGTATGGATGTGATATTAATTGGAAGTAAAAAAAAATCAGATTCCATGTGTTTTTTTCTGTTTACACATTAGGGAAAAGATCAGATAGGTATCAGATATGCCAAATCATTGGCAAAAGATCTGAATTGGGCTGCCTGTACAAACGTAGCCTGTGAGGTGGTAGAGGTGGGACTGCACGGTAGAGGTGGGACTGCACGGCTGCAATTGCACAGCAGGCCAATTCTGATCTTTTGCCCAAGATCAGAGGCAAAAGATCTGATCTGATTGGTCAAAAGACCAATTAGGTGGCAAAAATGATCTGCATACTTAGTTTGGTTTGCTCCTAGCAGAACTCGGCTAGGGCAAAGGGAACATCTGTGCCTTGCATATTCTCTTAAAATACCTTTGCTTAAAAAACGCAATATTACTTTGTCCCTCTTGAGACACCATACAACATAGTCAGAATTAATTTAAGATAGATCTGTAATTAATTTGGGCGTTTTTGCCGAGGAGGTCTCAGTCGCACAATTTTACATCTAAATAAGATGTTTGGTGCAGTATTTCTCAAGTGAAAACACTTGCATGGAATATAGATCCATTTAGGGACCAACAAGAAAATAAACATTACAGTGTTAATAATTCTATACCGTAAAGTATTACATTTCAGATATCTATATACAGTACCAGTTTGGACACACCTACTCATTCAAGGGTTTTTCTTTATTTTTACTATTTTCTACATTGTAGAATATAAAAATAACACATATGGAATCATGTAGTAACCAAAAAAGTGTTAAACAAATCAAAATATATTTTCTATTTGAGATTCTTCAAAGTAGCCACCCTTTGCCTTGATGACAGCTTTGCACACTCTTGGCATTCTCTCAACCAGCTTCATGAGGTAGTCACCTGGAATGCATTTCAATTAACAGGTGTGCCTTCTTAAAAGTTAAATTTTGGAATTTCTTTCCTTCTTAATGCGTTTGAGCCAATCAGTTGTGTTGTGACAAAGAAGGGGTGGTATACAGAAGATAGCCCTATTTGGTAAACTACCAAGTCCATATTATGGCAAGAACAGCTCAAATGAGCAAATAGATACGACAGTCCATCATTACTTTAAGACACGAAGGTCAGTCAATCCAGAAAATTTCAAAAACTTTGAACGTTTCTTCAAGTGCAGTTGCAAAAACCATCAAGCGCTATGATGAAACTGGCTCTCATGAGGACCACCACAGGAATGGAAGACCCAGAGTTACCTCTACTGCAAAGGATAAGTTCATTAGAGTTAACTGTGCCTCAGATTGCAGCCCAAATAAATGCTTCACAGAGTTCAAGTAACAGACACATCTCAACATCAACTGTTCAGAGGAGACTGCGTGAATCAGGCCTTCATGGTTGAATTGCTGCAAAGAAAGCACTACTAAAGGACACCAATAATAAGAAGAGACTTGCTTGGGCCAAGAAACATGAACAATGGACATTAGACCGGTGGAAATCTGTCTTTTGGTCTGATGAGTCCAAATTTGAGATTTTTGGTTCCAACTGCCGTGTCTTTGTGAGACGCAGAGTAGGTGAATGGATGATCTCCGCATGTGTAGTTCCCACTGAGAAGCATGGAGGAGGAGGTATGATGGTGTGGGGGTGCTTTGCCGGTGACACTATCACTGATTTATTTAGAATTCAAGGCACACTTAACCAGCATGGCTACCACAGCATTCCTGCATCGATATGCCATCCCATCTGGTTTGCACTTAGTGGGACTATGATTTGTTTTTCAACAGGACAATGACCCAAAACACACCTCCAGGCTGTGTAAGGGCTATTTGACCAAGAAGGAGAGTGATGGAGTGCTGCATCAGATGACCTGGCCTCCACAATTACCCGACCTCAACACAATTGTGATGGTTTGAGATGAGTTGGACTGCAGAGTTTATTTTTTATTTTTTTTATTTTTTTTCACCATTATTTAACCAGGTAAACCAGTTGAGAACAAGTTCTCATTTACAACTGCGACCTGGCCAAGATAAAGCAAAGCAGTGCGATAAAAACAACAACACAGAGTTACATATGGGGTAAAACAAAACAAAGTCAAAAATACAACAGAAATACATATAATATACAGTGTGCAAATTTAGCAAGTTATGGAGGTAAGGCAATAAAATAGGCTATAGTGCAAAATAATTACAATTTAGTATTAACACTGGAATGATGTGCAAGAGATGATGTGCAAATAGAGATACTGGGGTACAAATGAGCAAAATAAATAACAATATAGGGATGAGGTAGTTGGGCGGGCTAATTTCAGATGGGCTGTGTACAGGTGCAGTGATCGGTAAGGTGCTCTGACAACTGATGCTTAAAGTTAGTGAGAGAGATAAGTGTCTCCAGCTTCAGAGATTTTTGCAATTTGTTCCAGTCATTGGCAGCAGAGAACTGGAAGGAATTGCGGCCAAAGGAGGTGTTGGCTTTGGGGATGACCAGTGAGATATACCCGCTGGAGCGCAGACTACGGGTGGGTGTTGCTATGGTGACCAATGAGCTAAGATAAGGCGGGGATTTGCCTAGCAGTGATTTATAGATGGCCTGGAGCCAGTGGGTTTGGCGACGAATATGTAGTGAGGACCAGCCAACAAGAGCGTACAGGTCACAGTGGTGGGTATTATATGGGGCTTTGGAGACAAAACGGATGGCACTGTGATAGACAACATCCAATTTGCTGAGTAGAGTGTTGGAGGCTATTTTGTAAATGACATCGCCGAAGTCAAGGATCGGTAGGATAGTCAGTTTTACGAGGGGCATGTTTGGCAGCATGAGTGAAGGAGGCTTTGTTGCGAAATAGGAAACCGATTCTAGATTTAACTTTGGATTGGAGATTCTTAATGTGAGTCTGGAAGGAGAGTTTACAGTCTAACCAGACACCTAGATATTTGTAGTTGTCCACATACTCTAGGTCAGACCCATCTAGAGTAGTGATTCTAGTCGGGTGGGCGGGTGCAAGCAGCGTTCGGTTGAAGAGCATGCATTTAGTTTTACTAGTGTTTAGAGAGCAGTTGGAGGCTACTGAAGGAGTGTTGTATGGAATTGAAGCTCGTTTGGAGGTTTGTTAACACAGTGTCCAATGAAGGGCCAGATGTATACAAAATGGTGTCGTCTGCGTAGAGGTGGATCTGAGAGTCACCAGCAGCAAGAGCGACGTCATTGATATACACAGAGAAAAGAGTTGGCCCAAGAATTGAACCCTGTGGCACCCCATAGAGACTGCCATAGGTCCAGACAACAGGCCCTCCGATTTGACACATTGAACTCTATCTGAGAAGTAGTTGGTGAACCAGGCGAGGCAGTCATTTGAGAAACCAAGGCTATTTAGTCTGCCAATAAGAATGTGGTGGTTGACAGAGTCGAAAGCCTTGGCCAGGTCAATGAAAACGGCTGCACAGTACTGTCTATTATCGATCGCGGTTATAATATCGTTTAGGACCTTGAGCGTGGCTGAAGTGCACCCATGACCAGCTCGAAACCCGGATTGCATAGCGGAGAAGGTACGGTGGGATTCGAAATGGTCGGTGATCTGTTTGTTGACTTGGCTTTCAAAAACTTTTGAAAGGCAGGGCAGGATGGATATGGGTCTGTAACAGTTTGGATCTAGAGTGTCACCCCCTTTGAAGAGGGGGGATGACCGCGGCAGCTTTCCAATCTCTGGGGATCTCAGACGTTACGAAAGAGAGGTTGAACAGGCTAGTAATAGGGGTTGCGACAATTTCAGCGCTAGTTTTAGAAAGAAAGGGTCCAGATTGTCTAGCCCAGATGATTTGTAGGGGTCCAGATTTTGCAGCTCTTTTAGAACATCAGCTGTCTGGATTTGTGTGAAGGAGAAGCGGGGGGCATGGGCAAGTTGCAGCGGAGGGTGCAGAGCTGGTGGCCGGGGAATTGGTAGCCAGGTGGAAAGCATGGCCAGCCGTAGCAAAATGCTTGTTGAAATTCTCGATTATTGTAGATTTATCTGAAGGAAAAGCAGCCAACAAGTGCTCAGCATATGTGGGAACTCCTTCAAGACTGTTGGAAAAGCATTCCTCATGAAGCTGGTTGAGAGAATGCCAAGAGTGTGCAAAGCTGTCAACAAGGCAAAGGGTGGCTACTTTGAAAAATCTCAAATCTCAAATATGTTTTGATTTGTTTAACACTTGTTTGGTTACTACATGATTCCATATGTGTTATTTCATAGTTTTGCCATCTTCACTATTATACTACAATGTAGAAAATAGTAAAAATAAAGAATGAGTAGGTGTGTCCAAACATTTGACTGGGACTATATGTATATACTGAAGAAAAACACAACATACAACAATTTCAAAGATTTTACTGAGTTACAGTTCATATGAGGAAATCAGTCAATTGAAATAAATGTATTAGGCCCTTATGTATGGATTTTACATGACTGGGAATACAGATATGCATCTGTTGGTCACAGATACCTTTAAAAAAAATGGGCCTCACAATGGGCCTCAGGACCTCGTCACGGTAGTTCTGTGCATTCAAATTGGCATTGATAAAATGCAATTGTGTTCGTTGTCCATAGCTTATGCCTGCCCATACCATAACCCCACCGCCACCATGGGGCACTCTGTTCACAACGTTGACATCAGCATACCGTTTGCCCACACGACGCCATACACGTGGTCTGCGGTTGTGAGCCCGGTTGGACGTACTGCCAAATTCTCTAAAACGACGTTGGAGGCGGCTTACGGTAGAAAAATTAACATTAAATTCTCTGGCAACAGCTCTGGTGGACATTCATGCAGTCAGCATGCCAATTGCACGCTCCCTCAAAACTTGAGACATCTGTGGCATTGTGATGTGTGACAGAACTGCACATTGGCCTTTTATTGTCCCCAGCACAACGTGCGCCTGTGTAATGATCATGCTGTTTAATCAGCTTCTTGATATGCCACACCTGTCAGATGGATGGATTCTCTTTGCAAAGGAGAAATGCTCACTAACAGGGATGTAAATAAATGTGTGCACAAAATTGGAGAGAAATAAGCTTTTTGTGCGTATGGAAGATTTCAGGGATTTTTTATTTCAGCTCATGAAACATGGGACGAACACTTTACATGTTGCGTTTATATTTTTGTTCAGTGTACATATAGATATAGATATACACTATACAGTATATACAAAAGTATGTGGACACCCTTTCAAATTAGTGGATTCGGCTATTTCAGCCACACACGTTGCTGACAGGTGTATAGAATTGAGCACACAGCCATGCAATCTACATAGACAAATATTGGCAGTAGAATGGCCTTACTGAAGAGCTCAGTGACTTTCAACGTGGCACTGTCATAGGATGCAACCTTTCCAACAAGTCAGTTCGTCAAATTTCTGCCCTGCTAGATCTGCCCCGGTCAATTGTAAGTGCTGTTATTGTGAATTGGAAAAGTGTAGGAGAAACAATGGCTCAGCCGCAAAGTGGTAGGCCACACAAACTCACAGAACGGGACCGTTGAGTGCTGAAGTGCGTAACACGTAAAAATTGTCTGTCCTCGGTTGCAACACTCAATACCGAGTTCCAAACTGCCTCTGGAAACAACGTCAGCACAAGAACTGTTCGTCGGGAGCTTAATGAAATCGGTTTCCATGGCCGAACAGCCGCACATAAGCCTAAGATCACCATGTGCAATGCCAAGCTTCAGTTGGAGTGGTGTAAAGCTCGCTGCCATTGGGCTTTGGAGCAGTGGAAACGTGTTCTCTGGAGTGATGAATCACGCTTCACCATCTGGACGAATCTGGTTTTGGCGCATGCCAGGAGAACGCTACCTGCCCCAATGCATAGTGCCAACTGTAAAGTTTGGTGGAGGAGGAATAATAGTCTGAGGCTTTTTTTCATGGTTCAGGCTAGGCCCCTTAGTTCCAGTGAAGGGGAATCGTAACGCTACAGCATACAATGACATTCTAGATGATTCTGTGCTTCCAACTTTGTTGCAACAGTTTGGGGAAGGCCTTTCCTGTTTCAGCATGACAATGCCCCCGTGCACAAAGCGAGGTCCATACAGAAATGGTTTGTCGAGATTGGTGTGGAAGAACATGACTGGCCTGCACAGAACCCTGACCTCAACCCCATCGAACACCTTTGGGATGAATTGGAACACTGACTGCGAGCCAGGCCTAATCGGCCAACATAAATGCCCGACCTCACTAATGCTCTTGTGGCTGAATGGAAGCAAGTCCCCGCTGCAATGTTCCAACATCTAGTGGAAAGCCTTCCCAGAAGAGTGGAGGCTGTTATAGCATCAAAGGGGGGACCAACTCCATATTAATCCCCATGATTTTTGAATGAGATGTTCGACGTGTTAGGCTATGGTTCAACCCAGCACTCAGAGAAACAAACACGACAAAGGGAGTGGAAGAAACAAAAATATTTAATAAAAGTAAAAATTGTCTTCGTCCAAAAACAACTGAAGTAAAGGAACAGAGTGGGCTAGTCGGCTCCGGAGGAAGGAGAGGCTGAGGCAGGCAGGCAGGCAGGCAGGCCGACCGGCAGGAAGGCAGGCAGGTTGGGAGGTATGTCCGAAACTAAAGACAAAACAAATGACAGGTTAAGGAGAGTGGAGAGCCAGGCTGAAGACAAAGACAAAATAACTTTACTGGTGAGCCAAGTTACCGCTCTGGTAAGAACAACGATCTGGCGCCGGTGGAGAGCCATGCCCCGGAATTAGTAGTGCAGGTTGCTTAGAGAATAGGATGCAGCTGCGTAGGGCAGGAATCACTGGAAACAACCCGCAGCTGCACAGGAGAGGCAGATCCTGAGCACGCCCCCTGATCCACTCCAGACACACCCACATAAAGGGGACAAACACACATACAGATACAACAGACACAGAGGGACAAAACAAGGAGGAAGGGAAACAGAAAAGGGAGAGACAAGCTGCCCACATAACAGTACCCCCCCTCAATGGTCGCCACCTGGCGACCCACCAGGCCTGTCAGGGTTGTCGTGATGGAAGTCCGTGATCAACTGAGGATCCAACACAAAACGCTTAGGGACCCAAGACCTCTCCTCTGGTCCATAACCTTCCCAATCGACTAGGTATTGAGACCCCTACCCCGCCTCCGAGAGTCCAGTAGCCTACTGACGGTGTAGGCCGGATGGTCGTCAATGAGACGAACAGGTGGAGGTGGAACAGCCGGGCGGACACAAAAGGCTGGAGGACACAGGTTTCAGTTGGGAGACGTGGAAAGTAGGGTGTATCTTCATGGCTGAAGGCAACTTCAAACGAACCGCAGCGGGGTTAATGATGGACTCCACCACAAACGGACCCAGGTACCGAGGAGACAGCTTGCGTGATTTGGTACGAAGAGGTACGTTCTAGACGACAGCCAAACCTCTTGACCAGGATGAAACACAGGTGCGGGAGTCCTGCTCCTATCCGCTGTCATCTTGTTCCTGTCGGTGGTCCAAGCAACGCTTCCCGAGCGCGCGCCACACTCTCTGGCAGCGGCGGAGGTTCTCCTGAACCGAAGGAACAGCCAATTCCTTCTCCTGAGCAGGAAACAGAGGGGGTTGATAACCCATGGTAACTCAAGGGTGAAAGACCAGTGGCAGAGGTGGTGAGGGAGTTGTGGGCGTATTCTATCCAAGGCAGATGTTTGGCCCAGGATGATGGATGTTGAGCAGCCACACAACGAAGGGTTGCTTCGAGGTCTTGATTGGCTCTTTTCTGTTTGACCGTTGGTCTGGGGATGAAACCCTGAGGACAGACTAACGGAAGCACCCAAAGCAGAACAGAAAACCTTCCAAACACGGGAAGTAAACTGTGGGCCTCTATCAGATACGATGTCCACAGGTATTCCATGGGGACGGAATACATGTTGGACTAGGGAGGTCCGCTGTCTCACTGGCAGACGGTAATTTTGGTAATGCTATATAGTGAACAGATTTAGAGAATCTGTCCACAATGGTAAGTATAGTATCATTACCTTCAGACTTGGGTAGGCCGTGACAAAATCCATGGCTATGTGGGACCAGGGACGGCTGGGAACTGGGAGGGGGTAGCAGCAGCCCCGAAGGGGACTGATGGGAGCTTTGCCCGAGCACAGGTTGAACAGGGCTGCCACAAAAGCCCGAACGTCAGTTTCCATTGAAGGCCACCAAAAATGTCTCCTAAGCAGCGTCAACGTGCGTCTCATCCCAGGGTGACCAGCAAAACGGGAGGTGTGAATCCACTGCAACACCTGAGACCGGACCGTCTCGGGAACAAAGAGTAGGTTGGGAGGTCCATCACCCGGTCCCGGTCCGTGGCAAGTGCAGTCTTCACAAGAGACTCGATCTCCCACTGAACAGCCGCCACGACGCATGAGGAAGGCAGGACTGCCTCAGGCTCGCTGGTCTCCGAAGGGTCAGCAAACTGGCGGGACAAAGCATCTGGTTTAACATTTCTTGACCCCGGTCTGTATGTAAGAATAAAGTTAAACCTACTAAAAAACAGGGCCCATCTGGCTTGGCGTGAGTTGAGTCTCTTAGTGGCTTGGATGTAAGCCAAGTTCTTGTGGTCTGTCCAGACCACAAACGGCAGTTCAGCTCCATCCAGCCAGTGCCGCCATTCTTCCAGTGCTAGCTTGACCGCCAGCAGTTCTCGGTTTCCAACGTCGTAATTCCGTTCTGTGGGTGACAATTTTTTTGGAGAAAAAGCACAGGGGTGAAGCTTTTTGGTCAGTGGGGAGCGCTGGGAGAGGACGGCTCCACACCTGAGTCCGACGCGTCCCACCTCCACAACAAACTGCAGAGAGGTATTGGGGTGTATCAACACAGGGGAGGTGGAAAACAGTTCCTTCAAAACCCCTACCGCCTGCTCCGCCTCAGGGGACCACAGAAAAGGGACTTTTGGGGATGTGAGTCTAGTAAGGGGGTGCCACCACTTTACTAAAACCCTTAATGAACCTACGGTAGAAGTTAGCAAAGCCCAAAAAATCGTTGAAGTTGCTTACGGGTGGTGGGTATGGGCCATTCCGTCACTGCCCGGATCTTCTCGGGTCCGCCTTCACCTGCCCGCTCTCAATGATGAAACCAAGGAACGATGTAGACTGTTTGTGGAACTCACACTTCTCTGCTTTGACATACAGCTTGTTTTCCAAGAGCCGTTGAAGGACTTGACGGACGTGTGACTCATGCTCCTCGGGTGACTTGGAAAAAACAAGAATATCATCCAGGTATACAAAGACAAAACGGTTCAAAAAATCCCCTAAGAACATCGTTCACCATGGCTTGGAAAACAGCAGGGGCGTTTGAGAGCCCAAATGGCATGACCAAATACTCAAAATGTCCCAGTGGAGTGTTGAAAGCGGTTTTCCACTCATCTCCCTTACGGATCCGGACAAGGTGATAAGCGTTCCTGAGGTCGAGCTTGGAGAAAACTGTGGCGCCATGCAGAGGTTCAAAAGCAGAGTTGATGAGTGGAAGGGGATACTTGTTTTTAACAGTTATGTTGTTTAAACCCCTGAAATCGATACAGGGGCGTAACGACTTGTCCTTCTTTTCCACGAAAAAGAAACCTGCACCCAAAGGAGACGACGAGGGACGGATTATGCCCGAGACCAGAGAATCACCAATGTACTGCTCCATTGCCTCTCTTTCCGGTCGGGACAGATTGTATAAGCGACTAGAGGGCAAGGGGAGCACCAGGAAGCAGTTCAATAGGGCAATCATAAGGCCTATGTGGTGGTAGAGACAGAGCCTTGTCCTTACTGAAAACCTCCGCTAAGTCATGGTATTCTTTGGGGACAGATGACAGATCAAGAGGAGCTGAGGGATGAGTTGGGTTACACTTAGTGGGGGGGAACCGCTGACCTAAGGCACTCTGAATGGCAGTTAGTGCTCCAACTGAGAATGGTGTGACGTGTCCAATCAATTTGTGGGTTGTGAAGAGCCAACCAGGGGAAGCCAAGGATTAGGGAGGTAGCTGAGCCAGACATAACTCTTAGCTGAATGCTTTCACAATGATTGCCAGAAATCACTAGGGAAACGGGGGTGGTTTGATGAGTTATCTCCGCGAGGAGGCGCCCATCAAGGGCTGTGACCCGAATGGGGGTAGGTAGTGGCTCCATGGGGATACGAGCTTGTGTAACGAACTGGTGGCTAATAAAGTTGTCTTCTGCACCTGAGTCTAGAGAGCTGAGAGTGGCAGGGAATGACTCTGGAAACGTAAGGTTACAGGTACTTGTAATCGGGGAATGATGGGTTCAGGATCTAACTCTGGGCTCGCAAGTAGACCCACCGTTACTGAGCGAGCCTTGTCTTTTGGCCGCTTAGGGCATGTAGCCAGAATGTGTGTGGCGTCTCCACAGTACAGGCACTCACCCGCCTGGAGCGCTGCTGCCGTTCTGCTGGAGGTAGTCGAGCTCGACCCACTTGCATAGGTTCCTCCTCTGTGCTCGGGATGGAATCAGGAATAAGAAGCTGCCGGCTCCGGGAGGCGAGACTCGAGTGGTTGAAGGCTGGGGAACTCGTCCTCCTAGATGCGGCCGACCGCCTCTCTCCCGACGCCTCTCCCGCAACCGGTTGTCTAGCTTAATGGACAGGGAAACGAGAGAATGTAAATCATGTGGCTCGTCACGAGCAGCCAGTTCATCCTTAATGGCTTCATTCAAACCGTTTAGAAATGCTCCTTGAAGTGCCACATTGTTCCACTTGGAGTCCGCTGCCAAAGTCCAGAACTCAATAGAGTACTCAGCCACACTGTTAGAACCCTGCCTCAAATTAAGTATCTTGGAGGAATTACCCACATGGTCAGGATGGTCAAAAACAGTCTTCAATTTAGCAGAAAAATCAGCGAAAGTCAATCCAGTCAAAGTTTGATTTGAGCACACAGCCTCAGCCCAAACCAGAGCTCTCCCTCTTAACAGCCCCAGAACATAATGTACCTTAGAGGAATCAGTAGAAAATGACAGTGGTCTCTGCCGAAAAATCAAGTCACACTGAAGCAAAAATCCCCGGCACTTGTCCAATTCTCCATTGAACGGTTCAGGCGACGTGACAGGGGTTCCCGATGGAACGAAGCCTGCATCATGTCCGAGGAACCAACTTGGGGTGCATCAAACTGGGGGTCAGAGAGAGATGGAGAACTGATAACAGACAATTTAGAGACTTGTGTAGTTAACTGAGTCACCTGGTTCAGCAGTTGATGATTATTTTCCAAAAGAGTCCGAATCAGTTGGTCATGCTGTCCTAGCAACGTTCCTTGAGCCTGGATAGCTTGTTGGAAGCTGTCTTCGTTTGCCCGTGCTGTCTCTCTGTTGGGTCCATGGCCAGATCGTTCTGTTAGGCTATGGTTCAACCCAGCACTCAGAGAAACAAACACGACAAAGGGAGTGGAAGAAACAAAAATATTTAATAAAAGTTAAAATTGTCTTCGTCCAAAAACAACTGAAGTAAAGGAACAGAGTGGGCTAGTCGGCTCCGGAGGAAGGAGAGGCTGAGGCAGGCAGGCAGGCAGGCAGGCAGGCAGGCCGACCGGCAGGAAGGCAGGCAGGTTGGGAGGTATGTCCGAAACTAAAGACAAAACAAATGACAGGTTAAGGAGAGTGGAGAGCCAGGCTGAAGACAAAGACAAAATAACTTTACTGGTGAGCCAAGTTACCGCTCTGGTAAGAACAACGATCTGGCGCCGGTGGAGAGCCATGCCCCGGAATTAGTAGTGCAGGTTGATTAGAGAATAGGATGCAGCTGCGTAGGCAGGAATCACTGGAAACAACCCGCAGCTGCACAGGAGAGGCAGATCCTGAGCACGCCCCCTGATCCACTCCAGACACACCCACATAAAGGGGACAAACACACATACAGATACAACAGACACAGAGGGGACAAAACAAGGAGGAAGGGAAACAGAAAAGGGAGAGACAAGCTGCCCACATAACACGACGAGCAGGTTTCCACATACTTTTGGTCGTGTAGTTTATCTCCTAGATGTAGGACAGACACTTCAAAACCTTAGTCAAAAAATAAATCATAAGGAATCTATTTTTTGCCATTTCTGAATGCGTTATTCAATGCATTTCTATGGGCTATAGTAGTAAAGGCCAAATTCAATACTTTCGTTTTAGGACTCTAACATTTTATATCAAATAGCTAAATGATCCATGCTATGACCATCTTAAAACAATTCCATATGTTAGCTTAGTACCCCCTCCCCATTCACACATTCTCTACCAAAGCTCTCATATGGGCAGCAAGTACGAGACAGCGCAGAGAAGCGGAATAAATGTTATAGCGGTATTTTGACATGCATAAGCGAGAGACGTGCTTTTTGATAAACAAACCTATGGATTACAGAATAAAGTTAGGCATTTTCATGCAAGACAGGAGTCAGGATTTTGGGTTTCAGTGGGATTGGGACTGGATAGGAAAATAACCTCACTAACAGGGATGTAGGGAAAGGTGAAGTGTTCCCGGGATCCCGGTTACCCATGATAATCCCTAGTGTGTGTGTCTGTAATTTAGTGCTGTCTTTTTCTACCAGGCCTGTCCCGCTTCTCTTCTGACTGTTATGTCTGACATCCTCTCTGCAGTGAGCTCATTGGTGCAGCAGATGGAGGGCAGATCTCTCTGGATTGGTTCGACAACGATGACAGCGCTTCCCACCCCAACTCGGCCACGCGGCCCACCGTCCTCCTGCTGCCTGGCCTGACCGGCACCAGCAGAGAGTCCTACATCCTCCACATGGTCCAGCAGAGCAAGGAGCTGGGATATAGGTGGGTGGTCCTGGCTTGAAGTACTAGACAGTACTGCACAGTTTTCATTAATTCAAACTATCGTTCCATTCAATACTGTGGATTAGGCCTATATCTTAGCCTGTAGGACTATTTTAAATACTGTGTACAGTCAACTCTTGATAACATGCTCATCTGTTTCAGTGCATTGCAGTTCAGTATTCCAAATTCAAATACATTATCTTTGCAGTGAACATACTGTATGTCAGGAGTTGACAATACTTACAAACGCATTTGTACATTGTGTTATAAAAACTGTGTATGAATGGATTAGGGTTACTTGAGGTAGGCAGCTGCAACAATAGAGAGGCTAGCCAAGCTCTTAGTAGGCAGAGCAGAGCTGCTTTGGAAAGAAAGAGCTGAACGTTGCACAAGCACTAAGAGATGCCGAGTGAGGCAGTTTCTTCTCCTCCAAAAGGCCCCTCTGTGTTCTCTGTACTCATTCTTTGAAACAAATGAAGCAGTTTAGAGAAGGTAAGGGAGGGGGGCAGGCAAGCAAACGGAGCAGGGAAGGGAGGGTAGCATGCAAGCCGGCCGTCGCCCCTGTCCTGCTAGCTTAATGAATTACAGCTTATTGGTACAAGCTTTGCAGCTTAGTTTAGCCCAACCAGCTTCCCCTATGCAGCAGGAAGCAAATGTACGTCACCACTCCTTTCCCTGTCCACCCCCCAATCTACAGTATGGCCCCACCCTGCTGCTGAATTTGACAGATAGAAACAGCAAGTCTGAGTCTCTCAGATAACAGATGAGTAGAGAGATGTCTGCTACTGCTGTTCAGTACTAATAGAAAAACAGATTGGGGGCAGCGTGTTCTTTTGAGTCATGCAGTGCACCTGGAAGTTAAAACATAGTTATCACACATAGTCTGCTGGTACTCGCTTACATTTAGGAACGTAATCATATTAGCAATAATCTTGTCATTTCTCAAATGGTGAAACTAGTGTCACTTCTCAAGAAATGTAAGGAATGCAATGAAAGAAATGGAATGAATGGAATTCAAAGGGTAAAGTGCATGTTTTTGTGTTTCAGGTGTGCGGTATTCAACAACAGAGGGGTGTCTGGCGAAACTCTCTTGGTAAGAATCTAATATTCATACAAAGTACAGTTTACATGGATTCGTGCATGTATGCCTTTTATGTTTTAAATTCAGACATGCATTCAAAAACATAACAGTTTGCAACGACTATATTACTCTGTACAATCAAAAGGTATCTACACAATATGCAAACACTCACAACATGACAAAGACATAGGCCCTACATCCTTGTGGTATTCCACATGCCTGTGCATGCTTTCCCCTGCATTGTCATTGGTGCTATTTATCAGTGTGACGTCCCCTTCACTATGTCACCCAGCAGCCCATAACATGTCTGTGTCATGTGTAACCCATAGTGTGTAACCCATAGTGTAGTGTGTAACCCATAGGGAGCCTAGTCCAGACAGGGTGCAGACAGACTATGTTGTTACATAGCAGGGATTCAGTTACAGGTGGATAAATAGTGTATTCTAGCACTGAACCACAGAGCAGAATGACTTTACCCTGTCCTGTCTTCATCAATCACATGCTGTTCTGACACCCACTGTAGCTTCATCTATGAATCTATGCCCGTTGCAGATCTATTTAGCCAACAATTAGGTCTTTACTCTGCTGTCAATCTCAGTTGAAGTGAGGAAGTGCTATGATGCTATTCAAGAGATGCTAATTCGTTGGGAAATGTGCATAAATTATATTAGGTATCAGTGTCACCCAAACAGCTCAGCCAATCGATAAATGGAACCTTGTATCATACCATAGTTAATGGCCACAATTCGTCCAATGTCCTTTTTGAGATCTGTGCTCTCAGAATAAATAAATGGGTTGTTTTGTGGCATGTCGTAGTTGTACTCACATGCACAGTCACATAGACACACACACACACACACAAGCATGAACACACACAAACACATGCACGCAAGCACAAACACACACACACACATGAACACACACACACCAGTTACTGTATCTTATAACCCAGGCCAGGGTTTCAACTGAAAGGGCTATTCTCAGTTGCCAAACTGGGCCGATATTGTAGTGCACACACAGAATTAGGAATTAGAGCACTAGTAATTTAATAGGATCTCTATGAGTGCACATGTGAAAAAAATTGAACAAACTTCATGTGTTGTCTGCATGGTGAGATAGGAAGTACTGTAATAGCAGGTCCTTAATCCATTTCCAGTATTTTGTATGTACAGGTATATACAGTGCCTTCGGAAAGTATTCAGACCCCTTGACTTTTTCCACAATTTGTTACATTACAGCTTTATTCTAAAATGGATTTAAATTAAAACAAGTCCTCAGCAATCTACACACAATACCCCATAATGACAAACGAAAACAGGTTTTTAGAAATGTTTTGCAAATTTATTAAAAAGAAAAACAGAAATACCTTATTTACATAAGTACTCAGACCCTTTGCTATGAGACTCGAAATTGAGCTCAGGTGCATCCTGTTTCCACTGATCATCCTTGAGATGTTTCTACAACTTGAGTGGAGTCCACCTGTGGTAAATTCAATTGATTGGACATGATTTGGAAAGGCACACACCTGTCTATATAAGGTCCCACAGTTGACAGTACATGTCAGAGCAAAAACCAAGCCATGAGGTCGAAGGAATTGTCCGTAGAGCTCAGAGACAGGATTGTGTCGAGGCACAGATCTGGGGAAGGGTACCAAAACATTTCTGCAGCATTAAAGGTCCCGAAGAACACAGTGGCCTCAATCATTCTTAAATGGAAGAAGTTTGGAACCGCCAAGAATCTTCCTAAAGCTGGCCGCCCGGCCAAACTGAGCAATCGGGGGAGAAGGGCCTTGGTCAGGGAGGTGACCAAGAATCCGATGTTCTCTCTGACAGAGCTCTAGAGTTCCTCTGTCGAGATGGGAGAACCTTCCAGAAGGACAACCATTTCTGCAGCACTCCAACCAATCAGGCCTTTATGGTAGAGTGGCCAGACGGAAGCCACTCCTCAGTAAAAGGTACATGACAACCCACTTGGAGTTTGCCAAAAGGCACCTAAAGACTCTCAGACCATGACATTTACATTACATTTACGTCATTTAGCAGACGCTCTTATCCAGAGCGACTTACAAATTGGTGCATTCACCCTATAGCCAGTGGGATAACCACTTTACAATATGTGTTTTTTTTTTTGTTTTTTTTGGGGGGGCGACGGGGTAGAAGGATTACTTTATCCTATCCCAGGTATTCCTTAAAGAGGTGGGGTTTCAAATGTCTCCGGAAGGTGGTGAGTGACATGAGAAACAAGATTATCTGGTCTGATGAAACCAAGATTCAACTCTTTGACCTGAATGCATGGTGGTGGCAGCATCATGCTGTGGGGGTGTTTTTCAGCAGCAGGGACTGGGAGACTAGTCAGGATCGAGGCAAAGATAAACAGAGCAATGTATAGAGAGATCCTTGATGAAAACCTGGTCCAGAGCGCTCGGGACCTCAGACTGGGGCAAAGGTTCACCTTCCAACAGGACAACGACCCTAAGCACACAGCCAAGACAATGCAGGAGTGGCTTCGGGACAAGTCTCTGAATGTCCTTGAGTGACCCAGCCAGGGCCCGGACTTGAACCTGATCGAACATCTCTGGAGAGACCTGAAAATAGCTGTGCAGCAACGCTCCCCATCTAACCTGACAGAGCTTGAGAGCATCTGCAGAGAAGAATGGGAGAAACTCCCCAAATACAGGGGTGCCAAGCTGAAGAAGACTCAAGGTTGTAATTGCTGCTAAAGGTGCTTCAACAAAGTACTGAGTGAAAGGCCTGAATACTTATGTAAATGTGATATTTAATTAATGTACCTTATGTGCACATCTGACTCTAGATACCGCAATGGTGTATGCACGTGCAGGGAGATGGTACACAGTACACACACACACAAACACACACACACTGCGAAAGCACACATGGTGAACTCTTCTTATCTTTACGTGTCCCCCAGACACCCAGAACATACTGCGCTGCCAACACAGAGGACCTAGAGGCTGTCATCGAACACATCCAGAGGACAAATGAGGATGCCCCTCTCATGGCTGCTGGGGTCTCCATGGGCGGGTAGGTGCCTCTTCATGCATTCTCACTTCAATGGACAGTGACACTATACACTGTGGGCCAAATCCCAAGCGCATGCATAACTCAGACTTCTGCATAAATCATGTATTGATGTAGCTTATTGATGTCAACAGGATCTGTATGGAGCAATACTGTACTACAGTATCACTTCACTGAACTGTGGGAGTCAGTCTGAAGCGAGTATGTTTTATGTAGAGACTAGAGAGCGCACTTGGTCATCCTTAGGTTTTTAATGATATTCAAAAAAGGTCAATGCTCACAAGCAGAAATGATGTCATGGGTTGGTTATGTATTTTTAGATTTTGCAGCCTCATGCTTTCCCGCTGTCAGAAACAACACTTCATTTAATTCAGAGAGCTCAGCCTCTCAGTAGTACTTACACCATGTCAAAAGAGGTATTCAAGCTATAATCTCCTAGCTAAATGCGGATTGATTAAAAATGTAACATTTCACAATCCTCCTCTGCTCACCCCTCTCCCTTCTCCCCGCAACCCTCTCCCCCTCTTTTGAACCCCAGGATGATGCTGGCAAACTACCTGGGGAAGAAGGGCAGGGAGACGTGTCTGAAGGGTGTGGTGGTGTTCTCGGCAGGCTGGGATGTGTTTGCGTGTACAGCGTCGCTGGAGAAGCCTCTGGACCGCTTCCTCTTTAACTCTTACCTCACCAGCTGCCTGCAGGCAGGCGTGGACAGGTGGGTGGGGGCCAGAGGAGGCTGGAGCCTGGGCTGGGGGATTAGCCTTTCTTAGCTGTTATTTGCACTGGGCTACATTGTTTTGCTTTTAGCGGTTAACGCCTGATCCCTAAGGTTTGTGGAGGGTGTGAACTAGCTTGGCCACAAGCCTCTCCCTCTCTCTCTTTCTATCCCTCTCTCTCTCTCCCCTCTCTCTCTCCTCTCTCGCTCTCACTCTTGCTGCCCTCCCTCTCACTCTCTCCTCACGCTCTCCGCTCTCTCTATCTCTCTCCGCTATCTCTCTCTGGGGATCCTGGACATATTTTCTACTCTGTACTTTACTCTCAGGCCCCAATCATATCACGAACATTGCCACTGGATATTAAAGCAAACCCCCATGCTTCCCCATGATCCCCATTGAAGCAAACCTACTTCCCCATGTTCTCCATTGAATCAAACCTACTTCCCCATGTTCCCCATTGAAGCAAACTTGCTTCCTCATGTTTTTCTCTCCTCTAGACACAAATCTGTCCTTGAGAAGAGTTACGACATTGATCATGTGATGAAGGTAAAATGCACCTCCTTTTTAATGCTCCTGTAAATCGAATCAAAGTAAAAGAAAACAATCTATTCTAGTCTCGTCCTTATGGCCCTCTTGGACTGCTGCCAACATTGTTTATTCCAACCCCCATGCAGGCCAAGACCATCCGTGAGTTTGATGAGAGGTTCACGTCTATTATGTTTGGCTACCCCACCAACGATGACTACTACCACGATGCCAGTCCCATCCACAAGCTCAAGTCTGTGCAGGTGCCAATGTTGTGTCTGAACGCTGCAGACGACGTCTTCTCCCCCTGTCATGGTGAATCCACAATCACACCCCACCACTGGGCCTCCATGTTGGTTACATAGCCGATGAGCAAGGCCTATACGGAAAGACGATGCAGGCAAATACACAATGAGTGTTGATGTAAAACAGTGGTTCTCAAACTTTTTGGGGTCGGGGACCCCTTTTGTGATAGAAAATTAATCAGGGACCCCCTCAAAATCAGAACACAAATTCAAGTGAGATACAAATAGCATACAAGGAGTTCTACTATGACTTTGTCAGTGCATGGCTGGATGAACCAAGTCTCGGGCCCTGGGAAGGCACATTTTATTGAAGGCACACATTTTGCCATGAGCTAGAAAGAACTTTGCAATTTTAAAGATTAAATTGCAGTGTATTTACAGTGCCTTCAGAAAATATTCACACCTCTTTACTTTTTCCACATTTTGTTGTGTTACAGCCTGAATGTAAAATGGATTCAATTGAGATTTTGTGTCACTGGCCTACACACAATACCCTATAATGTCAAAGTGGAATTATGTTTTTAGAATTTTTTACAAATTCTTACAAATTAAAAGCTGAAATGTCTTGAGCCAATAAGTATTCAACCCCTTTGTTATGGCAAGCCTAAATAAGTTCAGGAGTAAAAATGTGCCTAAAAAGTCACATAATAAGTCACAATTATTTGTAAGGTCCCTCAGTTACTCCACAATACTAACCTAAATGACAAAGTGAAAAGAAGGAAGCCTGTACAGAATAAAACATATTCTAAAACATGCATCCTGTTTGCAATAAGGCCCTAAAGTAAAACTGCAAAAAATGTGGCTAAGAAATTAACTTTATGTCCTGAATACAAAGCGTTATGTTTGGGGCAAGTCCAACACAACACATCACTGAGTACCACTCTTCATATTTTCAGGCATGGTGGTGGCTGCATCATGTTATGGGTATGCTTGTCATTGGCAAGGACTAGGGAGTTTTTGGGGATAAAAAGAAACGGAATAGAGCTAAGCACAGGCAAAATCCTAGAGGAATACCTGGTTCAGTCTGCTTTCCAACAGACACTGGAAGACAAATTCACCTTTCAGCAGGACAATAACCTAAAACACAAGGCCAAATATACACTGGAATTGCTTACCAAGTGACCTAGTGGCCTAGTTACAATTTTGACTTAAATCGGTTTGAAAATCTATGGCAAGACTTGAAAATGGCTGTCTAGCAATGATCAACAACCAACTTGACAGAGCTTGAAGAATTTTGAAAAGAATAATGTGCAAATATTGCACAATCCAGGTGTGAAAAGCTCTTAGAGACTTACCTAGAAAGACTTACAGCTGTAATCACTGCCAAAGGTGATTCTAACATGTATTGACTCAGGGGTGTGAATACTTATGTAAATGTGATATTTATTTAATTCATTTTCAATAAATGTGCAAACCTTTCTAAAAACATGTTTTAACTTTGCCATTATGGGGTATTGTGTGTAGATTGGTGAGTAAAAATATAAATGTAATCAATTTTGAATTCAGGCTGTAACACAACAACATGTGGAATAATTAAAAGCGTATGAATACTTTCAGAAGGCACTGTATGTTTAAAAAAAAACATTTTGGGCAATACAAGAAGTATTGAACTGAAATTGATAATTGACCCTTAGCTAAGCCACATCCCCCTTGGTTACTGTTGCAACCTCAGACAACATTTTCCCAGGAAGCCCAATTCCCCATTTAACCACTGGTGAAATCCGCTCACAATGATCTCAAACTGTGTTTCTAGTACACAATCAAATTAAACACAGACTACCCCTTGCTAATCAGGAAGCTCTTGGGTATGTTGTGGTGGACTGTCATTACAATTGCTTTACAGGAACCTGATAAAATTATGTTTGTAGTGTAGCTAGCCTCTGAATTACTCTGAATTCACTGTCAGCATGCAGTCAAAGCTATAATCACTTTTGGAGCTAACTAGTGCTCTCAAATCATATCCTGATGTCGACAGCAGATGGGAGCTAAGTATTCATAACATTGCTAACTTAGCTAGCTAACATACATTTAGAGAAAACAAGTTATATCAAGTGGCTGGCTAGCTAGCTAGCATTAGCAACGTTTGGTGGTCAATGAGACTAGCAAACAATGTAACAAAAATATAATTTAGGATTTGAAAAATTAGCCATCAACAGGCTCTGCATTTCAGGAATCACAGTAGCAATTACTCCTGGTGCACTGTTAAATTATTTAGACATTTAAACATTCTTGTCCGAGGTGTCGGACTCAACTACAGTTGCTATCCGTTGGAGCGCTGCGACTGGTTGCCCAAAATTCGGAGGTGGGGCTTAGCGAATGGTCAATTGGTGGAGTAATGTGGATACCATAGAAATAGAATAAAGGTTTCTTTTTTTCTTCATTCTATTTCTTTGGTGGATACCAATATCCCTGTGAGCCTCCCAGGCCCATGTTGCCCAGGGTTAAGAACATAAATTGGAGATTAATAATATTACATTGTATTACACCCTCTAAACTTATTCCACGGACCCTTGGCCAAAATTAGTTTAATCTGTTGTTAGTATTATTCATTTAAAAAATGAATTATAATTTTGTGTATTATAATTGTGTTATATCTAGCCTCTGACCCCCTTTGCAGTACCACCTTTGAGAACCCTTGATGTAGAAGACTGTACATTTCTTGTAATGCCCTAATGTGTACGTGCATATAGTATTTCTGTGTGGTTTTGGAAGTCAAATCTCCAACCTACTGTATAGTGCTTGGTGTATGTATCCTTTGCTTGACTGCTAGATTATTAACAATGTGTTTTGTCTCTTCTCCTCCTCAGCCATTCCAGTGGAGGCAGTGAAGCAGAACCCTAACCTAGCCCTTCTCATTACCTGCCACGGGGGCCATATTGGTTTCCTGGAGGGCCTGTGGCCCCGACGGAGTACCTACATGGACCGCGTGTTCAAGCAGTTTGCCAAGGCCGTCATAGAACAGGGTGGTGACCTCAATGACCTTTCCAGCTAGTAGGACCAGTTCTTCTCTTTTTCCTTCTCTCCGTCGTTCCTTCACAACTTCCTTTTCTCCCTCTCTCTTTCCTTCATTCCTTTTCTCCTTCCCCCAGTCCTTCTCTCCTTACTTCCTCTCCTCCATCCCTCCCTTTCTCCATCCCTCCCTCCCTCACTACAAGCAAAAAACATTTTATTTTGAAGGGCACACCCTGTCACAATACAACATTCGTCCGTCCACTCATGTATTCCTTCATACATTAATTAACTCAATGTATGTAGCCATTAATTCATATCATGCTTATTCGAAAAAGTGATTGCAATTGCTCTTGTCGATGCTGAAAAGATTAGTATGTTCACATTAGTTGTGCTAGCTAAATGAGTGTGTTGGAAATCATTTTTTAAGTTAACAGAAGTACTGTATGACATTAGGAATTTCAGCTGTCTCTCCCCGTCCGTCAGTGTTCTCAACAACAATTTATGTATCAGTAGGATTTTAGTCCTCAGGGATTTTCTTTATTTTTACATAGTCTGTCTGTCTCTCTGTCTGTCTTTGTCTGTCTGTCTCTCTGTCAGTCAAAGGTTTGTTATGAATGTGAATGGTTTACGTTGAAGATGGTTAATTCCCTTAAAAAATATATATATATGACCTTACCTGATCTCTCATGACAGACTGCTAGCTGCTATAGTAGAGTGATATTTGGTTCTTGGTTCGAGATGATACCTTTACCTTACCCTAACAGAGCACAGTATTTATGTTCTCTTGAATTGTTCTGCATGCACTTTTATTCACACATTCTACCTGTACGCACAACAAATAGCTCTAACAATGTAACTCATTATTAATGATAAGGAATGTGAAATTGCACTATTTTACTTTGAACAAACCATGCCTCTAATTCCTTAATGCAAATGCACTTGATTTCAATAATTTTTAATATGTACCCAAAAGGCCTAATAAATTAATATACAAATACCACAGTGATGTTATTTTTGTCCAGATGTTAAAGACACAGCCAAGTCCTAGTTACTTCATGGACCAGTACTGTATTTTACCCTACTTGTAGGGTATTTGCTGAGCATATCAACCTGAAACCTCATGTTAGAATGAAGGTGCTAGATACAGTGATGTGTATGATATATTGTACATTTGAACATAGGATTGTGTTACAGTAAGATGGGATGTATGCACGAGATGCATATATCATCAATGCAGCCTGGTTGCCAGTTCAGTTCTGCTTAAGACAACAATGATAAAGGAGTTGTTTACCATAAAGGAGTTAGCAAAAGTAGCACCAGATCTGGCAACCGGACATTGTCTGCATACAAAATGGCACCATATTCCCTATATAGTGCATTACCTTTGGCCAGAACCTCATGGACCCTGGCCGTAAGTAGTGCACTATGTAGGGAATAGGGTGTCATTTCAAATGCACCTATGACTGCATTCCTGTGGAATTTGTATGTTTCTTTATTCTGCCCAGTGGCCATTAAGTAGCATGTGTCTCATCGTCATCACGTCCTGAACCTTACGACTTATAACACCGCATCGCAATCAGTAGCACAAAGGACATGTTTTGTTAGTCATTATATTTATGATATTATATTTCATTTTATATATTAAATATACATTCTATTTAACATGCCTAGCAATACAATTTTCAAATTAAATTGTCTCTGTAGTAAAAGTACCGGTGTATATACATGTATCAATATGAAGTGTATTATGCTGTATTTAATACATTATTAAATGAAGCCTACTACAGTGCAGTTGTCTGCTGTCTCTCCTCTCTCAAGGGTTCTGCTTGTTAATGCATTTCCTCAGTTGACTCTGCCTGATTTGATTGACTTTTAAGGGTTTGGTAATTTGGTCTGTGCCCCACTGTTACCATCAGCATCCAAGAGATGTGTAATGCCGCGTTCACGTCAATGCCGCGTTCACGTCAAACTCGGGACCTCTGAGTTAAAATGAACGTAAGTTATTTGTGTAGAGCTTCCTATTGGTTGATTCTGATACTTCCCAAGTGGGAAACTCTTTCTACAACACGCGAACAAGTCGGAAATGTCTGAGTTTCCGACATGAAGTGAACGCGGCATAATAACAAGCCACTGTATGCGGTATCATCCATCCCTCTTTCTATAACTAGAATGAAATGAAGCTGCTATATGTTTCTATTTTTGACTCCTCCTTAGTGAAAACATATTCCAATGTAAATACATTTTATTTCCCTCTTTATATTAACAGCTTTGCAGAATGCAGGGAAATCATCTGTAATCTGATTCACATGGTGATGGTTCTCTGCTAAACTCTGGTCCACGGTCAGAAGACCTCACACAACCTCTTATGACATTCAAAGGTCCTGTGAAGATAACATTTGACAGCACACAGAACAGAAGCCGCATGGCTTATCATATAACCCATCATGTGCCACACAGGCAGGTTACTAGGTCATGACACATCTGTCACGCTATGCCATGCTCTCTGTTTTTGGTTGGCCGGATTTGGTCCACTCACTGTCATTGGCTGTCCTGGTGTAGTGTTTCTACCAGACCTGGGTTCAAATGGTACTACTGGTACTGGGCTATAATCCTACACGCACGCACGCACGCACGCACGAAATCTTTGACCATTGAAAAACGTATTTTCCCTAATGCCTACACCTAACCTTAACCCCAAATCCTAAACCTAACCCGTAAGCTTAAAATAGCATTTGAACAAATTCAGGACCTGAAAAAAGTCCGGACTTTTCTAAAAGAAGTTCTTGTTTTCCTACCTTTTCAGGACATTCAGGTGAAATGTTTGGACATTAGGGTCCTGATAATGTAGGAAAACAAGTACACACACACACACACACACACACACACACACGCACACACACACACAGATTCACTGATCTAACTAAGCAATGAGGTTCAATTACTATTTAATATTTGAATCATGTAAAATATGTGTGGTTAGATTAAGTACAGTATTGTCAGCTACAGAGAAAGTAGCCTGAGGGCTGAACGACTGAAAATAGTTTGTAGATGGAATCCTCATGAGAGGGACACTAGGTTTCTTTGTCAAGTGCTTTGTGACAATGACATTTTACATAGCTCTATAGAAACAATGCAATTGAAATGGTAAAGGTGGACAAAGAGTGCTATACCTGGATAGTATTTCTGTTACGACTATACATGGGGAAATATACACATGTTGGGGGCGAGAGAGGGAGAGAGAAAGACAAATACATAGTAAATCAAGGATAGTTGAAATCACAGTGTTACATTTTTGGACTCTACTGGGAGTTATCTTAACCCTCAAGAGAGTGATATTCTCCCTGGAGCTAGTGTTGATAACTGGAGTTCATTATGACTGAGTACTTTTAACTCCATTAAGAGTAACCAGAGACAGGGAGTTAAATCTATGGAGTTATCCACAGATGTGGATTGTCATATTTCTCAGCATGCTCCGTTGCAGGTTGATTTTTAAAATTGTTTGTTTCAATATCTGTATTTTCACATGTACTGTACATTGATTGTTTTTGATCTTATGCTACACAAAGATAAGAAACTTTTAAAAACTAATCCAATCTGTAAGTGGCTGGATGTATGGCAACCGTTAGTGAGATAGTTGTTCTAGTTTACATGGTGTAAGTAGTCTTCATGTACTGTATTTCCTTCCTTACTCAGACAGGCATTCTAAATGCAAGTTGTATGTGATGTAAAAGTGCTGGATATCTTCCTGCAAATTGGCATACAACAGAGATTGGATATCACATTGCAAACCACCATAATGTGACATGTTATGAAATATTCAAATAAGGCTTTACACTCTTATAACTCAAAAGAAGTAAACTGAAAGAGAAATGGACTCTGCTGTAGTTGATTGTTAATTCAAAACAATACAGAAAAGTGTAAAATGGCAAGGGAGTTGATTAAAAAAGATACTGAAAAGAGTCAAATGGCAATTGGAGTTCAATTTAAGCAACTGTCTGAGAGTTGGATATTTAGTCCATTCAGTGTTGTTTTAAGTCCAAAAATATCAACACCATGACCAGAGTAGTTTTAACACAAAATGGGGGTGGGACCATATAAACCCCCAAATAGTGTTACATTTCCATAGAAGTTGAATGAACTCTTGCGATTTTACTGTGTAGAAAGCGAGCGAGAGCGAGAACTGTAAGTGTCTGCTCCTCTCAGCAGGGTTTGACAGAGTTTATAGTAATACTAGTGACTTAAAATAACCTGGTGTTACACCACACTGGGGTTGGAGGTGAATGAAACTCCCTTGTCCCATTACTACCTCCCATGGCTTATAAATAGAACAGTACAGTACATGGGTCGACCATAGAATTAGGAATTAGAATACAACTCTCAAACTTTGAATACCACTGGACTAGAGGGTCGTTGTAAAAGGGTGAAAAAGGTTATGGAACAGATTGACAACAAAAAACTGGGTTGCTAACTACAAGCGTTTTGTAAGGAACACATTATTCTAAAACGTGGCCTCAGGGGATTACTTATCAATAAAATGCTACGCAAGAGCAAGGAAATAAACGTGTACTTTTTATCCATCAATATAACAAAAAAATGTATCCACCTTTTGTAGTACCCTTTCAATGAATTGGTTTAATGTGAGCACAGTTCAACATATAAACTAAACATCTTCACAACTTCCTAGTTTATTGTAATGTCACTTTATTACATTCACAAATTCCAACAACAAAAGCATGTTTTCCAAAGTCAAATGTTCACAGCCCACATACTGTACAACCACAATGGTCAACATGAGGTAGATGACTCTGAGGCCAAGGCTACCATCGGTTGGGTCGCCAAATCTTTAGCAAGACACTTACATACCCACAACAGATAATACTTCAGTGAAGATTGTGAGAAGCAAATTGCATAAGTTACTGTATGTGTTCATCTAATTATCTATAAACAAGACACATTCAATGGGTCAAAAGGGTATGATCAATATCAAAGGGTCTGATCATCAATCAATCCGATTAATCAATCAACACTGTCTGT
Source organism: Coregonus clupeaformis (assembly GCF_020615455.1). Classification (NCBI taxonomy): domain Eukaryota; kingdom Metazoa; phylum Chordata; class Actinopteri; order Salmoniformes; family Salmonidae; genus Coregonus; species Coregonus clupeaformis. Next base: position 28,035,891 of record NC_059205.1, read on the forward strand.
CTTTACTGCTAGTGTAATCAATATTGTCTTTGTTCATCATTTACCCCTTACAGTTTTGATGACAATGATAAATACTTTTCTTTTGCTGCTGGCAAGTTGTATAGTGCAAGTTCACATTTCCTACCCCCTCAGCATTCAGTAGTTAAGACTCAAGATCTCTTGGTCTTGTGCAAAGCCTTCATCAATGGTTTTCAGAAGAGGATACGCTTCTTGATTTTAGCTAGCTCAGTCAGCATGCAATCAATATTATTACACTTCAATATGATTATCAGTCCAAAATGCTTGTTCAAATAAATAAGAATCTCTCATGTAAAGGACATGATTTTCATTTTTTAAAATTATAATAAATCTGACGTGAGAAAAGCCAGGGAAACGAACATGGTAAGAAGAAGAAATCTTAGGTAGATTCTTTGTGCCTGGGCTGGCAAACACAAAATGCAGACAGAAAGACATTATCATGACACCATAACATAACTGATAAAAGTGACACAATACAAAACATGTCAAAAACCCTCCGCAAGCCGTAATAGGGTTGATTGAATATATTAATAATGTAAACAAAGCTTTTAACAACAGACAGTAGTCCTCAAATCCAACTTTTTCCCTTAACCCCAACCGGACAGATGTTTCTCACAATTTCTTCATTTGGATTGGTCTATGGCCTCTCCATTATAAGACTTATTACAATATTACCTTCACTGCAAATGAGTGATCTATGTAACAACATCACTTAATAAGGCATATTCTTTGGATGACCCTGTGCAGTAACATATAAAACCATTCCTACCTGCTTTCAGGTATAGGAATTGACCTATTCATCTGATGACAGCAGACCACACCCATTCTCTGATTATCCATGGTTTCATGTGAAAACCCTGCAACTGTAAGTCATTTGACTGGATGAACTAAGGTATATGGGTGGAGGCCTAAAGCATCTATACTATCAGGCACAGAGAACAGATCACTGAGTAATATTACAATAAGAAACAAGACCACAGGCACAGTCAATAGCAAGATAGATAGAGGTGGCAGTGAAGGTTTGCTCTTTCTATTATATCCTTATCTAGTAGTGGGAGCTACTGGGATATATGCATCATCCACATAACATGAAATATAATTCTACTTTCTAACTGAGCATCAGGTCTTTAGAGCTAACTGATTGGTCAACAGGTCTCTTCCTGCTCTCCCTCGCTCCATTTGATTGGCTCAGTTAGATTATCAAAAAGACAATGTCATAGGAACAGTTTAGTTAGGGACAACATGTTGCAATATGAAGGCACAAGAGCAACAGGGTCCCTTGCAGTGGCTTGCCAGTCAAATGTAACTGGACAGGACAGTACACTACACAGTGGCTCAGATATCAACTAGAAGCTTTTTCCCTGACTGATCAGCATAGAAATTGATATACTAGACCATCAGGTCATTAATGTGATGATAGAATTCTAATACACTCCAGAATCTATAATATGTACTCTAGTAATCTAAAAACGGAGTGGGATTTCTTTTTGAGTGTTCTTCTGAAATAGGCAGACAGTCGAAGGGGAGAATAGAGGAGGTTATGGGCAAGGTGCAGATGTGGATGTATTTTGTGGGTCATATCATATCAGGGGTATCAACAACATTACAATGGGTAATAGGTTACAACACTTGACACTGAAGGCGAGAAAGAAAAGTAGTAGTTTGCCTTTAGTGACGGGCAACTCGTTGTTGCCTCTCACGTCAACAACCCTGAGATAAAGCGTATGTCTATGACGGGGCATCCCAACGAGAACTGCGTTTGCCACAGCTCTACGTTTACAATCTTTGAATAAGTCCCATTATCAATGATGAGAGTCTCTTTTTGCAGAAAGAAATACATCAACAAATACAAATGTTCATTAATAACGGCGATTTTTGCACAGTAAAGTCTTTGAATTTTAAACAGGCTCAGATTAGGGTCAGACCCCAACACAAGCCTGAGTTAACACTCACTGGCCAACCACTTCTGTTCCAAACATAGTGCAGCGTGGTGGAGGAGCATGTACTGTAGAAGGAGAAGTCATCACATCCACATTGATGATGGCCACTTGTCCATTTCCTGGACACTTTGGCCTTGATGTGCCCCAATACTTCTCTCTGATCTCCTTACATAATTGTGATTGTTAACTGGTCTGAGAACAGATGTCTCCCGAGTGGCACAGTGGTCTAAGGCACTGCATCGCAGTGCTAGCTGTGCCACTAGAGATCCTGGTTCGAATCCAGGCTCTGTCGTAGCCGGCCGCGACCGGGAGACCCATGGGGCGGCGCACAATTGGCCCAGCGTCGTCTAGGGTAGGGGAGGGAATGGCCTGCAGGGGATGTAGCTCAGTTTGTAGAGCATGGCGTTTGCAACGCCAGGGTTGTGGGTTCGATTCCCACGGGGGGTATAAAAAAGATAAAAATAAAGTAATGTATGCACTAACTGTAAGTCACTAACTGTAATGTCTGCTAAATGACTTAAATGTAAATGTAATGTTATACTCCTGTTTGATTAGTGTCTGACAGGAGGTCAGCTAAACAGATCTGAGAACAGTGGTTGTATCCTCTAACAGACAGGGAATCGTCATGATTGTTAACTGGTCTGAGATCAGTGGTTAGGGTGGATGGGACAGGAGGGCGGTTGGGCAGGTCTGGCAGCAGTCTCAGGGTCAAACATGGCGTCCTGTGAGAAAGTAGAGGGGCCGGTCCTCGCTGCAGTTGGCCGTCTGGAACTCATCCCGCAGACGAAACTGCCACTTGTCCTCCAGCTCCAGCCGCACGATTGTCTGACGCAGAGAGTTACGGTCCTGGCAGATCACACACAACGTGGCACCTATGGACAGGGTCAGAGGCCATAGGTCAGGGAACCAATCAAAAAGGTGCTATGGTTTTCCTACTATATATGCATTTATTGCTATATGGCTCAGTGTAACATATGTCATGGGAGGTTTATATTGGAAAACATCATAGTCAGAGGTCAGAGAACAAATCAGAAAAGTGGCATTGATCAAGTTAATTTAATTGGAGATGAATAACCCTTGGCTTCACATATATTACATTGTCTTCCTAATATTTTTTTATGGTTTCGCAACTCAGGATGAGGTTACACTTAACTTCACATAAGGACTAAAAAACAACAACATTGAAGTAGCATTAGTTACCTTTGAGGAAGCTGAACTTTTTGAGGAGGCCAGAGACGACAAAGGAGTCACACAGGTAGAGCAGCAGGCCACTGAAGACCAGACCCTGGTGGTCCAGGTTAATGGAGTGTGGTCTGGAGCTGACGTAGCACACTGACACCTGGGGATGCAGAAAGCGCAGTCACATCTCCACCATCTCAGTCATTACTTTTTATCATGGAAACAGTTTGTGGGATCTGTTCTCACAATAAACCTGCACTTGATTAAAACATTTTTCATAAATCTATTTTGCAGAAAATACATGTATCTCAAGATTTTCACATGCTCTCCACCAGACTTGCTCAGCTCGTACCTCATGGTAAGCCTATGTTGAGGTAGCTGTCGAGCACTGGGTTGCTGCTTACTTCAGGGCCTATGTTGAGGTACATAGGCTGTCTATGGATCTTACCTCAGGGCTTATGTTGAGGTAGCTGTCTATGGGTTGGATCTTACCTCAGGGCTTATGTTGAGGTAGCTGTCTAGGGGTTGGATCTTACCTCAGGGCCTATGTTGAGGTAGCTGTCTATGGACAGCACGGGGTTGCTACTGTTCTGTACTGCCTTGGGGAACAGTCTGTGGCTGCAGCTCTGGAGAAACTTCTCCAGGAGGAACTGAGCCGGGGCGGCCAGGAGGGTGTGTTCACTGTCTGGGGCACAGATATACTGGGGCGGGCTGATGGGTGTTGGGTTCTCCATCACCTAGAGGGGGAGCAGGGTAGGGGTTAGGATGACTGACTGACTGTGTTTCAGACACATGCACACGTACACGCATACGCACGCACACACGCATGCACGCACGCACACACAGGCAAACACACACGCAATATATCTCTCAGACAAGGAGATGAGGTAGAAAAAGGAGGAGCCAGGACACTCACCATGAGTTTGGGTTTGACCAGGAAGTCCTTGTGTCCTCCAAAGGGAATTTGTTTCTTCATCAAGCTGAAGTGGTTGAAGCGACAGAGCAGCAGACCACTGCTGTTAGCTCTCAGGTTGAAGTCCACCTCCTCACAACTGTACCTGTTGAGGTCGTACTGGACGTTCTGCGTCAGCTCAATGTTGAGCATGACAAAGTCGTGAAGGTGGCATCGGGAGAAGGGCAGGGCTGGCAGGCGGCGGGCCAGGGCACTGCTCCACTTGCGGGCGCCACACATGGCGTAGAGGGAGATCTTAGGAGTGGCCTCCATGTGCTGCAGCACAGTCTTTAAAGACACGTTGGTCAGACTGGGCCCAGTGTCTGCCATATCACTGAGGGAGACAGGGAAGAGTGGGTAGACAGATATTAGTATGGTTGTTGATAGAGTAGTCCAGATATAATACAGTTCTTTCTGAGAATTAATTGCTGATAGATAGTCATGGACCAATAATCTGGGTGTTTTGGGGTTGTTTTTGTGAGAGTGCGTGCGTTTGTGCCTGCGTGTGTCAGTGTGCCAGTTTCCCCAGCAAACCAGGAACATTCCCAAGACATTAGCTAACATTCCCATTAAGTTAGGGCTTTATCTTAGATTAGGATGATAACATCACAAAAGCATTCAAAAAATGTTTTTCATAATAAAATGTTTCTTTTTTTCAGAAAATGTTAAAATGAAATATCCTTGGAATGTTATCGGAACATTAACTAAAATGTCGTGCACAACATCTGTAACAACCACTACAGAACATTCCCCTAAGGTTCTTATTTGGTATCCAGGTAATGTAATAACAAAATGTGTTCTGGGAACGTTCTTGCAACATCAGGTGAATGTTTTATACAAACATTGTATAATAATCAGCACAACTGGACAGTTTTTGTGTTATTTATCCAGAACGCTGCAGCCCGTCTGGTGTTCAACCTTCCCAAGTTCTCTCATGTCACCCCGCTCCTCCGCACACTCCACTGGCTTCCAGTTGAGGCTCGCATCTAATACAAGACCATGGTGCTTGCCTACGGAGCTGTGAGGGGAACGGCACCTCCTTACCTTCAGGCTCTGATCAGACCCTACACCACTACGTTCATCCAGCTCTGGCCTGCTAGCTCCCCTACCTCTACGGAAGCACAGTTCCCGCTCAGCCCAGTCAAAGCTATTCGCTGCTCTGGCACCCCAATGGTGGAACAAGCTCCCCCACGACGCCAGGACAGCGGAGTCACTGACCACCTTCCAGAGACACTTGAAACCCTACCTCTTTAAGGAATACCTGGAATAATATAAAGTAATCCTTCTTCCCCCACCCCCCATAAAACATTATTATTTTTTAAAAGGTGGTTGTCCCACTGGCTATCATAAGTTGAATGCACCAATTTGTAAGTCGCTCTGGATAAGAGCGTCTGCTAAATGATGTAAATGTAAATGTATTAGAACTTTTGTGGCAACCTGATTAATGTTCTAGGAATGTTCACAGAACCTATTTTGGTTTGCTGGGTCTGTTGTAACCCATACCTGCTGCTGTCCTGGGGTTGGTGTGCGTTCCAGAGCACACAGGAGTCATCCATCATTACTATAAAGGGCCAGACGTCCTGCCTCTTGACCCCCTGCTCCTCCAGACGGTTCCTCTCCAGCTCCAGGTTGTGGTACGACAGCTCCTTGATCATGAAACGAGCCGCCCCTGGTACAGATACAACAGTAATGTTACTGCTATGTTACTGACAGTGGTTGTATCCCAAATGGCACTCTATTCCCAATTTAGTGCTCTGGTCAAAAGTAGTGCACTATACAGAGAATAGGGTGCCATTTGAGACACACTAGTTCCCTAATGCGATGCCGCCCCATAATAACCATAATGATACAGTATATAGGATGGTGGAGACCCACTGATATTTTATTTATTTGCCTAACCACATGACCTGACCAGGAAAAAGTCTGGTGTCTAGTTATGACCAATGTCAATTCCAACAGCTTTATGTGGGCTATAGTCACAACTTGTATGGTCACCGCAGAAAAATATTAGCCAACCACCAGTGGCGATCCATCATTCAGGGCAGGTGGGGTTTTGAGCCCCACCTGTTTAGCAAAAATAATACACTAATTATACAAAAAAACTACGATTATTATATTGGAAAACTTCATAGTCAGTTATTTTGGCATTAATACGTGTCATATATCAGTTTGCAAACAATGTAAAATGTTTTACAATCTTTGAGTTAGTACAGCCGCATCCAAACTTGGTCTCTTTTTTGCTTTCTTGAGTAAGGCTGCTCCAGAATGCAGGTGTTTCAGCCTAGCTCAGTGCTTTCTGTGGTATTGGGGCAGCCAGCGGAAAATACAGAGCGTAGGGGTTGGTAATGTTCTCTAGTTGCGCCGTGATTGGCTCAGTGTTCTGTCACTCATGGGGGACACTACGTCACCGCAAAATCTAAGGCTAGAGCTCGAAAATTCAAGCCCCTTGGGTGCTGCCATAGAGTTACATTAGAAGTGCCCATCCAAGAAGGCTCAAGGTCATTGGCCACAGATAAAATGAGGTCAAATCACGCTATATCTACAGTAGCTTTGATTGGACTGATCATGTCAACATCATACTTTCAAAATCTTAGCTAGCAAGCTAGCAGTCATCATCATGAATCAAGTCGACAATCTACTGGCAAATCCTTTTCAATCCTTGTCATATGAAGAGAAGTAATGAAGATAAATTATAGATAAAACGTATCGGTGCTCATCGGCCATAAACATTACATAACACGTTGGAAATCACAAATTCAACAATGAGTGGTTTGGAAGGAATCAGTGGCTAACTGCAAGCATTGCAAAGCAATCACTAGCCAGCTATTCAGTGGAGTGGGTGTGTGGTCCCAAGTCTGGTTTTAAGGGTCTCTTTCCAAGCTTAAAAGGATAAACATTCAACATTGGCCATGCTGTCAATCCAGCATGACTTTTGCCATGCTCAAAACAACTGGAAACTTGAAACGGGGATATCTGACTTCAGTGAGTTCAAGACAACTAGGAACTCTGAAAAAAACAAGCTCCAACTGGGAAAATACATTTTGAACGGTCATCCAACTCAGACTCGCAAGTCGGGAACTCTGGTCTCTTTCAAGAGGACGTAATCATGATTCAACCTTGTTTTTTTCAGAGTTCCCAGTTGTCTTGAAAGCACAATAAATCCAGAGAAAGCCAGACTTTGATGACAAAATTTGCCCACGAAGGACCGCCGCGCCACCTTCCTGTTCAAGTGAGCATAGCACAGCACAACAAGGTGAGTCCAAATTGACTGGTCAGTTTTGTATTTTTTATGCTGCTGCATAAATGATGTAATATGCCAGGGAGATATGTATACTGTCTGCAGATAAGAAAGTAATACTAAGTGTATGTTGTGTAGTAAGCTGTAAGGAGCCCATGTGCCTCACCTTAATAATTTGGTCACTTTTCCCCTCATAATTTTGCCTACTGTTCTGACTTGGTGGTGCACATGTAGCCTATAGCCTGTTTTAGAGAAATGTCATCATCGAATATTGTAAGAGCTTTCATTGTCTGCTTATATATGCCCCGTTTATTTATCCTACGATTCTGACTTGGTGTACAGGGGGAACACTGTAAGAACGGCCCATGTTCTGAATTCTGTCGCTGTACATTTCAAAAGTGCTGAAAAAATAGTTATATTGACTACGTCCGTCCTAGCTCGCTCATTAATGTCTTAATCGAAATTACGGATTGCCTTTTCTCCGCTCGTCGTCCCCTTATGCCATAGTTTGTACATCTCAATTGTCAGTAGAAACCACATTTGTTTAAGCAAGTCAGCCATATCAGCTATGTTTTTTTAAAGGCAGTAAATGAGGCTGAATGAACTGTTTCACTGCCAGACAAGGCTCCGCTGATAGCCAGGTGTAGCAGTGGTAAGGTGTTGGGACTGCTGTTGGGACTCTGCTGTTGGGACATCTTTATGTAGGGCCTAACAGTTTGTGGGTACCGTTTGTCACCGTTTTAGTGCAATTAATGTATTGTTTAGTGTTATGTTGTGTTTGCCCCACCAAGATTTACATGCTAAAATCACCACTGCCAACCACCAACCCAAGAACTCTACCACAGAGCTTCAACTCCAACAACAGTCTGAACACAATAGCTTTGACCTGAACTCCAAGTATTACTTTATTGGTTCTCTCACCTGCTAAATTGTCCTGTCCTTTCAGCCTTTACCTAATGCCCCTATTGCTGCACCTGGCATGTGCTTGTAGTGCTGCAACACTATTGGTCCATCCATAAAGACTATACACCTAAACGGTAGATCCATACATCAGACTACTGGCCTGCTGGTGTTCTCATTGACCAGGCCCTTCCCTTTTGGTTCCTGCCATATTCAAATCTCACGTACCTACTACAGTTATGTGTCCAAACATGCTTATGGTAATATAGATACAGTATGTCTCTTGAAGTTCACACAGACTGCTGTAGATGCATCATTATCATCAGAGAGAGATAAGCTACTGGACAAACTAACAATGTAAAATACATTAGTGTATAAATAAAGCAATGCCTAAAAATAGTTTATACTTTGCAAGGCAACTCTATGGTTTCTTTGTTTCATCACAAATGACTATGGTCCTCAATGTTACCGCTCAGCAGTGAAACACCTTATTGAGCGATATGCTGGGACAAAAACCTATAGTACTGCAACTTTCCAAGCAGAGTTGAGGATCACAGAACTCGACCAATAAAATGAGTTAACCTATCTAAATGACTGATTGACTGGTCAGTTTTGTATTTTCCCCACTAATGGTTACGGTTAGGATTGGGGGAGCAGAAGCTGATCCTAGATCTGTACCTAGGGGAAAACTTTACCCAAGAGCCCAGACACTCACCAACTCCGGCGCTGTTGAACATGGCAGGCAGCACCAGCAGGATGTGGTTGGGCCAGTATTTCCTGTAGTGGTGCATCTCATACTGCTTGACCACTAGGATGTGGAGGTGGGCGGTGCCCTCCATGGCGTGAAAGATGTTGAGAAGGCCGTGCTCCTGGCGCCCCGTGGTCGGGGTGAAGATGGGACTTTTCAACAGACTGGGGTCCTGGGATGGAAGAAGGAGAGCTATAGTTAAAGATGCATAGTGCAGCAGGCTAGGGTGCAGGTAGCCTGATCAAGCAGACTGACCGCTGAGCTGAGCTATGGCAAGATCAGGCTGGTTCCACTAGGCTATGGCCCAGGGCACCAGTAGCATCAAACAACTAAAGTGAGCAAACGAGAGACACATAAGTGCATAGTTCACTCTGTGTGTGACATGTGGTGTGAGTGTCTGTGTTGATTATGTGTTGCTTATGGTACGATTTCATTTCAGCAAATAGACTCAGCAAAAAAAGAAATGTCCTCTCACTGTCAACTGCGTTTATTTTCAGCAAACTTAACATGTGTAAATATGTGTATGAACATAAGAAGATTCAACAACTGAGGCATAAACTGAACAAGTTCCACAGACATGTGACTAACAGAAATTGAATAATGTGTCCCTGAACAAAGGGGGGGTCAAAATCAAAAGTAACAGTCAGTATCTGGGATGGCCACCAGCATTAAGTACTGCAGTGCATCTCCTCCTTATGGACTGCACCAGATTTGCACCAGATTTGCCAGGTCTTGCTGTGAGATGTTACCCCACTCTTCCACCAAGGCACCTGCAAGTTCCCGGACATTTCTGGGGGGGAATGGCCCTAGTCCTAGCCCTAACCCTCCGATCCAACAAGTCCCATACGTGCTCAATGGGATTGAGATCTGGGCTCTTTGCTGGCCATGGCAGAACACTGACATTCCTGTCTTGCAGGAAATCACGCACAGAACGAGCAGTATGGCTGGTGGCATTGTCATGCTGGAGGGTCATGTCAGGATGAGCCTGCAGGAAAGGCACCACATGAGGGAGGAGGATGTCTTGTAACGCACAGCGTTGAGATTGCCTGCAATGACAACAAGCTCAGTCCGATGATGCTGTGACACACCGCCCCAGACCATGACAGACCCTCCACCTCCAAATCGATCCCGCTCCAGAGTACAGGCCTCTGTGTAACGCTCATTCCTTCGACGATAAACGCGAATCCGACCATCACCACTGGTGAGACAAAACCACTACTCGTCAGTGAAGAGCACTTTTTGCCAGTCCTGTCTGGTCCAGTGACGGTGGGTTTGTGCCAATAGGCGACATTGTTGCTGGTGATGTCTGGTGAGGACCTGCCTTACAACAGGCCTACAAGCCCTCAGTCCAGCCTCTCTCAGCCTATTGCGGACAGTCTGAGCACTGATGGAGGGGTTGTGTGTTCCTGGTGTAACTCGGGCAGTTGTTGTTGCCATCCTGTACTTGTCCCGCAGGTGTGATGTTTGGATGTACCGATCCTGTGCAGGTGTTTTTACACGTGGTATGCCACTGCGAGGACGATCAGCTGTCCATCCTGTCTCCCTGTAGCGCTGTCTTAGGTGTCTCACAGTACGGACATTGCAATGTATTGCCCTGGCCACATCTGCAGTCCTCATGCCTCCTTGCAGCATGCCTAAGGCACGTTCACGCAGATGAGCAGGGACCCTGGGCATCTTTTTTTTGGTGTTTTTCAAAGTCAGTAGAAAAGCCTCTTTAGTGTCCTAAGTTTTCATAACTGTGACCTTAATTGCCTACCGTCTGTAAGCTGTTAGTGTCTTAACAACCGTTCCACAGGTGCATGTTCATTAAATGTTTATGGTTCATTGAACAAGCATGGGAAACAGTGTTTAAACCCTTTACAATGAAGATCTGTGAAGTTATTTAGATTTTTACGAATTATCTTTGAAAGACAGGGTCCTGAAAAAGGGATGTTTCTTTTTTTGCTGAGTTTAGAATGCACTACTGATTACAGAAGCTGAAGGATGAGAATATTTCTTGTCACTATTGATGATATTCATCTTGGGCACAACATTCTTAGAACTCGAGGGCAGTCTCAAGGTGTTCCCCAATCCCCACTGATTTCCCCCATCACCATTTACCTTAGCAGAGACGAGGGGCAGCCTCATGCTCTCCAGGTGGCTTCCCTGCTGGCTGAAGACAAAGTGCTTCTCCTTGGCCTTGGGGATGATGAAGTGAAGCTGAACCTCCTCTCCCAGCATGGAAGAGCAGAACGTGAAGGCGTGGAAGGTGCACTCTGACAGCTGAACACAAACACAACAACACACATGTACACTTCCAGCACAGACAGAGCTGCACCACTCAGCACACGGCTCAGCACAAAAGGCTGAACCGCTGAGCACACCAGTCTTTCTACAAGTTGGGCGGTCGTTTTTCTATAGGTTTAGAAATGGGGGAGAAGGGGGTTTGAGACCAAATGACACAGCAATAGTTGACGCAGGTGATCTGTTAGTTAAGCCAATAAATCAAGTTCTCCCTTGAGACAAATTATCTCTTCAGAATGACAAACAAAGCTACCTCTTCCTTCCCAGAGCCATATATGTTGATATAAATACTGTACATGGCTCTGTTCCCTCCCTGTGCACTCACCTGTGTGGCTGGGCTGGCTTCACAGTAATGGTGACACTGCTCACAATGGTGAAATGCATTGTGGGCTGCGAACATACTCAGCCGTATCGACACCGTTTCCCTCTTCACAGGCATTTTGCTCTCTCCTTCCAGTTTAGGATCTGCATGGACAAAAATTACAGTTATACCCACATGCTATGAGACAAAGCTGTTTAAGATTCACACAGATGACAAATCAATATACATAGACAGTCATGCTTGAGGTAGAAGTTGCGGTAGAAGGTGCACCAATATCTGACCCTGAATCAGTGAAACAAAGGGAGCTTCCTCCTACAATGACAGGGACGTGAATAAGAGTTTATTTCTGCTGACCTTTCAAGCCCTTTTGCATCTTGTCAGTGTAAACAGCGCTGGCCCTTCTGAATTTAGGATCTCTGGGGAAGAGGTCGAAGGGCAGTTTGCGGATCTCCTCGATGTCTGGCCACTGGGTGCTGGCTGGGGGTGTGGCCTCGGACATATCCGTCATCGCTAGAAAATAATAATACATCAACATACATTGACATCAGCTTCAGTTTCTAGACTAAGACAGTATGAGAGAAAATGAGAGAGAGAGAAACAGACAGATAAAGAACATATTAACTAGAAGATCCTGCTCTCCTCACCTTCCTCCAGCTCCTCCTCTTCATCATACACATCCACCTCAAGCAGTCGAATCAACATGCGGAACAGGATGCGTAGAAACTGCAGGTAGGCACCTGTCTTCCCCACCTATCAGAGAGACAAAACAGAGTTATTCAACTGATTACAACCTATCTGTTTTTTACCACTGACACTCTTTGACATTGCATGCAGACATTGCCACTCAATATGTGGTATTCATTCGAATACCGTCATTATACACAATTGCCTCTTAAGACTCCATACAACTAGGTCGATATTCTCTTGGTTGAATAGTGCTAGTTATCTCCAGGGCCTCACTTATCCCTCATAAGTGAGGAAAATTAATATCAGCATGCAGCTCTAGAATACGATGCATGGCTTATAGGAAAGAAGCTGTCATTGATATAGACAAGAGGTGATATATAAATATCTGTATGGTCTCTAACCTGTGGGGGTCCGCTGAGCAGCAGGCGTCGTGGGTGTGGCCCCGGGGGGGCCTCGTGGTCGGCATGGTGCTGCCTGGCTACGGTCCACTGTCTGTAGAAGAGGCTCTGCTCTGACCCTTGTAAGTTAGGGGTGAAGAGGGGCCTCAGTGGGCTGCTCCAGCCCACATCGGCGTGAGGCAGCAGGGAGAAGGAGCTCAGCTGGCTCCCTGATTCTCCTGCCAGGAGGTTGTAGGCCGCTCGCGACAGGATGACAGTCCGGGGAGAGACCCGAGGCGACTTGCTGCCGCGGCCGCATTGCGTAGACTGGCTGGGGTGCTGGGTCGAAGAGGAGGAGGGGGAGGAGGAAGAGGAGGAGGAGGAGCAGAAGGAGGGAGGGGCGTTGGAGGGGCGGGGGGTGGCACTGCCCAGGGAGTCACACTCCTGTTTGACCCGGCGGGGGGAGGATGAGGTCGTGCCCGGACCTGTCCCTTCTTCCATCATGATGCTGCCCGCCTTGCCTCCGGGGTGGCAGGAGGAGGTGGAAGGCTTCTGGGAGGAGTCAGGGATGTCAGAGGAGCTGACCCTGTTCTCTGCCAGAGAACCTGTGGAAGGGAGAGAGTTCAGACTCAGAACAGTATTTCAAAATGATTTCATAAACACAACTGTAACACCATCACTACACAGTATCCTAAACCCTATAAACAATCGTCTCGTCACCATTTCCTAAACATGTGGGGTCTCTTTTGTCCAGGTACCTACCGGAGCCTTTGGTAGCAACGCTGCCGTTGCTCTGGGGCCTCTCCAGGTCCATGTGCAGCTCTAGGTCTGGATCCTGGGGGCCGCTGGTCTTATCTGTCTCTGGGTCCCTGGGGGCCATGGACCTGCAGGGCTCCTTTACCAACCCCAGGGACACGTAGGAGCAGGCCAGACCCACCTCCTGCTCCAGGGCCGTACGCGTCAGGTAGCTGGAGTCGATCAGACGCAGGTCACAGTACTTCAGGGACCTAAGGGGGAAAGATATAAAGGTGAGGTGGGGGATTCATCGATTCTACAAAGTCAATCCAATAGAGGATGCACCTTCTATGGCTAGGTAGATATAGATGCTGTCATGTCAGTACTACCTTGGAAAGGTTTCTCCTAGAGGGTCTTTTCCAGTGAGGATGACAATGCAGGGAAGACCCTCCAGATCCTCATAGGTGTGAGGGACCCAGTCTTCACTTTCACAGCCCCGCCAGGCCTGCAGAAACAACACACAATTAGAAATGTTTAGGAGCCAAATGAAAACCAAGTTATTATGATCCTAATTTACCCAATTTCTCAGTCTTTGATGAAAGTGGGTGGGCCCTTGACATGAGGACATTTTTTTAAGACATCTTCAGGAAACCACTTCTTTCATAGAGAGAGTTGGTGTTAAAGGTCCAATGTTAAAGGTCAAATCATTTCTGGATAACAATTAAGTGCCTTACTGTGATTGTTTTCAATTAAAAATGGTCCCAAAAAATATATATAGCTTCTTAGCAAAGAGCAATTTCTCAAGCAAGAATTTTGCTAGGACTGTCTGGGAGTGGGGAGGGGAAAACTGAAAACTAGCTGTTATTGGCAGAGAGGTTTGGAATTGTCTTTCTTATTGGGCTATTAACTAACTGATGTCTCCAGGCAGGCCAAAACTCCATCCCACCAAAACAGGCTGAAATTTCAGGCGGTCTTTTCAAACAGCTCTTTCACTAAAAGGGCATTATCATAATTTTCACAATTCACAGTATTATTCCAACCTCATAGTGTGGAAATACATATAAAACACAGGAAAATCGCATTTTTGATTGCACTGGGCCTTTAAGATGTAAGAATAGGCAGATCCAAATTGGCCACCCTGCCCTCACGTCTCACCCTGAGTCGGTTAGCGAAGTGTCGTGGAAGGCTGAGCTCGGCGGCAGGGCTCCCCAGCAGCACGGCGAAGCAGAACTGAAGACCCAGCTTGTCCCTGACGTCCTCCAGGCGCTCCCGGGCCAGCATGGCCAGCTGCAGAGAGGGCACCCGGACCAGCAGCATGTGGCCCCGGCCCCTGGTCCCCTCCCGGCCCGGGGCACTGATCAGATCCTCCACCATGGCCAGGGTCTCTGGGGTGATGTGGTCCCGTAGTGAAGGTGAGGAGGTTAGAGCCATCATGGCTTCCGTGTACTGCTGGATCAACAGGTAGCTCCTGATCACCATGCTGTGTAGGTGGGGGTGTCTGCAACCGGGAGAGGAGAGGTGGTGGTGTTAGTTGTATTAAGGCAGGTTTGGTGTCCAGGTGAACTGGTTTAGCAGCTTTTTGGGGAGCTGGTCAAGCATGGGCTTTCTGACAATCCTGAAACGAAATTATCCATACATTTTGTAGCAATATGTTTGACTTTTATGACACAGAGTGTGTGAGAGAGAGGAAAAGAGGCCATGCCTATCAGCCTTAAACTTGTCCCTAAATCTCCTTAGGGTGTTTTCACACTTGGTCCCTTTCAGACAATTTTTGTGAACTCAGTGTGGTTCGCTTAATTTTTTGTGCAGTGTGAACACTCCAAACGAACTCAGACCCCTGAAGTAAACCGAACTGACACCATCTCGAAAGGTGGTCTGAGTTAGGTTTGCTTGAATTTCGCAGTCTAGTTCCCTTTTTTAGGGCAATGTGAACACAAAGCTCCCTAGGTTAGCTTGTCATTATTCCCGCACCACACACTAGACCCCTCAAACTCAACTTTGGACCTCGAAGCCAGTTCCACTGCATTTTTTTATGGTTCCTCTCTAATCAGGGACTGATTTAGACCTGGGACACCAGGTGTGTGCAATTAATTATCAGGTAGAACAGAAAATGAGCAGGCTTCGGACCTCGTAGTGTAAGAGTTGAGTAACCCTGCATTAGACTATTGCAACATTTCCCATGCCATAACCATGACATTGGTGCCACAAAAGAGAGAAGATGATGATGTGCAGGTTTGCGGAAAAAACATGTACTGTTTTTGGATATTGATTAGCGAGTTTTTAGTTCAAGATTATTTGTTTGCAATATGTGATCTTAAGGCTAAGAGAGCTTCATAAGCTGTTAATTCGATTGTGGTGTTTGAATAGTGTGAGAAGACAACATATTTAGTGAGAATCACAACATAGGGTACAAAATCAATTCTAGCTCTTAAAGGGGCAGTAGCCTAACTACAACACGTGTCAAACTCATTCCATGGAGGACCGAGTGTCAGCGGGTTTTCGCTCCTCCCTTGTACTTGATTGACGAATTAAGGTCACTAATTAGTAAGGAACTCCCCTTACATGGTTCACTAGGTCTTAATTGAAAGGAAAACCCAAAAACCAGCAGACACCAGGCCGTCATGGATTGAGTTTGACACCCTTGGGTCCAATTTTCAATTACATCATGATTTAATCTGCAGTTATTCTTCTGCTATTTATTATGTTACCCATAATATTTACATGTTAATATTATCTTCTGATTGCAATTATTATGTCTCACCTTTTAACTAAATGCAATCTATTCGTTTCCTAAATGTAAGTAGGTATATCTAGCTGTCCGGTAACACATTCTGATGGAATGGCTTGTCCTGCACTCTATAAAAACCCAGAGTGCATTGAGTGAATGTTTGAAAACATAACAATGTAAAGAGGACTCGGACCACAAAATAAGTGAACTGGCAAAAGGTCCAGATGCCCTCATTCAAAGGCAAGGGCAGTGTGAATACAAAGAGAACTGAGTTCTTTCGCTTTTTTTTTTTTACCCCAGAGTTCACTTTAAAGAGGACTGAGAAAGGTTATATTAAAGAGGACCATTGGAGGCTGGTGGGAGGGGCTATAGGAGGACAGGCTCATTGTAATGGCTGGAATGGCATAAATGGAACGTTATCAAACACATAAAACATATGGAAACCACATTGACTCTGTTCCATTAATTCCATTCCAGCAATTACAATGAGTCCGTCCTCAAATAGCTCCTCCCACCAGCCTCCACTGAAGAGGACTATATGTTAAAACACCCTTAGAGATTATATGACCCCTAAACCCTGACCCCAAGTGACTGACTGACCTCTCCAGCAGTGTGCTGATCATCTTCTCGAAGGCGTCGTCACAGCGCAGGATGGGGCTGGCCACCCCCCACTGCAGAGAGCTGCTGTAGTCCCTCAGGCCAAAGTACACCAGCTCCTTAAGAGACAGCTCCCCCTATGTGTCAAATACAGGAACATAAGCTGCTGTCTGAGCAAATGGATCTCTCTGTCTATTAGTTACATCTAAACTCAGCAAAAAAAGAAATGTCCCTTTTTCAGGACCCTGTCTTTCAAAGATCATTTGTAAAAATCCAAATAACTTCACAGATCTTCATTTTAAAGGGTTTAAACACTGTTTCCCATGCTTGTTCAATGAACCATAAACAATTAATGAACATGCACGTGTGGAACGGTCGTTAAGATACAGATGATATGCAATTAAGGTCACAGTTATGAAATCTTAGGACACTAAAGAGGCCTTTCTACTGACTGAAAAACACCAAAAGAAAGATGCCCAGGGTCCCTGCTCATCTGCGTGAACGTGCCTAAGGCATGCTGCAAGGAGGCATGAGGACTGCAGATGTGGCCAGGGCAATATATTGCAATGTCTGTACTGTGAGACGCCTAAGACAGCGCTACAGGGAGACAGGACGGACAGCTGATCGTCCTTGCAGTGGCAGACCATGTGTAACAACACCTGCACAGGATCAGTACAACCGAACATCACACCTGCGGGACAGGTACAGGATGGCAACAACAACTGCCCGAGTTACACCAGGAACGCACAATCTCTCCATCAGTGCTCAGACTGTCCATAATAGACTGAGAGAGGCTGGACTGAGGGCTTGTAGGCCTGTTGTAAGGCAGGTCCTCACCAGACATCACTGGCAACAATGTCGCCTATGGGCACAAACCCACCGTTGCTGGACCAGACAGGACTGGCAAAAAGTGCTATTCACTGACGAGTCGTGGTTTTGTCTCACCAGGGGTGATGGTCGGATTCGCGTTTATCATCGAAGGAATGAGTATTACACCGAGGCCTGTACTCTGGAGCGGGATCGATTTGGAGGTGGAGGGTCCGTCATGGTCTGGTGCGGTGTGTCACAGCATCATCGGACTGAGCTTGTTGTCATTGCAGGCAATCTCAACGCTGTGGTACCCTTCCTGCAGGCTCATCCTGACATGACCCTCCAGCATGACAATGCCACCAGCCATACTGCTCGTTCTGTGAGTGATTTCCTGCAAGACAGGAATGTCAGTGTTCTGCCATGGCCAGCGAAGAGCCCGGATCTCAATCCCATTGAGCACGTCTGGGACCTGTTGGATCGGAGGGTGAGGGCTAGGGCTAGGGCCAATCCCCCCAGAAATGTCTGGGAACTTGCAGGTGCCTTCGTGAAAGAGTGGGGTAACATCTCACAGCAAGAACTGGCAAATCTGGTGCAGTCCATGAGGAGGAGATGCACTGCAGTACTTAATGCAGCCGGTGGCCACACCAGATACTGACTGTTACTTTTGATTTTGACCCCCCTTTTGTTCAGGGACACATTATTCAATTTCTGTTAGTCACATGTCTGTGTAACTTGTTCAGTTTATGTCTCAGTTGTTGAATCTTGTTATGTTCATACACATATTTACACATGTTAAGTATGCTGAAAATAAACGCAGTTGACAGTGAGAGGACGTTTCTTTTTATGCTGAGTTTACATGTCCTGACCAATGATTTATATATACATTAGATGACCAATAGGGGGGAGCTGTGTTGAAGCCACCGTGCCTCCATCTTGGCACTCCCCAAAAAATGGTAATCTGTTTTAATGCATACTTCTAAATTATATTATGTGAGCTAAACATTTTTAAAAAATGAAAACAATATATAAAAACATTTTCCTTAAAGTATCATTTTTCAAGATTACTAATGTTACTGTCCCCACTACAACAAAAAATACTTAAATACATGTAATTTTGTCCTTGAAACATTTTGTTGAAATACTGTAGAATTCTATTCATTCCTATGGAGGACTGCTCCTACCGGGGTGTGCCAATATGGCCGAACGGTGGCTTCAAAGCCTCTCAATGGCCAATACATATCTTCAGCAATCCAGAGTTTATATACATCATTGGTTCTGTCTGTCTGACATATCTCTATTTGACACCTCAGTGGTGGAACGACCGCCCCAATGATTTTGCAGAAAGCGGCCATTTAGAAGGTTTAACTTGCAATGATTGTTATATGTGGTTGTTTTCCTTCCTTATTTGAATGCGCTGACAGACTGTAAGTTGCGCTTGATAAGTGTCTATTAGAATGACTAAAATCATGTAAATGTAATTCCATATCGCTGCCACCAGGTGGCATAGATGAACCACTGCACAGGGCCACTCACTGTGTTGGCTGGCCAGTGCACCTCATTGTGGACGCTGATGCGGGACTGTCTTGTCTGCAGGGTGAATGGGAAGCAGCTGACCTGCAGAACCAGCAGGTTCATAGCCTCCAGGACCTCCTGGCAGTTTACCACCCTGTCAGCCAGACCCTGAAGCTCCCCATGGCACACCGAACCGGACAGGGCACTATACATAGAGGGGAAACAAAAATGAGGTTTCCTTGGGGAAACTTGTTCTATATGTATTACTAAAAAGAAGCCTTTGCTCTTCTCTGTCTTGTTCTGTCTTGTCTTGGGCTGTTCTGTTCTTATTCAGTACACTGTGCAGCTGAGGACATACCCTCTAACCATAGCAATGTTTTCATTACCACATCTGTCAGAACCAAGTGTCAGCAGCACAATTTCAATACTCAAATGTGTGTGTGTGTGTGTGTGTTCGACATGCGTGTGTGTGTGTTACCTGGTCAGGTCCACGTGGGAGTTGTCGTGGATGAGGACAAACAGGGTGTAGGGGTTCTGTTTGACCTTCCTCATGAAGGCCTCCATCTTGCCGTGGACTTCTCCGTCTAGACGCACCACATACTTGTCGGACCTCTGGTGGGCTGAGGACGCATCCTCTATACCCAGGTCGACTAGAACTCCTTTTAGAGACAGGCAGAAAGAGATTACAAAAAGTCCAACACATGTAACTAAGAAACCTCATAAAAAGGCAGAGATAGTCTTGACATGGGACTCTTGTTGACAACCACCTAGAAATTAATTGTTTTTCACCAACTGTATTGCCTATTGCTGCCTTTCGATTCTAATTTGATCCTCTTTGCCCCTCATGAGTACCTGATTGTCGGATGCGTTGAGCGGTCTGGTTCACCAGGACGTGAGACGGGGGAACCAGAACCAGGAAGTCCACCTTGCAGAAGCGTCCCAGGTCCAGACTCTGGCTGCCTGAGTCTGCTATGGAGCACACCTGGGAGAGCAGGCTCCTAGCTACACTGAGCTGGGGAGGGTGGATCTGAAACACCTCACTCAGCAGCTCTGGAGGGGGGAGGAACACGCATACTGGAAACTTAGAGCCAAGTATATAGTATATACTGTAGCTTATTATCATATCTATCCATCCATATTCTGATACAGAGGCTTCATAGCATCCGAGTCTCCAGCAGTAAGAGGAGGAAGGGACAGAAGAGGGGCCCGACAGAGGCCGTGCCTCACCTGACTCGGAGGGTGGCACCATGGTGGCTGCCTCATGGGAGTGGATGTGGTCAGTGACATCGCCCTGGAAAGGCTGGATGACCTGGCCCTTCCGTCGCCGCTGGATACGCACCAGCTGCTTGTCCAGGTTGTCTCCTGGAAACAACAACATAACAGACCACCACCAGTCAGAGACAGAGCCACTCAGACACATGCGCACAAGCACACACATGTGTAACGCGCGCACACACACACACACACACACACAGCAGATACAGAAGCAAAATCGACTCATCAAATATTGATGTGTCTGTCTGTTTGTGGCACAGTGTCTCGTTTCAGTCCTGTGACTGCCTAACTGGAATGGGCCAGTGGGCATTTAGGAAGGTGAATATGTGCCATTGGGAAAAGATACAGAAACACAATATGAGACTTAGATTGTGGTGTTACGTTGTCATACGGAAACTAAAATAAACATTGTCATTGATGCCTTTGTAACACAGCTTCATTCATTAATTCATTGGGCTATCTAAATAATTACGTTTCCTCCTTTACAAAACGAGAAAATAGTGTAGAAATGACCTTTGAGTGCTTTCAATTGATGTCGTGTCCCATGGCATCTATTATACTCACCTAGTGAGGTGGTTTTGAAGTGAGACGCCAGGACACTGACTTTCCCTGTTATGAGCTCGTAGCTGATCTCCTTCAGGAACTCATTGGTGGTGAGCATCCCCTCGGCTAGCGCTCGTGCCTGGTACTTCCCTGTAAGACACATACAGACAAGTATGAACGAGCCCGAGTCTCCTTTGCGCTGTAAGACTGTGTTAGCCCGCAGAGCTAAACGCCTAGGCATTAGCTCTGGGAGCTTACGCAAGTCTTCAGGTCTCAGGCAAGGTTCACCTACTGTAATTACTTCCTTTAGTATGCTACAAATATACAGACATACCACATCTAGGTATTGTAGTGTACTGACGGTATGAGAACACTCACCCAGCACGAGCACACAGAACTCGTTGCCGCTCATCTTGGAGGTACACACAATAACCACGTAGGTGGGCAGGCACTGCTGGTAGGGCGGCCCGTCACAAAGTGAGCGCAGGGACTCCGAGATGCCTTCCCCCAGGGAGTTGTAGGTGACCAGGACCTGGACACTGCCCCCAGAGACACTGGCCTCCAGGCGGGCCAGCCAGGGCAGCTGGGCCGGAGAGATGGAGGGACCTCCAGGACAAACTAACATGGCCTTCAGCACGATCTGCTCAAACTCCTCCCTCAGAGGGATCTGCTCCGAACCTGGGGGGGGAGAGATAGGAGAAGATAGACATGGGAAACTGATGTATTTCTTTCCTATTTCCTATGTGTTTTACGGGGATGATGCTGTTATGTTTTTATAATGTGAACAAGACAATCAAATCACATTTGATTGGTCACATGTGCCGAATACCACAGGTTTAGACTTTACAGTGAAATGCTTACTTATGAGCCCATTCTCAACAAAGCAGAGTTAAAAAGTAAGACAAATATTTGCTGAATAAAAAAGGAGATAGTAACACAATAAAAACAATAATGAGGCTATATCCAAGGAGTACCAGTACCGAGTCAATGTGCAGGGGTAGGAGGTAATTGAGGTACTACATTATGTACATGTGGGTAAGGGTAAAAGTGACTAGGCAATCAGGATATATAATAAACAGTGTAGCAGCAGTGTGTGTGTGTGTGTGTGGTGTCAATATGCATGTGTGTGTGTATTTTATGTTTGTGAGCATATGTCGTGTGTGTGTGTTTGTTGGAGTGTCAGTGTTGTATGTGTGAGTGTGGGGGTAATCTAGTGAGTGTGCATAGAGCCAGTTCAAGGGAGTCAGTGCAAAACAATAAAGATAAAGAAATATATAGTAAAGGGGGTCAATGTAAATTGTCCGGGTAGTCTTTCATTAACTGTTCAGCAGTCTTATGGCTTGGGGGTAGAAGCTGTTCAGGTGCCTTTTGGTTCCAGACTTGGCGCTCCGGTACCGCTTGCCGTGCGAGAGCAGAGAGAACAGTCTATGACTTGGGTGGCAATTTTTAGGACCTTCCTGGATGGCCACGGTGATGTACTGGGCCCTACGCACTACCCTCTGTAGCGCCTTGTGGTTGGATGTCGAGCAGTTGCCATACCAAGCGGTGATGCAGCCAGTCAAGATGCTCTCAATGGTGCAGCTGTATAACTTTTTGAGGATCTGTGCTAAATCCTTTCAGCCTCCTGATGGGGAAGAGGCGTTGTCATGCCCTTTTCACGACTGTGTTGGTGTGTTTGGACCATGATATGTCCTTGATGTGGACACAGAGGAACTTGAAGCTCTCGACCCGCTCTACTACAGCCCCGTCGATGTGAATGGGGGCGTGTTCGGCCCTCCAATTCCTGTAGTCTACGAAAAGCTCCTTTGTCTTGCCAACATTGAGGGAGAGGTTGTTGTCCTGGCACCACACTGCCAGGTTTCTGACTTCCTCCCTATGGATGTCTCATTGTCATCAGTGATCAGGCCTACCACTGTTGTGTCGTCGGCAAACTTAATGATGGTGTGGAGTCATGTGCGGCCACGCAGTTGGCCCCCTTGTTGAGGGTCAGCGTGGTGGATGTCTTGTTGCCTACCCTTCACCACCTGGGGGCGGCCCGTCAGGAAGTCCAGGACCCAGTTGCAGAGGGAGGTGTTCAGTTCCAGGGTCCTTAGCTTAGTGATGAGCTTGGAGGGCACTATGGTGTTGAACGCTGAGCTGTACTTAATGAACAGCATTCTCAAGTAGGTGTTCCTTTTGTCCAGGTGAGAAAGGGCAGTGTGGAGTGCAATAGAGATTGTGTCATCTGTAGATCTGTTGGGTGGTATGGGAATTAGAGTGGTCCAGGGATTCTGGCATGATGGTGTTGATGTTAGCCATGACCAGCCTTTCAAAGCATTTCATGGCTACAGATGTGAGCGCGACGGGGCTGTAGTTATTTAGACAGGTTACCTTGGTGTTGTTAGACACAAGGACTATGGTGGTTTGCTTGAAATATGTAGGTTTTACAGACTGGGTCAGAGAGAGGTTGAAAATGTCAGTGAAGACTCTTGCCAGCTGTTCAGCGCATGCTCTGAGTATGCTTCCTGGTAATCCATCTGGCCCTGCGGCCTTGTGAATGTTAACCTGTTTAAAGGTCTTACTCACATTGGCTACGGAGAGCGTGATCATACAGTCGTCCGGAACAGCTGGTGCTCTCATGCATGGTTCAGTGTTGCTTGCCTCGAAGCGAGCATAGAAGGTATTTAGCTCGCCTGGTAGGCTTGTGTCACTGGGTAGCTCTCGGCTGGATTTCCCTTTGTAATCCGTGATAGTTTACAAGCCCTGCCACATCCGTCAAGCGTCAGAGCCGGTGTAGTACGATTCGATCTTAATCCTGTAATGACGCTTTGCCTGTTTGATGTTTCGTCGGAGGGTGTAGCGGGATTTCTTATAAGCGTCCGGATTAGTGTCCTGCTCCTTGAAAGCAGCAGCTCTAGCCTTTAGCTCAGTGTGGATGTTGCCTGTAATCCATGGCTTTTGGTTGGGATATGTACATATGGTCATTGTGGGGACAATGTCGTAGATGCACTTATTAATGAAGCCGGTGACTGATGTGGTAAACTCCTCAATGCCATCAGATGAATTCCGGAACATATTCCAGTCTGTGCTAGTGAAACAATCCTGTAGCTTAGCATCCGCTTCATCAGACCACTTACCGTATTGAGCGCGTCACTGGTACTTCCTGTTTGAGTTTTTGCTTGAAAGCAGGAATCAGGAGGATAGTTATTGTCCCATTTGCCAAATGGAGAGCGGGTTAGAGCTTTTTTTTTATCCCTCTAGTTGCACAGGTGACATGCTGGTAGAAATTAGATAAAAGGGATATCAGTTTTCCTGCATTAAAATCACCAGGCACTAGGAGCGCCGCCTCTGGATGAGCATTTTCTTGTTTTCTTGTGGCCCTATACAGCTCATTGAGTGTGGTCTTAGTGCCAGCATCAGTTTGTGGTGGTAAATAGACAGCTACGAAAAATACAGATAGTAAATAGTATGGTCTACAGCTTATCATGAGGTATTCTAACTCAGGCGAGCAGAACCTCGAGACTTCCTTAATATTAGAGATTGCGCACCAGCTGTTGTTAAAAAAGAGACACACACCACCACCCCTGCCGTTCTGTCCGGCCAACGCACAGAAAAACCAGCTGGATTTATATTATCCATGTCCTTCTTCATTCATGACTCCGAGAAGCATAGTACATTACAGTTCTTATCAACTCAAGGTCATGCTAGCTATTTGGAGCCACTAAAGTGCATCAGCGACAGTAAGTGGAGCAGCAGCAGTAAAGGAGCACTTTGAATTACAATGGGGGAGGACTACCAACTACCTCATCAGTGTTACCAAACTTTAAAACAACCAGGCCTTGGCTTAGCTCAGCCTCTCAACCATTATCCTCAATGTCTGATTAAACATTTTAAATAAGCCTTTCATATCTAACAGGGTGTGTGCGTGTAAGTGTGTGTGTGAGAGTGTGTGAGTGTCTGTGTGCCTGCGCATATGTGCATATATACGTGTGTATGCATGCATGTGTGTGCACGCGCATGAGTCTTTTGAGGCCTTTACCTAGCCGTGCAAGGTACTGCAGGGTGAGGAGGATCATGGTCTCCACACTGAGTAGCTGGCTGCCAGTCAGTCCCAGGCTGGCCAGTGTCTTCTCAGTCAACTGGTTGCCCTTATAGCAGCTCACCAGCAGGGGGCTCACCACAATGTCCCCCACGTTCCCATAGAAGTATGGTAATGTGCCGTGCCCTGCAAACCAAACCCCAGAAGCAGTCAGTCAATCATATACCCTGAGTAAGGCACTGTGTCCTGAAATGTTGGTTCATTAAATCATTGGGAGTAAAATAGAGTGTGTCTTTATTTCTTTTCTCTAAATCATATACTGGTACAGTACACGTGTCTTTTTACATTGAGATTACAGCTTTATGATGAGTATTTACCGATGAGGATAACAGGCCGGACTCCTGAGGTGTTGAGCAGGTTGTCAGGGACGATGACAGTCTCTCCAGCAGTGAGGGGTTGGGGCTGAAGGACCCCTGCTACAGGCAGCTGAGGAGTGGGCATGGCCAGCACAGAGCCTGTTCAGAAATACAGACACACCATGTCAATACTGTGATACAATACAGCTGCACATCAAGCAGATCCTGGAAATCAGGACCTTTCTAATTCTAAAATATAATCTGTACCCACTCCTTCAGCTTCTGCTCAGATCTGCACTAACCTGTCTGACCTTATCTCCCTGGAGATGCTGAATGAATCACCCCTGACAACAGAGAATGGCATTGACCTTTTGTCCTTCCTTCTCCCTAAAACCAAGGTTAATGTACTAATCAACATCAGATCTAACACGCACACTCAAACACACACACACACACACACACACACACACACACATACATACATACACATACTTTCACAATGACTGGGGCTACAGTACACTCTTTAAAAAAATTGTTCCAAAAAGGTTATTCGACTGTCCCCATAGGAGAACCCTTTTCTGTTCCAGGTAGAACCCTTTTGGGTTCCATGTAGAAACCTTTGTGGAAATGGTTCTACATTGAACCTTAAAGGGTTTATCTGGAACTAAAGGGGTTTTACCTGGAACAAAAATGGTTCTTCAAAGGGTTCTCCTATGGGGACAGCCAAAGAACCCTTTTAGGTTCTAGATATTACCTTTTTTTCTAAGAGAGTAGGTGGTGCATAACATTTTGAAGCTTGACACAAAGTCTACTAAGGCTATTATCTTAGGGCTGTATCTATTCAGGACATAGAGTGCTTTAGAGCCATCAACGCTCTGGACGTTAGCATAAGCTATGGTGTGATGGTGCAATGAATCGAACTGTTGCCTTTTCAGTGTATCAATGTTGTAAATTAATCTGTCCTTATGTAAATAAACAATAAAAAATTATCAAAAGCTCTGTGCCAGACCTGGGGAGCAGACGATGGGTCGGATGGCGGGCACAGGGACGGCTGTAGGGGGGACTGGCACCAGGGGGTTAGGGTGCCAACCGCGGTGGCGCTTCTTGGGCGGGCCTGAGATCATTGCAGAGGAAACTGGACAGAAAACAATACAAGAGAAACATGAGATTTCATTAATGTTGTAACTGCAGAATATGGGTCTAGGTTCTCAAAACGGTCTGAATTGTCTGAGTCTGGGTTTTCAAAATAATTCACAGGGCTTCTACAATGGCAACCTATGAGCAATTATTGTCACACCCTGATCTGTTTCACGTGTCTTGTGCTTGTCTCCACCCCCCACCAGGTGTCTCCCATTTGTCCCCATTATCTCCTGTGTATTTATACCTGCGTTTTCTGTTTGTCTGTGCCAGTTCGTCTTGTCAGGTCATTCCAGCATGTTTCCCAAGTTTAGTTTTTTAGTCTTCCCGGTTCTGACCATTCTGC
This sequence comes from Coregonus clupeaformis, assembly GCF_020615455.1. Lineage (NCBI taxonomy): Eukaryota > Metazoa > Chordata > Actinopteri > Salmoniformes > Salmonidae > Coregonus > Coregonus clupeaformis. Next base: position 28,062,592 of record NC_059205.1, read on the forward strand.
TGTCCCTGATTGACTCTGCCTTGGATTACTGACCTCTGCCTGTCCTTGACCTGCCGTTTGCCATTCCCCGTTTTATAATAAATATCTGATAGTACGAACTGGCCATGACTGACCCAGCAGACTCGGACCAGCTCCGCAACGCTGTCTCCTTCCAAGGAGCCACCATTGGAAGACACGAGGAGTTCCTTCAAAGCCTTATGGAAAGACTCCAGACATCGGCGGAACACCATGACCATGCTTTCAATGCATTACTGGAGCTATTCCACAGATTATCTATTAGGCAGCAAGCCACTACAGTAACCTCCCAGACTCTCAGTAACCCCGCTACCAGCGGCGTTTCTCCCCAGCCTACCCCGGCTTCCTGTTAACCCCGCTTACCACCTCCGGAGCGCTATGCTGGAGATCCAGGAACCTGCCGGGCGTTTCTCTCCCAGTGCTCCCTCATCATCGAGCTCCAGCCTTCTTCATTTCCCTCGGATCGCTCGAAGATAGCATACCTGATAACGCTCATGTCCGGGAGAGCACTCGCCTGAGCTATGATGGTGTGGGACCAACAATCCACCGTTTGCCTCAGTCTGGATGAGTTCGTGGCGGAGGTAAGAAAGGTGTTCGATTCTCCGTTGTCCGGGAGAGAGGCTGCTCGGAAGCTACTTCCGTATTGTGGCAGACTTCGTGGTGGATTTACGCACTTTTGCTGCCACGAGTGCCTGGAACCCGGAATCCCTGTTCGACATGTTCCTTCATGGATTATCAGAAGTGGTTAAAGACGAGCTCGCAGCCCAGGAACTGCCCATGGACCTCTAATCGCTCATAGCCTTGACCATACAGATCGATGGACAGAGGAGGTCTGTTCCCGGTCACACTTGCTCATCCACGATTCCCACCTCGCCTCCGAGGAATCCCGGAAATTCCCGAAGTCTACATTGCCGGAAGAATCCGATGTCACCAGAGTTCCCTCTGGAATCACCGAAGGCAGTCGACTAGTTTCCTCCAGAGCCCATGCAACTGGGCAGGGCTAGATTGTCTCCTGTTGAACACCTGCGCAGACTGAGCGTCAAGAGCTGTCTTTATTGTGGTACTACAGGACATTACATATCTACCTGTCCATTAAAAGACCAGGCTCATCAGTAGGTACGAGTACGCTGGTGAGCCGTACGGGGAGTTTCCAATCTCCCCTTACTCGTACCCCTCTTCATGCCATCCTGCTGTGGGGTGACTGGTCCAAATCTCTCCGGGTGCTCATTGACTCTGGGGCTGACGAGAGTTTTATGGACACTACCCTAGTGTTGGAGCTGGGTATCCCCACCCCTCTCATTCCCATCAACGTCACTGCACTGGAAGGGCGTTCTATTGGCAGAGTTACCCACAATACGGTTCCTATCAACCTGCGAGTGTCAGGTAATCACAGTGAGTCTATGCAGTTCCTGCTCATCAAATCACCTTACGTACCTGGGGTTTTGGGGTTTTCATGGCTCCAGAGGCACAATCCCCTGATCGACTGGGATACTGGATCTATCATGGGTTGGAGCCCGTTCTGCCACACGCATTGTCTGAAGTCAGCGCAGCCTACCCTGGAATGTCTTTCTGCAGGCTTGGGAAAAGCCTTGGATCTCTCCGCCATTCCCGCGGAGTACCAGGACCTCCAGGAGGTTTTCAACAAGGCTCGCGCCACATCTCTTCCTCCTCTTCCTCCCTACGACTGCGCTATCAACCTTCTCCCTGGCACAACACCGCCTCTGGGGTGGATTTATTCCCTGTTGGGTCCGGAGACAAAGTCTATGGAAAGGTACATTGGGGACTCTCTTACGGCAGGGAGTATTCGTCCATCTGCCTCCCCCGCCGGCACAGAGTTCTTTGTGGAGAAAAAGGACAAAACCCTGTGTCCGTGTATCGACTACCGGGGCCTTAATGATATCACGGTTAAAAACCGTTACCCGATACCACTCATCTCCTCTGCTTTTGAGCCTAACCAAAAGCCTAACTAACTACCATCTTCTCAAAGTTGGACCTTCGGAACGCCTACCATCTGGTTCGGATATGGGAAGGAGACGAATGGAAGACAGCCTTTAACATGGCTAGCGGGCTCTAAGAGTACCTTGTGATGTCATTCAGACTAACCAACGCTTCCACAGTGTTCCAGGCCCTGGTCAACGATGTGCTCCTTGACATGTTGAACCGGTTCATGTTTGTCTACCTCGACGATGTCCTCGTTTTTTTCCCGGTCAGCTCAAGAGCACGTCCGACAGGTTCTCCAGTGTCTCCTGGAGAACTAGCCTTTTGTTAAAGCAGAGAAATGTGAATTCCATTGCTCCATCATCTCCTTCCTAGGATACGTCATTGCTGCAGGAAATATTCAGATGGATTCTGGCAAGGTGAAAGCAGTGGTGGATTGGCCTCAACCCACATCCAGAGTGCAGCTGCAAAGTTTTCTGGAGTTTGCTAATTTCTACCGCCGCTTCATCCGGCGTTACAGCACCCTGGCTTCCCCCCTCTCAGCACTCACCTCTCCCAAGGTTCCTTTCATGTGATCTCCAGCAGCTGACCGGGCGTTCTCGGACCTCAAGCATCGATTCACTACAACTCCCATCTTAATCCATCCGTACCTGTCCTGTCAGTTCGTGGTAGAGGTCGACGCCTCAGACGTCGGAGTGGGGGCCATCCTGTCCCAGCGTTCTTCCCAGGACCAAAAGCTGCATCCCTGGCTAACCGGATGTTTGTCCCGGACTCTGCCCGTTCTCTGGTCCTGGAATGGGCACATTCCTCGAGACTCACCTGCCATTCTGGCTCCCGTTGGACCTTGGCTTTCGTCCGACAATGTTTTTGGTGGTCCACCATGGTTCCTGACGTCTCCAAGTTTGTCGCCTTCTGCACTGTGTGTGCGCAGAATAAGACTCCGCAGCAAGCTCCAGCTGGCCTCTTTCAACTACTCCCTGTTCCTCACCGCCCCTGATCTATATATATCCCTGGACTTCATCACTGGTCTCCCTCTGTCAGATGGCAACACCGCCATCCTAACGGTGGTGGAAAGATTTTCCAAAGCTGCCCATTTAATTCCCCTTCCTGAGTTGCACTCAGCCAAGGAGACGGCCCAGCTCATGGTGCAGCAAGTCATCTGGATTCCATGGACTTCCGGTCGACATGGTCTCCGATCGCGGTCCTCAGTTATCTTCCCGGTTCTGGAAGGCATTCTGCACCCTCATTGGGTCCTCTTCCCAAGACCACCTCCAGATATCGGCGACAGGCGGACCGCCACAGGACCCCGGCTCACCGTTATTGTCTAGGTCGGAGGGTATGGCTGTCCACTCGGGATCTGCCCCTCTGCGTGAAGTCCCACAAACTTGCCCCCCATTTTATCAGCCCTTTCCCCATCTCTAAAATCCTTAGCCCCTCTGCTGTTCATCTTCTGTTGCCCCGCACCATCCGTATACAGTGCCTTGCAAAGTATTCACCCCCCTTAGCGTTTTTCCTATTTTGTTGCATTACAACCTGTAATTTAAATTGATTTTTATTTGGATTTCATGTAATGGACATACACAAAATAGTCCAAATTGGTGAAGTGAAATGGAAAATCTAACTTGTTTCAAAAAATTTGAACAAATAAATAACGGAAAAGTGGTGCGTGCATATGTATTCACCCCATTTGCTATGAAGCCCCTAAATAAGATCTGGTGCAATCAATTACCTTCAGATGTCACATAATTAGTTAAATAAAGTCCAACTGTGTGCAGTATAAGTGTCACATGATCTGTCACATGATCTCAGTATATATACACCTGTTCTGAAAGGCGCCAGAGTCTGCAACACCACTAAGCAAGGGGCACCCCCAAGCAAGCGACACCATGAAGACCAAGGAGCTCTCCAAACAGGTCAGGGACAAAGTTGTGGAGAAGTACAGATCAGGATTGGGTTATAAAAAAAACATCTCAAACTTTGAACATCCCACGGAGCACCATTAAATCCATTATTAAAACATGGAAGGAATATGGTACCACAACAAACCTGCCAAGAGTGGGCCGCCCACCTAAACTCACGAACAAGGCAAGGAGGGCATTAATCAGAGAGACAACAAAGAGACCAAAGATAACCCTGAAGGAGCTGCAAAGCTCAACAGCGGAGATTGGAGTATCTGTCCATAGGACCACATTAAGCCGTACACGCCACAGAGCTGGGCTTTACGGAAGAGTGGCCAGAAAAAAGCCATTGCTTAAAGAAAAAAATAAGCAAACACGTTTGGTGTTTGCCAAAAGGCATGTGGGAGACTCCCCAAACATATGGAAGAAGGTACTCTGGTTAGATGAGACTAAAATTGAGGTTTTTGGCCATCAAGGAAAATGCTATGCTGTCGCAAACCCAACACCTCTCATCACTCCGAAAACACCATCCCCACAGTGAAGCATGGTGGTGGCAGCATCATGCTGTGGGGATGTTTTTCATCGGCAGGGACTGGGAAACTGGTCAGAATTGAAGGAATGATGGATGGCGCTAAATACAGGGAAATTCTTGAGGGAAACCTGTTTCAGTCTTCCAGAGGGGGGGGGGGGGTGAATAGTTATGCACGCTCAAGTTTTTCTTATTTCTTGTTTGTTTCACAATAAAAAATATTTTGCATCTTCAAAGTGGTAGGCATGTTGTGTAAATCAAATGATACAAACCCCCCAAAAATCAATTTTAATTCCAGGTTGTAAGGCAACAAAATAGGAAAAATGCCAAGGGGGGTGAATACTTTCGCAAGCCACTGTACATCACACTTTTCATGTGTCTAGGATTAAACCTCTGTCTCATAGCCCTTTGTCTTCTGTTTCCAGCGTGTTTCCCATTTTTCCTGTTTCTCAATATTTGTTTTTTAGTCTTCCCGGTTCTGACCATTCTGCCTGCCCTGACCCTGAGCCTGCCTGGCGTTCTGTCCCTGATTGACTCTGCCTTGGATTACTGATCTCTGCCTGCCCTTGAGCCCCGTTTTAAAAGAAATATCTGAGATTCAAACTGTCCGCCTCCTGTGTCTGCATCTGGGTCATATCCTTATTGCAATAATTATACTATGTTCTACTTCATATTTTAGAAATCAAGATCTGTAATGAAAAGCAGGTACAGAGAAACGCTAAATTGAGATCAGAATAGTAAAGATGTATTGTAAATCACCCATAATAGGAAAACAACAAGCATACATTTCCTGTGTATGTTTAAAGTCACAGAGGTTAGGGAGGAGAACGTGGCGCTCACCAGGGTTGTCTCCTAGGTCGGAGGTTCTGTACCCCTGTCCCTGGGGTCCCAGAGACACCTGGGAGGGGCTCAATAAAGTGGGGTGGCTGTCTGCACCCAGTCCGTTGGGCGGCCCGTTCACTCTTAAAGCCGTGGGTACTGCACAGACACACAGACAGATACACCATACATTATTGATTCATTTCACCACAATTCATTTTCAGATGATTCGACACAATCATTTACTTTCGTAAGGTAATGTTTTGGCAGTCTTTTGAGAGATGCCATACGTGAGGTGCATGTTTATCTTCATAGTAAACAAATACAATAAACGCATGTATTATTATATATATATTTGATAATTACAAAATAAAACCAATTGTCCTGAAATATATCTTCCTAATATAGAGACTGAACAATATATAAGAATGATTTAGGCCCGCCTAACACTGAGCTATTGATTTCCTATTGCCAATGAACTGATGGGGCACTTTCCAATCTCAGATTCACTGTGTGTGCATTTACGCTAACACATTGATTGGTATGTGTAGGCTAGGCCTGTCAATCTTGCAACCTTGTAAACTAGCGAATGGATAGCCAGGTCTTAAAGTCATTACAGGGATTTTCTGCTCAGTATTGATGCGTGTGTGTGTGCACACACGTGTGTGTCTCCAGTCAGTAGAAGAGGCTAATCTACACTCCACAGCTCCATCTGGCCTATGCTTGGCCATGTAAGCAAACCTGTTTCTAGGCAACTGGTCCTTCTCCTACTCAGACCAGGGCACATAGCAGAAGTGATTGCTGGGCCTATTTCCTTAGAAATACCTGGGCTAAAGCTTATTACACATGTGGCAGTCTGCATAATGTTACTGAATATTATTGATGTATAATGTACCATGGTGTAAAACACTTTAAAGCTGACGTTGTGAGGGAACGATGACTATATGATGGAGATTTGATTACACATACGGTAGATTAATACATTGTCATCCAGAAACAGTGGTGGTAGAAGAACTGTAGAAGAAGAGCTGTACCTATTGGTAGAGTCTTGCCCCCAGAGGTAGAGGCCAGAGGCTTGAGGAAGCTGCAGTCTCGGGCCAGGTCCTGGGCTGAGAAGAACACAGAGGCGGCAGAGGGAGTCCTAGTAGGTGGGGAGTCTGGAGGGTAATAAGAACACAGGGTGGGTGTTGGATCCTGTAAAATTGCCTTAGCCAAAATCTCTCCAAACAAAACGAACAAATCAACAATAATGACTCAATCCAATTTTTCCATCAGAACAAGTAGACCATAACAGTCCCCTTTAACCAAACAATGCTTCGTAAACAAACACAGACACTCTCCACTCAAGCCAGATGTCATCTTGGTCAGAGGAGGGAGGGATGGGAGAGGAGGTGAGGGAGAGGAGAGGGGGTGTTGTGCAAAACCTCTACCCTTCCCTGACAGAACGTGATGACCTCACTGGGAGCAGGATGTAGCTCAAGGTTGATGTCAGGAGATAGGACACTGAAGTCATGCCAATAGCGTGTATCAGCACAGCTAACACATCAGGTTTTGTAGTTTAGTATTTAGTATTTATTAGGATCCCCATTAGCTGCTGCCAAAGTAGCAGCTACTCTACATCACAGCAAAACACAATGACAGCCTACATCAGGACTGCCCAACCCTGTTCCTGGAGAGCTACCGTCCTGTAGGTTTTTGCTCCAACCCTAATCTAGCACACCTGATTCTAATAATTAGCAGGTTGATAAGATGAATCAGGTTAGTAACACCTGGGGTTGGAGCGAAAACCTACAGGAGGGTAGCTCTCCAGCAACAGGGTTGGGCAACCCTGGCCTACATCATAAATAAAACAATATACAGTGGGGAAAAAAAGTATTTAGTCAGCCACCAATTGTGCAAGTTCTCCCACTTAAAAAGATGAGAGAGGCCTGTAATTTTCATCATAGGTACACGTCAACTATGACAGACAAATTGAGAAAAAAAAATCCAGAAAATCACATTGTAGGATTTTTAATGAATTTATTTGCAAATTATGGTGGAAAATAAGTATTTGGTCACCTACAAACAAGCAAGATTTCTGGCTCTCACAGACCTGTAACTTCTTCTTTAAGAGGCTCCTCTGTCCTCCACTCATTACCTGTATTAATGGCATCTGTTTGAACTTGTTATCAGTATAAAAGACTCCTGTCCACAACCTCAAACAGTCACACTCCAAACTCCACTATGGCCAAGACCAAAGAGGTGTCAAAGGACACCAGAAACAAAATTGTAGACCTGCAGCTTGGTTTGAAGAAATCAACTGTGGGAGCAATTATTAGGAAATGGAAGACATACAAGACCACTGATAATCTCCCTCGATCTGGGGCTCCACGCAAGATCTCACCCTGTGGGGTCAAAATGATCACAAGAACGGTGAGCAAAAATCCCAGAACCACACGGGGGGACCTAGTGAATGACCTGCAGAGATCTGGGACCAAAGTAACAAAGCCTACCATCAGTAACACACTACGCCGCCAGGGACTCAAATCCTGCAGTGCAGACGTGTCCCCCTGCTTAAGCCAGTACATGTCCATGCCTGTCTGAAGTTTGCTAGAGTGCATTTGGATGATCCAGAAGATGATTGGGAGAATGTCATATGGTCAGATGAAACCAAAATAAACTTTTTGGTAAAAACTCAACTCGTCGTGTTTGGAGGACAAAGAATGCTGAGTTGCATCCAAAGAACACCATACCTACTGTAAAGCATGGGGGTGGAAACATCATGCTTTGGGGCTGTTTTTCTGCAAAGGGACCAGGACGACTGATCCGTGTAAAGGAAAGAATGAATGGGGCCATGTATCGTGAGATTTTGAGTGAAAACCTCCTTCCATCAGCAAGGGCATTGAAGATGAAACGTGGCTGGGTCTTTCAGCATGACAATGATCCCAAACACACCGCCCGGGCAACAAAGGAGTGGCTTCGTAAGAAGCATTTCATGGTCCTGGAGTGGCCTAGCCAGTCTCCAGATCTCAACCCCATAGAAAATCTTTGGAGGGAGTTGAAAGTCCGTGTTGCCCAGCGATAGCCCCAAAACATCACTGCTCTAGAGGAGATCTGCATGGAGGAATGGGCCAAAATACCAGCAACAGTGTGTGAAAACCTTGTGAAGACTTACAGAAAACGTTTGACCTGTGTCATTGCCAACAAAGGGTATATAACAAAGTATTGAGAAACTTTTGTTATTGACCAAATACTTATTTTCCACCATAATTTGCAAATAAATTCATTAAAAATCCTACAATGTGATTTTCTGGAAAAAAAATTCTCATTTTGTCTGTCATAGTTGACGTGTACCTATGATGAAAATTACAGGCCTCTCTCATCTTTTTAAGTGGGAGAACTTGCACAATTGGTGGCTGACTAAATACTTTTTCCCCCCACTGTATCATACAAGACATTATTACTCTATTATTAAACATGTATTATATAAAATCCATAATACCACAATACCACATCATTACAATGTGTGTGTGTGTGTGTGTGTGTGTGTGTGTGTGTGTGTGTGTGTGTGTGTGTGTGTGTGTGTGTGTGTGTGTGTGTGTGTGTGTATAGAGTGCGTGTGTTAGGCATGTTTAACTATACTTGTGGGGAACAGAAGTCCCCACAAGAATAGTAAACCAAGAGAAATTTGACCAACTGGCGACATTTTGTTGGTCCCCACAAGGTCAAATGCTATTTCTATTGGGTTTAGGGTTAAGGTTAGAAATAGTGTTAGGGTTAGAATTAGGTTTAGGGTTAGGGTTAAGAGATATGGTTAGTTTTAGGGTTAGGAGCTAGGATTAGGTTTAGGGTTAGGGTTAAGGTTAGGTTTTTGAGATAAGGTTAGGGTTAGGATTAAGGTTAGGGTTAGGGTTAGGGTAAGGGTAAGGGTAAGGGTACGGGTACAGGTACGGGTACGGGTTAGGATTAGGGTTAGGGTTAGGGGTTAGGGAAAATAGGATTTTGAATGGGACTGAATTGTATGTCCCCACAAGGTTAGCTGTGCAAGACTGTGTGAGTGTATGTGTGTATGCGTGTGTGTGTGTTTAATCTGATTTTCGCTTGAGTTACTTGATGTGGAAGACAGTTCCATGTAGTCATGGCTCTATGTAGTACTGTGTGTTTCCCAGAGTCTGTTATGGACTTGGGGACTGTGAAGAGTCCCCTGGTGGCATGTCTTGTGGGGTGTGTATAGGTGTCTGAGCTGTGTGTTAGATGTTTGAACAGACAGTTCAGTGCTTTCAACACGTCAATACCTTTCACAAAGACAAGTAGTGATTCAGTCAATCTCTCCTCTCCTTTGAGCCAGGAGAGATGTTATTGATATTAGCCCTCTGTGTACATTTAAGGGCCAACTGTGTTGCTCCATTCTGGGAGAACTTTAATTTGCTTATGTTATTTTTTCTGGCAGTTGACCATATAACTGTGCAGTAGTTCAGGTGTGATAAAACTAAGGCCTGTAGGACTTGTTTAGTTGATTGTGACGTCAAGAAAGCAGAGCAGTGCTTTATCACGGACAGACCTCTCCCCATCTTAGCTACCGTTGCATCAATATGTTTTGACCATGTCAGTTTACAGTCTAGGGTTGCACCAAGCAGTTTAGTCTCCTCAACTTGTTTAATTGCCACATGATTCATTACAAGATTTAGATTAGGTTTAGGGTTAAGGGTTTAGTGAACGATTTGTCCCAAATACAATGCTTTAATTTTTTTGTATATTTAGGACTAGTTTATTACTTGCCACCCATTGATTTCTCAATTTACAGTTTGTTTGCCAATCGGCTGTGCAGCCAGACTTATTTGCCATTCCTTTTGCCTCGTCCCTCTTAGATCTTACACTGAATGAGCACTAAACTGAGCCAGAGTCGACTGCCATGAGTGTGTCCTACCTGAGAGGGAGAAGGAGGAAGAGGAGGGTGTGCGTGTGTCCTACCTGAGAGGGAAAAAGGGGAAGAGCTGTGTCCGTTGGTGCCTCCATTCTCCTTGCTGATCAGGGAGGATGAGGAGCTGGGCTTGGAGGTGGACACACTGCTGCTGGAGAACTGACGCGTCTTGCAGTCTGGGGAAAAGGAGGGGAGCAATTAACTTTTTTAAATAGAGTTGGAAACATATTACCAGTGAATCAATCAATTATCAATGTTGTATATATATTGATGGGTCATAAAAATAATATAGCCCCAGACCAATACCATATTTTCGTAATTACAAACGATATTCCAAAACCGCTCAACTCCATTAGGCTACTATGCATTTATAATGCATTTACTAAATTACTATGCAACATCATGTAACGTTGTAGAAACATACAATGTTACTAGTGTAATTACAGTGTTACTACACAGGTATAAGAGCAATTCAGTGTAAAGTGTTACAGAAAGTGTGTGAAATTAATGCAGATAGGGTCAGAGAGACATCTCACCTTTCCAGCAGATGAGGGGTCCTTTGCACAGAGCACCCTGAGAGTTCTTCACCAGGTAGTACTTTAAGTGCTTCTGCTTCTTGGGCTGTGTGGCCAGCTTCAGGTTGATGTGGTTGGAGAACTCAGTAAAGTACCGGAACCCCTTCTCCCCACAGCCAACACAGTTCCCTGAAAACCCTGCACACACAACACATAGAGAACATATTATATGGATACATTATAGTGTTATATCAATATTTCTATCGCCAAACATTTCTGAACAGCAAATATAAGCCATTCAATTCAATATTGCATTAGGAGGCCACAGCACAGGTTAATCAAAGGCTGAATGCAACAGTAACCAAAAGTAGTAGCAAGCTACAGTATGGAGGGTGGTAAAAATCGAGCATTTCCGATGACCCATCCAAGCTGAGAGGGTAAAATAGTCATATGTCTATCTCAGTATATCACGTCAGAGAGATGGACCTAAAAGTGGGTCAAATAGAACATCATTTCACTCAGTCTCCGTCAGAGGCCTAAAGAATATTCAATTTCCTGAAACTCAGACCTGTGCACGATCTTTGTATCGTATCAGGTCACAGAGGGATGACAGACTAACCTAAAAGTGCATTTTTCCCGTTCTCATCAGGCAGAAACCGCCTGTCCACGGCACACACCAGGATGTGCTCTGGGACGCTGGAGGACTTGGCACCGACAAGCTCGAAGCCAGCTGGGACTTCGATCGGTTCCATCGCCATGGAGACCAGACGGAGGTCCTTTCCAGCCTGACAGAACCCTGAGGAGAAGAGAGAGAACAACAGTCAGCTCAGGAGTAAACATCCACAACAATAACACACAGTACACATACCATGGTCGCTTTCACTGGAATTAGTATTATTGTCGTTAACATGCTGAATAATGTCTATAACATGTCTGCGTTACACTGGAACATACTAAGGTGAAAATTGCTGCAAACATGTGGTGTTCCTAGGTACAGAATGTACAAGATGTGCTTTTTAGCAAGGATTTGAATCCCAGGGGTTCTCAACTTCTGGGAAAGTCCCAGGGCGAAAGGAGTTTGAGATGGTTTTTTAGGCCTACCATCCATAGTGCAGCAGCCGTCGGGCGTGGGGCCCTGGTGTAGGTAGGGCAGGGGAGGGCTGCTGGTGTCAGAGTCGTCCTCCTCCTCCAGCTCCTCCAGACCGTTAGAGGCCTGGCCGTTTAGCAGATCCTGACCCGTAGGCTCCCCGCACGGCAGGTACAGGTCCACCTTGGGCTTTATATCTGACCCCATAACACACAATGACCCCGTAAGACATAATGTCACCATAATACACCACATCACACAACTCATTAAATTATCTTGGAGTAAAAATGCCAGACGAAGGCAAGGAGATGGAGACTGAAGACTTTGCAAGCCCTTTTCAAGAGAAGGACAAACCCATAACACATTACATGGCCACGTTCAAGTCTACCTCTCTTCAAGAGAACTACATTAGTGAGATTATATGGATTTGCTGTGTGGGTATAATGTAATGACTGATTCTCAAGTCCCATTCAACTGGTTATCATTAAAATAATTAAACATGATCAGAGAAATATGTTTTTTCCCATGTGTTTCTGTTATCTATAATCCACTAATGAAAGAGGCAGCTAGCTATAGCTAGTGTTTGGTTCTGTTTCTATACATAACGACCTTGATAAGGACAGAGAATGGAGCCATGCAGACAGAGACAAGTACCATCCATGTTGCCAGGATACTGGTCAGGCTCCAGGTATAGCTGAGTGAAGATGGGCTGTGGGTCTCCACTGCTGGAGCGTAGGGAGGCCTTGATGGAGTTGTGGAGGGCCTCCTCGAAGCGAGCAGATTTCAGCTGCCCTGCGTACGAATTCCCCATGATCTGTAATGAGAAGAAGGGTATAGCATGAACAAAGCACGGCTATCCACTCAAGGCTCAGCTCCATCCACGTCCATTAGTAATAGAGATCAGAGTAGAAATCCAATCTACAAACGATACATGTCCAGGGGTCATAAAGATGCTAGGAAGATGCATCTAAGCACACACACACACATACACACACACAATCTCTCACTCTCTTTCCCTTTTTTCCCCTCTGTCTTTATCTCTTTCCCCTATTTCTTTCAAATTTTGTCTCTATGTCTTTCCCTCGCTTTCTGTCTCTCTTTCTGAATTTCAGTATGTCACCCTGGCCCCGTTGCCCCCTCCTTTGGTCCACTCTTCAGACATCTGCCGAGGTCGGCTGTGTGGGCCTGGGGTTGGGGTTGGGCAGCAGGTGGCAGCTGGACAGACAGGCGGACAAATGTGGCCTGGTGGCACTGATAGAGTGTAAGGAGAGATGGGGGAAAGCTTAGTGAAAAGCCCTTGTTCAAATAGAACAGAAGTGACCAGTGCAGGGCAAGGGTAATAGCCAAGTACCCCCATATTGAATGACTGATATAGACTGTCCAACTAAATAGCTCTCCTTAAATAACTCTCCTTAACTCTCCTCTCCTTTTTCTGGTCATTGCCCTTTTCATATCACCCAGCCATTTGCAGGGTTTACAATTATAAAGGACTGAAAAGAAAGGAACATTTTTTGCCAGCTAACATATGGTCTTGGCCTGAAAAACCCTCCCTACTTTTGTCCTTGGGCTACATTTGCGGGTGTTGCTGTAGTGTTGTATAAACGCAGCCATTAACAGCCAAGTCAAGCCACAGGTTGAAGGCTTCATCTGTTTGGGAACAGCTAGGACTCTGTAACCATCACATTGTCTGTGCAGGTGTTTTATTTAGGGGCAAGATTATTTGTGCTATCATGTATTTTGACTAACACTATGCCTAGCAATATTACATTTTGACTATGCCAAGCGATTTATAAATGGCCTGGCCATCAAAAAACGATTCCAAAACAAAATCCTGTATCTGCAATATAAAAGACATTGACAGGAATATAGACTACACATTATATCTATAGTACCTACATCATTTGCAGACAAATCACATTTAAATATAACTAACCAATTTGTATCTATGTTTTACATCTATAAAACTAGTTGCATCCAATCCAGCTAATTTGATTGACAGGTGAATTGCCACTGGACAAAATACCCCTTGCCTAAGGTAACCATCATGAAATATAACCAACCAAGACTTAACTGGGTTAATCATTAAATCAAGAGTATCTATTTTACTGAGCTCAATCAAACACAAAAGCACTATTCAGTTTCTATGTTGATTCTACTCAAAAGCTTTTTTTCACCCTTTTAAATGAACTATTATTCAAAATGAAGTTCCTGTTCTTTCCCTACCCTGTCCCATGCCTGAACAGGTTCCAGCCTGGGTGATTCCCCAAGAACCTACCCAGAGGGAAGAGGGGTAGAGAGAGAGCGAGACACTTGAACTGTTTTTATTATTGTGGAACATTTGTAAGTGTAGTGTTTACTATTCATTTTTTATTGTGTATTTCACTTTTTTTTATTATCTATTTCACTTGCTTTGGAAACGTAAACTTTGCCAATAAAGCCCCTTAAATTGAAATTGAGAGAGAGCCAGACAGCTTTGGCAATTTATTTTATTTTATTTTGTCATTTAGCAGACGCTCTTATCCAGAGCGACTTACAGGAGCAATTAGGGTTAAGTGCCTTGCTCAAGGGCACATCGACAGATTTTTCACCTAGTCGGCTCGGGGATTAGAACCAGCGATCTTTCGGTTACTGGCACAACGCTCTTAACCACTAAGCTACCTGCCGCCCATGCAATGTACATATATGTTTCCCATGCCAATAAAGCCCTTTGACTTGAGCGAGAGAGAGAGAGAGAGAGAGAGAGAGAGAGAGAGAGAGAGAGAGAGAGAGAGAGAGAGAGAGAGAGAGAGAGAGAGAGAGAGAGAGAGAGAGAGAGAGAGGGGGGGCAGACAAGGCAGACAAAGGCAGACAAAGGACAAGATTAAGTGTGGTGCCTGATTGTGCTTTGACAGAGATAAGCAGCTTAACATAAAGAAGCTACAGTATTTCTCCCTCCACTGACGGGTGGATGGATGGAGAAAGGTAGAACGATATAGAGAGAGAACTACCCAAGGGGTGTTTAAAGAGGTGGCGGAGCCTGGTAAAGGGGGCTAAAGGCGTCCACATGCTTCCCATCCATGACAACATTTTGTGACGTTTTGTTAGTTTTGGTCTTTTTTCGGCTGTTCGTGCACACTTAAAGTTGAAGTCGGTAGCCGAAGTCGGTTTCATGCACATTTTTCCACTTGGGAAATACTGCACCAAACATCTTAGTTAGATGTAGAACTGGGCAACTAAGATCTCCTCGGCAAAAACATAAAAATTAATTACAGATTTCTTGAGTTATCTTCGGACTATTTTGAGGCAGTCTGGCTACGGTGTCTCAAAATGGACAAACAGTACTATGCCGCTTTTTTCTAATTTTTCAAGCAAAGGTCTTTTAAGGGAGTATGCGAGCACACTCGTTCGGTTCGCCTAGCCGAGCTGAACCAAAGCATGCTGATGCCTTAAGAGGTGCTCCAGACGGCTTCCAGATCAACCCAAGAGCCCAGAGCAGCAGAGAACAGATTTGTCCTTAACCTCACACAGTGAAGTCAAAGTCGTGACCTTACACAGCTGACACATGGGAGAGGTGGAGAGGGGAACACAGGAGACCTTTCCTCACATGCTCCATCACAACAAAGCCACACCGTGGCAAAGGTGGCCTAATGGATGTGGCTGGAGCAGGAGAGAGATAGAGGAAGTGGGTTGGTCAGGAGTGGTTTCAGATGTGGTTCCAGTTGATGTTTTTCTGTTTGATGAATGATGAAATAGTGTCTGATCTGTGTTTTCAGGTAGTGACAGAATCATGTTTGGAGAAGTGAAGTGACTGAGATTTTGATTTTCTCAGAGGCAACTGGAAGCTGGCCAGAAAACTGGTCTCAGATTATTCTACAGATTCCTGAGCCTGGGTGGCCATAATGGCCATATTGCAAGAATCTAACCCCCGGTCAGAATTAAGGTCTGGTCCTGTGACAAGCTTGCAAAGTCCAGGAGGCCGTATGGGAGAAAACATAGGTCTTGTTCATTCGGCATAAAATTGAAGAAAATGGTCAGAAATTGAGTGAAATAGGGAGGTACCATCTGAACTTGTCCAATAAGAAATGCTCGTCATGGTTTCACGTTTTGACATGTTATACTACGGTGTGCCCTAATGAACAAGACCCTCCTTCCTCTTTTTATACATCTTTCCCATTCAGACTTTACCTCACTTTCCAGACACTGCTTTAAAACATGATAATCTCATGTATTATCACATCATCTTGGTGTAGCTGACCTTACCTTGTGTGATTGTTCCCAGGCGTGAAGGGATTTGTTCTCCTCTGCTACATGCTGGGTCAGAAGAACTGCTGTGTAGAAACGTCCTGCAGTGACATTCCCCTCAGCAGCACTGTTCTAGAGAGAGGTAAAATGAATACATGAGATTAACAGAATAAATCTTCACCCAAGGATCAAATGAACTGACACATGTAATATAGGAGACATACTATATAGTAGGCTAAATGTTTATTGTAGGCTAATTGTCTGAAACTGATTAGTACACTAAGCAAGACGATCATGTCACACAGGTGTATGTAAAGGAGAGCGTCAAATCAGACTTTGACACAGTTGATATACTGTATGCAAGGAGAAGTGTTTGCTGCAAGTAACATACGGTAGGCCTACAGGACCTCATCTCAAGATATCAAATCAAACCCAATATTTAAAAAATCCTATTGAAATGAAACTCAAGGTTTAAAGACACACAAAAGCTTTTAAATAGCCAGTACATTCCACACAACATGTCTGACCATGAAAATTAATGGCTGCACTTAGAGCAATGAGAGAGGCCACTCAAAAGTTAAGAGGAGCTTAACAGATTGCACAAAACCATGACATATGTAGTGACCGTTGGCGTTGAACAGGGGTTATGTGATACGGTAGCCTCTGGGTATTTTTGTAAAACACACTGGAGTGTTAGGGTTTATGGTCATCTACACACACACACACACACACACACACATACTGTATATGGGCGCACACATGTACACACACACAAACACCACCAACTACTCAAAACTGGTACAGATATAAGATCTTAATTTTGACCAGTTTCTCACAGCAGGAAAATAATCCTGCAGCAATAGGACATTTGGATTATTGTGTGGATTATAATTAATGGACATTTTTGCAGGGTTTGATAAATGTTTTGTTAAATTAAGTCTGACATTTTAAAGTGTAAATTACAAATTTTAGAAGCCTTTTTAAACCTTGAATACACTACACGTTTGCATTTCCTGCTGTGCAGCTACAGGGTGATCAAATTAAGATCCTACATCTGTACTTCCACTTTGACCCCTAGCATTGTTTACCCACTCGTAGACCTTATACAACTAAGCTGATACAAAGTTCCCTTCAAAACATTGACTGTCACAAGAATGCTCCCTGTCACCATCCTGTAATGCACGGTCCTTGTTGTTTAGTTTTTGGGACCTAGTGCCTGGTGTCTGGGGCCCAAGTCCTCGCCCTGGCATTACATACACACTGATTTGTCCTGTTAACCACATTGAAGTAGTTAACTTTGTGAATGATTAGCCTCACGCTGATAGGGCTAATCAAACTCCAGAGCTACATGGTCAATGGGAGGGACAAGGGGACAGGGGGATAAGGGAGGTCAAGCAAATTCTATACCATCCAAGTCAGGCAGTGCTATAACTTTACAGGAACGCTGTATGAGTTTAGGGAACGTTCTCTTTAGTACAGACTGAACATCCGAATCTTCATTCACTTCTAGTAACACGCCTTTAGGCCCTCTAGGCAGCTAACTCTGCATTCACAGTAATATAACCCATTCTATAAGAAATTCTTATCACACTGGCCTATCAGTAGGTCTACACTACACATCAATCTTAACATGACCCTGTATCTATGTCCATGATCACAGGATCACTATCAAAGGTATTAACCCCTCACTTGGCCAGAGTGTTGAAATATTTTCATGGCTATCAAATCAAATCAAATGAAGTTTATTTGTCATATGCCCAAGATACACATGGTGTACTCAGTACAATTAAATGCTTACGTGCAGGTTCACCTCTCAACTAAATGTGACAACAATAAGAATATGTTTTTTTTTTAAAATACTAATAATCTAGCGGTGAAAGGTGGACACTGCAGATGGCCAGTGAGATGTGCCTGACCCAACGGAGCCGTAAATCTAGACATTCTCAGGCACAGCCTCGGGTGCCTAACTGCTGGGATCCTGTTCGTCTGGTAATGACATTTTAGGGCCCTTTCAGCATGACATGCTGGTAGGGAATTTTGCCTGAGGGGTGTAAGGAGGGAATTCAAGGTGGTGGCCATAGAGGTGCACACACACACAAACACCCACATGTGCACAGTAGCACCCATGCATGCATATGCGTAAAATAGCTTAATCATGAACGATGTGAAAACAGAGCACCTATTTTGATGATATGGATTTAAATCCTAAGAAATGTTAGATATTTAACTCCAAGAGCACTGGAACCCTGTCTTCTCCCTCTCTCTCTCTCTCTCTCTCTCTCTCTCTCTCTCTCTCTCTCTCTCTCTCTCTCTCTCTCTCTCTCTCTCTCTCTCTCTCTCTCTCTCTCTCTCTCTCTCTCTCTCTCTCTCCCTCCCTCCCTCCCTCCCTCCCTCCCTCCCTCCCTCTCTGCCTAGCTCTGGTTCCCCACGCCACTCCACTCCCCTTATTGTTTCTTCCTTCATCTGCATAATGACGTTACACTCCTGACAATGGAGGGATAGAGGGAGGATAGAGAGGGATTACATCTACTTCCCCTTGGTCACAACCTGTTTCAGACCCACTCTATCACTCCTGGAACCTTTTCTTCAAAGACAACACTGCAATGTTGTAAAGTCAGTCAAGGGTTTCACGGTAAGAAATCTAACATGCTACTGTATCCACATACATGCACATAGGCACTGGCACAAATAGATGTGTGTGCGTGTGCAAACACACCACACACACACAAACACACACACGTGTTGAAAAGGAAGGAAAAAAGGGAAAGCCGGGGTAGATGCAGAACAACTTGACACTGGCTCGGTGATCCTGAACATGCTTTTTCTACAACACATAGTGATATAATAGTCTATAATGATTTAGATCATTCAGAACATGGTAAAAAGATGACTATTGACTATCTCTTTACTTTATTATTGAAATATTCACACAAGCTTTTGCCAGTCATCATTACTTACAATATATCATGATAAAACAGACTTCCATAATCATTCAAGTAAATCAACTACATATCTTAGGACTGTATGTTTCACAGAAATACAGGAACAATGACTGTTGGCTACACTCCTAGAAAAAAAGGTGCTATCTAGAACCTAAAAGGGTTCTTCTTCGCCCTTTGAAGAACCCTTTTTGGTTCCAGAAAGTACCCTTTTGATTCCAGGTAGAACCCTATTGGGTTCCATGTAGAACCCTTTCCCCAGAGGGATCTACATGTAACCCAAAATAATTCTGCCTGGAACCAAAAAGGGTTCTACATGGAACCAAAAAGGGTTCTCCAATGGGGACAGCTGAAGAACCCTTTTGGAACCCTTTTTACTAATAGTGTACTGTCAACATTAGAAAATCCATGAATGAGTAAGAGAGTACAAATCAGTATAGCAGAGGAGAGGAGAGGGGGATGGGGGCTATGCAAAAAAGGACTAACATTTCCATGTCCCTTAAATTAGGTGCTAAAAGCTGAGCCATCAACATCATGTTAGTGGAAATCCAGTAAAGTGCCAGACTAAACAATCTAAAATGCTCCCATACCTTCCAAGGGTTCTCGACCAGCCAGCCAGACAATACTTCGAAAACACAAAAAACGCCCCACCACCAAACACTAAATTCCACAATGCCAAATAAATAAATCACAAAGTCACGAATTGTAGTCCATTTTGGGTGATAGGTATGTCCTAAGGAATAGGAAAAGAGTGAGGAAATATCCAAGGAGGGTTGATTAATTCTCAACTGGTGTGTCCCCAAGCCATCAGCAGCTCCTTGGTAATTAAACTCCTCCACAGTATGGACAGCAAATACTCCTCCTTCCTTCAGTACAGCAGAACCCCTCTCTCTCTCTGAGTCAAACACACACACACCCAAGCACACACACATCCTCCCCCAGTCCCCTTGTCCCTCCCCTATGTTGTGCCATTTGCTGTGTGTTGAGTGAATTCTCTGAGGCCTCATTCATCTTGGCCCCTCTGACCCCCTGTAGTGACAGATGCTCTTGGAGGGCCGTCCTGCCTGGCCAGGAAACAAAGACATGGAGCAACATCCCCTCCTGCCACACGGTCACACCACGCCGACACGCGTGACCATCAGCATTTAACACGCCAACAACACAGGGGAAACCATGACACAGCAGGATGACACACTGGAGAAATGGAACTACTATACCATACAGTTCTTAGATTACCAAAGTCTAATCAAAATCACCCCCCTCCTCTTTCTTTACTTTCACCCCTGTCTCTCCCTCTCTCTCTCTCTGCCACTCCCTTTTTTTATTAGGGCCAATTTAGAGATAGGGCAACCCCAACCACTGGCAAAATGGGGACAAGAAGAATGTCAGGTCAGCTCTGTGCATTTTTTCCCTCTTGGCCGGGCTGGGACCCTGGCCCTACAGAACAGACTACAGGCCTGGGACTGGGATGGAGACTGGGACTGACCCCTGACTGGAGAGTTTTACCCCCGCTATAAATACCAAGGGCTCATCTGGTCAAAATAAATAAACTGGGGATCCACCGACCGCCACCACAAATCAACAGGCACTGGGTGGACAGATGTCAAGGATTATAGTGTCATTATAGCCTGGCTGGCTGGTCAAATGCCTCGTCATTACTAACACTGGGTCAATGGAGCGCTGGGGTGACAGATTTTCCGGAAACTAAGAAATGCATGATATGACTTAAAAGCATTTTGGGTTCATTCCGTGAAAATAAAGTATGTTATGTCATATCATGGCTAATATACTGTACAGGTAGAGACGTTTCCCTCAGCACATAAACAACATAACAATAGAACACTGTATTTTTCCAATGATATAGGGACTTTGGATACTTTTTGGGAACTAATCAATTCACCTTCTCCTCACCAGTGGTTTCCTCACACGGAATGTTCTAACTAGGCTTTTGAACATTCTAGGTTCTCACAACAATGCATTTGTAACGTTGCAATCAGATCCCGACCTATTGGCTGAGTATGAGAAAAATATAATACTCTCTCTAGCTCTCTCCCCCACTCTCTCTCTCTTCAGATCCAATGCCGCTAGAGCAAAGGGCTGTTGTGTGTCAGTGTCATTCACATCTCCACTTTCATATGACTTTGAATGCTAAATCTAAGGAGCTAACTGACGGCCAAATCAATCCTTGCTTACACTGCCTGGTTCCTGTTTTGGCTGCAATCTCACAATAGTCTTTGTTAATAATTTACGCTAGCCTCGTCCATGGAGTGACCAGTTTAAAGGTTACTATGCATAAAAACATTTCCCCAACAAGCCTGTAATCCCTATGTCTGGGTCTTGTTTTTTTCTAAACCAAGTTATTCATATCTATGTTTAAGTAAAGTTGCTGAGAATTTCTCAAGCAAACGAAGAAAATTCCCAAGTCAACACACAGCCACGTGACAGTAGAGAAGACACACTCCACTCCATACTTCGCACGGACCCCTTTTACACTTTTTCTAACATTGATATTTGACCTCATGTGGATGTGCCAATGACTACATTATAATTCTCACTCTTTAAATCCAACATTAGGGAGACTTAAAACAACCTCAAAAGAGCTATACAATATATTCACTATAACACCATCTGTCTCTTGTCTCCTTCACCTGAAACCTTCTTTACAACAGTCCATTCTTAGAAAAATGACACGCCTGAGTAAGCCAGTTGGTGAGCCATTCATAATAATCTTAACATTATTTTACTAAAATATTGGATTCTGAATATGGATTCATAATATAATTCTGTTATCCTGGATCATTAAAGAGAAATAAACAGACAGATGAAATATTAATTCAGAGGATGTTGATAACGACCATTTTGTTTAACTGTAATTCTTTCAATTTCATCTTTGCATAGCCAGGCAAGCAGTGTGACTGAGTGACTGACTTAGTCTTCAGTTCATTACTGCAGATCTAGTCAACAGTTGGTTTAATCTGTCCGTATAACTCTTCTCACCTCCTCACCAATGGTTATAGTATGTGGGCCACAGGCGGTGTGTGAGACTGCTATAAACTGGGACATTAGCCAATCAGGGCTCCATTACTCCTCACCACTCATTCATCATACACACATCGTGCATTCTATGCTGAACGTCAGGGTTTGTGTAAATTGTATTATTATACTACACAGCGTCTGTCTGTCTGTCTGTCTGTATGGACTCTATAGGCTCCAGGGGGTAGTCCATTTGAAACAGTTGTGGGAAAGAATGAAATAAATAGATGACTTGTGCACTAAGAGGAGACTAGTAACTTTAGTAAACATTACAGTTTCCTGTCTGATGTAAATCAACATATGACCAATCAAAAACTCCCATAATAAGCTTATTTCATCCAGACCAGCGGCAGCAGCAAGTTCAACCGGGGAAGAGGAGTGTCACAGTGTGATTAATCTCCCTCCAGCTCCCAGCAGCAGCTCCCTCCCTCCCTGACTTTGACACAGCAGCCACTTTTAAATAGACCCATTTGAAATGAAGATAATGAGTAAGCCCAGTGGTTTCTTTGGCTTCAAAAGAGCCCTGTGTGAGAAAACAAAAGAGCCTGGGTCTGAATGCTGGCCCTGTGGCCCTCCTTCCACCCATCCCTCACCACTGTATTGAGGGCCAGCCAAAGGGCCTGACAAAGGGGAAGTGGCCCTTCCACCCTCCACTGCCACCTGAGGAAAGATGGGTCATGTGACAGGGTGACTGGAGGACAGGTGGACAGGAGAGGGGGGATAGGGGACTGGGGGTCTCCTATCCCCTGTTGTCTTTAGATTCCAAGGGGGACAGGGGATGGTAGCCTCCATTTCTCCTCTTGTCTTCTAGATTCCCAGGGGGAAAGTTGCTTTGTCTTAGCTCAGTACTGACTCAGCTTCATTGGGTTGAATTGAGCACATTGCAGCTTTGACTGACTCCAATGACTGACTCATTATTACACCTGATAGGTGTTGCAATACTTAATTGATACAAGTATAACACGTTCAAAAGAAAATGTTCCGAAAAAAATAACAACAATTTGAGAATCAATCGAATGTGAACCGCAATATTGACTCCGTGCCGAGGTCAAAACATGCATTCAGACCTATACATTTAGACCTGATGTTAACACTATGTGGAGAGGGTCATTCTGCTTTAGCAAAAACACATCGAAATGAAGATACACTGAAACAGAGTCAATGACTACGGAAGTAAAATGTTATTGTAGAAGTGAGTGAGATGAGGGATCAGTATCAGGTTTGTAGGAGAGAAAGGAGAGCCGAGGTGTTAAACGGGACAGCGTGTCTGAAGACCTGCTGCATGAAACAACAAGATGGCAAAACAACAACAACAAAAGTCCCTCACCGAGCCCCGTTGCACCTTCTTCTCTCCCATGTTGGCTACCTCCACGGTGTGAGGTGTGACACAGTCACTTACTAGCCGGGTGGCAGCTTGTCCCCCTGCTATAATCCCCCTCCCCCTAGGCTGAGCCAGGCCACGCAAACAAAAGGCAGCCAGCAGCAGCATTCCAGATGAATGCCATAGCTGATGTCGACAACAGCAGCACAGAGAAAAGAAAAGAGAGCTCAACCAGGCCAGGGCCAGGAAAGTGGGACAAGAGCCTGGGGCTGTAGGGGTGGTGGGTGGTGGGGTGGATTAGCCAGTGGGGACTATAAAGGGGAGTGAACTAGGGTTTAAGGCCTGTTGTGACGGAGGGGCTGGGGAAGGGCTGATGGGGGGCTGGGGGAGGCGGACAAAAGGAGCATTTGGGCAGATGAAGAAGTCATCATCATTAAGCCACTGCAAGTTTACTGTCCAGTTATAAAAGTCATTTCAAAATTAGGAGGTTAGGGGGTGCGTGTGAAAGGGGAGAAGGGCTCAGAGTGGCTGAGAAGGCCTGGGGGCGGGGCAGATGAGAGCTGTGGCCTGTGGTTGTGAGGGACTCTGTGGGACTGGGGCGCCAATTCATTAGGGGCACAGCCCAGCCTTTGTGTTTGCACCAGGTTGATTGGAGTGCTGACCTTGCCTCCCAGCCTGCCTTGCACACTCTAATCTGGCTCAGTGGAGGATGAGTCTAAGGGTAGGGCATTTAACCTTCAACTAAATCCCAGCCTCAGCCACAGCAGACAAAGATCAGCATCATTTATTATCAAAGGCTTGCCTAAACAGCCGCTATTAGGACGGTATAGATGCTATACAACTGATACACAGAGCTGAAAAACTATGTTCTGTCCCCTTAGGAGTAGTTGCCAGCTATAGGTGAAAAGTCAGTTTTTGGTTATATCTGATTCTGAAGAGCATAGAATAGAATAATGTTTTTGGTTGACAATTTTGGTGTCATTTCTTTGCATGACAGAAAAAAACATTGAAACTTTTTACACTGTTCACCATATTGTGGGAGAAAGGGCACATTCTAGGCAGCTAAATCTAAAATAATTGTAAGATTACAACATTTATTTAGATACACAAAAATTCCTTATCAAAATAGAGTTGTAGGATCTTAATTTGATCACCTTGTTGCAGGAGAACTTTCTAGCATTGCAGGAAATGTAAAACTTGTAGTGTATTTGAGTTTAAAAAGGCTTCTGAAGTTTTTAATTTCCACTTAGAAATGTCAGATTCAACCCCAACAACAATTTTAGATTAATTATAATCCACATAATAATTCACATTTCCTATTGCTGCAGGATAAGTTTCCTGCTGTAGTAAACTGGCTTAAATTAAGATCCTTCATCTGTACCACACTTGACCCATCTTAGTTTTACTATGTTAAAGAGTGACTGCTGATGAAATGCAACTTCTCATTTTGAAAACGGCCTATGTGGCATCGAATCAGAAACATTTATTGTAGTGTCAAAATTGACTACAAAGTGTAAATAGGATAATTTTGGTCATAAAGTCAGTCTCGTCCAAAACAGAGATTTGCGAGATAATATGAAAAAATGTTATGTCATGGAATGAAGGGTACCGTAACAGTTTTCCTTGGGTTGGGTTTATTTAAATCCTGCCCACATGCCCAAAGCTGGCAGCACCCAAGTAATCATCAATTCGGAGTGAAGCTGCACGCAACCCGATCATAATGCCCATTGTCAACTAAGTTGACATTCTATATCCCTATGGGGCTAGTTAGGGACCATCAGTAAATTACACAATGTACATAAGACAACACAAAAAAAAATTAATAGCTCAACATTTAAATGAAAAACTCAAATCACCTACAAATTGTAGAAATTCAAATACGAATATTGAAAGCATTTAATGACACAACTAAAACTAAAAAAATCTCATTTACATTGTGTAATTTATTGACAGTCCCTAACTAGCCCCAGCGATAGGCTATCCAATGTCAAACCAACTTTGCCATGGTCGCACACCAGCTGGCTGAAGCTAATTGCCAAAAGAAGTTGGCTAACACTAGCTAGCCTAGGCGACTTCATGACACAATACCTGGATAGACTGTTTCACGTTATCTAGAAGGGTGAGTGACTGTAACTGTGTACTGTTTTGGCAGAGAGAATGTACAAACGCTTGCCACGTTCGAACACACACACAAGAGACACCCACATAAACCCCCCACAAGACAACTCTTGTTTGGCCTCAGTCATGGCCAAATCAGGAAGCTCAGCCCCCTTTAAATGTGAAAAAAAACATACAACATTTTCCCTTAGTGTTCTTTTTCAACAACGAAAATGTCTGCTTTAATTTAATTTGAGGCCTGGCAGACAAACTCAATCAATGTGGGGAATTACTGATAATTTACAATGCTCGCTGAGAAGGCCTAATAAAACGGAAGCCCTGCGAGTGAACCCACACTGCATTTTACAACGCTGCTGAGCCATGGCTGAACACCAGTTCAACTATCTGAACAAGAGAAAAGGACATAGAACCTTTGGCCCTTGGATTATTTTTGTATTTATGGAGTTATTCAGAGCTGCCATATTGAAAGTAAACAATGAGTTCCAGTTTACCCATCTGTCCTTAGTAATGGTTCTTACATAGGCCAAAAGTATACACAAAGGAAAAACAATCATATTTCAGAAATGTTTTGTTAAATTACAATAATATTTTTCTACATTTTCTTGGAAGGACATGCTTGTTTCATTTAAGTCTTTCTACTGTTAACAGTTCTACTATAGTAGGCCTACAACTGTAATAACTACCACTACATGATATGTCAAAGTACTACTGCTGCATAGTACTTCATCTACTACATAGTGTTATTAATAAGACTCATATAAGTTATTCACATTTAACCCAGATAATAAATAAAAATACAAACCTCTTCTTCCTGTACAAACTCACTGGTACCTATCTAATCACTCCTTTCACATAACAGGAGATGACAGGAGAAAATGAACATAGCTCAGATACTCACTTTAGTGGTTTATGTACCCTGATAGCATCATCACAGCTAGCATCTCCATTTGGGCATCTGGTCAACACCTCACTGCTCATCCCCTCCCTAAACCCTAAACTTTTAATGGTTAGTTTGACCAAACCCTGTCCTTCAATTGCTATTTAGACAGGCCTATTTGTTATGGGGTGTAAAAGGGGAACTCTAAAGCCATGGATCATGTGGGGTGGAGGGCAATATTATCAAAACACTTGGTCTTATCAGATGACAGGAGGGAGCAGTAAGGGGTCGAGTTCCATTTCTGTGAAGAGGACAGGCCTGGCCTGCACCACACCTCAACCACTAACTGCATTTTGCTATTATATCTCATATCTATCAGTATAGGATAGCTAATATCAGTATATCCAGTTGCACACAAAGCAGAATCTATCGAAGATGTTAACACATTGGTCATGATTATTGATTTTTTTCTAGTGCTGAGCGATTAACCGACATTTCGTTTTTTTGTGGTTATTAAACAACTAATTGACCGACGACGTCGGTTTGATTACTTGAATTCCATTTAGTTCTGATTTTTTGTGAGCCCAACGAACCGTTTCTCTAGAGAGAAATCAAATCATTCATTGAAAGAAATCAAGTCAAGAACTATGTGGTACGCTGGACTAAACAGAGTTTTCATTAAGCAAATGTTTATCCTAGTTCAGCTCAGAAACGTGGTAATTAACTACAATGACCATAATGGCCAGTTTTTTCCCAGCTCAGACGGATCAGAGAGGAAGAAGTGAAGCGAGAGGTTTCACTCTGGCCAAAATCTGTCCAAAATAAGCCCAATGCATTTCTATGGGCTTGATTTGGACCTAAGCTTGCCTGCCTTCCCGCCTTTAGGAAAATGACTCCCATTGTTAGGGCGGAGACATGAGCATCTCGTCATTATATATAGATCTCTGGACTGATATACTTTTACGCCTGCTATGTTAGGTTAGATACACACAGACCACATGAGAGAGGAATGTACACAACACAACGACGAGAGGGACAGAGACATTCCATGAAAGTATGCCTAATCTACTTTGAAGAAATAGTACAATTATATCGTCAGACAGCTCTGCAGCATACTTAGGTAGGCTAGCTAAATAGGATGACTAAAGACAGTACAGTATGGGGAGCACACAATGTTAGATGGCCTGGCTGGCTGGCTGACTGCTACTGTCTGAACAGAAATGAGTTGATTACTTTAATAATTATAAGGAATTAAAAATAATAAAGTCATAAAAAAGATATATACACAACTGAAATATTGTATAATTTCATAGTAATTTTCAATTTTTCTATTGATGTCTACCCAATGTGGACCTTATCATAGACAATGGAATATTTTCAATGTTTTGGCAATTGAATGTTCACGATTTTTGGCTTTGGAATTTCCATTAAAAAGCTATAAAATCATAGCAACGTCATTATTTCATAATGCATTTCATGTTTACAAAAATAATCAAAATCGAAACTGTGATTATTTTTTACAAATCGAACCGAAAGTATCACTCAAATATCCAGACAACCCCTTCCCTTTTAAAATGCTGAAAGACAGAGTATCTAACCACTTTTCAGCACAATTAAACTCGATGAAAAATGCCTTTCAAAAAGATACAGAAAGAAAGAAAGAAAGAAAGAAAGAAAGAAAGAAAGAAAGAAAGAAAGAAAGAAAGAAAGAAAGAAAGAAAGAAAGAAAGAAAGAAAGAAAGACAGAAAGAAAGAAAGACAGACAGAAAGAACAGGACACCTCACTGAATAGGACCCCTCCACCCATTCTTTCTGTCCTCCCCCTAAAGTCCCAAAGCCACCTTGAATTCATTTGAGTGACACATTGACAAAGAACGTCCTTAATGTCCTAAGGAAAGAGCCCTCTACCCCCTCCCCTCCTTCCCCCCTCTTTACTTCCTTGAGGGGCGATCAGCTGTATCTATCATGCCTCTCTTCCTGACCTCCAGGCGCCTCTGCTGCATCAGCGCTGACACACACACAAACACCACACACACACAAACACACCCCACTCTCTCCCGATTAATAATAAGTAGCCATGTTGTCCCTGGTGACAAGGTTCACACTTTAAATCCCATTCCCCCTAGCTGACCACAGCACAGCCAGGACCCACGGTGGTCACAGTGGCAGCAGGGCTTCTCCTCTCTTCTTCTTTTTGTTTTACCGGGACAATGGTGGCCGGCGAGGCCTTTGTCAGGCCCTGACACAAACACAAACCTCACTGATGAGAAAAGTGACAGTAAACCCATTCAGGCATAGTGGCCACTTCTTCAACTGTATTGATCCTGCGGGAGACAGGATATTTTCCCGGCAGATGTGCCAGTCAGGGCTGAGAGGAGCTGAGCTGAGCTGAGGCTCTCTCTGTGGGTCTTGGTGTGGATTGAGAGGATAAAGATGGGGGTTAATTAGTTACTAAGCTCTGAAAGGTGTTGATAATGGCCAAATAAAACACCAGTTAAGATGTGTTGTTGTTCTCTTTGATCATGCTACTTACTATTTCCCTCTTTGCTCCTTTGCAGAGTTTCTAAAATGTTAAATGGATGACACTGTTCATACAAAAGCAGTGGTTGAAACATAATTTCAAAACCTGCAGGATTTGAATAATACAGAATGTACTGTAGACATAACAACGACAACGTGGTTTATATTATAACCTCATCTGCACTCTGTCCAACACATCTGAATAGGACATTCTGTTGAGGGATGGTGGAACTCTTCAACCCAGAAACAGGCAGTTGGCTAGGTTCTAGTTCCAGTGCATCAAAACGGAGAGCGAGAGAGAGAAAGAGAGAGGGAGAGAGAAGGAAAGAGAGAGACGCCAGCTGAGATCCATAAACTTGCCCAGTAACAGGACTTATCTCAGGTTAGAAGGCTGGGAGAGAGAGGAAGAGAAAGTGAGAGAGAGAGTTCTCAATTGGTACAAAAAATATAGAGTACTGCACACACTACAATTACTTAGATTTAAAAATAAGCTGGACACCTAAATGAGGCAGTGAATGAACTGAGAGAGAAAGCACGCAGGGCATTCAACACCATTAAAAAACAAATTCAAATGTAAATACCTTTAAAATGTGGCTAAAACAAATTGAATGTGTCATTGAATCAATTGCACTTTATGGCAGCGAGGTGTGGGGTCCACTTGCAAAACAAGATTTGAAACACCCCATTGAAACCCTGAATGCAGAGTTCTGTAAGATTCTCCTACATATCCAGAGGAAAACTACAAACAATGCATGCAGTATAGAACTAGGCCAATATCCACTAATACGAGCAATTAAGTTTTGAAAACATCTCAAATACAGTGACCACCTCTCATATCATTACAAAGCCTTGCAATGCCAAGAGCTGAGCAAAGAAAAGTCCCCTGGTGGTCTTGGGGCTGAGTTCACAAACTTGTTCTACTAACACACTGAAGCCTCGGGACCAGACCATCCAATCAATCAGAATAAACCAACTTACAACACAGTCTAAACAAAACTATATTACCTATTGGGAAACACAAGCACAAAGCAAAATGCAGTGCTATCTGGCCCTAAATCGACAGTACACCATGGCAAACTATTTGACAATGGTTACTGATCAAAACCTTAGAAAAACCTTGACAAAGTACAGGCTCAGTGAGCACAGCCTTGCCATTGAGAAGGGTAGACACAGGAAAACCTGGCTCCCTGTAGAGGAAGGGCTGTACAACTACTGCACCACAGCAGAACCCGAGACAGAGCTGCATTTTCCTGACAAAATGTAAAAAATATAAAACAATTAGAGAGTGTAATTTCCCCAAATGTGAAACTCTTATTCAAGGTTTCAAAGACCTCTCTGATGAGAATAGGTTACCAGTCCTGTTGGGGGAAGACGCAGAGAGCTGTGGGTTGGCAAAGCACTACATTGCTGTCTGACATAAAATGAGGGACAGTGTCTGACAGACCAACCAACCTGCACATGTCCTCTATGCCATTGTTATTCTTACAGTTTTTCTCAATTGCTAAAACACTAAAACCCATTGGCTGAACAAAGTTCTCAGTTGCCTGGACTCATTTAGCTAATTATGCAGTCTGTTGTCAATACCTTAAACCATTTCACATGGTAAAACACAATTTGCAGATCTCACTTAGACTTTTCAGCAAAACTCTAAACACATTCTCATTCTCAAAACACATTCTGCACTCTAATGCACATGTCATCCATACTGGTAAACACAAGTGGCAACAATCAAATACAAATAGAGAACATATGTCATTGATTGAACACAACCACTCAAAATTTATTTAACCTGTTTCAAATGATGCGACACAACCAATATAAGCCAGTTTAGAGAGCAAACAGGTTGTTGAAGGTGGGAAGGAGAAAGTCTGAGAATGGATAGAAGAAACAATGTGAGAGGACGAGGACGAGTGCGTATGCGAGGTGGGCGACGAGGAGGAAGAGGAGGAGGAGGGCAAGAAAGAGGAAGAGGAGGACGAAGAGGAAGAGGAAGACAAAGAGTGGAAATATCTGTTGAAATTCGAGCAACAGTCATAGACCATGTTCTTGTCCATGGACTGACAATGAGGGAAGCAGGACTTAGAGTGCAACCCAATTTGAGCCGATTTTCTGTGTCCACCATAGTAAGGACATTCAGAGAAGAGAACAGGTACAGTATGCTACTGTATTTTTGTAATTGCAAATTTACTGTACTACACTATATGCAGCTGTTTCAATAGACATTTGTAAAGTGAATCACTGTATGTATTGTACTGCATGAATATGTTTTGTAACTGCACAACTACTTTTTGTAGAATTGCAAGGCTGCCACATGCAGGTGGAAGGACAGCTATATTCACTCGGGAGCAAGGGGCCGTTATAGCTGGCATGGTCCTTCAAGATAATGCAATATGAATCAGAAAAATCCAGGAACGAGTGATACAAGACAACACACACTTCCAGGGAATCGACAGTGTGAGCATTTCCACAATTGACTGTGTCCTCCATCGTAACAGGATGCGAATGAAACAAGTATACAGAGTACCTTTTGAGCGCAACTCACCAAGGGTGAAAGAACTGCGAGCTCAGTATGTGCAAGTAAGTGTACATTCAGAAACATTTACTGTAATCCAGATTGTCTACAGTACTAACACATACTATGTGAATGACATTACTCTTCAGTACATACAATATATGTGAATCAGAAGTGCATACAGTAGGCCTAATTGTCCTCTACAGTAGAGCACTGTCTCTGTACGACTTACAAAATCCTACCTACAGTATATTGTATTTCTACACAGACAATATTTGACTTGGAATCCTTGGACAGACCCCATGAGTTCATCTTTGTCAATGAAGCAGGCTTCAATCTAACAAAGAGGAGAAGGAGAGGCCAAAACATGATTGGACAGCGGGCCATTGTTGAAGTCCCTGGTCAACGAGGTGGCAATGTCACAATCTGTGCTGCTATCAGCAACCATGGTGTTCTACATCACCATGTTACACTCGGACCATATAACACCCAGCACCTTCTAAGATTTATTGCCAATCTAAGATATATTTTATTTGAGCAGCAGGTTCAAGAGCAGCAGGGTCAAGAGCTAAATGAGAATCCCATTCCCACCTATGTGATAGTGTGAGACAAAGTCAGTTTCCACCGAGCTGCTCAAGTAAGGGAATGGTTTAACATCAATGGGCAGTTTATGAACTTGTACCTCCCTCCATACTCGCCTTTCCTGAATCCGATTGAGGATTTTTTTCCCCTCTTGGAGATAGAACAACCCTACACCAGAATAAATCTGCTGCAAGCCATGGATTTAGCCTGTGGTGATATAGGTGAGGAATCATGTCAGGGACAATATTGCTTGTGATGTCGACGAAGTGCTCTGGCATGACCCAGCCCAAAGACAAGAAGAAGCACATTGATCATTTTTCATTTGTTAACAGTACTGACTGCTCAATAGATTTTGACTGGTTGCAGGTTCATATCAACAAAGAACAAGAATTACAGTATCACAGAGACAAAGGACAAGTTTGTGAGATGCAGGGTACAGTACTGTAAAAATAGGGGTACAAGGAGGAGGAAGAACAAAAAACAAAATTGCAAAGAGCAAAGCAGAGTAGTAATTTCTGATCAATTTTGAGCTACTATGATAGAACATGTTTTCGTTCATCAAAAGACAATGACGGAAAAATATGAAATTTGTTTTGAGATTAAAAATGTACTTCTCCCTGAGAACTGTATGTTTTGAACAATGTGTTTTCTATTTGTCGGTGTATTGTTTAATGACTGCTTGAGAGTGTATATCATTTTGATCACTTTGTTTATGATTTGAGAGCAGTGTTTGATTTTGAACACAGGTAAAACTGTTTTGAGGTGAATGTTTCATTTTGCGAGAGGAGTCAGAGGTTTTGTAAATAGTGCTTGAAGATGAGGTTTTGTGTTTAATGTTTTCAGGAAATGGAGCAAGGTTTCAGAAATTGTGTTTTAGCAATTGAGAAAAACTGTATTGTCCATTGTATGGTTATTATTCCCCTTGATTGTTGTTGTTACTGATTTTCCCATTGACAGTCTTGATTATATTATTATTTTAATTATGTTAATATTGTAAATGAATCACTTAATCTCCAAAGTACGCTTTGGCAATATGGACATTGTTACGTCATGCCAATAAAGCAAATTGAATTGAATTGAGAGAGAGAGGGAGAGAGAGAGAGAGAGAGAGAGAGAGAGAGAGAGAGAGAGAGAGAGAGAGAGAGAGAGAGCGAGATCAGCCCGTGCCCCTGCTCTTCCCAGGTAAATATTTGGTCACCTTCTTATCAAAGTAGGGAGCTGAGAGTTTGGATGCCCTCTGCAACCAGGAGAACATTATACAAAACAGTCAAAACACCTCAAAACAAGACATGGTATCAAGAACAAGATAAAACTAGCTGAAACGAGCCACTTACGATTCACAACATGGCAGTTTCTTGTCATTGTTGCTAGCTATCTGGCCATCCAGAATCACAACAACACAGACTTCAGCCCCATTGAAGCGTGCACATCATTTCCGTGACGTTGTCAGTTAACCCATCTATAATCCAAGGAAAAAGTCAGCCTCCCAGTTGGATGGGTTTATCTGTAGACTCATTTTGGTGGCCAGAGAGAGAGAAAAAGAGAGAATGAGAGAGCTGAGAGAGCGAGAGAGAGAGAGATACAGAGTGGGCTGACTGGCTGGGTTCTGGTCACCATGGCCTTGAACAATCTGTGACAGCCCACAGCAGGCTCAGCCTTCTGCCAGAGGCCCTCTCTCCCCTCCTCTCCTCTCCTCTCCTCTCCCACAGTCACACTGCCCTGCCTTGGTAGGCCTGACACTGTCATGACCTTGGGCTTAAGTACAAGTGTTTGTGTGGGGGGGGGGGGGGCATTGTTTGCGTGTGCGTGCGTGTGCGTGCGTGTGCGCTCGCGTGCGTGTGTGTGTGAGGGTCTGAGCATGGGGGCAGGAGCCAGGCCTCATAATAACACAGCTGCAATGTTGCTAAAAAAGTTGGTGAAACGCTTAAAGCACAGAACAGCTTTCGTCCCTCAGCCAATAAAAAAAATACAATGCCATGACCTTAGCTTTACCCTCGTATTGTCAATATCTAGTACACAAACTGTGCTTTGTAAGAGAATTGAGTGGACAGGAGTGGACTGTCACCTGTAGATTATAAATGAACTTCAGGAGACAGAAGAGGGAGCACGCCCCCGTTCACATCGATGGGGCTGCAGTGGAGAGGGTCAAAAGCTTCAAGTTTCTTGGCGTGCACATCACTGAGGACCTGAAATGGTCCCACCACACCGACACAACAGTGAACTTCCACAGATGCACCATTGATGGTATTGATGCACCATTGATGGTTCCACAGATGCACCATTGATTGTCTGGTACGGCAACCGCACCACCCTCAATCAAATGGTTCTCCAGATAGTGGTGCAGTCAGCCCAACACATCACCGGGGGTACGCTGCCTGCCCTCCAGGACATTTACAGCACTTGGTGTCAAAGGAAGGCCAAGAAGACCATTAAGGACCTCAGCCACCCGAGCCACCCGAGCCACGGTATGTTCACTCTGCTACCATCTAGCAGACAGAGACGGCACAGTTGCATCAGAGCCAGGGCCGAAAGACTGTGAAACAGCTTCTATCACCTGGGCCCAGTTTTTCAAAAGTTATTTATCCAGATTTCACCTGTCGAATTGGATTAAATGCATAGAAATATAATGAATAGAACGGGTGTTTTCTACTTGGATTATTATTTCTTGATTTATTGTTAGGATATTTTTTATTATTGAGTATTTGTATTGTATTTGTGAGACATTCTACTGCTGTGAGAGTGTGATTTGAAGGAGTCAGGCGCAGGAGAGTAATTCACAGAATACAGAGTTTATTCCGTAGGACACAGTTACGCTGGATAGTGTCAACAGCACAGGGCGTAATACAGGCGCACTGGAACACAATACAGGCACACGGGGAGAAATAACCCTGGCAATACAAAGTACAGGCACACTCATCTTCACATAAAACAATCAAGGACAAGGGGGCAGAGGGAACACTTATACACGGACTAATGAAGGGATATGAACCAGGTGTGTGTAATTGACAAGACAAGACAAATGGAATGATGATATATGGAGCGGCAGTGGCTAGTAAGCCGGTGACGACGAACGCCGAAACCTGCCTGAACAAGGATGGGAGGCAGCCTCGGCGGAAGTCGTGACAGTACCCCCCCCCTTGACGTGCAGCTCCAGCAGCGCGCCTCCCCCGGCCTCAGGGATGGCTAGGAGGACGTGGAGCAGGGCAAGCCGGATGGGGACGGTGGAAATCCGCAACAGGGAGGGATCGAGGATATCCCTCACCGGGACCCAGCACCGTTCCTCCGGACCGTACCCTTCCCACTCCACGATGGAACAGACAGAGTATGCCAGGGCCCCCTCGATGTCCAGAGGAGGTGGAGGGACCTCCCACACCTCAGACTCCTGGAGCGGACCAGCCACCACCGGCCTGAGGAGAGACACAGGGGTTAATACGGTAATCAGGGGGAAGTAATAACCTATAGGTGACCTCGTTGATTCTCCTCAGGACTTTGAACGGTCCCACAAACTGCGGGCTCAGCTTCCGGCAGGGCAGGCGGAGGGGCAGATTCCGGGTCGAGAGCCAAACCCTATCCCCCGGTACGGAGACCGGGGCCTCACTGCGGTGGCATTCAGCGTTGGACTTCTGATGACGCACGGCGCATTGGAGGTGAACGTGGGCAGCGTTCCACGTCTCCTACGCGCGCCGAAACCAGTCATTCATCAAACCGTAGGGCATCATCAGGTATTCATAATGCCCCGTGGTTGTGCATTGATTCGATCACTGACGGAATGAGGGGGAGAGGATAACTAAATCTTACCGTCTCCTTGTTCAGTGGTCAATAATCAATGCAAGGGCGCAGACCACCTTCTTTCTTCTTCACAAAGAAGAAACTCAAGGAGGCGGGTGATGTGGAGGGACGTATATACCCCTGGCGCAGGGACTCGGCAATGTATGTTTCCATAGCCGCCGTTTCAGCCTGCGACAGTGGGTTGTCACGGTTTCTGCCGAGGCTGCTCCTTCTCCTTGTTCGGGCAGGCTTCGGCGGTCGTCGTCCCCGGAGTACTAGCTGCCACCGTTCGTTGTTTCTGTGTTCGTTTGGTTTGGTCTGTTTTGGTACACCTGTTTCTCATTTTGTCTTGATTATGTGTCCTTTAAGTTCTCGTTGTTTCTGTCTTGTGGTTGTGTGTAGTTGTTCATTGTCAGCAGGTGTTTCCATGTCAGTTTGTGCTCTATTTCTGTAGAGAGTCCGCACTGTTGTGCGTGTTTTGTTTTATACGCTGAGTGCGTTATTTATCTTGTGCCTCCGGCTCTGTTTGTAGCCGTTCATTCTGTGGACTTTATTAAAGTATTTTGGACTACTTCTGTATCCTGCATCTGATTCCCACACCACACCTACGCCCGCTTTGACAGGGGTACACATGACTCCTGGGAGGTACAGCGTCTAAGCAGAGGTTTATCGCGCAATCCCCCACCCGATGAGGTGGTAACTTGGTAGCCTGCGTTTTAGAGAACGCATGCGCCAAATCGAGGTAATCGGGGGGAATGCGCACGGTGGAGGTACTGTCTGGACTTTCCACCGTGGTTGCACCAACGGAAACACCTAGACACCTACCCCGACACTCTTGCGACCACCCCGTGAGAACCCTCTGCTGCCATGAGAAAGTGGGGTTGTGAAGTGCAAGCCAAGGGAGACCTAATACCACAGGGAAAGTAGGAGACTCAATAATATAAAAAGTGACCTGCTCACAATGTGTCTCCTGGGTAATCATGGTGACATGTGCAGTAACCTCCTTAACAAACCCGGACCCTAATGGTCGACTATCAAGTGCTCTGATGGGAAGTGGAATGGATAGGGGAACCAATGAAATGTCTAGCCGGTGTGAGAATGCCCTGTCCATAAAGTTCCCAGCCGCACCTGAATTGACTAGCGCCTTACACTGGGGAACTACCATGTGATCGGGAAAGTAGATGGGTTGGGTACAGTGCGCAGCAGAGGGCTCTGAACAAGTGTGGGTGTTCGATACCTGGGGTGATGCCTCCCGAGTGGCGCAGTGGTCTAAGGCACTGCATCGCAGTGCTAGCTGTGCCACTAGAGATCCTGGTTCGAATCCAGGCTCTGTCGTAGCCGGCCGCGACCGGGAGACCCATGGGGCGGCGCAAAATTGGCCCAGTGTCGTCCAGGGTAGGGGAGGGAATGGCCGGCAGGGATGTAGCTCAGTTGGTAGAGCATGGCATTTGCAACGCCAGGGTTGTGGGTTCGATTCCAGTATAACAAATACAAAATATGTATGCACTCACTAACTGTAAGTCGCTCTGGATAAGAGCGTCTGCTAAATGACTAAAATGTAAATGTGATGCGAGAGTGCCCTGCCTTCCGTCTCCAGATCCAAAAGAGCGCTGACGACAACGTGTGGTGTACTGTCCCTTCGTGTGACACTGTCGCTGTCGTCCTCCGCTCTCTCGGATGGCGGTTCCACCCAGTTCCATCGGCTCGGGAACCGAGTCTGCTGGGGTGGGAACGGGCAGACCCCTTCCAGGACGTCCTCTGGCTGCCAGCATGTTGTCCAAACGAATGGCCATGTCCACCAGTTGCGCGAAGGACTCCAAACACGACGAGTGGAGTTTAGACCAAAAAGCTCTATTTTTGTCTCATCAGACCACATGACCTTCTCCCATTCCTCCTCTGGATCATCCAGATGGTCATTGGCAAACTTCAGACGGGCCTGGACATGTGCTGGCTTGAGCAGGGGGACCTTGCGTGCGCTGCAGGATTTTAATCCATGACGGCGTAGTGTGTTACTAATGGTTTTCTTTGAGACTGTAGTCCCAGCTCTCTTCAGGTCATTGACCAGGTCCTGCCGTGTAGTTCTGGGCTGATCCCTCACCTTCCTCATGATCATTGATGCCCCACGAGGTGAGATCTTGCATGGAGCCCCAGACCAAGGATGATTGACCGTCATCTTGAACTTCTTCCATTTTCTAATAATTGCGCCAACAGTTGTTGCCTTCTCACCAAGCTGCTTGCCTATTATCCTGTAGCCCATCCTAGCCTTGTGCAGGTCTACAATTTTATCCCTGATGTCCTCACACAGCTCTCTGGTCTTGGCCATTGTGGAGAGGTTGGAGTCTGTTTGATTGAGTGTGTGGACAGGTGTCTTTTATACAGGTAACGAGTTCAAACAGGTGCAGTTAATACAGGTAATGAGTGGAGAACTGGAGGGCTTCTTAAAGAAAAACTATCAGGTCTGTGAGAGCCGGAATTCTTACTGGTTGGTAGGTGATCAAATACTTATGTAATGCAATAAAATGCAAATTAATTACTTAAAAATCATACAATGTGATTTTCTGTATTTTTGTTTTAGATTCCGTCTCTCACAGTTCAAGTGTACCTATGATAAAATGACAGACCTCTACATGCTTTGTAAGTAGGAAAACCTGCCAAATCGACAGTGTATCAAATACTTGTTCTCCCCACTATACCTGTCAAGGGGTGCTGAAGGTGGGTGTGGTGCATGAATCAAGTGCAGGACGCAGAAGCTCAGTCCAAAAGACTTTAGTGCAATAATCACGTAGAAAATAAGCACAATAAGCCCGAAGGCGAAATAACGGCGCACACAGGCGTCAAACAAACGGCGCACTAACATGTGCGAAAAACCTCTCCAAAACACTGGAGGGAAGTACGTAGCTCCAACAAGAAACAGAAGAGCAATCACACACAAAGACAAACACACACAACGAGAACTAAATAGGACACTAACGAGGACTAACAAGACACAGGTGTACAACATCAAGACAAAACCAAACGAACATGAAACATAGATCGGTGGCAGCTAGTACTCCGGGGACGACGACCGCCGAAGCCTGCCCGAACCAGGAGGAGGAGCAGCCTCGGCCGAAACCGTGACAGTACCCCCCTTGACGCGCGGCTCCAGCCGTGCGCCCGACCCCGGCCTCGGGGACGACCAGGAGGACGCGGAGCAGGGCGCGCGGGATGGTCCCGTGGAACTCCGACAGGAGAGATGGGTCTAGGATGTCCCTCCGCGGCACCCAGCACCGCTCCTCCGGGCCGTACCCCTCCCACTCCACGAGGTACTGGAGACCCCCCATCCGGCATCTTGAGTCCAAGATGGACCGAACGGTGTACGCCGGAGCCCCCTCGATGTCCAGTGGGGGCGGAGGAGTCTCCCCTATCTCATTGTCCTGGAGTGGACCAGCTACCACCGGCCTGAGAAGAGACACATGGAATGAGGGGTTAATATTTTTATACTCAACAGGTAGATGTAACCTATAACACACCTTGTTCAATTTTCTCAAGATTCTAAAGGGTCCCACAAACCGCCGACCCAGCTTCCGGCAGGGCAGGCGGAGGGGTAGGTTTCTGGTAGAGAGCCAGACTCGATCTCCGGGTGCGTACACCGGCCCCTCACTGCGGTGGAGATCGGCGCTCGCCTTGTGACGAAGGACGGCCCGCTGCAGGTGGACGTGGGCAGCGTTCCACGTCTCTTCCGAGCGCCTCATCCAATCATCCACCGCAGGGGCCTCGATCTGGCTCTGCTGCCAAGTTGCCAGAACCGGCTGGTAACCTAACACACATTGGAAGGGGGTTAGGTTGGTAGAGGAGTGGCGGAGAGAGTTCTGGGCCATCTCGGCCCAGGGAATGTACCGTGCCCACTCCTCCGGCCGGCCCTGGCAATACGACCTCAGAAACCTACCCACATCCTGGTTGACACGTTCTACCTGCCCGTTACTCTCCGGGTGGTACCCTGAGGTAAGGCTAACCGAGACCCCCAAACGCTCCATGAACGCTCTCCAAACACGGGAGGTAAACTGGGGGCCTCGATCAGACACTATATCCTCGGGTACCCCGTAATGCCGGAAGACGTGGGTAAATAGGGCCTCAGCGGTCTGTAGGGCAGTAGGAAGACCCGACATAGGGAGAAGACGACAGGCCTTAGAGAACCGGTCCACAACGACCAGGATGGTGGTATTCCCCTGAGAGAGGGGAAGGTCTGTCACAAAATCCACCGAGAGGTGGGACCATGGTCGTTGTGGAACGGGCAGGGGTTGTAACTTACCCCTGGGCAGATGTCGGGGCGCCTTACACTGGGCGCACACCGAGCAGGAGGAGACATAAACCCTCACATCCCTAGCCAAAGTGGGCCACCAGTATTTAGTGCTAAGGCAATGCACTGTCCGGCCAATACCCGGATGTCCAGAGGAGGGTGACGTGTGAGCCCAGTAAATGAGTCGATCCCGAATCTCGAGCGGAACGTACTTCCGACCCTCAGGACACTGTGGAGGGCTGGGGTCGGTACGCAACGCTCGCTCGATTTCGGCCTCCCACACCACCGGTGCCACAAGGCAAGACTCCGGTAGTATGGGAGTAGGCTCAACGGACCTCTCCTCCGTGTCATACCGCCGGGACAGCGCATCTGCCTTACCATTCTGGGACCCAGGGATGTACGTGATTTTAAATACGAACCTGGTGAGAAACATACTCCATCGAGCCTGGCGAGGGTTCAGTCTCCTCGCTACCCGGATGTACTCCAGGTTCCGATGGTCAGTCAAAATGAGGAAAGGGTGTTGAGCCCCCTCAAGCCAATGCCTCCACACCTTAAGGGCTTGAACTACAGCTAACAGCTCCCTGTCCCCAACGTCATAGTTACGCTCCGCCGGGCTGAGCTTTTTTGAGTAAAAAGCACAGGGGCGGAGTTTAGGTGGTGTGCCGGACCGTTGAGAGAGAACGGCCCCTATACCAGCCTCAGACGCGTCTACCTCAACCTGAAAGGGTAATGCGGGATCCGGATGCGCCAGCACCGAGCCGACGTAAACAGGTCCTTCAGTCTCCTAAAGGCCCTGTCCGCATCAGCTGACCACTGCAGGCGCACCGGACCCCCTTTCAGAAGGGACGTGATGGGAGCTGCCACCTGTCCAAAACCCCGGGTAAACCTCCGGTAGTAATTCGCAAAGCCCAAGAACTGCTGCACCTCTTTTACAGTGGTTGGAGTTTGCCAATTACGCACAGCGGACACACAATCCACTTCCATTCTCACCCCTGACGCGGACAACCGATAACCCAAAAAGGAGACCGACTCCTGGAAAAAACAGACATTTCTCTGCCTTGACATATAGGTTGTGCTCCAACAGCCTCCTCAATACACGACGCACCAGGGTTATATGCTCGGCTCGGGTAGACGAGTACACCAGAATGTCATCAATGTACACGACCACCCCTTGTCCCTGCATATCCCGGAAAATGTCATCTACGAAGGATTGGAAGACTGATGGAGCATTCATCAACCCATATGGCATGACGAGATATTCGAAATGACCTGACGTGGTACTAAACGCTGTCTTCCATTCGTCGCCCTCCCTAATGCGCACCAAGTTATACGCGCTCCTGAGATCCAATTTTGTGAAAAACCGCGCTCCATGCAATGACTCTGTCATGGTCGCAATCAGAGGGAGTGGATAACTGTATTTCACAGTAATCTGATTGAGACCACGGTAATCAATGCACGGGCGCAACCCTCCATCTTTCTTCTTCACAAAAAAGAAACTCGAGGAGGCGGGAGAAGTGGAGGGCCGAATGTATCCCTGTCTCAAAGATTCGGCTATGTAAGTCTCCATAGCTTTTCTCTCCTCTTGAGACAAAGGATACACGTGGCTCCGTGGGAGCGCTGCTCCTGCCTGGAGATCAATCGCACAATCCCCCTGTCTATGAGGAGGCAACTGCGTCGCCCTAGTTTTACTAAACACGAGAGCTAAATCCCCATATTCAGGCGGAATGTGCAGTGCGGGCACTTGGTTTGGACTTTCCACCAAAGTCGCCCCCACGGAAACACCCAGACATCGCCCTCGCACTGAGCAGACCACCCATCGAGAGCCCTCTGTTGCCACGAAATAGCAGGGTTATGGGTGCTTAACCAGGGAATTCCCAGCACCACTGGGTACGCAGGAGAGTCGATCAGATACAGCTGTATAGTCTCTTCATGACCCCCCTGCGCACACATCCTAAGTGGTGCTGTGATCTCCCTAATCAACCCCGACCCCAACGGGCGGCTATCTAAGGCATGAACGGGAAAAGGTATGTCAACAGGTAGGAGAGGGATCCCTAAATCTAAACAAAACTTCCGATCAACAAAATTCCCAGCTGCGCCTGAATCTACTAGCGCCTTATGCTGGGAATGAGGTGCAACCTGTGGAAAACACACAGGTATACAAAAGTGCGCAACAGAAAGCTCTGGGTAAGTGGGACGTCTACTCACCTGGGAGGCCCCCCCAGTGCGTGGCCTGTTGTCTTCTCCCCCGGAGAACCCTCCCCAGCACCTGGCCGCAGTGTGCCCTCCACGACCGCACTTGGTGCAGGAGACAGGCCCCCTCGGGCTCCTCCTCCTCTTTTCTCTAGCGCCGGCACCCCCGAGCTCCATAGGGCTCGGCTCGGAGGTGCCGGAGGGCGGAATGGACGGACCCCCCTCGGGACGTCCACGGGTGGCCAGCAGGGTGTCCAGACGGATGGACATATCGACCAACTGGTCGAAGGTGAGATGGGTATCCCTGCAGGCCAACTCACGTTGAACGTCCTCCCGTAGGCTACATCGAAAATGGTCAATGAGTTCCACCCTGCGTCCGCCGCTAGAGTCCGGAACTCTAGAGCAAACGCCTGTGCGCTCCTCCTCCAACAGAAACAGAAGAGCAATCACACACAAAGACAAACACACACAACGAGAACTAAATTGGACACTAACGAGGACTAACAAGACACAGGTGTACAACATCAAGACAAAACCAAACGAACATGAAACATAGATCGGTGGCAGCTAGTACTCCGGGGACGACGACCGCCGAAGCCTGCCCGAACCAGGAGGAGGAGCAGCCTCGGCCGAAACCGTGACAATACCTACATGTACTATGTGAGGACTTTCAAGTATTACTTCAATTATTCAAGTAATTATTAATGAAAGGCATGATTTGACTACAACTCTGAAGTCCAAAAGAACTACAGTCGTGGTCAAAAGTTTTGAGAATGACACAAATACTAATTTTCACAAAGTCTGCTGCCTCAGTTTTGATGATGGCAATTTGCATATACTCCAGATTGTCATGAAGAGTGATCAGATGAATTGCAATGAATTGCAAAGTCCCTCTTTGCCATGAAAATTAACTTAATCCCCCCAAAACATTTCCACTGCATTTCAGTCCTGCCACAAAAGGACCAGCTGACATCATGTCAGTGATTCTCTCGTTAACACAGGTGAGAGTGTTGACGAGGACAAGGCTGGAGATCACTCTGTCATGCTGATTGAGTTAGAATAACAGACTGGAAGCTTTAAAAGCAGGGTGGTGCTTGAAATCATTGTTCTTCCTCTGTTAACCATGGTTACCTGCAAGGAAACACGTACCATCATCATTGCTTTGCACAAAAAGGGATTCACAGACAAGGATATTGCTGCTTGTAAGATTGC
The DNA here is from genome assembly GCF_020615455.1 of Coregonus clupeaformis. NCBI lineage: Eukaryota > Metazoa > Chordata > Actinopteri > Salmoniformes > Salmonidae > Coregonus > Coregonus clupeaformis. The sequence continues at coordinate 28,105,862 of NC_059205.1, forward strand.
ACCTAAATCGGATCATCAAGAACTTCAAGGAGAGAGGTTCAATTGTTGTGAAGAAGGCGTCATGGCACCCGAGAAAGTCCTGCAAGCGCCAGGACCGTCTCCTAAAGTTCATTCAGCTGCGGGATCGGGGCACCGCAAATGCAGAACTTGCTCACGAATGGCAGCAGGTAGGTGTGAGTGCATCTGCACGCACAGTGAGGCGAAGACTTTTGGAGGATGGCCTGGTGTCAAGAAGGGCAGCAAAGAAGCCGCTTCTCTCCAGGAAAAACATCAGGGACAGACTGATATTCTGCAAAAGGTACAGGGATTGGACTGCTGAGGACTGGGGTAAAGTCATTTTCTCTGGTGAATCCCCTTTCCGATTGTTTGGGTCATCTGGAAAACACCTTGTCCGGAGAAGATAAGGTGAGCCCTACCATCAGTCCTGTATCATGCCAACAGTAAAGCATACTGAGACCATTCATGTGTGGGGTTGCTTCTCAGCCAAGGGAGTGGGCTCACTCACAATATTTCCTAAGAACACAGCCATGAATAAAGAAAGGTACCAACACATCCTCAGAGAGCAACTTCTCCCAACCATCCAAGAACAGTTTGGTGACGACCAATGCCTTTTCCAGCATGATGGAGCACCTTGCCATAAGGCAAAAGTGATAACTAAGTGGCTCGGGGAACAAAACATCAAAATGTTGGGTCCATGGCCAGGAAACTCCCCAGACCTTAATCCAATTGAGAACTTGTGGTCGACCCTCAAGAGGCGGGTGGACAAACAAAACCCACAAATTCTGACAAACGCTAAGCATTGATTATGCAAGAATGGGCTGCCATCAGTCAGGATTGTTAATTGACAGCATGCCAGGGCGGATTGCAGAGGTCTTGAAAAAGAAGGGTCAACAATGCAAATATTGACTCTTTGCATAAACTTAATGTAATTGTCAATAAAAGCCTTTGACACTTATGGAATGCTTGTAATTATACTTCAGTATACCATAGTAACATCTGACAAAAATATCTCATAACACTGAAGCAGTGAACTTTGTGAAGACCAACACTTGTGTCATTCTCAAAACTTTTGACCACGACTGTACATGAACAGGATTAAATCCTCATCCTTCGCCTTGCACATTAGTGCGCATGCACATACGCACGCACGTGCACACACACACACACACACATGCACACACACTGGGAGGTGTAACAATGACACTGTGAGTCGAGAAGCAGGTGCAGGTGAAACGTTTACTAAAACAACAAACATGAAACGAGACAGCGTAACAGTGGCGATATAGCATAAACACAGGAACAATACCGACTGAGGACTAAACGTAAAGGAGGGACATATAAAGGGGAGGTAATGAGGAAAGTAATGGAGTCCAGGTATGAATCATAATGATCTGCAGGTGCACGTAATGATGGATGCCAGGTGTGCGTAATGATGAATCCCAGGACCGGTGGTTAGTATTCCGGCAACGTCACACGCCGGAGGGGAGGAGCAGGAGTAGACGTGACAGGAGGTTTACGAAAACATCCTGCTTTGTTATGGGGGACATGCTTCCTGACGAATGACTCTGGGGGCATGTCCAGACAAGTTCCATTAATTTCTACTGGAGGAGTAATTTCCATTAATTTTTACTGGAGGAGTATCCCAACTTTGATCTGGGAAGAGAAGGAGTGCATCTGTAAAGCTGCTGAGGGGATAAAGGCATCAGCATGCTTCAGTTCGGCTGGTGCCTAGCCGAACTCGGCTAGCCGAACCAAACGAGTGTGCTCGCATACTCCCTTAAAAGACCTTCACTTGAAAAATGAGAAAAAAGCGGCAATAGTACTGTTTGTCCATTTTGAGATGCCGTAGCCAGTATACGCTTCCTCAAAATAGTCAGAATTAATCTAAAATAACTCAATAAATTAATTTTGACATTTTTGCTGAGGAGATCTTAGTCGCGCAATTTTACATCTATCTAAGTTGTTTGGTGCAGTATTTCTCAATGAAAAAATGTGCATGAAAATGAGTCGTCTCTCGTTGAAAGACAACAAAGACTTTATTGAATAATCCCTACTGTTGACCAATCACCGACGAAGGGGCATAGACTTCGGCTCTGAACTTCGGCTTGCCTCTAGAAAAAATTTGGTGTGCCCGAACTGCCGAAAAAACCCTCAACGTAGTCCAAAACTAACAAAAAACTTCACAAAATGATGTCATAATATATTCACGAACTCTTCCGAACTGTTTTGGCTGGAAAGCATGCGGATGCTTTGAGGGGTTGAGGGGGAAGATGGGAGGGTAAGGAGGAGGGATAGCCTTCTGGAAAGCTGCTGAGGAGGATGATGAGAGGGGAGGAATGGGCTGTACAATGGTGGACAGGGGGGAGGGTTGAGGTGGAGGGACAGGGACAGGGATTACAGTGACGAGAGATAAGGTGCTGTCCTCCATGTCAGGACCTGAGATAACCAGCAGGACAACAGGAAGTGACATCCATCACCGCCGTCCATCACTACAGTCCATGGACACAGACTCACACAGTCAAAGGGGTGTGTCTGTAATGGAGCCCTATTCCCTTTAGTGCATAAGGTTCTGGCCAATAGTTGTGCACTGAAGAGAATATGGTGCCCCTCAAACAGATGCTCTGACAAAGCAAACTAAAACTCTGAAATTACATCTGACTGAAGTGTGCAGAGACTCTTCCCACTGGGCACACATTAGTTGAATCAACGTTGTTTCCACGTCATTTCAATGAAATTGCATTGAACCAACGTGGAATAGACGTTGAATTTATTTCTTTGCCCAGTCTGCTTTTTCACTCCCCTCAGAAACAGACTAGGATCTTCAGATTCGTACTACGTACTCCGTGTTCTAGCTGTCTTACTTAATGTTCCTCCCATCACATACATCACAGAAGCCTTGTCAACGGCTCAGCGCTGAGAGTGAGAGGAGGGTTGTGGCTAGGAGGTTGTTTCAGCTAGTCCATTGAGGTTTCCCCTTCCCTTTCACTACTTGGCCCATCGTAAATACCAGGGCGTGAAGTGGGCTCGCACCCAGACCCAGCACAACAACTTCATGGTCAGACAGACATTTGGAGCAGGAGTGACCTGGCTCATTGCTAAGAACAGTTGGTAAGAACAGAGGGGTATACTACAAAGCAGGATCAATGAGTTAGGCAGCAAACTTGCCTAAATATTCTGAAATAACTTCTTATTTTTTGGAAAGATAAGCTTGAAAGGGGCATGGCCTAATTGACTCAACAACTAAAAACACATATCTAAGTTTAGCTTTCTTTTTTTTCTTTTTTTATCAAAGTTAGCTGGCTAACTCATTGATCCTGCTTTGTTGCATACCCCTCAGTTGCAGTGTATGAATTCTATGGCATTATTGATTACTGGAATGGTCAGTCTCTTTATGACAAAGATAGTTTCAGCCATCAAGCAATCAAGGATTTTCAAGAGACAGGTCTGAATGTGTCTTTGGTGAGAAACACCACATACTCAATTGTGATGGCGCTCTGTCCTAGTACGGAGAGACAAGAGTCAAGTTCAATACAAAGTTGGAAAAAATGTGTTTGTTTTCCACCCATAAATACCCACTTACAACTAACTACAAGTGGATTTGGGAAAATGTCAAGCAGGAGAAATAGGCTATGAACCTTTATTTTTCAGGCTATACAGTTAGTCTTTGCACTTTGAGGTTTACATGACTTTGACACAGTCCCATTGTCCAGTCTCTAAATATAAAATATACTGTATAATATATGCTGTCAACAACATACCATGGTGTGAAGAATGTTCTGGTACAAGAAACTAAGATTCTGTATAACAGCTGATCTGGGAGTGCTGTGCTTGAGGGAGGAAAGAAAGAAACCCTACCTCCAGCAGAGGGATCAATGCCCAGAAATGGAAGAGGTCAGCGACCTTTGACATCTTCATTCAGAGGGGTAGGGGCCAGGACCTTTGTCAGATTGGCTATAATGATCCAATTGTGCAACTGTGTCATACTCTCTAATACAGTATAAACAGTCAGTTTGGCCCCCTCACTCTCCCTCCCTCCCTCCCTCCCTCCCTCCCTCCACCCCCCCTCCGAAAACATCTCACCCTACCGTTCCAGCTGTCTTGTTTCTTTACCACTCACTCCCACATCTTTTTAGCCTCCTCTCCTCTCTCACATCCCCCCTCTACCACCACTTCCCCCTCCAACCAATCTCTCTTTCACTCCCTCCCTTTCTCTCTCCCTCCCTTATCTATTATCTCCCGTTGCTTTCATGCTGATTTTGTTGGTGGGGCTTGGCCACTAACAAGGCCAAAATTCTAAAATGTACTTACTGTATGTAATTTTACTTAATTCCTAATGAATTCAGAAATATACTGTATTAAGTCAATGGTTAATTGTTTGATTTATGAAATATGTAAATTCCAGGACCCCATAGAGAGCAATAGGTTTTTTCTTACCCTAATTATTACAAAACACAAAAATACAAATATGTATAAATGTGTCATGCCTCTTGGTAAACTGTCAGCATAAAAGTTACAGCTGTAACTTACAACAATAAACCAAATGAAGGCAAGACTTCCTAAATGACAACATAAAAAAACAGAGAAACAGACAAATGTACTTATTCTAATCTTGGGGCACATCTGGCTATTACAAAGACTATCAGTGTCAATGTTTTTCTTTCTCTCTGTTTTACACAGGGTTGACCATGCAGATGAGTTCCTGGCATTCTTGACCCCCAATAAAAAGGACAGGTTAACAGTTTACAAGCACCCATGCGGAAGACGGCTGGCCCAGCAGAGCAGCAGCTGGAAAAGAATATCTCGTAACTCTACAGTTGATTATACCTCTGATGTCTAGTAACTAAGGACACCTATCTGACCTAACTCCAGGTCCACTGACCTGTGCAATTAACTCAAAATATACTTGAGACCTCTCAACTTTAACATTTCATTCAATATTGTTGGATTTTGGTTGAGGCCCTGAAGACAAAAGGCTAAATATTACCAGACTAGTGGCTTCTATGTGAACTATTTAACTATTGATTCCTAGTGCTTGTTTTAATGAATCCCAAAGAAACAGACAAAATAAATTGCACACAAAAAATCCATCCTCAAACTACTCACTAATTTGGGATGAATTATTTGTTATTTATTTGTAAGTCCACTGCATTGTGGAAATAAATGGTACCATTTGCCAAACATTTATACAAAATGTAATGTCTTGGAAATTTGATCAATGACAGCTTTTGGAGACCACCTGTTTTCCAAGTCATCAGATCTTGGAAAACAGGTGGTCTACAAAAAGGCAAGGATTTCTCCCTGGCAGATAGCAAGGTTTTTATCTCTGCTACTACCATCTGTACTCATCACCAGTAAAGCCCACTATGGCCTTCAGGTACATCTCTATGTATAAGGAAATTGAATCTGTAGGCAAAAAAACAACAACAACAACATCCACCTCAATTTCTTTTGGTCTTTTTACTGCTTTCATAATTTCTACACTGCAATTGGATCTAAAACAATAAAAATAAGAATTCTCAATATGTAATCTTCATGGGCAGTTCATGTGGAACATTCTCTTTAATCTTAACCTGATTGTTAATAGCCAAATGGTTGTTCTCTCTCTCTTTCTCTCTCTCATTCCCTTTGTGAGTTAATTCCAATTCACCCTTTGCAAACTGATATGTTCCTGCTGCTGCCAATAGGAACAGTGAGTGGATACAGAAACTTCTGCATCCTTGATGTTATTGGTAGTCAATTGTTATGTACAGCCTTCTGTCATAATAGACGATGATGGATGGGGTATAATGATCAATATGGATGTAATTCAATACAGGGCTTTAGAACAATACTGCCTATAAGTGTTTACCCCAGTTGTAATGACTAGTACACATTGGGAGACAAGATGAGCAGAGGTGGTTTGAAAGAAAATAAAATTACATTTACAGTAGTCTAGAGCTTAAACCAGCCAAGCAGGAAGAACCAAAAAGTTGCTTGTCATGATAAATAAATTTCATAAGCATGGATCTACAACAGCTAGTGGTCTCTTTAAAATGCAATCTCAATGTAACAATTGTCAGGTCTTGGGAGCTGATAAACAATAGATCCTGGATCGTTCCACTTCAAAAAGCACAAAAAATAAGATTCCGACACCCACCATCTCAGATTGTTCTGAAATCGTTTCTGTTTTTAGAAACAGATAAGATTACCATTCCTGCCAAATTATTTGTTGAAATTAAGCTAATTGATTGCACCCAAATTGGCCGTTTTAATTTATAGGATTCATATAATATTCAATAAATATAGAACCTAACATCTGATTTGGACCTAACTTTTTGTATTCCCAGTGAAATTGGTGATGTTTTCTTCCCCCTGATCAGAGAAATTAGTCATTGAAGTTGTTAGGTTTATGTCCCATCCTACATCCTAATATTACCAGGTACCAATAATGGTTTATAAATGCACTTAAAATGACCATAAGACGACCTCTTATTTCATTATGTAACCTTTTATAAAGGTTTCATGGTTGAAGAACATTCTCACTTGTGGATGAGATGGATTGGTGCATTTATTTATTTATCCCAGGAATTAAGGCATCATGTCAAGATTTTCCCATCTGCACAACGCACTCGAAATATTGACGACCTCGAACGCAACCAAAATTTATGTTGACATGGATGTCATAGTGACAGTGTGCAAATAACCAGGATCGAGAAAAGGGTTTGTGTGCAAAATCCAGACATAAGAGATTGCCGCAAAATAAACAGTGTTGTAGATGAGACAAAAACATCCACACTGGACAGAAGGTAGGTTTTCCATGCAATTTGTTTTACGTTTTGGATACAGAAATTGTGCTGGACGATTTAGCATAGGTAAGTAGCCAACTACTTAAATTGTCCAGCAGAATACCAAAAACGAACTAGCTAGCTAGCTAGCAAACGTTAGCTGCTGTTTTTGGTAAGCCTACCATCTAAGCTAGCTAGCTAGCTAGCTTAGTTAATATCTGCAGAATAGACTTTCCATTAAATTTGTTGAGGTTTTTTAGGATTAGCAGTTTTCTAAAATTGGCAGGCAAAATGGATTACATTGAGATTTTGTGTCACTGCCCCTACACACAGTACCCCATAATATCAAAGTGAAATTGTGTTTTTAGAAATGTTTACAAATTAATTAAAAATTAAAAACTGAAATGTCTTGAGTCAATAAGTATTCAACCCCTTTGTTACGGCAAGCCTAAATAAGTTCAGGAGTAAACATTTGCTTAACAAGTCACATAATAAGTTGCAAGGACTCACTCTGTGTGCAATAATAGTGTTTAACATGATTTTTTTGAATGACTACCTCATCTCTGTACCCCACACATACAATTATCTGTAAGGTCCCTCAGTCGAGCAGTGAATTTCAAACATAGATTCAACCACAAAGACCAGGAAGGTTTTCCAATGCCTCAAAAAGAAGGGCACCTATTGGGAGATGGGTAAAAAAAGCAGACATTGAATATCCATTTGAGCATGGTGAAGTTATTAATTACACTTTGGATGGTGTATCAATACACACAGTCACTACAAAGATACATGCGTCCTTCCTAACTCAGTTGCCGGAAAGGAAGGAAACCACTCAGGGATTTCACCATGAGGCCAATGGTGACTTTAAAACAGTTACAGTGTTTAATGGCTGTGATAGGAGCAAACAGAGCATGGATCAACAACATTGTAGTTAATCCACAATACTAACCTAAATGACAGAATGAAAAGAAGGAAGCCTGTACGGAATAAAAATATTCCAAAACATGCATCCTGTTTGCACTAAAGTAAAACAGCATAGAATGTGGCAAATAAATTAGCTTTATGTGCTGAATACAAAGCGTTATGTTTGGGGAAAATCCAACACAACACATCACTGAGTACCACTCTTCATGTTTTCAAGCATGGTGGTAGCTGCATCGTGTTATGGGTATGCTTGTCATTGGCAAGGACTAGGGAGTTCTTTTAGGATAAAAAGAAATGGAATAGAACTAAGCACAGGCAAAATCCTAGAGGAAAACCTGGTTCAGCCTGCTTTCCAACAGACACTGGGAGACAAATGCATATTTCAGCAGGACAATAACCTAAAACACAAGGCCAAATATACACTGGAGTTGCTTATGAAGACGACGTTGAATGTTCCTGAGTGGCCTAGTTATAGTTTTACTTAAATCGGCTTGAAAAACTATGGCAAGACTTGAAAATGGCTGTCTAGCAATGATCAACAACCAACTTGACAGAGCACGAAAGATTTAAAAAAAGAATAATGTGCATATGTTGTACAATCCAGGTGTGCAAAACTCTAGAGACTTACTCAGAAAGACTCACAGCTGTAATCGCTGCCAAAGGTGATTCTAACATGTATTGACTCAGGGGTGTGAATACTTACTTACTCATTTTCAATAAATTAGCCTTTTTTTATCATGCCACTTTGTCATTAGACGTGTCCATTTCTATTGTTACTTGTAATGTTAAAAAGGGCAGAAAATGATAATCCCATTTTCTCTGAATTAGATAGCTAGCTAGCAAGGCTACTCACCATACTATAGGCTGAAGATTTGAGTCATCACTAAAATAGTTATTTTTGAGTAGGCTTATATCTTTGTTTAATCTAATTAATCCAATTATTAATCCAACAATACAATTCCTTATTATTTTGTATAAAATGCAAGGTATTTTTACATGTAGAAATATAGTTGACTAAAGCTGATTCTCATCTTTTGTTTGAAGGTATGTTCACTTGGTAATGAGTAGTAAGTATATGATAATTGCTCATAGGTAACTATATATGTAGGTAACATACTATGTAGGTACACAATAATTACAAGTACCCCCCAAGATACACTTAATTTTAACTAGCTAAATCCTGTATAACACCTAGTAATTCCATTGCACTTAGGCAGATATTACATGTACTCTATGGTGTACTAGTGTGTTTATCCTCCCACTTGGATGCCAAGGAGGTTAGGTTGTCATAATGGGCAACATACACATTCATTATAAATACATGTGTTAATTATAATCTAGGATGACACCCATATGCCAGACCCCAGTAAGTGAGGTTGACCTATATCTGATCTGTTTCTGTAAACTCAACCAAGTTAACCCAGATGGTACACTTTTTGAGGGCAAGTGCTAGCAACAACATTGCATGGAGATTTTGCATTCACGGGTAGGTAATTGGAGCCTATTGAGCCTCCAACCTTTGTAATCTCGGACACCCAGCACATCTGTCCACGAGAGATGACAACCTTGTGACAGTTGTTACTGAATCGGATAGAGCTGAGAAGAAGCTAAACACTAAATTGGTGAATTTAGTGGAAACATTTGTAACAAACATGGTAACAAGCATTTGTTGTTACACCTCTGTAATTACAGACTGCAATTACCAACAGTTAAATGTTGTTATTACAGTGTAACTTTGACTTGTTACAATAAACTACAATACTTGTTACAGTGTAATTGCACTGTAATAAGGACCTCATAAAATGAAGTGTTACCCAGCACATTTAGCATATTGTGTTTATCTGTTTTTATAAACTAAAGGACTAGGAGATTAATCCTTTCTTGAGATATAGCACTCACGGCATTGGAACTCTTTTGCAAGTTTCTTGAATATCTCATCAATACAAAACTTCCATGTTTCTCAAATTAGGATTGCCTTCAAAGCAGCTAATGGCTGGTGATTTCATAATGAAGCTGCACCATTTAGGAGACCATAGTGAGTGTCACTGAGGAGGCTATTCTTATCTCTCCCAGATTAACTTCACATTGTTCCCAATGAACAAAGACAGCCTGTGAGGAAGCCAGGCCAGGGCCAGCCCCCCGAGGGCCAGATGGCCAGCTCAGCGCTCTGCTCAGCACTCTGCTCAGGGCCCCTGACCCTGCCGGCCAGCCGCTTGTCCTCACTGACATAGTGGCACGTGTTCAGTCCAGACACAGAGACATAGGCCACCAGAGTTCATCATCATACACACTGGCCAATGACGCCAAGTGTCATAAAAATTATGTGAAGTGCACGCTGCAAGGAACTGCAAGACCCAATGAAAGCAAAGGCTAATCATGTGACCTTGCTTTATCACATTCACAACAATATAGTGAGGATATTATTTTGACTTATTGGGGAAATAATTGATTGAGATGTTATGCATAAATCATGCAATGCATTGGAATATGGAAAACTGATGTTGGTTGCTGAGAACATATGGCTGGGGAAACATCATAACCATACCTGACTCAGTAACGTCTGGGTACATCCATTTGAATTCAATCACTTTTTGACAGCACCCCTTTCGATTTGAACGAAACCTTAAATACATACAGTATTTGCCCATTGTAGAAGTGCTCAGAAATGGACTTTTTCAAATTGACAAGAGATAAAGGTGCTCAAAGTTGACCCATTTTGCATACCCCACACCATACCATTAGACATCCATGTCTTCATCACTGGAAATAAAATTGTAATTGTCACATGCTTCGTAAACAACAGTTGTAGACTAACAGTGAAATGCTAAGTAATGGGCCTTTGTCAACAACGCAGAATACAAAAAATATATATAATAATAATTTAAAATAGTAACACAAGGAATAAATACACAATGAGCAATGATAGCTTGGCTATATACATGGGGTACCAGTACCGAGTCGATTTGCAGGGGTATGAGGAAATTGAGGTAGATACAGTGGGGGGAAAAAGTATTTAGTCAGCCACCAATTGTGCAAGTTCTCCCACTTAAAAAGATGAGAGAGGCCTGTAATTTTCATCATAGGTACACGTCAACTATGACAGACAAAATTAGAAAAAAAAATCCAGAAAATCACATTGTAGGATTTTTTATGAATTTATTTGCAAATTATGGTGGAAAATAAGTATTTGGTCAATAACAAAAGTTTCTCAATACTTTGTTATATACCCTTTGTTGGCAATGACACAGATCAAATATTTTCTGTAAGTCTTCACAAGGTTTTCACACACTGTTGCTGGTATTTTGGCCCATTCCTCCATGCAGATCTCCTCTAGAGCAGTGATGTTTTGGGGCTGTCGCTGGGCAACACAGACTTTCAACTCCCTCCAAAGATTTTCTATGGGGTTGAGATCTGGAGACTGGCTAGGCCACTCCAGGACCTTGAAATGCTTCTTACGAAGCCACTCCTTTGTTGCCCGGGCGGTGTGTTTGGGATCATTGTCATGCTGAAAGACCCAGCCACGTTTCATCTTCAATGCCCTTGCTGAGGGAAGGAGGTTTTCACTCAAAATCTCACGATACATGGCCCAATTCATTCTTTCCTTTACACGGATCAGTCGTCCTGGTCCCTTTGCAGAAAAACAGCCCCAAAGCATGATGTTTCCACCCCCCATGCTTCACAATAGGTATGGTGTTCTTTGGATGCAACTCAGCATTCTTTGTCCTCCAAACATGACGAGTTGAGTTTTTACCAAAATGTTCTATTTTGGTTTCATCTGACCATATGACATTCTCCCAATCCTCTTCTGGATCATCCAAATGCACTCTAGCAAACTTCAGATGGGCCTGGACATGTACTGGCTTAAGCAGGGGGGACACGTCTGGCACTGCAGGATTTGAGCCCCTGGCGGCGTAGTGTGTTACTGATGGTAGGCTTTGTTACTTTGGTCCCAGCTCTCTGCAGATCATTCACTAGGTCCCCCCGTGTGGTTCTGGGATTTTTGCTCACCGTTCTTGTGATCATTTTGACCCCACGGGTGAGATCTTGCGTGGAGCCCCAGATCGAGGGAGATTATCAGTTGTCTTGTATGTCTTCCATTTCCTAATAATTGCTCCCACAGTTGATTTCTTCAAACCAAGCTGCTTACCTATTGCAGACTCAGTCTTCCCAGCCTGGTGCAGGTCTACAATTTTGTTTCTGGTGTCCTTTGACAGCTCTATGGTCTTGGCCATAGTGGAGTTTGGAGTGTGACTGTTTGAGGTTGTGGACAGGTGTCTTTTATACTGATAACAAGTTCAAACAGGTGCCATTAATACAGGTAACGAGTGGAGGACAGAGGAGCCTCTTAAAGAAGAAGTTACAGGTCTGTGAGAGCCAGAAATCTTGCTTGTTTGTAGGTGACCAAATACTTATTTTCCACCATAATTTGCAAATAAATTCATTAAAAATCCTACAATGTGATTTTCTGGATTTTTTTTTCTCAATTTGTTTGTCATAATTGATGTGTACCTATGATGAAAATTACAGGCCTCTCTCATCTTTTTAAGTGGGAGAACTTGCACAATTGGTGGCTGACTAAATACTTTTTTTCCCCACTGTATGTACCTATAGGTAAGGGTAAAGTGACTAGGCAACAGGATATGTAATAGACAGTAGCAGCAACGTATGTGATGAGTGTGGAAGTCTGTAAGTGTGTATATGGTGAATGTGTTAAGTGTGAGTGAGTGTGTGTGTGTGTGTGTCTGTATGTGTCAGTGTAAGTATGTGTGAGTGTGTGGGTAGAGTCCAGTGTGTGTGTGTGCATAGAGTCGAAAAGAGTTAGTGCAAAAAGGGTAAACTCAGATAGTCTGGATAGCTATTTGTTTAACTATTTAGCAGTTCTATGGCTTAGTGGTAGAAGCTGTTCAGGAGCCTTTTGGTCCCAGATGGTTGAGATTGATATAATTTAAAAGCTTATAAGCAGGGTTGTCAAACTACTTTACATTTACATTTTAGTCATTTAGCAGACTTGATAGTGTATGGAAAAAATAGATATACACTACTGGTCAAAAGTTTTAGAAAACCTACTCATTCAAGGGTTTTTCTTTTCTTTTACTATTTTCTACATTGTAGAATAATAGTGACGACATCAAAACTATGAAATAACACGTATGGAATCATGTAAAAACCAAAAAAGTGTTAAACAATTCAAATATTTTATATTTGAGATTCTTCAAATAGCCACCCTTTGTCTTGAAGACAGCTTTGCATACTCTTGGCATTCTCTCAACCAGCTTCACCTGGAATGCTTTTCCAACAGTCTTGAAGGAGTTCCCACATATGCTGAGCACTTGTTGGCCGCTTTTCTTTCACTCTGCGGTCCGACTCATCCCAAACCATTTCAATTTGGTAGAGGTCGGGGGATTGCGGAGGCCAGGTCATCTGATGCAGCACTCCATCACTCTCCTTCTTAGTAAAATAGCCCTTACACAGCCTGGAGGTGTGTTGGGTCATTGTCCTGTTGAAAAACAAATGATAGTCCCAGATGCTGTGGTAGCCATGCTGGTTACGTGTGTCTTGAATTCTAAATAAATCACAGACAGTGTCACCAGCAAGGCACCCCCACACCATAACACCTCCTCCTCCATGCTTTACGGTGGGAAATACACATGCAGAGATCATCTGTTCACCCACATCGCGTCTCACAAAGACACGACGGTTGGAACCAAACATCTCCAATTTGGACTCCAGATCAAAGGACAAATGTCCACCGGTCTAATGTCCATTGCTCGTGTTTCTTGGCCCAAGCAAGTCTCTTCTTCTTATTGGTGTCCTTTAGTAGTGCTTTCTTTGCAGCAATTCGACCATGAAGGCCTGATTCATGCAGTCTCCTCTGAACAGTTGATGTTGAGATGTGTCTGTTACTTGAACTCTGTGAAGCAATTATTTGGGCTGCAATTTCTGAGGCTGGTAACTCTAATGAACTTATCCTCTGCAGCAGAGGTAACTCTGGGTCTTCCATTCCTGTGGCGGTCCTCATTTGTTTAACACTTTTTTGGTTACTACATGATTCCATATGTGTTATTTCATAGTTTTTATGTCTTCACTATTATTCTACAATGTAGAGAATAGTAAAAATAAAGAAAAACCCTTGAATGAGTAGGTGTTCTAAATGAGTAGTGTATATAAAAAAAAAAACGGAAACTCCCGATTTCTTTTCAGATTCACATATGTATAGTTTAGACCCTATTTTACATCACTTAAGGTTTTTGTGTTGTGCCCCCCATCGGTTGAGACATAGCATGCTCTTGAATAGGCCTACAGGGTGGGTGTCGTGTTTTGGCTGATAAATGTAAAAAAATTGCACTAAAATTGACATTTCTACTTTCAAATGGTACCACAAAGATGGTTGGAGGTCCACACATCAAATAATGTAGACTTGAATAGGAATATCTGTTGTTTTAAATTATACTGTCAATCATCCATAGGAAACCTATTGAAATCATAGAAATATAGATAATAAAACAGACATGGCCATTTACGTTGACGTTCGACAGTGGGTGGTAAAATTTTAATTACATTTAAATGGTGTACCAGCTAAATTGCAATGGTCTCAAGTGATTCTAAGAATTCTATTTTTATGATTGAAATGACACCCATTCTGTATTCAATAGCATATTGTGTCTCAACCGATGGAGGGCACAACACAAAAACCTCAGATGATGTGAAATAGGGTCTAAGCTACAACATATGTGAATATGAAATAATTGATGTTAAAGGTTTAAAAAGTACATACTTATTTTATTTTTATATTAAATAAATTATTAAATAATTTGACAACACCGTTTGGAAGCTTTTAAATTATATCAAACACACTGTTTATATTTTCCAGTGACAAAGAAATGGATGTGTTATGGTATGGTGGATTATGCAAAATGGGTCAACTTTGAGCACCTTTATCTCCTGAATGTATTTATTTATGTATTTATTTAATGCATTTAGGTCCAAAAAGTCACTTTCTGATCACTTCTTCCATGGGCAAACATGTACGGAAAGTTTAGTTTAAAATCAAAAGGGATGCTGTCAGAAAGTTATTGAATTCAAATGAATTTACCTGTCTACAACTACAGTCGTGGTCAAAAGTTTTGAGAATGACACAAATATAAATTTTCACAAAGTCTGCTGCCTCAGTTTTTATGATGGCAATTTGCATATACTCCAGAATGTTATGAAGAGTGATCAGATGAATTGCAATTAATTGCAAAGCCCCTCTTTGCCATGAAAATGAACTGTAATCCCCAAAAAACATTTCCACTGCATTTCAGCCCTGCCACAAAAGGACCAGCTGACATCATGTCAGTGATTCTCTCGTTAACACAGGTGAGAGTGTTGACAAGGACAAGGCTGGAGATCACTCTGTCATGTTGATTGAGTTAGAATAACAGACTGGAAGCTTTAAAAGGAGGGTGGTGCTTGAAATCATTGTTCTTCCTCTGTTAACCATGGTTACCTGCAAGGAAACACGTGCCGTCATCATTGCTTTGCACAAAAAGGGCTTCACAGACAAGGATATTGCTGCTAGTAAGATTGCACCTAAATCAACCATTTATCGGATCATCAAGAACTTCAAGGAGAGAGGTTCAATTGTTGTGAAGAAGGCGTCAGGGTGCCCAAGAAAGTCCAGCAAGCGCCAGGACCGTCTCCTAAAGTTGATTCAGCTGCGGGACGGGGCACCACCAGTGCAGAGCTTGCTCAGGAATGGCAGCAGGCAGGTGTGAGTGCATCTACACGCACAGTGAGGCGAAGACTTTTGGAGGATGGCCTGGTGTCAAGAAGGGAAGCGAGGAAGCCACTTCTCTCCAGGAAAAACATCAGGGACAGACTGATATTCTGCAAAAGGTACAGGGATTGGACCGCTGAGGACTGGGGTAAAGTCATTTTCTCTGATGAATCCCCTTTCCGATTGTTTTGGGCATCCGGAAAAAAGCTTGTCCGGAGAAGACAAGGTGAGCGCTAACATCAGTCCTGTGTCATGCCAACAGTAAAGCATCCTGAGACCATTCATGTGTGGGGTTGCTTCTCAGCCAAGGGAGTGGGCTCACTCACAATTTTGCCTAAGAACACAGCCATGAATAAAGAATGGTACCAACACATCCTCCGAGAGCAACTCCTCCCAACCATCCAAGAACAGTTTGGTGACGAACAAAGCCTTTTCCAGCATGATGGAGCACCTTGCCATAAGGCAAAAGTGATAACTAAGTGGCTCGGGGAACAAAACATCGACATTTTGGGTCCATGGCCAGGAAACTCCCCAGACCTTAATCCCATTGAGAACTTGTGGTCAATCCTCAAGAGGCGGGTGGACAAACAAAAACCCATAAATTCTGACAAACTCCAAGCATTGATTATGCAAGAGTGGGCTGCCATCAGTCAGGATGTGGCCCAGAAATTAATTGACAGCATGCCAGGGCGGATTGCAGAGGTCTTGAAAAAGAAGGGTCAACACTGCAAATATTGACTCTTTGCATAAACTTAATGTAATTGTCAATAAAAGCCTTTGACACTTATGGAATGCTTGTAATTATACTTCAGTATACCATAGTAACATCTGACAAAAATATCTAAAAACACTGAAGCAGCAAACTTTGTGAAGACCAACACTTGTGTCATTCTCAAAACTTTTGATCACGACTATACATAGTCATCCAAGGCTGCAGTCATACATAAAATACAAAGCAGTTTGGTGACTGACAACAACACAGTATTATTAGCTAGCAGTCCCAATTTGTGAATAAGTACTTTCTGTTTCATTTTCAAATGCAAGACCTTTTAGGACCTTCTGTCAAAAAGAAAGGCATTTGTCCTTGGTTCTACAGTGTGTGTCATGTAACCGCCAGAGAATCCAACCAGAAATTGGGAGGAGGAGGGGGGGATAAAGATGAGGTTTAGTTGAGACAGGCGGAATGCAGTTCACCTCTAGGACATGAAACATGGGGGACAGTACTGTAGATTAGGATCTGGTCTGGACAGACAGGTTTGTAAAGGTGGTAATTACAGTAATAGCTCACACACCACATCTTCTGGTCACTCTCATCTGATATGACTCATCTCATTATCTACCTTAACATACAAGAAAAAGACAAGTCAGCAAAAATGCAATCTATAGTCCCTAGTGGGATATTACTATATAGACAACGTTTTGACTGGTCTTCATCCAATATCACCCTTAATTGTTGTGGGCATATATCAACTGTGATACTCAACAGTTCATACCTGTTCTGTTCAAAAACGTCTTAGAAAATTATTGGTGGAAAACATTTCAATATGACCACTGGAATTACCTAAATTCAGCATTATACAGTACAATTCCAAAAGTTTTTAAATATGATTGTGACAATAACATTGACTATTCTGGGCATTACAAGGTAAAAAAAATTACAACATCCACAGAGGTAGAGTAGCCTATCATGCCTTTTTTAAGTGCATCATGAGTTTGAGAGCAACATGAGAATAAAAAATAAAAAAAATACATTAATAATTTCACAAAATAAATTGTAGGAACAAAATGTAGGCTATTTAGGCTATGAACTCAGCTTATTAGCCTACATTTCTATCAACGTTCTTAGTGTAAGAGAGACTGAGAAAATAGACAATGTGGCATCATAGTATTATATCTGAGAAAATATATATTAGACAGAACATCTTTCTTATATAAATCTAATGCAATATAGAGCTGGATTGAATATAGAGTCTATCAGTCTCAACTCGACCCATCACCTGCAACACAACCTCTGCTAATGTGTTCAAAAGGAAGGAGACCTTTGCAACACGCACTGACAGCAAGATAAAATGCAAAGCATAACCAGCTGTAAAACACGTTATAGGCCTATATCAATCATTGGAAGGAAAAAAAAACGTACCAATTTGCAATTTCAGATGAGTTGAGATTTAAATGTCCATCACGCACACAGAATATTTCGCTCTCGCTGTTCCTGACAATCCTCTGAGCACTCAGAGCCACAGCCTCCAAGTGACGTCAAGGAATTACTGTGTGTAGGCTACCGTTTGCCTTTAGTGGGGAAATTGGTTGGACATACAGTTTTTCTAATGAACAGTACATAATAAAAACAGAGTGCAGAACGTGCATAACTGACGCGCAGTTATTGTAGCCTATATGCCTATGCCTAAAATGCGCACAAGAGAAGCAATCCAGTTCAGTGAAAAATAGGATTTACGCATTTTCAGGACTAGACCGTGGTTCCTCATCATTACTCGTTTTTAAAGATATACATTTAGAATACATCTATAACTCATTAGGCATACGCTAAAGCTAGGCCTAGGCTATATTTTCAACCCCTAAAAAGTTTATTGTAGCCTACGGTCATTCAATAAATAAAATAGTAGGCTATAGTCTATCTTTAAGTTATCATACTTAGCGTTTTTCATCTATAAGACTTAAATTCGATTGACAAATTACTCAATTTCATTTTGGTTTAGTTTGATTTATTTCATATTTAGGACTCACACAACAGGCTATGAATTGCATTAGGCATAGACCTACATAAGTAGGCTAAACAAACTATAGCCTTCAAAATAAAAACTACAACACCATGGAAACTTGAACCACAGAAAAGGCCTATCTTTATATGTTGCACGCACGCACGCACGCGTTTCTCATTTAGTCGTTGCATGTAGCGATATGCTTCACATTCTCAACAAGGCTTAAAATAATGGTTCCTGCAGTCATTATGATACAAGTTGTTCATCAGCTCCTCCCATGGGGTTTGACTGTCTAAAACCTTGAGAACATCTCCCTCTGTTGGAAAAAAAATGCTGGTAGCCTAGGCTGAAATGCAGAAAAACCGTTTGCTTGTCAATCACTACATGATCTGCCTTTGTACGGTAATTGACAATTCTTTGTAATATTTCAATAGAGCAGTGGCGATTTTAGCATGTACATCTTGGTAGGGAGAACTAAAAAAAATTGTTGGGGATGCATGCCAGCAAAGCCACTACACAACACAACAAAACACAACACTAAACATTACATTAATTTCACTATAAAGGTGACAAACTGTGCCCACAAACTGTTAGGGGCTACATAAAGCTGTCCCAACAGCAGAGTCCCAACAGCAGTCCCAACACCTTACCACTGCTACACCTGGCTATCAGCGGAGCCTTGTCTGGCAGCGAAACAGTTCATTCAGCCTAATTTACTGCCTTTAAAAAACATAGCTGATATGGCTGACTTGCTTAAACAAATGTGGTTTCTACTGACAATTGAGATGTACAAACTATGGCATAAGGGGACGACAAGCGGAGAAGAGGCAATCTGTAATTTCGACTAAGACATTAATGAGCGAGCTAGGACGGACGTAGTCAATATAACTACAGTGGGGAAAAAAAGTATTTAGTCAGCCACCAATTGTGCATGTTCTCCCACTTAAAAAGATGAGAGAGGCCTGTAATTTTCATCATAGGTACACGTCAACTATGACAGACAAACTGAGATTTTTTTTCTCCAGAAAATCACATTGTAGGATTTTTTATGAATTTATTTGCAAATTATGGTGGAAAAAATAAGTATTTGGTCACCTACAAACAAGCAAGATTTCTGGCTCTCACAGACCTGTAACTTCTTCTTTAAGAGGCTCCTCTGTCCTCCACTCGTTACCTGTATTAATGGCACCTGTTTGAACTTGTTATCAGTATAAAAGACTCCTGTCCACAACCTCAAACAGTCACACTCCAAACTCCACTATGGCCAAGACCAAAGAGCTGTCAAAGGACACCAGAAACAAAATTGTAGACCTGCACCAGGCTGGGAAGACTGAATCTGCAATAGGTAAGCAGCTTGGTTTGAAGAAATCAACTGTGGGAGCAATTATTAGGAAATGGAAGACATACAAGACCACTGATAATCTCCCTCGATCTGGGGCTCCACGCAAGATCTCACCCCATGGGGTCAAAATGATCACAAGAACGGTGAGCAAAAATCCCAGAACCACACGGGGGGACCTAGTGAATGACCTGCAGAGAGCTGGGACCAAAGTAACAAAGCCTACCATCAATAACACACTACGCCGCCAGGGACTCAAATCCTGCAGTGCCAGACGTGTCCCCCTGCTTAAGCCAGTACATGTCCAGGCCCGTCTGAAGATTGCTAGAGTGCATTTGGATGATCCAGAAGAGGATTGGGAGAATGTCATATGGTCAGATGAAACCAAAATATTACTTTTTGGTAAAAACTCAACTCGTCGTGTTTGGAGGACAACGAATGCTGAGTTGCATCCAAAGAACACCATACCTACTGTGAAGCATGGGGGTGGAAACATCATGCTTTGGGGCTGTTTTTCTGCAAAGGGACCAGGACGACTGATCCGTGTAAAGGAAAGAATAAATGGGGCCATGTATCGTGAGATTTTGAGTGAAAACCTCCTTCCATCAGCAAGGGCATTGAAGATGAAACGTGGCTGGGTCTTTCAGCATGACAATGATCCCAAACACACCGCCCGGGCAACGAAGGAGTGGCTTCGTAAGAAGCATTTCAAGGTCCTGGAGTGGCCTAGCCAGTCTCCAGATCTCAACCCCATAGAAAATCTTTGGAGGGAGTTGAAAGTCTGTGTTGCCCAGCGACAGCCCCAAAACATTACTGCTCTAGAGGAGATCTGCATGGAGGAATGGGCCAAAATACCAGCAACAGTGTGTGAAAACCTTGTGAAGACTTACAGAAAACATTTGACCTGTGTCATTGCCAACAAAGGGTATATAGCAAAGTATTGAGTAACATTTGTTATTGACCAAATACTTTTTTTCCACCATAATTTGCAAATAAATTCATAAAAAATCCTACAATGTGATTTTCTGGATTTTTTTTCTCATTTTGTCTGTCATAGTTGACGTGTACCTATGATGAAAATTACAGGCCTCTCTCATCTTTTTAAGTGGGAGAACTTGCACAATTGGTGGCTGACTAAATACTTTTTTTCCCCACTGTATTTGTTCAGCACTTTTGAAATGTACAGCGAAGGAATTCAGAACATGGGCCGTTCTTACAGTGTTCTCACTGTACACCAAGTCAGAATCGTAGGATAAATAAAGGGGGCATATATAAGCAGACAATTAAAGCTCTTACAATATTTGACGATTACATTTCTCTAAAACAGGTTATAGGCTACATGTGCACCACCAAGTCAGAACAGTAGTCGAAATTAAGAGGGTGAGGCACATGGGCTACTAATAGCTTACTACACAACATACACTTAGTATTACTTTCTTAGCTACAGTATACATATCTCCCTGGCATATTACATAATGAAAAAGAGACCCTTAAACCCAGAATTGGGACCACACACCCACTCCACTGAATAGCAGGCTAGTGATTGTTTTGCAACGCTTGCAGTTAGCCACTGATTCCTTCCAAACCACTCATTATTGAATTTGCGATTTACAACTTGTTGTATAATGTTGATGTCCAATGGCCGATGAGCACCGATACGTTTTATCTATAATTTCTCTTCATTATTTCTCTTCATATGACAAGGATTAAAAAGGATTTGCCAGTAGATTGTCGACTTCATTCATGATGATGACTGCTAACTAAGATTTTGAAAGTATGATGTTGACATGGTCAGTCCAATCAAAGCTACTGTAGATATAACGTGATTTGACCTCATTGTATTTGTGGCCAATGACCTTGAGCCTTCTTGGATGGGCACATCTAATGTAACTCTATGGTAGCACCCAAGGGGCTTGAATTTTCGAGCTCCACCCTTAGATTTGTCAGTGACGTAGTGTCCCCATAAGTGACAGAACACTGAGCCAATCACGGGGCAACTAGAGAATATTACCAACCCCTACGCTCCATATTTTCCACTGGCTGCCCCACCACCACAGAAAGCACTGAGCTAGGCTGAAACACCTGCATTTTGGAGCTGCCTTACTCAATAAAGCAAAAAAGAGACAATGTTTGTATGCAGCTTTATTAACTCAATAATTTTTAATATTTTTTTTACATTGTTTGCAAACTGATATGTGACACGAATTAATGCCAAAATAACATGCAAAATAGGCAAACCAAAACATTTAGCTAAAAATGTGGGGCGTGCGCGTTCGTGCAAGTAAAAAAACATGTTGACTTACCCTACTTGTAGAGAAACGCCAATGCCTTCCTCCTCTCTTTCATGTTGACGAAACAGACTATCACTCTGTCTTACAGTACACACGTTTATTTTTTGTTGTCCTAGGCAACATGGCTAAAATGCTTGTTCGCTAGCCTAACTTCCATTCATGGGCAACGTTAGCAAGTTAACGTTATCCTTCTACATACTGTACTTCCATACACTCAGGCAAGCGCCACAACAATGTATGAATTAATGGTTGGATCAGAATCGCCGTTATAATCATTGGCCAGTACGGAGAATTAAGTAAAATCACAAGTCCAAATCCCTATCTCCATCCATGGCTAGTTTAGGAAAGCGCCAATTTTAGCTAGCTGGCCAGCTAGCCACTGGAGGACAACAACACAATGAGATGCAACAATTCCAATGTTTCTGTCAATATCCTATGCTCTCAATGGGATTTGATAGGAGTGATGCCAAATCCAAGCTGGCTTTGACACTTTTTTTTGGTACGCCAGGACCATTCACAGTTGAGCTCGATCAGTTTAGCTCAACGCTGATTGGCAAATTTTTTATACTTTTTTTGTCAAGGGAAGTCAGATGCTCACTGGCTTCCCTTGCATTCAATGCCACAGGCGGCAACAATGTCATACTAGTTTGGACCAGACAGCATCAGATAGGAGGCCTACACGTAGAGAGACCGAGGGGTGCTTTTTCGCTCGCTTGGAAGCTTTCTTCTGTGAGTTACATTCAGCCTCTTGTGAATTGAAGGAACATTATGAAACACAGAGAGACGAAAGATACATTTTTGGGGGAAGCCTGGCTTACCTTGGAATCCATGAATACACGCCACTGCTACCTATCCCCTTATTTAGGCTAGTGCCAAACACAGATTGCGCTTTCAAGTGCATTCCTACTGCTATACATGTTCCACAGTTCTAATACAAAATATCATATGTGGCTAGAAATGTTAACCATGTTTATTAGAGTGTAAAGTTACATTGTAGGCCTATCGCTGACCTGTAGCCTCTAGGCCAGGGATAATCAACTAGATTCAGCTGCGGGATGATTTTTTCTTGAGCTGGAACATAATTACAAATAATTTGAATCTAGTTGATGATCCCTGGCCTAGAAGCTACAGGTCAACAATATATATATTTAAGCAATAAGGCCAGAGGGGGTGCGGTATATGGCCAATATACAATGGCTAAGCGCTGTTCTTATGCGCGACGCAATAAGGAGTGCCTGGATACAGCCCTTAGCCGTGGTATATTGGCCATATACCACAAACCCCGGTCAACTGTAAGTGCTGTTATTGTGAAGTGGAAAAGTCTAGGAGCAATAACGGCCCAGCCGCGAAGTGGTCGGCCACACAAGCTCACAGAAAGGGACAGCCGAGTGCTGAAGCGTGTAAAAATCGTCTGTCCTCGGTTGCAACACTCCCTACTGAGTTCCAAACTGCCTCTGGAAGCAACGTCAGCACAAGAACTGTTCGTCGGGAGCTTCATGAAATGGGTTTCCATTGCCGAACAGCCGCACACAAGCATCGGCCGGAGTGGTGTAAAGCTCGCCGACATTGGACTCTGGAGCAGTGGAAACGCGTTCTCTGGAGTGATGAATCATGCTTCATCATCTGGCAGTCCAAAGGACTAATCTGGTTTTGGCGGTTGCCAGGAGAACGCTCCCTGCCCCAATGCATAGGACTCTCAGACCATGAGAAATAAGATTCTCTGGTCTGATGAAACCAAGGTTGAACTCTGGCCTGAATGCCAAGAGTCACGTCTGGAGGAAACCTGGCACCATCCCAACGGTGAAGTATGGGGGTGACAACATCATGCTGTGGGGATGTTTTTCAGCGGCAGGGACTGGGAGACCAGTCAGGATCGAGGCACACAGCCAAGACAACGCAGGAGTGGCTTTGGGACAAGTCTCTGAATGTCCTTGAGTGGCCCAGCCAGAGCCTGGACTTGGACCTGATCAAACATCTCTGGAGAGACCTGAAAGTTGCTGTGCAGCGACGCTCCCCATCCAACCTGACAGAGCTTAGCTTGCAGAGAAGAATGGGAGAAACTCCCCAAATATAGGTGTGCCAAGCTTGTAGCATTATACCCAAGAAGACTCGAGGCTGTAATCGCTGTCAAAGGTGCTTCAACAAAGTACTGAGTGTGTGATATTTCCGTTTTTTATTTTTAATAAATTAGCAAAGATTCCTACAAACCTGTTTTTGCTTTGTCATTATGTGGTATTGATTTAGGATTGATGAGGAAAAAATACAATTTAATCAATTTTAGAATAAGGCTGTAATGTAACAAAATGTGGAAAAAGTCAATGGGTCTGAATACTTTCCGAATGCACTGTATATACACTGAACCAAAATACAAACACAACATGCAACCATTTCAAAGATTTTACTGAGTTACAGTTCATATAAATTCATTAGGCCCTAGTTTATGGATTTTACATGACTGGGAATACAGATGTGCATCTGTTGGTCACAAATACCTTTACAAAAATGGTAGTGGCGTGGATAAGAAAACCAGTCAGTATCTGGTGTGACCACCATTTGCCTCATGCAGCGCGACACATCTCCTTTGCATAGAGTTGATCAGGCTGTTGATTGTGGCCTGTGGAATGTTGTCCCACTCCTCTTCAATGGCTGTGAGAAGTTGCTGGATATTGGCGGGAACTGGAACATGCTGTCGTACACATCAATCTAGAGCATACAAAACATGGTTAATTGGTGGTGACATGTCTGGAAAGTATGTTGGGACATTTTCAGCTTCCAGGAAATCTGTACAGATCCTTACGACATTGGGCCATGTATTATCCAGCAAGTGAAGAAGCCTGATGTGGAGGTCCTGGGCTGGCGTGGTTACACATGGTCTGCTGTCGTGAGGTTGGTTGGACGTACTGCCAAATTCTCTAAAACGATGTTGGAGGTGGCTTATGGTAGAGAAATTAACATTCAATTATCTGGCAACAGCTTTGGTGGACATTCCTGCAGTCAGCATGCCAATTGCATGCTCCCTCAAAACTTGAGACATCTGTGGCATTGTGTTGTGTGACAAAACTGCACATTTTAGAGTGGTCGTTTATTGTCCCCGGCACAAGGTGCACCTGTGTAATGATCATGCTGTTTAATAAGCTTATTGATATGCCACACCTGTCAGGTGGATGGATTATCTTGGCAAATGAGAAATGCTCACTAACAGGGATGTAAACAAATTTGTGGCCAAAATCTGAGAGATATATGCTTTTTGTGCGTATGGAAAATTTCCAGGATCTTTATTTCACCTCATGAAACATGGGACCAACGCTTTACATGTTGCGTTTATATTTTTGTAAAGCATATACTGTATATTCGGCCCATGGGCCGCCAGTTGGGGAACCTTGATCTATGCCACTCACCACCACAGATTGTTTGTGGACTGATTGAAAAAGCACACAGCACGATGATCACCTCTTAACCATAGACAGTCAGTTGCATGTGCTCAGTGCGATCGAGGGCGGTGCTGTTGCCATATCAAGTAGTGATTTAGCCAGTCAAGATGCTCTCAGTGGTGCAGCTGTATAACTTATTGAAGAGTTGAGGGCCCATGCCAAACCTATTCAACTTCCTGAGGGGGAAGGTTGGAATAATACTGTGAAATTGTGAAATTGTGAAAATGATGATAATGCTTTTTTTAGTGTAAGAGCTGTTTGAAAAGAGCCTGAAATTTCAGCCAGTTTTGGTGGGATGGAGTTTTGGCCTGCCTGGTGACATCTCCAGGCGTTATTAGTTAATAGACCAAAAAGACAGAGAGTTCCAACATTTTAGTTTCCCCTCCCCACCCAGACCACTCCCAGACAGTCCTGGTAGGTTGTCTATATGGACAGGTTAGAAACCTGATGTTAAAGTGTGATGACACATCACATAATGTTTCTACGTGCAACAGAGACACATTAAAATAGCAAGAATTTACACTGTCATCCAGAAATAAATACATTACCATTTGATTTTGTCTTTGAATTATGTCTATGCATATGGCTCCCCACATTGTTTTGCAGGCTTATGGTTAGAAGCATTTGAACCAGGGACCATGAAGTTAGGCCAGCCTTTCTCAAACATTTTTTTTTGCCAGTGACCATCAAGGCATGGCCTTCTTCCTCTGGGGACCGCTTTGGTAAAAAATAATTGACAATCGCTTCTTTATAAAAACAAATTGTATTTAATTAATTTTTATTTTACACTAAATTAACAAATGATGTATTTACTTGGCTTAATTTATGGTTTGTCTGTCTGTCTGTCTGTGTTGTACTCATGGGCAGTGTCTCTCTCTGCTTTCTTCATTTTTTATTTATTTTTTATTTTTTATTTTTCACCTTTATTTAACCAGGTAAGCCAGTTGAGAACAAGTTCTCATTTACAACTGCGACCTGGCCAAAATAAAGCAAAGCAGTGCGATAAAAACAACAACACAGAGTTACATATGGGGTAAAAAAACATAAAGTCAAAAAATACAACAGAAAATATATATACAGTGTGTGCAAATGTAGCAAGTTATGGAGGTAAGGCAATAAATAGGCTATAGTGCAAAATAATTACAATTAGTATTAACACTGGAATGCTAGATGTGCAAGAGATTATGTGCAAATAGAGATACTGGGGTGCAAAAGAGCAAAATAAATAGCAATATAGGGATGAGGTAGTTGGGTGGGCTAATTTCAGATGGGCTGTGTACAGGTGCAGTGATCGGTAAGGTGCTCTGACAACTGATGCTTAAAGTTAGTGAGGGAGATAAGAGTCTCCAGCTTCAGAGATTTTTGCAATTCGTTC
The DNA here is from genome assembly GCF_020615455.1 of Coregonus clupeaformis. Classification (NCBI taxonomy): domain Eukaryota; kingdom Metazoa; phylum Chordata; class Actinopteri; order Salmoniformes; family Salmonidae; genus Coregonus; species Coregonus clupeaformis. Next base: position 28,132,465 of record NC_059205.1, read on the forward strand.
CAGTCATTGGCAGCAGAGGACTGGAAGGAATGGCGGCCAAAGGAGGTGTTGGCTTTGGGAATGACCAGTGAGATATACCTGCTGGAGCGCAGACTACGGGTGGGTGCTGCTATGGTGACCAAGGAGCTAAGATAAGGCAGGGATTTGCCTAGCAGTGATTTATAGATGGCCTGGAGCCAGTGGGTTTGACGACGAACATGTAGTGAGGACCAGCCAACAAGAGCGTACAGGTCACAGTGGTGGGTTGTGTATGGGGCTTTGGAGACAAAACGGATGGCACTGTGATAGACTACATCCAATTTGCTGAGTAGAGTGTTGGAGGCTATTTTGTAAATGACATCGCCGAAGTCAAGGATCGGTAGGATAGTCAGTTTTACGAGGGCATGTTTGGCAGCATGAGTGAAGGAGGCTTTGTTGCGAAATAAGAAGCCGATTCTAGATTTAACTTTGGATTGGAGATTCTTAATGTGAGTCTGGAAGGAGAGTTTACAGTCTAACCATACACCTAGGTATTTGTAGTTGTCCACATACTCTAGGTCAGACCCGTCGAGAGTGGTGATTCTAGTCGGGTGGGCGGGTGCCAGCAGCGTTCGATTGAAGAGCATGCATTTAGTTTTACTAGTGTTTAAGAGCAGTTGGAGGCTACTGAAGGAGTGTTGTATGGCATTGAAGCTCGTTTGGAGGTTTGTTAACATAGTGTCCAATGAAGGGCCAGATGTATACAAAATGGTGTCGTCTGTGTAGAGGTGGATCTGAGAGTCACCAGCAGCAAGAGCGACATCATTGATATACACGGAGAAAAGAGTCGGCCCAAGAATTGAACCCTGTGGCACCCCCATAGAGACTGCCATAGGTCCAGACAACAGGCCCTCCGATTTGACACATTGAACTCTGTCTTCAAGGTATGTATGTATGTACAGTTGAAGTCGGAAGTTTACATACACCTTAGCCAAATACATTTAACATCAGTTTTTCACACAATTCCTGACATTTAATCCTAGTAAAAATTCCCTGTTTTAGGTCAGTTAGGATCACCACTTTATTTTAAGAATGTGAAATGTCAGAATAATAGTAGAGATAATTATTTATTTCAGCTTTTGTTTCTTTCATCACATTCCCAGTGGGTCAAAAGTTTACATACACTCAATTAGTATTTGGTAGCATTGCCTTTAAATTGTTTAACTTGGGTCAAACGTTTTGGGTAGCCTTCCGCAAGCTTCCCACAATAAGTTGGGTGAATGTTGGACAATTCCTCCTGACAGAGCTGGTGTAACTGAGTCAGGTTTGTAGGCCTCCTTGCTCGCACACGCTTTTTCAGTACTGCCCACAAATGTTCTATAGGATTGAGGTCAGGGCTTTGTGATGGCCACTCCAATTCCTTGACTTTGTTGTCCTTAAGCCATTTTGCCACAACTTTGGAAGTATGCTTGGGGTCATTTTTCATTTGGAAGACCCATTTGCGACCAAGCTTTAACTTCCTGACTGATGTCTTGAGATGTTGCTTCAACATATCCACATAATTGTCCTTCCTCATGATGCCATCTATTTTGTGAAGTGCACCAGGCCCTCCTGCAGCAAAGCACCCCCACAGCATGATGCTGCCACCCGCGTGCTTCACGGTTGGGATGGTGTTCTTCAGCTTGCAAGTGACCCCCTTTTTCCTCCAAACATAACGATGGTCATTATGGCCAAACAGTTCTATTTTTGTTTCATCAGACCAGAGGACATTTCTCCAAAAAGTATGATCTTTGTCCCCATGTGCAGTTGCAAACCGTAGTCTGGGTTTTTTTATGGTAGTTTTGGAGCAGTGGCTTCTTCCTTGCTGAGCGGCCTTTCAGGTTATGTCGATATAGGACTCGTTTTACTGTGGATATAGATACTTTTGTACCTGTTTCCTCCAGCATCTTCACAAGGTCCTTTGCTGTTGTTCTGGGATTGATTTGCACTTTTTGCACCAAAGTACGCGTCTCCTTCCTGAGCGATATGACGGCTGCGTGGTCCCATGGTGTTTATACTTGCGTACTATTGTTTGTACAAATGAACGTGGTACCTTCAGGCGGTTGGAAATTGCTCCCAAGGATGAACCAGACTTGTGGAGGTCTACAATTTGGCTGTGGAGGTCTTGGCTGATTTCTTTTGATTTTCCCATGATGTCAAGCAAAGAGGCACTGAGTTTGAAGGTAGGCCTTGAAATACATCCACAGGTACACCTCAAATTGACTCAAATTATGTCAATTAGCCTATCAGAAGCTTCTAAAGCCATGACATAATTTTCTGGAATTTTCCAAGCTGTTTAAAGGCACAGTCAATTTAGTGTATGTTAACTTCTGACCCAATGGAATTGTGATTCAGTGAATTATGAGTGAAATAATCTGTCTGTAAACAATTGTTGGAAAAATTACTTGTGTCATGCACAAAGTAGATGTCCTAACCGACTTGCCAAAACTATAGTTTGTTAACAAGAAATGTGTTGAGTGGTTGAAAAACAAGTTTTAATGACTCCAACCTAAGTGTATGTGAACTTCCGACATCAACTGTATGTCTGTCTGTCTGTCTGTCTGTCTGTCTGTCTGTCTGTCTGTCTGTTGTACTCATGGCTGTCTGTCTCTGTGCTTTCTCCATGGGCTGTCTTCAGGGGATGTCTGTCTGTATGGGCTGTCTTCAGGGGCTGTCAGTCTATAAATGACAAAACAATACAAATATATTTTAGTCATTATACACAATCACATTACCTGTGTTGTCAATAAAAACAATGTAACAACTGAATCTTTATAAACAAATAACAGTCTTTCATTCTATGGAAATATACATTATTAAAAATATATTTAGAATAATACAAGATGTTTATCTCACCAAACCACAGAGGGAAGGAGGAGAGGGACACTCAATGTGTTTTTAACAGCCAATCTGCTGCGATATTTAGATTTTGTTGCAGGAAGAGTGGAGAAACTGGTCTCACGTAAATAGGTAGAATTAAAGGGGATTAACGTCTTCACTGCCATCTCGCTGAGTTGCGGGTATTATCAGCTGCTGAACAGCCAGAATGTGGAAAGCCGCATCTCATTCAAACGAGCGCGCAGACCTCGGTCACAGGTCAGCTCTATTAGTTCATCTTCAAGAACCGGTGACAAGATGTGAGTCTCTTCAGTGCTGGTGAACGGATTACGCATCCACTGCTTTCCCGGGCGTGGATCGGATTGTGAGGGGAAGTAATCCTCGAATTTGAGCAGAGTTTGTCTCAGATATGACCCCATCGATTTACGCATATTATCCATGTCTACATCACCCTCGTCCGTCAGAGTTGAGAATAGAGAGAGCATATCGAAAATGCCTCTATCCACTGAAAGGGGTAATTTTGTCATTAGCTTGGAAAACGTCACTTGCGCGTCCCTGCATGGATAGGTTGAGCAGCAGTCCCGTCCTACAGAGCCCGATATAACGGTCCCATCGTAATCCATGTCCCGTTATGTAGGCCTACTCGTTCAGAACACGGAATATTTCACCTGCAGTTGTATTCTGAGGCAACTCTTTGCACAAATACATTCTTAAGCGTTCTTAGCGTTTATATACAAGAATTGGGCATCTGAAATGTCAGTCGTCTCATCTAATTGGATCGCAAACCAATTAGATGTGCGGGGTCTGTCTAAAACTTGGGATTCAACATCATATATGAGATGGGGATGCTTTGTTTCTAAATGTCTGCGCATTTTCGATGGCTTCATAGCATCGTTGCTGAGGCAAATCTGACAGACCGGTATTGTCGGGCAGCTTTCATTTGAAACAAATCCTGGGAGAGAGAGAGAGCGAGCGTGCAGGCTGCAGCTGCAGGGCTAGCTAGTGTGTGTGTGTGTGTGCGTGTTATGTGTAGCTATATTTCCTCATTGCAACACAATTTGTTTACTGCAGTCTAGGTTTAAAATATATCACATCTTCAACCTAGACATGGGGCGGCGGGTAGCCTGGCGGGTAGGAGCGTTGGGCCCCGAGATGACAAGGTAGAAATCTGTCGTTCTGCCCCTGAGCAAGGGCGACGAAGACGTGGATGTCGATTAAGGCAGCCCTCCGCACCTCTCTGATTCAGAGGGGTTGGGTTGAATGCGGAAGACACATTTCAGTTGAATGCATTCAGTTATACAACTGACTATGTATCCCCCTTTCCCTTTCCCTAGACTGCATCATGCATAGTTCAGCACATTGCGCAAGTAGGCCTATGGCAAGTATTTATTTGATTCAAATATGCTGCAGACAACCAATCATATTCAAGACAAATATGCCACAGACCTGCAAGCATTCCTCCACAGAGTGGCGCAGGTCCACCGACCTGGGTTTGAGAAAGGCTGAGTTAGGCTACATGATAAGCACAGGGCAGGTTCTTGCCATTCTGCCGCCCTAGGCAGACCAAACAAATCAGGTTCATTTTCGGTTCTGAATGAAAGTTGAAAATACTTATTTTCCGGATGTTGAAAATTCATATTTTCCAGATATTGAAAATATGTGTTTTCAGGATGTTGAAATCAGGCTCATTTTTGGTTCTGAATGAACGTTGAAAATAAAATTATAGACATCTATGTTTGGGCCAAATCAAGGCTGGTCCAGACCGGACAAAATCTGAACCAAATATAGACGTCTTTGATTGGTTCAGATTTGGTCCAGACTGGAACAAAAATCAATGTCCATGGATGTGGAAATCAAGGCTGGTCCGGACTGCACCAAAAAAAGACTGCGTCGGTCGGTGCTTACTAGGGTGTAGCCTACGTTGTTGCCTGAAATTGAATTTTGCCCATCTATGTGGTAAGCCTCCGTTTGCAAAACACCAACAAAAATAAGTCCAAAAGACGTGCTTACTGGGGTGTAGCCTACCATGTCGGCCCACAATGGAATTTAATGAATCCATGTGGTAGGCACACCGTTTGTAAAACAGGCCGTTGCATTGGCTTTACTAGTCCTGATTCCTGTGACTAATCAATTTGGCCATTTAAGCTCTGAAATCAGCTACCCAACTTTATCAGAAGTTATCGTGAGCCTATTTGCAATGTGTTTACACAGCAGGACATGCAGAAGTATTTTATTTTTTGCTATGATCAGCTTGTCAAATTTTTTTTTGACAGATACAAACTTGAAACCACTGATCATGACAATGGGGTGAAACTCCTAGACAACAGTTGTGATTGTCCATTCCATATTGTCCATTTTACTTTGATCTGTCCTGTTTTTAGGATATGTTGTTTGTTAACATGACATAATTTTTTTTAGGTTAGGCTATTTGATCCGAGAAACCTGCATGATTTAAAAAGTGTCCGTCTCATTACATTGTCATACATTTTATCTCCAGCCTGTAGGCTACAAAAAAGGCCACATACTCTTTCTACCATATCCTATATCTGCTACATGATTTATGTTAGAATTTTTTTGGGGGACGGAACGTTGGTGGAGCCCGCAGCGATGCGTCTCTCAAACAACAGCACCCTGGTGAGGCGCGCTGGGAATGGACAAGCAGAATATTTTGCGCCCCTGCCTTTGACAAAGTGGGCACTGCTTATCACAGGGCGGCATCAACGCTCACCCCAAAAGCCCATATGCCACTGTTTGAGAGAAATTGACATTGTTTTTGGGCAGAATTATGTGAGGTTTTGTGTTGTTGTTGGAGGTGCGTCTTTGCCAGTTTAGCTAAGAAAATACCACACTTGTCAGTCTGCCGCCAAAGGCGGCCGCTAATAATCCTGCCTAATAAACGGGCCGGCCATGAGCACACTTTTAACTGTGTGTGCCATACATTTCCAGACTTTTTGGCAGAGGTATCCCTAGGCTACTCACGCACAATGAGGAAATGCTACACTTCTTTCCTTCTGTTGAGAAGTTAACCTTGCCCATGCACAAACTCCTATGCAAACCGGGGGTTTACACTGTTTGAGTGCTGACACCAAGAGGGCTGACAACAGTGTAGATGAATTGGAAACCTCTATTTGATCTTGAAGTTTGACTGGGTGGCAGTCTGAAAGGCTAGACAAAGCAGGATGTATTTGCCTTCTTTTGAATGGGATTTGGCCGGGGCTCCTTATGTTGAATTGACATTGACATTTCTATTGTAAAGAGGGGCGTGCTTGAGCTGGGCCCTGCAACATGTTGTCATCATCATGATCGCGCGCTCAACAACCCAGCCTGGGTAAACACCCGGTAAACTCCAAATGGTCTATGGTGGTTAACTCCTTCAACGCGCCTCAAGTGGGGCTCATGCGCAGTGCTTGACATTTCAAAGTTGATTCTCCGGGTGTTTGAACAGGAAGGCGGACATGTTGGTCAGGCGGTGGGAGAAAATCGGGCATCGTTTAGTTTTTCGAAAAATAACATAGCTAACGCTAGATCAAAACCAGATTTATCTATGTAGAACCAGCAAGTTTTCCGTCTGTATCGGTCAATATCTATGGCCGATGACAATATGAGGCTTACTGCGAAAGGACGGCAATGAAATGTTTTAGCAAGACCGTGTTTTAAACTGATCGAAATTTGGAAGTATACGTTTTTTCGCCACTTCTACTTTGCAGCTGTCAGACTCGTTTATTGTTTTTATTTGCAAGGGTCTTACACTGATATATGGACACAAGCCTGGGAGTAATGTGGCTACTTTGCAACCTGTCGGATTTTTAAAACTGTATTTAAGTTTTCCTCTTTGGATGTATCGATGTCGTTTTAAATCCTGCACAACTCCTCTGTGGCATCCTGTGGACGCCTACTAATCTGTTGATGCATTTAAATTAACTAGCTAACGCTAGCTAAGTTATCTTCTTTTGAATTGCTGAAGTTGTCTGCAAAACCTGAACGGGGGAAACATTTTTTTCTGAAAATGTGGTCTTTGAATATCAAACGCCACTTTAAACGTTTCATGGTCAGTGAAAAAGAGGGAAGAGACACGTTTCTTTGATTGAAACTGCGGGTTCTTGCTAAACACTGACTTGAGTTCACGCAAAGGAAATAACATTAGGCCAGCTAACTAGCTACGTTAGCACTTGAGCTAGATTGCTAACTCCTTTTATTTAGCTATAGCACCGGCGTGGAACTCTACTTGTCTGCAAAAATGTCGGCTGGAGAAAGTTTGGACGCTCGTTTTGAGAAAATCGATGCCATGTTGAAGAACCCGAAGTCGGAAATAAACACTGATTGCCTTTTGGTAAGTAAAGTAGCTAACCTGACGATAAGCTTGGCTCGCTAAAGTTAGTTGTCTAATGTTAGCTAGAAATGTAATGTTATTGAATTAGCTAACTAGCATTAGCATAATTTAGCTAACTAGTTAATGAATGTTAGTTAGCTAGCTACCGTTAGCCAAGTTGAAAGTGGTTTGAGTAAATTAGCTAGCTAGTTATTTAATCTAACGTCAGCTAGCTAGCTACTCAACTTGCTAGCTACCTGGTGTAGGCCAGCCGACATCTTGAAGATTAGCTAGCTACCTAGTAAACGTTAGCTAACTAACGTTAACTACCTGCTAGCTAAATAGCTAACGTTAGTTGGCTAACAAGCTGAACAAGTGGCATCCAAAACGACCATGAGAAATCATGTACTATAGGTAACGTTAGTAGGGCTGGGAATTGCCAGGGACCTCACGATACGATGTTATCATGAAACGTAACTACGTGCCAATACGATATGTATTGCGATTCTACAGTATATGTAAGGTTATTGCAATAACATGTTGCGTTTTTTATTGCGATTTGATGTTCCCAACACATTGATCACTAACGTTATAAGTCTGCTGCAGAGAGACTGTTTTGATCAGTCAGGGAAATAAAAGGCATCTATCGTCATTCCCGTATTATTTTTTTTACTGTTCCCTGGAATCGTTAGTTTTTATATATATGTGTCCATGCTAACATGTCCATGCTAACTAGTTAAGTACTTGTCAGGCATCTATGCTAGCCAGAGCATGGCTGAAGAACTACTCATCAACATCAAGTTGAATACCGTTATGTCTGATTCTTGATATCATTACAATTGACACATTTCACTACTACTAGTAGCTATTTTGAAACCATCAACGCTGTTGATGGTGAAGGTGCTGGTTGAACCCGAGGGTATTTTGCAGCCTAAATAATAATATTAATAATAAATGTACAGTGTAGTTTTGTTTCCATGAAGATAGACAGACAGTCCAATCTTGACCATGGTGACTTTGCAGGCTGGTCTCATAGACTAGAAGTAACATAGTAAATGTACACAGGACACTCAAATTAGTATGATATGCTACATTTGGTATGGTTACATAAGACAGATGGTTACTTTGGCAAAAACTAATCTCATCATGGACAACTTTAGCATTTTAGCTAATTACTAACTTTTCAACTACTTACTACTTTTGAGCTACTTTGCAAATACTTAGCGTGTTCGCTAACCCTTCCCCTAACCTTAACCCTTTAACCTTAACCCCAACCCCTATCCCCTAGCAAAGCTAACGTTAGCCACTTAGCTAGAATTTGTAACATACGTTTTGAAAATTCGTAACTCATCATACGAAATGGGTGATGGACATCCACAAATGTAATACATACCATACGAAACGGAACATATCATACTAAATGGAGTGTCTCGGATTTACGTAAAGAATAATACGAAATGCTCTGAGACCAGGTTGGGCTTTGGGTTGTCAATCACATTGCATAGAACCAGAACAGGAAAGGCATGTAAAAAGGCACAGTGGACCAAATGTGACAGGGGTTGGAGCGGTCTGCCTGAAGGCCTCCTTTGTGTTGTACAGGCAATATTAGAACAAACTCTTTGGAGAGTAGGCCTATACATGAAAAGTATTTTAAAAATAACCTCTGAAGTGGTAGCATCACGCCTGTTCTAACCTGCCATCCCAGCTGCATCAGTTCACTTGCTCGGGTCTGCCTGCCCTGATGTTTTCCTGTCTGTCACTCATTCACTGCTCATGATGTAACTTGTATGAGATTGCCACTTGCTAAACCTCAGAGGAACACCTCCACCGACTCTAATCTACTCTATCAATGATGCAAACCGAAAACAAAACTGTTGTTGAGGTTTCTCCCCCAGAGAAGACGTGTGATGTAGCCTCCTTGAGTGTGTGTCAGTCAGGGTCTGGTCTGTGTCTGCCTATGTTCCTATGAATGTCCATACCACTTAGAATAAAACATTGTATTGGGCATGCATTATAAGTGACAAACACGTGTGGATATTGGAACACAGCCTTTGTCTCTTTTAATATCGTTCAGAGCATTCTAGTGAAGGCTGGATGTCTTCGATCCACATGGCAGTCAAAAGCCTCTGCATATTAGCCAGGGTGTGACAGAGGATTAGATAAGTAGGCCCTATGTGTGGTTACACTGTTACTAGCCTCTTTGGTGAAGTGGGTTTTAATATCACATACTGTCTGCTTCCTGAGGACTCAGATCGTTAAAGAATCCATGTGGAGCAGTATCTAATGTAACTCAATGTAAAATACTAGCCTGAATTTCCTGTAGTTGTATTCAGCATCTGCAATGTTATGCTAACAGGTATGAACCTAATAAGGTTCTTTCTAAAAACTAGGGTACCATTGAGGTTTTCCTATGCTGGACAAATTGTTACAGCTGTTGATAAGTCATTGATAATAATCAGCGATTTTTTTCTTTTTTCTTCTTGTCATTACATTAAGCTATAAGGGGGAACACACAACTTGATTTAACCAATGTTTAACCCTTTCTCATGGTTGGTGTCTTGACATATTTGTCCAACATTGTGTGACATAAAAAAAAAATATGTTTCTGTCCTTGCATTTATGGCAGTGTAAGTTATATAATATATTAAGCATTAATCAGTTAAATTACACATTGAACTTGAACCCTGGATCTAGCTGTCGGACAGTTAAAAAGAATACAGTGCCAGTCAAAAGTTTGGACACACCTACTCATTCAAGGGTTTTTCTTTATTTTTACTATTTTTTACATTGTAGAATAATAGTGAAGACATCAAAACTATTAAATAACACATACGGAATCATGTAGTAACCAAAAAGGTGTTAAAAAAATCAAAATATATTTTAGATTCTTCAAAGTAGCCACCCTTTGCCTTGATGACAGCTTTGCACACAAAGAAAAACCATGGAATGAGTAGGCGTGACTTTTGACTGGTACTGTAGATATCTCAGAAATGCAATGTAACTACGTAACATTTCGTGTCTCCTTATATTACGTGGTGAAAACAGTTTTTATGGACGACTCTCCAAAAATGTATGAGATGGCAAAATCAAATGTTTCTAACTGAAAGAGTCACCTTAACTTGATACTTAAAAGTCAATTGATACTGTCATTAACGTGGTACTTCACTGACCACGTTTACATGCACACCCATATCCCCCTATTTTCCGGGATACTCAAGTATTGTGTTTTTGAGTTGATGCATATAAATGCCATATTCCGTTTTTATAATAACCCGAAAAAAGCTTGTATCCCGGTTATAAGAAACCCGAATAAGATGCCTGGGAAATGTTTTATCATTGACGGGATACTGTGGCATGTAAACATCTTATCCCGTTTATTATTGTATTTCGCAGTCTATGCAGGCTCAGTTTCAAATATCATGGGTGTTGTGTGATGATGCTTTTATCTAAGATTTTCAAACAAATCACTTAAAAAAGTAGGCTACCTGCGCAGTTCGGTCCACCATAATAATTAATTTTGCTGATACTCATTACTGGATTGTATAGACCACTGGCTATTTTCACCCCTAATTTTTATATTTTCTTATAATTTCCGACATTTGGTAGGCCATATTATCGGCACATTTCCGACATTTGGTAATTTCTGACAGTTTGTCAACTATAGTTAGATACATGCAGCTTCTCTTCTGTCATAACTTGTTGCCCCAGAAGACTAAATAAAGCAGTGCTCATTAGATTGTCTTACATCGATAGAATGAATACATTAGTAATCTACACTGAACAAAAATATAAACGCAACATGCAACAATTTCAAAGATTACAGTTTATATAAGGAAATCAGTCAATTGAAATAGATACATTTATGGATTTCACATGATTGGGAATACAGATATGCATCTGTTAATCACAGATGCCCCCCCCAAAAAAGCTAGGGGCGTGGATCAGAAAAACAGTCAGTATCTGGTGTGACCACCATTTGCCTCATGCAGCATGACACATCTCCTTCGCACGGAGTTGATCAGGCTGTTGATTGTGGCCTGTGGAATGTTGTCCCACTCCTCTTCAATGGCTGTGCGAAGTTGCTGGATATTGGCGGGAACTAGAACACGCTGTCGTACACGTCGATCCAGAGCATCCCAAACATGCTCAATAGGTGACATGTCTGGTGAGTATGCAGGCCATGGAAGAACGGGGACATTTTCAGCTTCCAGGAATTGTGTACAGATCCTTGAGACATGGAGATGTGCATTATCATGTTGAAACATGAGGTGATGGCGGCAGATGAATGACACGACAATGGGCCTCAGGATCTCGTCACGGTACCTCTGTGCATTCAAATTGCGATCGATAAAATGCAATTGTGTTCGTTGTCCGTAGCTTATGCCTGCCCATACCGTAACCCCACCACCACCATGGGGCACTCTATTCACAACATTGACATCAACAAACCGCTCGCCCACACGACGCCATACACGCTGTCTGCCATCTGCCCGGTACAGTTGAAAACGGGATTCATCCGTCAATAGCACACTTCTCCAGCGTGCCAGTGGCCATCGAAGGTGAGCATTTGCCCACTGAAGTCGGTTACGACGCCGAACTGCAGTCAGGTCAAGACCCTGGTGAGGATGACGAGCGCGCAGATGAGCTTCCCTGACACGGTTTCTGACAGTTTGTGCAGAAAATCTTCGGTTGTGCAAACCCACAGTTTCATCAGCTGTCCAGGTGGCTGGTCTCAGATGATCCCGCAGGTGAAGAAGTCAGATGTGGAGGTCCTGGGCTGGCGTGGTTACACGTGGTCTGCAGTTGTGAGGCTGGTTGGACCTACTGCCAAATTCTCTAAAACAACATTGGAGGCGGCTTATGGTAGAGAAATTAACATTCAATTATCTTGCAACTGCTCTGGTGGACATTCCTGCATTCAGCATGCCAATTGTACGCTCCCTCAACTTGAGACATCTGGCATTGTGTTGTGTGACAGTGACCTTTTATTGTACCCAGCACAAGGTGCACCTGTGTAATGATCATCCTGTTTAATCAGCTTCTTGATATGCCACACCTGTCAGGTGGATGGATTATCTTGGCAAAGTAGAAATGCTCACTAACAGGGATGTAAACAAAATTGTGCACATCATTTGAGAGAAATAAGCTTATAGGGATGTATGGAACATTTCTGGGATCTTTTATTTCAGCTCATGAAACATGAGACCAACACGTTGATTGCATTTTATATTTTTGTTCAGTGTATTTAATACCGGTAAAGATGGCTGTTTCGTTTAGGTATGTGTTTAGAAACTGTGGAGAAAGCGCAATAACAGTGGAAAGATTGGTCCTGTGCAAAATGTTATCAGTTTGACCGGTTTTAAGGAAATGAAAAGTTGATTTTAAAACGATAACACGTTTCTGATAAGACTTTAGTTCGTCTTGGGTGCATATTTTATGTGGTTGAAATACTGTCTGCTTGCATAAGTGTCAGAGCCCATTACACGCGAGTTCACATTTTCTCAAGAGATGCTGAAAGAAAGAAATAATATTTCTCCACATCTGTATCATTTTACTGCTAGAAATGCATAATTCTGCTGGAGTTAATATTATATTACGCTACATGTGAGAGGTTATAGGCCTACAGTTAGTGTCCATATTTCAGTTACTAGTCAATTTCACCCATATGAATTTAAATGAGGAATATTCTGTTTATTCACAGAAACAGGGATACTCGTGAGCGGGATATCAAAGGTGCATGTAAACAGCTTATCCTGAATAAGACCTTAAGTGGGATATGAGCTACTAACCGTAATACTATGTGCATGTAAACGTGGTCACTAACTATTTATAATACTTGTTGGATGCGCATTTGGTGTCGCTGTTTAATTACGCCGTGATATTTTCAAGCATCATCATGTGATCCAGGAAGGAATTTTCTGAATGACCGTCAAGTGTCGAACAGCTGTTGTGATCGGGCATGCGATGCAACAACAGCCCAAGTGCTGTAAAAAAGGTAATTCGTTACGCCAGTGAAAACAGTTGTGCCTGTATCCATGTTGGATCTAATATCTCTAGCGAATTTATGTTCTTCTCTGCTTGATAGTGTTGAGTTAACTGGCTTTTTTTTTTTTTCATCAACATCGGTTAAATTATTTGAATTCCATTTACTTCAGATTTGTTGTGACCCCAACGCGCCGTTTCTGTAGAGAGAAATCAAATAATTTACGAGAGAAATGGAAGCAATCAAGTCAAAAACCATGTGGGACGCTGGGCTGAAGGGAGTTGTAGTTTTCATTTAAGCAAATATTCAACCTAGTTCAGCGCAAAAACGTAATTAACTGCAATTACCATATTCAACCTTATTTTGGGACCTACGCTTGTCGCCGCCTTCCCGCTTTTGGGACGACTCCCTCCATTGTTAGGCTGTAGATATGAGCATCTCGTCATTTATATACTGCTCTATGGATGGATACACTTTTACGCCTGCTACGTTAGGTTAGATACACACAGACCGTGTGAAATAGGAATGTACACAATGACGAGAGGGACAGAGACAGTTCGTGAAAGTATGCCTTACCTACTTTGAAGAACTAGTAAAATGATTTAGTCAGACAGCTCTGCAGGATAATAGGCATGCTAGCTAAATAGGATGACTAAAGATAGCACAGAATAGGGAGCACAACGTTATATGGCCTGACTGCTACTGCCTGAGCAGAGATGAGATGATTACTTTAAGGAATGAAAAATAATAGTAATCAAATAAAAACGAAATCATATTTTATTATTTTATAGTAATTTCCTAGTTTTCTATTGATGTCTACCCAATGTGGACCTGACAGACCATTTAAAATATGATCAATGTTTTGGCAATTGAATGTTCACTATTTTTATCTTTGGATTATTTTTTAATAGTCTAAACCGGACTGACCGCAAAAAGCACTAATCGCTCAGCACTACTGGTTGATTTACAGCAGGGCCTCGTTAGATTTAACAGGGAAAGCATCAAGGTAATGAGTTCGTTTTCACATTTTTGTGCCTCAGATTGGACAATGAGTCTACTGTGCGCAATGGTGTAGGATAGACTTGTGCAACACCCAACACTATTCTTATAAATTATTCTGGATAGAATGCCAACAAATTACATAGCCTAGTGGGTGTCTTCACAATATGATCTGATGATGAAATAACATGACAAATACATTTTGGTTTCCATGTTACACCTGCAATTTAAACATTACAAGGTGCTTGAAGTAGCCTACTTAATCTTGAATTTGGAGCTCAGAAAATCAAGTATTGGAATAGGCCTTCCTTGAAAATCAGACATTTCCTCAATTTTGTCCTTGTAATTATTGTAGCCAATTTATAAGTTTTCCTGCTCCCTTATAATTCTGTGATTTCATTTCTGATCAGTTTTTGTGATAGATGTGGCCACTTTCGTTTGTTTCCTGCCGCTTCAGTTGAAGGGTGTTGTGAAACTCTGTTGCGGTAAAACCACGTGCTGTTATTATGAGGATGACAACATCTAATGCTGGCTCCAACTTGGCTCATATTTTAGAATGTAATAATAATTTGAATATCAATGCATTGGCAAGGCCTAAAAAGAAATCTTAGTGATAATGGCCTACTTTTTAAAAAACCCTTTTTTGCATGCATTTTTTTTGAGGGGTGGGGGTTATATGAAGCCCTATATGTACAATTATATAAATGATACAATTGTATAATATTGAGGTCCTTGAAAATTACAGTTAAGTGCTTGAAAAAGTCCTTGAATTTGCCTTGCCAATGTCTGTATGAACCCTGCTTAAATGTTGTATAGGCCTATGTAGTTGTATAGGTGGAGTTATGGGCCAATTTGCATATATTCCTTTAAGGACACATGTGGAACTGCATAAAAATGTATATATTTTTTGTTTAAAACCATTTGAAATGTTGATCCTAGTGTGTCAAATTGGCCCCATTTTATTTATAGAAAGACCCATAAGCAAGTTGCCTAAAATGTGTGACAAGAATTAATAGGGCTGGGAACAGCCAGGGACCTCACGATACGATATTATCATCATGATACTTAGGTGCCGATACGATATGTATTGTGATTCTCACGGTTTTAGATTTGTTGCGATTCGATGTTCCAAACATTTTGCTCACCATACGTCTGCTGCCTATAATATTGGCATATATCATCTAAAATAATATCCTGATATGTAACTATATTGATCCCAATCCCCGCCCCACCCAATAGACGAAACTAACAAATGGGAAGCATAGAAATGGCTCACATAGAACAGATCTATGTGGTCCTCTGTAGCTCAGCTGGTAGAGCACGGCGCTTGTAACGCCAAGGTAGTGGGTTCGATCCCCGGGACCACCCATACACAAAAATGTATGCACGCATGACTGTAAGTCGCTTTGGATAAAAGCGTCTGCTAAATGGCTTATTATTATTATTATCTACCGCTTCTTAGACTTGCTTTCAATGAGTGACAGATACATAACTAACATTTCTATGTGAACTTGGTCGGGTTGCCCAAAGAGTTACATATTGCAGCTTTAAATGAAGCTAGCAGGTATTAGGCTAAGCCTACTATCAATCAGACAGACGGGGAATACAAGTTCCCACGCTTATTTTGCCTGCCATAGAAATGCAATAAATGTAGGCCTAATCACATAGCATCTTTTGCCAATACGGGCCCCTGCCCTCTGTCTGGTAGTATGGATTGTGGGAGAGATGACGGTGACTGAGAACGCATGATTGCATTTCCCTTATACTGGAAAGGCTGCCTCATTCACTAATGAAGGGAGCATTCAAATTCCTACATGGAGGAGTGTTTTCTTGTAGCCCTACACACACCCACCTTAGTTCACTTCAAGGCAAGCACTTCTCTACATGGAGGCTGGAAGAGATGGAGACACGCACACTGTCGAAAAAATAAATACATCCAAAACTGAGGCTTGAATGCAAAATAAAGATGTTTATTGAAACATAGTGCCCAAAAAAGCTCCCTACTCTTGCAATCCTTTTATTTTATTCTGAGGAAATGTTCACATGGTATATGTAAAAGCAATAATTGATGATATTTCTCGCTTTTGTATATTTGGTATATTATCTAGATCATGCATTCTATTGTAGTAGGTACTGATTCATAGATATTCGGGTGTTTTCTTGCTTGATCATGTGACATATGCAATTATCCTTGAAATACAAGCCAGGTGTGTGTGCCAACAATTTCTACTGATGGCCTGAGGCCGAAAAGTTTGTTTTGTTTTCACGTTTAATTTATGCACTTTCTTACACTATAATTTTTTTGGGCACCATGATGTTTCAATAAACATCATTATTTTGCATTCAAGCCTCAGTTTTGGATTTATTCCTTTTTCAGACAGTGTGTGGGTCTCCATCTTTTCCAGTATTTTTTATTTGGACTCCTACGCAACAGGAGAACAGACACTGTTCAGTAGTTAGGACCTTTTAAAGAGCGCAGACTGCCTCTTATCATCTACATGGAGGCTGCCAGGGCTGCTAGCCATATTGAAACAACTCTCTTTTAAAGAAGAACAGTTGTTTAGTTTCCCTGACCTCCCTGCCTGGCTGCCATAGAGAAAGGCACACACTTCGGCACTGCTCTGACTTAATGGCAAAAAGCTGTGGCGACTCTTCCGAAGCTCAAGCCCATGGCAGCTACACACAAGGGTGTTGTTCCTCTTTTCCCCCTAGCTGCAATCTCCCTCAATGAATGGAAGCCTTTGCTTCAGCCCCCTCTCCACCACCACTCTGCTTCTTCACCCACAGCTTAATAAAATTCCATGCTAATCAAATAACCTCTTGTCTTTGACTGGCCTGGAGTCCCCTGTGTGTCCCAAAACCATTCTGTACGTGCTGCCTGCGCCTGGAGAGAGTCAGAGCTGCTTGCCCGGCCTCTGCTCTGAGGTAGCTAGCTGGGTGTGTTCTCTCCACCCATAAAACCAAAATTATGTGGACCGATGGTAGTTTGATGTTTCTGAGAGCTTTGCTTTTAACATTTAACTTATAAAGCATTTTCAACATGTTTGGCTACTAGGCTATGAGTAGCCTAATCAGTTCCATCAAAGGCACAATACTAGCCTTTTTCTAAGGCTGCTGTGGTTATGTATTTCTAACCTTATTTGACTTTTTGTGTTGATTTTCCACTAGCCTGGGCAGGGTCTGGGGTGCCAATCTGTTTTTGCTCTCTTGCCAACTCCCTATGGAATTGCCATGCCCAACGTTGTCAAGAGAGCAGGAACAGACTGGCACCCAGGCTAGTTTGCCAATGCCTTAGCCAAAAGCAGTGATGCTGTTGCTCTTTTGCCCATTGAAGACTGTGTTGTTTTGACTGTGATATTTTGCCTGTGTCCTCCACTCAGGGGTAGCCTACCACTCAGACACTATGTTCCAGCCCTGTCATGTTTATCTTCTCCCTAAATAATTTCTGTTGGAGAGAGAGATGGGGGCCTTATCTGTAACACACTGCCTGCCCTCATCACATAGCTCCAGGCAGGCTCCTGCTCCTGAGAGAGCCTCCGCACAACCAGAATTCCTGGCATTGTGATGGGAAAGCTTGCTGACATTTAAGGGTGCTTCTATCGTCGGTATAGTGAGCTATGTGTTTGTTTTTCCATAGGGCTTTTGAAAGTTCACAGGCCTAGTAAAAAAAAATTGTAATGCCCTGGAAATCCTGGAATAGGAGCCTGAAGCTGTCTGAAATAGCATTTTTAACAAAAGCTGCATTCTAGTAACAGAATGTTATATTTAAATCCTAATTGCTAGTTGGTATTCTCCTTGAGTTTGATCACATGTTTGGTAGAGCTAATTCACCGGCTGGCAGAATAGGATGGCTGGATTGATCTGTTGGAACTTGCCTGGTATGGGCCTTTGTTCCTGACATAGCCCAGTCTTTATTGTTTTCTAGACACTTGGCACATTGGGCTCCCTAGGCTAGCATAGGCCTGTGTTTTGCCTCTTCCTTGAGCTAATGCTGGGCTTAACAACTTGGACGTGCTCACATTTCCCGATTTTCCTTGTCCCAAATCTTTCATTCCGTCCATCCTTAACCCGAGGATGTGGGTGCTGACATTACACAATGATTCCCTAGTTCAGGGATCATCAACTAGATTCAGCCGTGGGCCAATTTTAATTGTATTTATTTATAGTTATTTTTATTTATGTATTTTGTCTTGATCAGATGGTCAGGGTACCGAAACATATTTACAAATAATTTGTAGACTGCAAATTGACCGCAAGAAGCTCAAACCGATATATTTGACTAAAACATAATCCGTTCAAGCCTTGCTTTCATTTGTATACGTTCACATACACTGAGTATACCAAACATTAGGAACACCTCCACCGTTGTGTCAAGTTGGCTGGATTCTCTTTGGGTGGTGGACTGTTCTTGATACATACGGGAAACTGTGGAACGTAAAAGCCCAGCAGCGTTGCAGTCCTTGACATAAACCGGTGCGCCTGGCACGTATTACCGTAGCCCTTTTCAAATGCACTTGTAAAAAAAATCTTGCCCATTCACCCTCCGAATGGCTAACATTCTCAATTGTCTCAAGGCTTAAAAACCCATCTTTAACCTGTCTCCTCCCCTTCATCTACACTGATTGACGTGGATATAACAAGTGACATCAATAAGGGATCATAGCTTTCACCTGGTCAGTCTGTCATGGAAAGAGCATATTTTAATGTTTTGTATACTCAGTGTATACAGTTGAAGTCGGAAGTTTACATGCACCTTAGCCAAATATATTCAAACTCAGTTTTTCACAATTCCTGACATTTAATCCTAGTAAAAATTCCCTGTCTTAGGTCAGTTAGGATCACCACTTTTATTTTAAGAATGTGAAATTTCAGAATAATAGTAGAAAGAATGATTTATTTCAGCTTTTATTTATTTCAACACTTTCCCAGTGGGTCAGAAGTTTACATACACTCAATTAGTATTTGGTAGCATTGCCTTTAAATTATTTAACTTGGGTCAAATGTTTCGGGTAGCCTTCTACAAGTTTCCCACAATAAGTTGGGTGAATTTTGGCCCATTCCTCCTGACGGAGCTTGTGTAACTGAGTCAGGTTTGTAGGCCTTCTTGCTCACACACGCTTTTTCAGTTTACATTACATTACATTTTTACATTTAGCAGACGCTCTTATCCAGAGCGACTTACAGTTAGTGAATACATTTTTTTTTTTATACTGGCCCCCCGTGGGAATCGAACCCACAACCCTGGCGTTGCAAACGCCATGCTCTATCAACTGAGCTACATCCCTGCCGGCCATTCCCTCCCCTACCCTGGACAACGCTGGGCCAATTGTGCGCCGCCCATGAGTCTCCCGGTCGCGGCCGGCTGCGACAGAGCCTGGATTCGAACCAGGATCTCTAGTGGCACAGTTAGCACTGCGATGCAGTGCCTTAGACCACTGCGCCACTCAGGAGGCCAGTTCTGCCCACAAATGTTCTATAGGATTGAGGTCAGGGCTTTGTGGTGGCCACTCCAATATCTTGACTTTGTTGTCCTTAAGCCATTTTGCCACAACTTTGGACGTATGCTTGGGGTCATTGTCCATTTGGAAGACCCATTTGCGACCAAGCTTTAACTTCCTGACTGATGTCTTGAGATGTTGCTTCAATATATCCACGTCATTTTCCTTCCTCATGATGCCATCTATTTTGTGAAGTGCACCAGTCCCTCCTGCAGCAAAGCACCCCCACAGCATGATGCTGCCACCCCCGTGCTTCACGGGTGGGATGGTGTTCTTCGGCTTGCAAGCAACCCCCCTTTTCCACCAAAAATAATGAAGGTCATTATGGCCAAACAGTTCTATTAGTGTTTCATCAGACCAGAGGACATTTCTCCAAAAAGTTTGATCTTTGTCCCCATGTGCAGTTGCAAACCGTAGTCTGGCTTTTTTTATGGCGGTTTTGGAGCAGTGGCTTCTTCCTTGTTGAGCGGCCTTTCAGGTTATGTCGATATAGGACTTGTGTTACTGTGGTACTTTTGTACCTGTTTCCTCCAGCATCTTCACAAGGTCCTTTGCTGTTGTTCTGGGATTGATTTGCACTTTTCGCACCAAAGTACGTTCATCTCTAGGAGACAGAACGCGTCTCCTTCTTGAGCGGTATGACGGCTGCATGGTCCCATGGTGTTTATACTTGCATACTATTGTTTGTACAGATGCACGTGGTACCTTCAGGCGTTTAGAAATTGCTCCCAAGGATGAACCAGACTTGTGGAGGTCTGCAATATTTTTTCTGAGGTCTTGGCTGATTTCTTTTGATTTTCCCATGATGTCAAGCAAATAGGCACTGAGTTTGAAGGTAGGCCTTGAAATGCATCCACAGGTACACCTCCAATTGACTCAAATGATGTCAATTAGCCTATCAGAAGCTTCTAAAGCCATGACATCATTTTCTGTAATTTTCCAAGCTGTTTAAAGGCACAGTCAACTCTGCATGTAAACTTCTGACCGACTGGAATTGTGATACAGTGAATTATAAGTGAAATAATCTGTAAACAATTGTTGGAAATTACTTGTGTCATGCACAAAGTAGATGTCCTAACTGACTTGCCATAACTATAGTTTGTTAACAAGAAATTTGTGGAGTGGTTGAAAAACTAGTTTTAATGACTCCAACCTAAGTGTATGTAAACTTCCGACTTCAACTGTAACTCTCTATTATGCTTGGGAAAAGGGTAAGTGTACCTATTAAGCCCACCAAAATATTAGATATTTCTAACATATACTACCCTAATCTTTGGAGATTAAATTAAATATATTAACCTCGTGAAATGTTATGACTTTTTTTAAATGTGTAAGACAAAATATTTGATAAAATACACTACGTGACCAATAGTACATCTCATTCCAAAATCATGGGCATTAATATGGAGTTGGTCCCCCCTTTGCTGCTATAACAGCCTCCACTCTTCTGGGTGGGCTTTCCATTAGATGTTGTAACATTGCTGCGGGTACTTGCTTCCATTTAGGCACAAGCATTAGTCGAGGTCGGGCACTGATGTTGGGCGATTAGGCCTGGCTCGCAGTCAGCGGTCCAATTCATCCCAAAGGTGTTTGATGGGGTTGAGGTCAGGGCTCTGTGCAGGCCAGTCAAGTTCTTCCACACCGATCTTGACAAACCATTTCTGTATGGAAGCACAAATTCGTCTAGAATGTCATTGTGTGCTGTAGCGTTAAGATTTCCCTTCACTGGAACTAAGGGGCCTAGCCTGAACCATAAAAAACAGCCCCAGACCATTATTCCTCTTCCACCAGACTTTACAGTTGGCGCTATGCATTGGGGCAAGTAGCGTTCTCCTAGCATCCGCCAAACCCAGATTCTTCTGTCAGACTGCCAGATGGTGAAGCGTGATTCATTTCTCCAGAAAACGCGTTTCCACTGCTCCAGAGTTCAATGGTGGCGAGCTTTACACCACTCCAGACGATGCTTGGCATTGCGCATGGTGATCTTTAGGCTTGTGTGCGGCTGTTCGGCCATGGAAACCCATTTTGTGAAGCTCCCGATGAACAGTTCATGTGCTGACGTTGCTTCCAGTGGCAGTTTGGAACTCGGTAGTGAGTGTTGCAACTGAGTTCAGATTTTTTTAAATGCGCTTCAGCACTTGAACACCGTTCTGAGTTTGTGTGGCGGACCACTTCGATGCTGAGCTGTTGTTGCTCCTAGACGTTTCCACTTCACAAATACAGCACTTGCGGTTGACCGGGGTAGCTCTAGCAGGGCAGAATTTTGACAGAACTGACTTGTTGGAAAGGTGGAATTTTATGACGGTGCCACGTTGAAAGTCAATGAGCTCTTCAGTAAGGCCATTCTGCTGCCAATGTTTGTCTATGGAGATTGCATGGCTGTGTGCTCAACTTTATACATCTGTCAGCAATGAGTGTGGCTGAAATAGCTGAAAGCACTAATTTGAAGGGGTGTCCACATACGTTTCTATATGTGTTTGTGAGAATTCCGGACTAGGCTTAATGGGTACCAAATGTACCCTTTAAGCCCATGGCTGTTCCAAATAAGCCCACCTCTTAAATAATCAATTGTAATTTCCAAATGTTCAAAACTTACAAACAGACATTTCTAATATAAAATTGGATTATATTAATTTCCCCTAAAGTTATTAAAAGAAACTGATCATTACTATTCATCATGAACGTAGCGCTCATAACAGTGGGTTGTCCAATCGTATCCACGGAGATCAATGTGGACTTAGGCTTTTGTTTTTGCCAACCAGTACACACCTGGTTCAACTAATCATAGACTTCAATCAAGACATGATTAGTTGAATTAGGTGTGTTATTGCTTGGTTAGAACAAAAACCTGCACCCACACTGGCCCTGTAGATAAGAAGCCATGCACAAAGATCATAACACACACAATTGAATGAATTATCTGAAAGCTGATTTCACATTTGCTGTACTGCTGCTCTTGTTAATTAGTTCTACTTATCTTCCTAAAGCCTATCCGAAGACTGTTTCAAATCTCCCTCTACTCTTATATTACAAAGAAAAAATGTAATCACCTGGGTGAAAGAAGGACAACAATATGACCGTGCCTCCACTCAAAA
Organism: Coregonus clupeaformis; assembly: GCF_020615455.1. Taxonomy (NCBI): domain Eukaryota; kingdom Metazoa; phylum Chordata; class Actinopteri; order Salmoniformes; family Salmonidae; genus Coregonus; species Coregonus clupeaformis. Next base: position 28,155,184 of record NC_059205.1, read on the forward strand.
TTGCATGAGTAGTCAACCAATAGTAATCACCACTAGTAATCATATTCTTGTCCCTCATTTGTTTGCATTTTTGTCCACCACTTGTAAGTCTTCTATTCCTTATGTCCCTCAAGCCTGATCTTATTCTCTCTCTGCATCAACGACCTCCTGTCCACTCCAAAAATCTTGCCGTGAGTACAGAGGTTCCTAATTGTTTGATCTTGGTAAAGGCACCATGGCTAGATTAGGGCTGTGGTGGTCATGAAATTTTGCCTGCCGCTTATTGTCATGCAAAAGACTGCCGGTCTCACGGTAAATGACGTTAACATAAACACGTTTAGCATTTCCAGGCGTACAAGCGCCTTCGGAACATCAACAATTTAAAAAAGTATAAAAAATACATTTAATATACACCATCACAATAAGTCCATTATTTATATTAGGCAGGTCTAAAGAAACATTATGATATGAAGAAAATGTATTTCAGAAGAACAGAATGAGTTGGTCTACTGTATGTTATCTGGCTATGTGCCATGCCATAGACTGTAAGCTTGTTCGTTTAGTAGTCAAGATATGTTTATAAGTACTGTGCCATTATTTTATAATATATGATTTTATAGTAAGAAGAATATAATTGAACTTAGCTGAATAAAATCCAAAGGATATTTTTCCCATTCCGGAGTGAGTGCACATATGAAGTGGCCATGTTGAGCGTAAAAGTGATCATTTGAAATGGGTCCTATAGGCTAGATTGACTTATTTGGTAACTTTAGCTGTAAAAGATACAAACCTTAGAATGACTTAGAAATCAAAACATATATGGGCTGCATGTTGCAACTATATGCTATTGATGATTTGAAAAAGTTGCAAAAAAAGCTTGCGCTCTATTCCTTGCCTCAGGCTGCAAACACTGTTCTTTCATCAATTGATCATATTTTCATCCATCAGAATATTTTCAATTTAATCTAGTCTTGACTAATACAGTGAGGTGAAAAAAGTATTTGATCCCCTGCTGATTTTGTATATTTTCCCACTGACAAAGAAATGATCAGTCTATAATTTTAATGGTAGGTTTATTTGAACAGTGAGAGACAGAATAACAACAAAAAATATCCAGAAAAATGCATGTAAAAAATGTTATAAATTGATTTGCATTTTAATGAGGGGAAATAAGTATTTGACCCCTCTGCAAAACATGACTTAGTACTTGGTGGCAAAACCCTTGTTGGCAATCACAGAGGTCAGACGTTTCTTGTAGTTGGCCACCAGGTTTGCACACATTTCAGGAGGGATTTTGTTCCACTCCTCTTTGCAGATATTCTCCAAGTCATTAAGGTTTCGAGGCTGACGTTTGGCAACTCGAACCTTCAGCTCCCTCCACAGATTTTCTATGGGATTAAGGTCTGGAGACTGGCTAGGCCACTCCAGGACCTTAATGTGCTTCTTCTTGAGCCACTCCTTTGTTGCCTTGGCTGGGTATTTTGGGTCATTGTCATGCTGGAATACCCATCTACGACCCATTTTCAATGCCCTGGCTGAGGGAAGGAGGTTCTCACCCAAGATTTGACGGTACATGGCCCCGTCCATCGTCCCTTTGATGCGGTGAAGTTGTCCTGTCCCCATAGCAGAAAAACACCCCCAAAGCATAATGTTTCCACATCCATGTTTGACGGTGGGGATGGTGTTCTTGGGGTCATAGGCAACATTCCTCATCCTCCAAACACGGCGAGTTGAGTTGATGCCAAAGAGCTCGATTTTGGTCTCATCTGACCACAACACTTTCACCCAGTTCTCCTCTGAATCATTCAGATGTTCACTGGCAAACTTCAGACGGGCCTGTATATGTGCTTTCTTGAGCAGGGGGACCTTGCGGGCGCTGCAGGATTTCAGTCCTTCACGGCGTAGTGTGTAACCAATTGGTGACTATGGTCCCAGCTGCCTTGAGATCATTGACAAGATCCTCCCGGGCTGATTCCTCACCATTCTCATGATCATTGCAAGTCCACGAGGTGAGATCTTGCATGGAGCCCCAGGCCGAGGGAGATTGACAGTTCTTTTGTGTTTCTTCCATTTGCGAATAATCGCACCAACTGTTGTCACCTTCTCACCATGCTGCTTGGCGATGGTCTTGTAGCCTATTCCAGCCTTGTATAGGTCTACAATCTTGTCCCTGACATCCTTGGAGAGCTCTTTGGTCTTGGCCATGGTGGAGAGTTTGGAATCTGATTGATTGCTTCTGTGGACAGGTGTCTTTTATACAGGTAACAAGCTGAGATTAGGAGCACTCCCTTTAAGAGTGTGCTCCTAATCTCAGCTCGTTACCTGTATAAAAGACACCTGGGAGCCAGAAATCTTTCAATTTGAGAGGGGGTCAATTACTTATTTCCCTCATTAAAATGCAAATCAATTTATAACATTTTGTGTTTTTCTGGATTTTTTTGTTGGTATTCTGTCTCTCACTGTTCAAATAAACCTACCATTAAAATTATAGACTGATCATTTCTTTGTCAGTGGGCAAACGTACAAAATCAGCAGGGGATCAAATAATTTCTTCCCTCACTGTATGTTAAATTAGTTTAGATTTAGAATGGCCCATTTATCAAATGCGCAAGAATAGCGAATGGAGGCTGCTTTCCCGAAGGTTTGTTCTTGCTGGGTAGGCTACTCCGGTTGTTTCATTCCATGCATCAACCACTGTTTGAGGAGCATGCAGCCAGGTGATTTCCTGCTCAAACTCTGTATGCCATGGGCTCTCCAACTCTGTTCCTGCAGCTACTCAGTGCTGAATTTGGGAAACCAAGTAAAATCTGTTCGGGAACATCGATAGTAACATGTTTTCACAAAGAAACATATTTCATTAAACTGTTGACAGCCTCTATCTCTGCGCGCTCGAGAAAGTAATGAAGGAGAAAGAGGAGGAGATGGAAACACACGGTGGTGTGATTCTGTAGCTAAAGATAGTGTCAGCTTAATTTTAAAAAAGTACAAAAATGCCCTATTACTAGTCTATTCAAAATTGTATACAAATTCACTATAATTATAGGTATCTGTAAGCCGCGCTGCACAATCAATGAACCAACAGCATCGCCTAGGCCTTTACGTTCTCTCCCAGACTCATGGATAGAAAGTTTGGTGCATAAGGTAACAAGTCCATCCAGTATGCATAATAATATAGTCGACACTAAAAGGCGATTTACTAAAATGTGTTTAATTTTGGAGTATAGGCTAGACCAAATGTACCAAAGACATTTAATATGTGGTAGGCTATGTATTGTATAACGACACAAGTTGGTTTTTTTTTTTTGGGGGGTTGGGCTCATTAGGCCTATACCTATGCAAAAACTCTATGCATATGGTTGTTTTTTTTAATCATCAGTTTAGAAAGCGTTGTCCATTTCATTGTTTAGGCTTTTAAAACAACATCCACAACGACCATGTTTTCTGCTGTTTCATCCTGTTTAACTTATTTCTTCAAATTGATAAATCACAGTGAAGTGAGTTTTTTAAAAGCAAGATACTGTTTTGATGATGTATTTGATGTGATGTTCAATTGCATTTGCATTGATGTCAGAGTGGTTAGAGGGACAATAGAGCCCAGAGTACCAGGCCATTATCAACCTGATGGCCGTTAGCAAGTTAGTACTACCAACGCATGTCCGGAGTGCATAAATGGAGATTACCATGACTCAACGGTCACATTTAATTTTACTGCGGTCATAACTAATGACTGCCGGTGTAGGCTAGACACATAACTGTAGTTTTTGTGTGTTCTAATTGGCTTCAATCTGAACAAAAAACATTTTTGCTCATGTTCAATTAATATTAGGGATATCAACGCTATCCCCATGTGTTTCAATGCAAATCAGGCTTAATAGGAGCATACTGGGCTTAATTGGAACAACAGTGATTTATGGAGAAAAAGACAGAATAGCAACGTCTACTCATAAAATATTATGCAAAGTTAGTACTGATCATTACATCTTACATTTTAGTCATTTAGCAGACGCTCTTATCCAGAGCGACTTACAGTTAGTGAGTGCATACATTTTCATACTGGTCCCCCGTGGGAATCGAACCCACAAACCTGGCGTTTCAAACGCCATGCTCTACCAACTGAGCTACACGGAATCATATTGAACAATATTTATATATTGCCATTTACATTTTGTGTAGTGCTTATTGTGCTACTAAACTCTTTAAGCCCACCTGAGAGATGTCATATTTACAAAAATGGCATCTGTATAACAATTCAAGGTTAATTTAACAGTAAAATAAGACAAAATGCATTTAAGAATTAGCAGTGAATGCTTGAAATCTATTATCTTGTTGCTGCTGTGTGACTGTGACATGCAGGCACAATAGCTAGCATGAAAATTAGGGCTGAACGATTAATTGCATTCGCGATAATATCGCGATTTGACTGAACGCGATTTTCTAATCGCAACGTGCGCGATTTGAGGTGGTCACGTGACGCGACTTTTCATGCTGTCCAGCGCAATGGCCTCTTGCTCGACGGAACAGTCAGAAACTGACACAGCTGATACTTTAATATCGAAGAGGAACAGCACGTCGGTGGTGTGGAACTATTTTGGTTTTAAAAAAGAAGATGCTGAGCAGCGTCAGGTGTTGTGCAGAGCATGCCGTGCTCCGATTGCTACTTCACGGGGTAACACTACAAACCTGTTTCAGCACTTAAAAAAATACCACAAATCAATGCATGACAGTTGTATGACCAAAATGCCGAGCATCAGTGCGCGAGACAAGCCAAATACCTCAAGACAGGGATCACTGACAGAAATGTTCGAAAGTGTCACTCCGTATGAACGTAATTCAAAAGCGGCACGGAGAAATCACTCGGACAATAACCGAGTTCATAGCCAAAGATATGATGCCTCTCAGCACGGTGACCAAGCCTGGGTTCATGGCATTAATACATACGCTTGATAAACGTTACAGTATACCCTCCCGCACATACTTCAGTCAGACTGCCATACCGGAGCTGTACAAAAAGTGCAAAGAGAAAGTCGCCGCGGAACTTAAAACGGTGGAGTTTTTTGCTAGCACTACTGATATGTGGTCAAGCCGCACAGCTGAGCCGTACCAGAGTCTTACAGTCCATTTTATTGATCAGAACTGTTGGATAAGTATGGCTGGCAGTGCCATACTCGTAGTGAACTTTAGTCTGTGTGGTGTGTTATTGTTGTGTACTTGAGATAAGTGAGGCTCATCTATTTTATATTATAATATTCAAATCGTTTATAAAAAATAGTTTGTCTAAATTAAAAGTGCATTTCTCATTTTTTATTTATAACTTTATTTACTTTGATTTTACAAAATATTTTCAAAGCAAATTCCTTGTTTCAGTTGTGTGAAATGTTACTGACTTGGGAGCAGTAAGATACATACAATTTAAAATTATTTTTTTCTTAAGACTGTACCTTTTGCACACAGTGTTTACAAAGTTCATGCCTTTGTTTAAATTATTTAAATGCACAGTGGCAAAGCCACAGATGTTTCTGTAATGAGCAGTTCAATAAAAATGTCATTTATTTCAAGTCATACATGTTTGAATTTAATTCTAACAAATAGACCCAGCCTATGGGAAAGAACATTTCACACTAAATGTATATACTATTGTGTTGGTCATATTTAAATCATTCATTATGTTTTGTAGGGGAAAAAGGATAAATAAATTAAATCGCATATTAAATCGCAATCGCAATATTGGGGGCAAAAAATCGCAATTAGATTATTTTCCAAAATCGTTCAGCCTTAATGAAAATCCCATATTTTCAATTGGCAAGAAAAAGTGATTAATGCCCATGAAATATGCTATCATGTGCATTCAGAAAGTGTTCAGACCCCTTGACCTTTTCCACATTTTATTACGTTACAGCCTTATTCTAAAATTGATTAAAAAAAAAAAAGCTCAATCTACAAACAATACCCCATAATGACAGTGAAAACAGGTTTAGACATTTTTGCAAATAAAAAAACCAAAACAGAAATACCTTATTTACTTAAGTATTCAGACCGTTTGCTATCAGACTCTAAATTGAGCTCAGGTGCATCCTGTTTCCATTGATCATCCTTGATGTTTCTACAACTTCATTGGAGTCCACCTGTGGTAAATTCAACTGATTGGACATGATTTGGAAAGGCACACACCTGTCTATATCAGGTCCCACAGTTGACCGTGCATGTCAGAGCAAAAACCAAGCCATGAGGTCGAAGGAATTGTGTCGAGGCACAGATCTGGTGAAGGGTACCAAAAGCTTTCTGCAGCATTGAAGGTCCCGAAGAACACAGTGGCCTCCATCTTTCTTAAATGGAAGAAGTTTGGAACCACCAAGACTCTTCCTAGAGCTGGCCTTCTGGCCAAACTGAGCAATCGGTGGAGAAGGGCCTTGGTCAGGGAGCTGACCAAGAACCCAAGGGTCACTCTGACAGAGCTCCAGAGTTTCTCTGTGGCGATGGGAGAACCTTCCAGAAGGACAACCATCTCTGCAGCACTCCACCAATCAGGCCTTCATGGTAGTGGCCAGACGGAAGCCACTCCTCTGTAAAAGGCACATGACAGCCCACTTGGAGTTTGCCAAAAGGCACCTAAAGGACTCTGACCATGAGACATAAGATTCTCTGTTCTGATGAAACCAAGATTGAACTCTTCGGCCTGAATGCCAAGCGTCACATCTGAAGGAAACCTGGCACCATCCCTACGGTGAAGCATGGTTGTGGCAGCATCATGCTGTGGGGATGTTTGTGAGTAAATCTTATGCGAGTCAGAAAAGGATGTTCATATGATAGGTAAGATATACAAAACCTTGCAGAGAGCCTATCCAACTGACAATCTCTTAGAAAAAAATAAACTATTGGAACCAAGACTTAAAAAGAACTGATGTTGGCACAAGATGGAGGGAAAGCTGGATCGTAACTAATGAAATTACACTTAATAAAAATGTATGCTTAATCCAGTATAAACTAATGTATAGAATGTAGTATACAAGATACAAATCTCACATTCTACATCACAACGGCAGAGTCAGGTCTTAAGTGTAAAACTAACAACTAATAATAATCCATGCTTTCTGGGAATGCTGTAAAGTCCTGAAGTTGTTGGCTGTCAGAAGTATTACAATGTAAACTTACTTTTAATCAGTCTGTCTGCATATTTCAAGACATGGCATATGGGGGTGTAGTGAGAGACCCAATAGGCTAGACAATTCTCTTCATCACTCATCTTGAAACAAACCTGTATTAAAAACATGGAAATCAATTAATCCACCGTCGTTAACACAATAAAATCAAATGATTTATTGAAATATTGAAATAGCATGGGCGACCTAGAAAAAATGTATTGGTACAATTTTTAAAGCCATATGGCAAACAATAATGCAGGCATTAGGGATGGAGGTGTGAGCATGCGGGTCTGTGAGGAGGAGATGTAGTCATTGTTTGTGTGCGTCTGTTTGTATTTGGTGTACAACTTCAAATATAAATAATTATAATTTATAATATAAAGAAAAGCATCTAAAATATGTGTGAAGATAATGTGTCTTGAGTATAATAAAAAATGATAGCTTATAGGTATCTCTCTCCAGAATGCATACACTCAGCTCTCCAGAATGCATACACTCAGCTCTCCAGAATGCATACACTCAGCTCTCCAGAATGCACTCAGCTGTCTCCCGCCAATTATTTTGCATTCATTGTTTCATTGTGTGAATTGTTGGCCATTTGATTGTTTATTTTTATAATTCCCCATTACATATGCCAACAGGAGTAAATGTACCGTTGATCCCCGTCATTTGGTTACATACATTTCTGTTAATGCATTGTATTACTAATAAGGCCTAAAGTCTTTTACCGTTCTCATTCTCGGAGTGGAAACGTTGTTTGCAGAGTTCACAACCTGCTACACTTGTGAGAAACATGTTTTGGTTGATTTCATAACCATAATTTACAAGTTGTCAATTTTTTCATCTACCAGCCACTAAAAAATTTACCTTCAGCCATAATTGCAAAATATAAAAATACAAAATAAAAACGATGAGCATGCATTCTGTTTTTCAAAACAATAAATTTATTACTAGTAAGAAGTAATGGGTTATATTCTTTAATTTCATTTTTGTGACCTATGTCTTTTAACCAATGTATGATAAAATAAATAATTTAGAACTGTTTATGTTCTTACTATTCTACAACTGAACATCAAGAATCAACAAAATGGCTACCCTACCATAAAAGGCTGAGTGATATGGCTTATTTATTATTATAAGCTGGGTTGTTCAAGCCCTGAATGCTGATTGGCTGAAAGAAGTGGCATATCAGACCATATAACACGGTTATGACAAAACATTTATTTTTACTGCTTTAATTATGTTGGTAACCAGTTTATAATATCATTAAGGCTCCTCAGGGGTCTGTGATATAGGGTCAATATACCACGGCTAAGGGCTGTGTCCAGGCACTCCGCGTTGCATTGTGCGTAAGAACAGCCCTTAGCCGTGGTATGTTGACCATATACGTGGTCCTCTGTAGCTCAGCTGGTAGAGCACGGCGCTTGTAACGCCAAGGTAGTGGGTTCGATCCCCGGGACCACCCATACACAAAAAAAAAATAAATAAATGTATGCACGCATGACTGTAAGTCGCTTTGGATAAAAGCGTCTGCTAAATGGCATATTATATTATTATATATACCACACCTCCTCGGGCCTTATTGCTTAATTATAGTTCAGGGCTCTACGCTGATTTAGAAGAAAAAATATATACAAGGAATACATGTGCTAATAAGTAGACATGTAAAAGCGCACAAATAAATCTAGGAGAATAATTAAAGTAAATCAAATCAAATTTAATTGGTCACATACACGTGTTTAGCAGATGTTATTGCGGGTGTAGCGAAATGCTTGTGCTTCTAGCTCTGACAGTGCAGTAATATCTAACAATTTCACAAAGTATACCCAATACACACAAATCTAAGTAAGGAATTAATTAAGAATATATACATATGGATGAGTGATGTCAGAGCGGCATGGACTAAGATACAGTAGAATAGAATACAGTATATACATATGAGATGAGTAATGCAAGATATGTAAACATTATTGAAGTGGCTAGTGTTCCATTTCTGAAAATGTGGCCATTGATTTATATTCTGTCTATAGGCAGCAGCCTCTAATGTGTTTGTGATGGCTGTTTAACAGTCTGATGGCCTTGAGATAGAAGCTGTTTTTCAGTCTCTCGGTCGCAGCTTTGATGCACCTGTACTGACCTCGCCTTCTGGATGAAAGCGGGGTGAACAGGCAGTGGCTCGGGTGGTTGATGTCCTTGATGATCTTTTTGGCCTTCCACTGACATCGGGTGCTGTAGGTGTCCTGGAGGGCGGGTTGTTTGGGCAGACAGCACAACCCTCTGGAGAGCCTTGCGGTTGCGGGCGGTGCAGTTGCAGTACAAGGCGGTGATACAGTATTTGAGTGTTTTACTGATAAGAAATGACAAAGTTCATGAATAAAAGTTTTTAGGAGTGATCCATGCTCAATCAAGCACAATCATTAGGTGAGACTAAAATGTTCAGAAGGCCGTTACCATGGTAACTTGGGCACTCGCTTGTCTGTGATGAAAAAAATCTGCGGTCTTCCTATTAGCAAACAGTTGCAGCAAACTCAAGCTAACATTGGAAAACAACCTAGCGTGTGAACAAAGCGATATAACTGGACAAAAAACACGAGGACAATCACACTTTAGTATCCTTTCTTGTCAATTCTTCCAACTTCTAGATGTGGCCTTTGGATAAAAAAAAACATGTTCCCAAATGCTCTGTGACCACCCGCCAACGTGGCTGGTGAAATTGACATTCTTACCCGCCAATGAGAAAATCTACCCGCATTTGGTGGGTGGCGGGTGTTAATTTCCAACCCTGATTTGCGAATGATAGCCTAATACTTCCTTACAGTAGGCCTATTTGAAAAATCTTTCCAACAATCTCCCCCTTGATAATCACCAAGCCTTGGTGTGAAAGAGCAAAATATAATCTGATGATCCCATATATCCAGTGGAAACATAATAAAATACCTTTCCCTTGCAGCTGTCTGTCCCGAGCTCACAGGCACAGGAACTCTGAGGGCCCAGAAAAGGCAATAGCTATAGTTGATACAATGTTGCAAATTTGCTAGACTCCTTCGTGACTGATCCAGTTGATTGATTTGATGCAATGTTGCACTTCACTAGGGATAGGTCAAGATAGATAGAAAGGGAGGCAGACAGGCTGAGTTGAATGTGATTGAAAGAACCATCATTTTAATCAGTATTTTCTACTGTTTGTATTTGTCGGCTTTATGTATTGGCCAGATGGCCAACGGCTGCATTGGCGATCTGAGTTCCAAGTGCTAATTTATGCTTTTTAGCCACCAATGATCAGTGTATCAATGTGTCCATATGGTAGAGGCTGGTGCTCTCGCATTAGTTAAATTTTAACTTGTATATTTTTATCATTTTAATAAAGATTTTTATGATTGACCACGTGACAATGATTTTGAGAAACGCATATGATACACAACTGACATGCAGATTGGTAGAAATAGTAGGATAAATTATTTGCTTCCCCAAACTTGAAACTCACGCGCTGCCTATGAAGTCTTTATAAAATATTTGCCTCCAAGTTTCTATGGTTGGATTTTCAAGCAAGATAAGACATGCCTCATAATATGTAAAACATTCAGGTTTCAAACAATTAAAATTGCACTACGCAGAAATCGCTCCACCATTTCCTGGTTGCTAACTCTTAATACTTCGCCTAATTTCAGTTTGACAAAATAAGCTAGGATAGTGTAGAGAATCATTGTACCATCTAAACCGCTGTGAAATGTATTTTCCATAACCAAAAATATTGTTTCAGCTATTTGAAGCTGGTGTACAAAAAGACGCAAAAACAAAACATAAGAACGGGAAGCATAGAAATAGCGCGCACAGAACAGATCTACCGCTTCTTAAACTTGCTTTCAAGTAGAATCATATATCTGTAACTCACATTTCTAGGTGAATTTGGTCGGTCGCCCAAAAAGTTACGTATTGCCACTAAGTATGTTTTCAAAATGCGTACTACCTCCAGCTCACATTGTAAAGTGGTGGGTGATGCGCTGATAGCCTGCATACTGTTGTTTTTTTCTCCTGGTCAATTTGGCTAGCCACCATTTTTTTTCTTGGCCATAAGCCGGCAATTACCGGCTAACGGAAACCCTGGTTTACAGGTGGTGGTCTGCAACCGATAATACAGGTGCTAAAGTTCCTGTTGTGTATCTGCTTGCTTACTGCATAGCTGTGATATTAACGTCTATCCTAGCTCCCAATGATGATCGGCATGCCAATGATGAGAAATATGGACCGTATTGGTGGTAAAAGTTGAGTCAGCATTGTATCTGTGCCCGGCTTTGTCAGAATGGTCCAGGCTAGTGCTGTGACTGTCAGTTGTAAACTAAACTGCACTCCACAGCTATTTGCCTGCCTATTGGAACAATGGGCCAAGCTATTCATAGCAGCACATAACATTCCCCCTGAACTGACTGATCATGTGCAGGAATTAGGGCTGACCCCAGTTAGTCGACTGTTCGATTGTTTGGTCAACAAAAAAATGTCATGGCACATGAGACACCTGTCTGATTCGCGCCTGTCTCAGTGGATTAATCCATTGCAGAGGCCTCTGGGATGGCATGGTCCCATCACTCTAAGACAGGCATCGGCAACGTAAGGCACTCGTGCCACAGCTGCCTTGGCAGGCCAAGCAGTTTGCTAAAATTGCTAAAATAAGAACAATTACATTTGTTTCAAAATTGCTTTGGTTTTCGCTACTGCTTTGGTCCTGTGAGAGTATTCCTTAGGCATACAGTATGTGTGTAGATAATGTGTCTTGGGTATAATTTATAAAGTCAAGAAGGGGAGTGTGGCTAAGATGCACAAGGCGCGTCTCTCTCCAGAATGCTCTCTCTCCCACCAATTTGTGTGCATTCATTGTTTCATAACTTCATTTGTGTGAATGATTTGCCCTTTGATTGTTAGTCTATCAATTCCCCATTACATACAGTGCCTTCGGAAAGTATTCAGACCCCTTGACTTTTTCCACATTTTGTTACATTACAGCCTTATTCTAAAATTGATAAAATAAAATTCCTCAGCAATCTACACACAATACCCCATAATTACAAAGCGAAAACAGGTTTTTAGAAATGTTTGCACATTTAAAAAATAAAAACGGAAATACCTTATTTACATAAGTATTCAGACCCTTTGCTATGAGACTCGAAATTGATCTCAGATGTATCCTATTTTCATTGATCAACCTTAAGATGTTTCTACACTTTTTTTTATTTATATTTTTAAATATTTATTAGGGGGTAGATCAGCTTTAATATGGCAGATTTGTAACTTCCATCAAGGTAATTGTCTGCATCACTTCCAATCCCCCATGTTTTTTTTCTCATACAGTGGGGAAAAAAGTATTTAGTCAGCCACCAATTGTGCAAGTTCTCCCACTTAAAAAGATGAGAGAGGCCTGTAATTTTCATCATAGGTACACGTCAACTATGACAGACAAAATGACATTTTTTTTCTCCAGAAAATCACATAGTAGGATTTTTAATGAATTTATTTGCAAATTATGGTGGAAAATAAGTATTTGGTCACCTACAAACAAGCAAGATTTCTGGCTCTCACAGACCTGTAACTTCTTCTTTAAGAGGCTCCTCTGTCCTCCACTTGTTACGGGTATTAATGGCACCTGTTTGAACTTGTTATCAGTATAAAATACACCTGTCCACAACCTCAAACAGTCACACTCCAAACTCCACTATGGCCAAGACCAAAGAGCTGTCAAAGGACACCAGAATCAAAATTGTAGACCTGCACCAGGCTGGGAAGACTGAATCTGCAATAGGTAAGCAGCTTGGTTTGAAGAAATCAACTGTGGGAGCAATTATTAGGAAATGGAAGACATACAAGACCACTGATAATCTCCCTCGATCTGGGGCTCCACGCAAGATCTCACCCCGTGGGGTCAAAATGATCACAAGAACGGTGAGCAAAAATCCCAGAACCACACGGGGGGACCTAGTGAATGACCTGCAGAGAGCTGGGACCAAAGTAACAAAGCCTACCATCAGTAACACACTACGCCGCCAGGGACTCAAATCCTGCAGTGCCAGACGTGTCCCCCAGGCCCGTCTGAAGTTTGCTAGAGTGCATTTGGATGATCCAGAAGAGGATTGGGAGAATGTCATATGGTCAGATGAAACCAAAATAGAACTTTTTGGTAAAAACTCAACTCGTCGTGTTTGGAGGACAAAGAATGCAGAGTTACATCCAAAGAACACCATACCTACTGTGAAGCATGTGGGTGGAAACATCATGCTTTGGGGCTGTTTTTCTGCAAAGGGACCAGGACGACTGATCCGTGTAAAGGAAAGAATGAATGGGGCCATGTATCGTGAGATTTTGAGTGAAAACATCCTTCCATCAGCAATGGCATTGAAGATGAAACGTGGCTGGGTCTTTCAGCATGACAATGATCCCAAACACACCGCCCGGGCAACGAAGGAGTGGCTTCGTAAGAAGCATTTCAAGGTCCTGGAGTGGCCTAGCCAGTCTCCAGATCTCAACCCCATAGAAAATCTTTGGAGGGAGTTGAAAGTCCGTGTTGCCCAGCGACAGCCCCAAAACATCTGCATGGAGGAATGGGCCAAAATACCAGCAACAGTGTGTGAAAACCTTGTGAAGACTTACAGAAAACGTTTGACCTGTGTCATTGCCAACAAAGGGTATATAACAAAGTATTGAGAAACTTTTGTTATTGACTAAATACTTATTTTCCACCATAATTTGCAAATAAATTCATTAAAAATCCTACTATGTGATTTTCTGGAATTTTCTTTCTCATTTTGTCTGTCATAGTTTACGTGTACCTATGATGAAAATTACAGGCCTCTCTCATCTTTTTAAGTGGGAGAACTTGCACAATTGGTGGCTGACAATACTTTTTTTCCCCACTGTGTGTGTGTGTGTGTATGTGTGTGTGTGTATATATATATATATATATAATATATATATATATATATATATATAATATATATATATATACACACACACATACATACAGTTGAAGTCGGAAGTTTACATACACCTTAGCCAAATACATTTATACTCAGTTTTTCATAATTCCTGACATGTAATCCTAGTAAGAATTCCCTGTTTTAGGTCAGTTAGGATCACCACAGAGCTGGTGTAACTGAGTCAGGTTTGTATCCCTCCTTGCTCGCACACGCTTTTTCAGTTCTGCCCACAAATGTCTATAGGATTGAGGTCAGGGCTTTGTGATAGCCACTCCAATACCTTGACTTTGTTGTCCTTAAGCCATTTTGCCACAACTTTGGAAGTATGCTTGGGGTCATTGTCCATTTGGAAGACCCATTTGCGACCAAGCTTTAACTTCCTGACTGATGTTTTTACTCCTGAACTTCCTCTACCCTCAACCTTCTCCGAGCATTTTCATGATGTCCATCCAGTTTGCTTCTATATGCCATATCTTTCTAACTGTGCTCTTTCACAAAAACTGTCAACCTATAACCTATATACTTATTATGGACACAGTATGCGTAACATTAGTTATCTTGTTGTTATTAGTTATTGTTAGTTGTTATTAGTCCCATCCTTCAACTCCATTCAACACCTCCCATCTATCTCTTAACACCATCCATATTGGATTTCTATTTGCCATATATTTTTCAACTGTACTGTGATGTTTTACAAACATTCTGAACCGTTCTATTCTCATTGTTTCTACAGATTGTAAATTGAAAATAAACATTTTTGCTGAAGGTATTATTATATTATTGATCGATTGACTATGACTTTTCAGGTCACCCAGTAGTGCTATCTGCAGGGTTAGCTCCAGGTATATATTGCAATCTTTTAGCTATTCCTGGACCTGTGTCCAAAAACAAGCTACAAATGGACAGTACCAAAACAACGGGCTCCCGAGTGGCGCAGCGGTCTAAGGCACTGCATCTCAGTGCTTGTGGCGTCACTACAGACCCCCTGGTTCGATTCCTGGCTTTATCCAAACCGGCCGTGATTGGGAGTCCCATAGGGCAGCGCACAATTGTCTGGGTTTGGCCGGTGTAGGCCGTCATTGTAAATAAGAATTTGTTCTTAACTGACTTGCCTAGTTAAATAAAGGTTAACAACAACAACAAAAAATGATCTAATGATTGTCTCTTCGCAGCAAAATCTGCAGAGCTGGGAAGATTGTATCCCCCATATAAATAACATTCTATTGGTAGGAAAAATGTTGTATAATAATTTAAATTGAAAGATTCTAAGTTTTGAATCCGGCGTCGTTTTGCGTATCAGTTCATAAATACTATGCCATGGAATCGGTACGTCAAATATCTCTTCCCAACTATTTTGCAATCTACATGGGAGGGCTGTCAATCCTTTGGTCCTTAAATGAAACTGGTATACTTTTTTATTTATCACCATTTTCTTTAACCAATTATGTTATTTAATGCAGGGCCAACAGACAAGTTCCTTCATTTTCCCCCCTTCCACATTGCGCTTCCATTTTTGCGGTAATGCTGCAATTATTTGGTTGTAATTTTGGGTAGAGCAGACATTTCCATATGTTTTTGTAAGCTGCATGTGCGACATAACTCCACTAGTCCTACCTATGATATCATTTACGAAGATTATACCTTTTTTAAACATTTTTTCAAAAAATAATGGTTTTTGATCAATTTGTATATTTGAGTTTAACCACTTTGTTGCATTATTTGTTCTGTCATTTCTGGAGGATTAAATTGAAATTGCAATCAACTTTCTATAGCTTGTTTTAGAAATAGTGATATTTGGGAGATTATTTCCTTTTCAAATAACTGAAAGTGAGAGGTTGTAATCTGAATAAAGGGAAAAAGGCCATTCTTGAACATTGGGTGAGACAATCTTACTAATTTGCTAGAGAACCAGTTCGGATTTAAGTATAACTTTTGTATGACTGAAGCTTTTAGTGATAGGTCTAATGCTTTAATATTTAATCATTTCTGTCCTCCGAATTCATATTCGTTATATAAATAGGCCCGTTTAATTTTGTCTGCTTGCCGTTCCAAATAAAATTGTATCTTTTTTTCTCTTATAATTTAAAAAACTGTTTGCTAGGCGTAGGCAAGACCATAAGTAAATAGGTAAACTGGGATAATACTTAAGAGTTAATCAGGGTGATTTTTCCACAAATTGACAGGTATTTACCTTTCCATGGTAGCAAGATCTTATCTATTTTTGCTAACTTTCTATTAAAATGTATTGGAGTGAGATCATTTATTTCCTTTGGGATATGTATTCCGAGTATATCCATATCACCATCAGACCATTTTATTGGTAAACTACATGGTAATGTAACATTTTTATTTTTTAATGATCCAATACGTAATATAGTAAATTTTTCATAATTTGGTTGTAATCCAGAGAGGTTAGAAAATGTATCTAGATCCTCTGAGGCTGTGGAGGGATTCTAGTTGTGGATTTAAAAGAAAATATGAATGATCAGCATACAATGACACCTTTGTTTTTAAGCCCGGGATTTCTAATACCTTGATATTATTGTTGGATCTGATTTTAATAGCTAACATCTCAATGGCCATAATAAATAGATTATCATCCAATAGGGTTTGATTCAATTTCCAATATCCTCGCCCACGTGGAAATTCAGTAAGAGTAATGTATATGCCAATTATATGATGGTCCGACCGCATTCTGTCCCCTATCAACATAATTTTTTAAACTTTTGGTGCCAACAAGAATGACATAAGATGATTCCACAACTTGATTTCCACCACGTGTGGTAAATTCAATTGATTGGACATGATGTACAAAATGTATGCACACATGACTGTAAGTCGCTTTGGATAAAAGCGTCTGCTAAATGGCATATTATTATTATTTATTATTGATTTGGAAAGTCACACACCTGTCTATATAAGATCCCACAGTTGACAGTGCATGTCATAGTAAAAACCAAGCCATGACGTCGAAAGAATTGTCCGTAGATCTCCAAGACAGGATTGTGTTGTGGCATAGATCTGGGGAAGGGTACAAAAAAATGTCTGCTGCATTGAAGGTCCCCAAGAACACAGTGGCCTCCATCATTCTTAAAATGGAAGAAGTTTGGAACCACCAAGAGTCTTTCTAGAGCTGGCCGGCCGGCCAAATTGAGCAATTGGGGGAGAAGGACCTTGGTCAGGGAGGTGACCAAGAACCCGATGGTTCCTCTGTGGAGATGGGAGAACCTTCCAGAAGGACAACCATCTCTGCATCACTCTGCCTATCAGGCCTTTATGGTAGAGTGGCCAGACGGAAGCCACTCCTCAGTAAAAGACACGACAGCCCGCTTGGAGTTTGCCAAAAAGCACCTAAAGACTCTCAGACCATGAGAAACAAGATTCTCTGCTCTGATTAAACCAATATTGAACTCTGGCCTGAATGCGAAGAGTCACGTCTGGAGGAAACCTGGCACCATCCCTACGGTGAAGTATGGTGGTAGCAGCATCATGCTGTGGGGCTGTTTTTCAGCGGCAGGGACTGGGAGACTAGTCAGGATCGAAGCAAAGACGAACAGAGCAAAGTACAGAGAGATCCTTGATGAAAACCTGCTCCAGACCTCAGACTGGGGTGAAGGTTCACCTTCCAACAGGACAACGACCCTAAGCACACAGCCAAGACAACGCAGGAGTGACTTCGGGACAAGTCTCTGAATGTCCTTGAGTGGCCCAGCCAGAGCCCGGACTTGAGACCTGAAAATGGCTGTGTAGCAATGCTCCCAATCCAACCTGACAGAGTTTGAGAGGATCTGCCGGGAAGAATGGGAGAAACTCCCCAAATACAGGTGTGCCAAGCTTGTAATGTCATACCCAAGAAGACTCGAGACTATAATCGCTGCCAAAGGTGCTTCAACAAAGTACTGAGTAAAGGGTCTGAAAGCTTTTGTAAATGTGATATTTCAATTTAGCAAAAATGTCTAAACCTATTTTTGCTTTGTCATTATGAGGTATTGTGTGTAGATTGATGATACAATAAAAAAATTAAAAATAAATCAATTTTAGAATAAGGCTGTAACACAACAAAATGTGGAAAATTCAAGGGGTCTGATTACTTTCTGAAGGCACTGTATCACCAGTAGTACATTTACCATTAATCCCCATCATTTCTAATCTACAATGTTTGTTTGGTTACAATAATAATAATACTATATTATTAGTCGTTTACCGTTCTCATTGTCGGAGTGGACACATTGTTTGCAGAGCTCACAACCTATGCTACACTTGTGAGAAACAAGTTTTGGTTAATTTAATTCCATTGTCTTTTTTCAATGTATTAATTGTCTTTTGTTTGGAGTGTTCCTGTCAATGTTGAGTAAGGATGCACACCAGATTACGCATAGAAGTAGGCCTAGGCTACCTGGCCGATATGCAAATGTATAAATGTGCCCGTTTGGGGATGGCTGATAGTATTTCTGATTGTCTTAACTCACCACCACTAATGAGCTGTGGAGCTTCACAAAGTAATTTAATCTTTACCTCAAACAGCAACTAAACTGTCTGTTTTACATTTACATTTACGTCATTTAGCAGACGCTCTTATCCAGAGCGACTTACAAATTGGACATCCATTGAGAATGACAATAGTTCCTTATGGTATTTGAAAAATATTTTCAGCTCTCTCCCTTTCGATAACCACCAAGCCTTAGAGTGAAAGGGAAAAATGTCATGCTTTGATCTAGGCTTGGGCGGTATCATGATTGTCATACCTTCATACCGACCTTGTGCCAAACCTGGAATATTCAGTAATACTGGCACTGAACACAGGGGGCGCTATTTTCAAACCCCACTGATTTTCTGTAATCCAAAGGTTAGCAATGCTTGGAAGTACATGTAAAATCCTATAGAGAATGAGATTTTACATAATGAGCGCCTTGCAAACATTTTATACAGTCTCTGACCTAAAGTATTTGCAGGACAGACATCACAGTTCCATAAAGTTTTACAAGTAACTAAAAAATACTACTCACATTTTGCTGCACGCACAAAATAAATATTGGACGCCAATTCTCTTGATCCAGGAGGGGATTCTCTTCTCTTACCAAGCAAAGCTTGATTTTGGAAGGAGCTAACCACTTAGCTAGATAGCTAACTAGCTCCTAAATTATCAAACCAAATGCACAACTGCAGAGCATTTATCACATTTTAGACTTAACCTAATAGTTATAAGATATCTAGCTGGCAAACATTTAGTTGTGAATTCCATACTGTAACTAGATCACCTGGCGCGTGCTGCACAATAGTGAGTGACTCACAAGGCTCCGGTCTCATCGTTGTGTGCTTGTAAACACCAAGTGACTGGGGATTACCGGAAAACTTCATAATGAAAAATTGTGATAGCGTTCTTCATTTCACCTATCTTCTTTATCTCCTAACGTATTGCTCCTAAAGTTGACTACAGGTATTTACTTAAAAAGTAGCTACAAATATTGACATGTATAAAAAAAAAAAAAACTATACCTATACTGAACAAATATATAAACGCAACATGTAAAGTGTTGGTCCCATGTTTCATGAGCTGTAATTAAAGATCCCAGAAGTTTTCCATATGTACAAAAAGCTTATTTCTCTAAAATGTTGTGCACAAATTTGTTTACATCCCTCTTAGTGAGCAATCCATCCACTTGACAGGTGTGGCATATCAATAAGCTGATTTACACAGCATGATCATTACACAGGTGCACCTTGTGCTAGGGACAATAAAAGGCCACTAATATGTGCAGTTTTGTCACACAACACAATGCCACAGATGTCTCAAGTTGAGTGTGCGTGCAATTGGCATGCTGACTGCAGGAATGTCCACCAGAGCTGTTGCCCGAGAATGTAATGTTAATTTCTCTTCCAACGTCGTTTTAGTGAATTTGGCAGTGCGTCCAAACGGCCTCACAACCGCAGACCACATGTAACCACTCCAGCCCAGGACCACCACATCCGGCTTCTTCACCTGCGGGATCGTCTGAGACCAGCCTCCCGGACAGCTGATGAAACTGGATTTGCACAACCAAGAATTTCTGCACAAACTGTCAGAAACCGTCGAAGGGAAGCTCATCTGTGTGCTCGTCTTCCTCACCAGGGTCTTGACCTGAATGTAGTTTGGCGTTGTAGCCAACTTCAGTGGGCAAATGCTCACCTTCACCGACGAATCCCGGTTTTAACTGTACCGGGCAGTATGGTGTTGTGTGGGCGAGCGGTTTGCTGATGTCAACGTTGTGAACAGAATGCCCCATGGTGGCGGTGGGGTTATGGTATGGGCAGGCTAAGCTACGGACAACGAACACAATTGCATTTTATCTATGGCAATTTCAATGCACAGAGATACCGTGATGAGATCCTGAGGCCCATTGTCGTGTCATTCATCTGCCGCCATCACCTCATGCTTCAACATGATAATGCACATCTCCATGTCTCAAGGATCTGTACACCATTCCTGGAAGCTGAAAAAGTCCCAGCTATTCTATGGCCTGCATACTCACCAGACATGTCACCCATTGAGCATGTTTGGGATGCTCTGGATCGACGTGTACGACAGCGTGTTCCAGTTCCCGCCAGTATAGGAACAGATTTGTTTCCTTCTGGTTATCTTGATCTTTGTCTCCCTCTTGAGATATTTGTGTCTTAATTATTTCATCAAACATTGCGCTTAAGATCCCTAACATTGAAAATCATGTTCTTCATCAAATTGGATGCTGTTTGGATGAAACCAGTTCAAATTACGATCATGTCATCGTGCACATTTCGAGTGAAGTTGCTTTATCAATTTGGGAGAACATTTGATGGGTCTTTCCAGGAAGCTAATCCTGAAGATGGATGCTGTACCATCATTGACAGTGGATCTTGCAAGCACTGACCATAATGTAAGTATCAGAGTTTGATGAGCCTAACACGGTAGCCAACATTTTTGGGGTATCGGGAGGCTGTTAGAAGGGCTGGGGGATTCTTATTTCACATTTCATCTCCTTTTGTCTTTCCACTATCAAGCTGTAATGATATATATATATATATATATATATCAACAGCTACTCTGTCTGCACAGCTTCCCAGGCAACCACCGCAGTAGGAATGCTGTGATATAAAATCAGCTTTCCAAAGGCAAAGGGAGGATATGCTGTGAAGCCTGTTTAGATAGACCTAACATATACTGTAAGTCATAGTTATTCATTTAAAATCTGCATCAGTTGAGCATTTTGGGCACACAAAAATACAAACATTGAAAAGTTTCACAAAAAAATGCATGACCAAATATAGCATATTTCAAATTGAGTACTTTAAAAACACATTGTAGAATGAGTAGATCACTACATCAACGAATTGATGGTATCATAATTCAATACCCTTTTAACAAACATTTCCCTTTTCAAAAACATTACAGGCTACGTAGACCGGCTCCTGGATCTCCTCTTCAACGAGGTCACCCTTGATCCAGCGCCATATATGGGGAAGCTGTGCGAGCTGTCCATCCCAGGACCCCTGTCTGCCCAGTGTGAGAGGCCTGATAAGGAGGCCATAGCTGGATTTGTGTCATGCTTCAATCTTGGGGGTGACTGAAGCCAAGTGGGTGACTGACTGAAGCCTGCTTGATTGAAGCGGGTTACATGAGTCCCCCCCCCCCCACATCAATATCTATAGTTGGTAGCATTTCCTAAAGCCTAACTAATAAACTTCTACGTGATATGATATCACATTTTGTTACTTTGTATAGTTTTTTTCCCAAGCATTCGGACGGTAGATGTGTTAGAAATTGTACGAATCGATGGGGTCCTACACACTGTAGGATGGCCTGGTGCCTATATTAGGCTTATGGCTCTAGTTATAATTGTTTTATGTCAAATGATGTCTCACCTTTATTTTTCGTGAGTGTTCGTTGATCATTATTTCTGTTATGCGGGCCTATTGTAAATGATCAAATAAATGTCTGATCAATACATACAATTCTGAACATGAAATGTATAATGCTAATGCAGAGGCACCCATTGACTGTCCAGTACTCTTATTGTATGCTGTTTTCATGTACTGTACATTCCCTTATGTCTAATCTTCTAATATGACTCGGGCTTTACTAATTCTTGTGAAGAAGTGTATCGGTGTACTGTGTTCTGTAATTAGTTACGAAACAATAGAAATGCAGTTGTGTATTGCTGCTGTTTGTCAGATATCCAACAGTCCATGGTCAGCTCTGTTGATCATGAGAGCATTTTGCAGAGAAAATGGAGTGAGGAATACTATTTAGGTTTGGAATGACATGTGGCCCATTTTATACCTTAGTACCTGGCAACGACCACAAGGGCGTTTCAAAGCTGTCAGTCAAGGCGAGCTCATGAATATAAGCTTCCCGCCCACTCAGCCTGTTCTTTAAGGCACCCTGATAGAGATGAGAGAAAATGTACAATTTCTTACATTCTGAGCATTTTAATAGTAAAAAAATATTATGGGTGATGTTTTGGTCATTCAAAGGCTATTTTTACTTGGGAAATAGGATGACTGTGCGGGACCTTTTAAAGCATCAGACAAGCTCGGTGCATCTAGTTGATTTTAGTAAAACACATAGATAGGGTGTGTCTATATATGGAAAAAGACACATTTAAAAATTGACTAATTGATTGGTCGAAAGAACAGGTGCTTCTCGGTCGACCAAGATGTTGTTTTGTCAGGGACAGCCCTCGCTAGAATGCAGACTAAAATGATCCAGAGCCAGGCCCTTTAATAAATAGGCAACCCAACCCACACTCTTCTCCTCATCCCTTGATTTATTTCCTTTAACATCACTGCCTCTCTCTACTGTTATTTTTATCCCACAAACTAAGAAATCCCCTCTGCCTGCCCTGGCTGTACTGTCTGTGTGCTTCAGTAGAGCCAGCTAGCTTAAGCCAGCTAGCTGAAGTGAGCTGCAGCTCTTGGAGCCTCAGGACAATGTTTAATAAATTGGTTAGTTGGGCTAGGTTATCTCTGGGGTGAGGTCAGGAGTCCTGCCAAGGCAAGGCAGGCCGCCACGGCTGAGTTTGCTTTGCTTTGCTTTGCTTTGAGAATCCAGGGCTCAGTCAGTACTAAGGAACGTGTGAGCGGTGCTCCTCTCTCTGTTGGAATAACTCAATTATATTTTGACGTGAAAGCCTTTATGACAGCCAGTACGACTCACTGGGGCCTCATAAGGAAATGGAATGCCCTAGTTCGCCATGCCTGGGTTCACTGTCATTGCCATTTATCCACAATGCTTGTTAGATATGCGGTCTTTCTAGGTAAGTGTGATTTCCTGTCAGTACTGTTAGAAGTCTGTATGTAAAGACTTTCTGTTCAGGCATTGACGACAAACTCGCCTTTAGGATGGGCCTTGTTGATTGGCAGGCAGTTGCCCAAAGTTATGGCCTACATCCCTGCATGCAGGAAATTGTCCTATTCATGCCCATTAGTTGGATTTTCCCCCATCGACAATGCATTGCAGAAGAAGAAGTATGCAAAAAGGCATTTAATGTATTTTTTATTAATTTGATTGGTTAAGCTTTATAAGTTGCAGACTGAGAGAGCACTGTTTGGTTTTAGATGGCCTTTTAGATTGTACCTAATGTATTTTGCACCTGTATTGCTAATGTGGGTGTGACATCTTTAGGGAAATAAGAGGTAAGGCTACACTTAGACCTCTCTGCCTGGCCTGACTTCAGTGCCCAGCGTTGGCATTTAGAGAAGGAAGATGTGGTTAAGTCGCCCATGGAAACCAACTCCAACTGAAATGTCTGGTGGAAAAAAGAGGTTGTCTGACAAAATGTGTGGAGTTTGCTCCCCTTCAGCATAATATAAATAATTGCCAAGTTATGTCAACCACAGATTTTATTTGGTATAGTCATGCACTTATGAATGTCCTTTTCATCAATCGTAGAGTGCTTTTTGTGTTATTATTTAACAATCTTAGGGATGGATGTCACCCTTCCCTGCAGCATCAGCAGAAAGCAGGAGAAATACAGAGTTAGCAGGATGCAATGCAGTACTCTCCACTGTCTGCTTTTATAGCCATTTTCCCCAAACTTCCATATATGATTGGTAGAGGTCTGATTTTCTTCAGTGTGTGGAGTGAAGCATACTGTAGCCTATGGACTAGAGATAGGCTATAGGCCTATACATGACTCTGGCTATAGACCTAGGCTTACCTTTTACGAGCTGTAGTGGCATATAGGCCTAGTCTATTGACTGAATTAGGCTTAGCCTAGTGTATCATTTATATGTTTTACCTTGGTCTGAATCTATCAAGCAACAATGCTGTGCGGAGCAGTTATTTGGCCTAGATCCTCCTTATGCTGGGCATCTCAGACACTACCAGCTGGCCATATTGCATTAGTCATAATATTTCCAATTTCTTATGCATTCATTGATGGTGGCTGCACGATTCCCATCCTGTGCCTGGAAAGCAGATAGACTGGTAGTCCTTAGGGTGCGTTTCTTCCCATGGCTGCTGGGCGAACACCTCTGGTACTCTGTAATACCCTTCTCACACTACTGAGCTGAGCTGAAACGAGCTGAGCCAAGCTGTACAATGCTGGTCTGGTTACGCATCCATCATAGTGGCTGGAATTGAGATAGAAAGGACAGTCTGACACACAAACTCTGAAACTGCACTGTATTATTTGAGTCGACGTGATGGCATTAAAAGTAAAGAAAAACAACCAGTTCGGGTTGGCATGATGGTGTGAAACGTGTCAATCATTGCAGTGGTGGCAGAGGCTTTTTTGGCCCTGTGTCCCTGTCTTCTCCATGTATCTGAGGCTGGAGAGATGGATGAACTCCGGTCACTCCGGAGTTCTGCAGAGATGGTTGTCCTTCTGGAAGGTTCTCCCATCTCCACAGAGGAACTCTGGAGCTCCGTCAGAGTGACCATCGGGTTCTTGGTCACCGCCCTGACCAAGGGCCTTCTCCCCTGATTGCTCAATTTGGCCGGGCAGCCAGCTCTAGGAAGGGTCTTGGTGGTTCCAAACTTCCATTTTAAGAATGATGGAGGCCACTGTTTTCTTGGGGACCTTCAATGCTGCAGAATGTTTTTGGTACCCTTCCCCAGATCTGTGCCTTGACACAATCCTGTCTTGGAGCTCTACGGACAATTCCTTCAACCTCATGGCTTGGTTTTTGCTCTGACATGCACTGTCAACTGTGGGACCTTATATAGACAGGTGTGTGTCTTTCCAAATCATGTCCAATCAATTGAATTCACCACAGGTGGACTCCAATCAAGTTGTAGAAACATCTCAAGGATAATCAATGGAACCAAGATGCACCTGAGCTCAATTTCGAGTCTCATAGCAAAGGGTCTGAATACTTACTTACACGGAATCCAGGCATGAAAACAAGTTGACCTTAATAGGGAATCAACTAAATGCATTGAAAATGTACTAATTTGCCGAAGTTTATCATAAGACGTGAACAGAATGCATCAGTGATTCGTATTTCCTGCAACTTTCTCGGCTGAACTACATGTATTTTGTAACAATTTGTATTTTCAAAATACTTTTCTATACTATTTATTTTATAGCGGTTAACCATTTTGTGGCCCCCCTTTCCCCCTCATGGGTATCAGAAGTCTGCCACTATGGTGTGATAAGAGCATCTGCTAAATGAACTAAATATAAATGTATGTATATGTAAAAATTTACAATCGCAAAGCATGCGGAGTATTATTCTAATGAGCTCTGCCCCGAAACAAAGCCAATAATTAATACCTAGTGTGCGTTGCAGTTCATTTAGCTATTTTCACATATACATTTACATTTTGGTCATTTTGCAGATTCAGTTCGGCTGGTGCCTAGCCGAACTTTGCTAACCGAACCGGTGTGCTCGCATACTCCCTTAAAAGACCGTCACTTGAAAAACTAGAAAAAAGTGGCAATAGTACTTTTGTCCATTTTGAGACGCTGTATCCAGTATACACTTCCTCAAAATTGTCAGAATTAAACGTTTTTGCAGAGTAAATCTTAGTCGTACAATTTGACATCTAACTGAGATGTTTGGTGCTGTATTTCTCAATGAAAACATGTGCATGAAAATGAGTCGTCTCTCGTTGAATGACAACAAAGACTTTACTGAAGAATCCCTACTGTTGACCAATCACCGATGAAGGGGCGTAAACTACGGCTCCGAACTTCAGCTTTCCTTTAGAAAAAAATTTGTGTGCCCGAACAGCCGAAAAAAAACCTCACCGAAGTCTAAAACGAACAAAAACATCACAAAATGTCGTCATAATATATGCATGAACTCTTTCGAACTGTTTCGGCTGGGAAGCATGTGGACCAGAGTGACTTAATAGACTCAACAAAAATATAAACGCAACATACAACAACTTCAACGATTTGATTGAATTACAGTTCATATAAGGAAATCAGTCAATTGAAATAAATTCATTAGGCCCTAATCTATGGATTTCACATGACTGGGCAGGGGTGCAGCCATGGGTGGGCCTGGGAGGGCATTAGTTTTTCCCCACAAAAGGGCATTTTTACAGACAGAAATAGTCCTATGCTCACTAACAGGGATGTAAACAAATGTGTGCACAAAATTTGAGAGAAATATACTTTTTGTTCATATGGAACATTTCTGGGATGTTTATTTCAGGTCTTCAAACATGGGACCAACACTTTACATGTTGCGTTTTATATGTTTTTTCAGTGTTTTTACTGTCAGTGCATTCAACTGAGGTAGATAAACATCACATTCATAGAAAATAAAATGTTTCTGTATCTGTTACTGAGAATGTTGTTGCTGTTCGGGATGGCTACTTGCAAATGCATTTATGTATTTAAAAAAACAAAATGCATGTATTTTTATGAAATGTATTTCAAAATACATGTATTTTGTAGTTATGATACATAGATATTTTGTACTTGTATTTTGTAATTGTATTTTGTAAATTTTGCCCATCTCTGTCCACCATCCGGAGCCATCAGTTACTTAAGAGCATTCCTCTCTGCTTGTCTGAGCTGCAGCTGATTCACCATGTGGCTTTTCTTTTTGTTTCCCCATGAGGAGGGTCGGGCCTCTCTGTCTGTAGTGTCATCTATTGTTTTTATTTCACACAGATTGGTTGTTCAAGTCATAACTAGGTAGACAAAGGTCAACGTTCTGTGCTCCGGTGTCACAGAACAGAATACATCACATCTAGGCCCTACTCAATCAGTAATCACACTTGACTCAAATGCTTCCTTCTCACTCGTGAGGAAGCTAAGGAAAGAACCATACATGTCCTGCTGTTGTTCAATCGCAGCTAAGATAACTTTTTATAGATCGAGATATCAAGGTGTGAAATAAATATTAACATGGCCTACTTAATCTAAAAAAAAAATTGCCTTCGAGTTTCTCCGTGAGCCAGCCGTTCCCCAGTCAATTGAGCACACGTTCTGCTGCAAAATACAACACTTTGCAGCGGTGTTTCGGTCCCGCTATAGGCCTGGCCCTCCTGGCCCTGGCTAAAACTGCTCTCTTTGATGATGTGGCCCTGCCCTCTTTGTGTGAGACATCCTGGATTAAGGAAGATTAGGTTAAATCCCGCCAGTTGGCCGGCCGGTGGCACTTCTTCTTATGCTCCAGCATGGCCCAACCCGACCCAGACTCACCAGGTTCTGAGTAGGGCCCTTATGTTCACAACTGGGTGATGAATGGGGATTAAAATGTTGTGTTTATTTAGGGAGTTAATCATAGTGTTGGAATAACATCATATGGATGACCTCATGTCATGAGATGTAGAGAGGACTGTTTCACTGCGGTGTTGACATTGACCTAATCCTTTTCCATTATCTTCGTCCATTTGAGTCAAGGTGCTAATTGTCTAAGCCTTGTCAAGTTGACTAAGGTAGAAACTCTGTCAACCAGACAGGTTTGCATTGAAGAGCTCCCTGACCTGTGAAATTCAGGCCATTATTACAACCCACTGTTTTATGTCATCAGATGTAGTGCTTTCTCATTCTTCAGTTTCCTCAGTTGCTGTTCTAAGTCGCTGGTGTTTAATGAAGTCTCAACGCTTGTGAGTGTGACGCTCAATGCCTGTGGCTAAGCTGCCCATTAATAATTTGTTTCTTATGAACATAGATTTGAGATCTTGCTGTAGGGGAATGAGCTGTTCAGTCTAACTGAATAGGCTTTGTCCATCCTTTTGTTGGAGACCAAATGTAGTCAGGCATTTGATGTCACATCATTGACTTGCAGGGCTCTACGCTGACCTTTTTGTTTTACAAGGATGACGTGTGTGCCTAAATTGTAAAGTGTAGGTGCACAAAAATACATTTAGGAGCACAATGAAAAATGTCAGGTAATAAAGCTAGAATCCTTAATTTTTCTAGGTACACTGGTGCTCCTTAATTAAAATTACAGGTCGTAGAGCAAAATATTTAGCCTTATATGCGAGTAAAATCGTCGCCACTGTAGAGCCCTGCCTTAATGCTTTTTTTCTATGGTCTGAAACTCCCTAAACATGGATAAAGTTGTGAAACAAAACCCTTTTAAATCAGTCATTAGATCAGCTATTAATCAGTTTAACTAAATTGCAAAAGTTTAGGCTACAAGTGGCACAGAAATCTGATCTTTTGTTTTTGATTTGCTGAAAACCTTGGCCACTGTAGGCTAAGCCAGGTTGGGGCTATTGCTTGCAGGGTTGCTTGTTGTGAAAGTTTGGGTATATAGCTGGGTTATAGCCTATAGCCTCCAGTTAACACACCATAGAGTTCTTCTACTGTAGGCCAGCTAATAGTGAGCTGGTTCGAGTATTGTAGAGTAGTTGCCCCAGTTGTGGCGTTAGGCCTCATAATATACCTTCTATTAATGATTTTCTTCTTTCTCTCTAGGATGGCTTGGACGCGTTGGTGTACGACCTTGACTTTCCAGCCTTGAGGAAAAACAAAAGCATCGACAACTTTTTGAATAGATGTAAGTAACTAGCCCATACGAGGATATTTTCCCCGTTTGTCCTCCTTCCTTTGTGCAGAATCTGCCATGTAGAACAGACACACCAGTGTTTCCCCTAGGATTTTTTTCAGCAGTGGTGGCAAAGTTGCCGTTGGTGGGGTGGTGGTGGGCGTGGCCAATGGCGCAATCTCCCGACCAACATTTTTAGAGGCCCTCCTCTTGGCTGCAGAGACACAATTTAGCTGTTTTAAAGCACATTTTCTGCAATTCTACACATTTTGCCATGGCTTATGGCATGTTGTTATACTATCTGAGTGACTCAAACATTATAACAACAAAATCAATGGGGGCCCCATAACAATTTTAGATTCTCCTTGACTGTCGTTTTTATTTTGGTGATTTAGTTCTCAGATTATATTATTTAAAAAAGATATAGCTCCATTATCTTTTCTATATGTTTTATCTGGCTTTAGTCGTTTAATTTTACACTGTTTGAATCTTTTTTTTTGAGTCGCGACAACGATTTAGCAGTGGCGGCAGGAGAGAGTGGAGGCTGTTTTTGGGTCACTGCCTCACCTCTATCCAGGCCCGGGTATAATTGTGTCTGAAGCTTAGCCCACTCAGGGTCCCCAACAAAGGGGCTTTCATGAGTAGCTGGTGACCCACATGGTGTCTATCATGACGGGTTCCCTTCTTCACCACTACACCCCCTATGACTGTGGAACTTATGGAGGCTATGGCATTTTTACACATGGACTCTTGTCATCCGTGTTAGTATATCTATGTTAACAATTCTTCACAAACTGTTCATCGTAATAGAAACAAACTATTTGTTCAATTAGTCTTGTTGGTACTTTTTTCACGTTCAGCTAGGGCTGGGCGATATTCCATATTTTACTATATACCGGTATTCTTGCACAGACCGGTTTGGGTTTTTACTTGACCTTCTATAATGGTATTTTTAATGTTTAAAAAAATAAAAGGTTATACACAAGTCCAGTGCGTGTAATGTCAGTTTTTATAGTTTACTCCATCTGCTATTTGTCACCTTTCCCCCTCCTGCTGCATGCCCCCTCCCACACCAAGCCCTGCCCCTTCCCACACCAAGCCCTGCCCCCTCCCACACCAAGCCCTGCCCCCTCCCACACCAAGCCCTGCCCCCTCCCACACCAAGCCCTGCCCCCTCCCACACCAAGCCCTGCCCTCTCCCACACCAAGTCCTGCCCTCTCCCACACCAAGTCCTGCCCCCTGTCACTCAAGGAGAGAGCAGCTGCTCAACCAGGTAGTCATGAGCACTTTCTTGCCATTCACTCTGCAGGCTTCATGGTCAGATAGATGCAACAAGATGTTGATGACTAGTAAAGGGCATTTGAAATGATTTCAGTATATAATGATATCCAGATAGTCGAAATACATGTTTTTTTTTTTTATTGTTATGATTATATAGATTTTTTTACTTCAATGTAAACTTGCTCATGCGACTCAAGAGGTAGCCGGTAGTGGTGCGGGGGTCAGTTGTTTGTTCACCCGCCTGCAATTGCTAATAACCCATCCGCAACCACCTGACTGAAAATCTGAGGCCCGCAGCCAACCCTAACCCGCGAATATAGAAAATGTGCTACAGAGACTACAGAATGATTTTTTGACAGGGGGTGCAGGATTTTGTTTTGCCATTTAGATATGTTTCTGCTTATAATTTCAGATATTTTGGTAGGCTATTTGTTAGTCAACTTGTCTATAATTAGATACATGTTGCTTCTCTTTTGTCATATGTTGCCCTAGAAGACTAAATAAACCCTTGCTCAGCAGAATAATGTGGTTGAAATACTATCAGCTTTTATGAAGAAGACAGCACCTCTACAGATCGTATCTAACTGAGCATTGCATTCTCTCAAGATGCAGAAATAAATAAATCATTTTTCCTAGGGGCTATAGCCCTATTCACACGGGACTAATATTACTAGAGAACGTTGGTTATGTATTTATTACCCCAGAATGTCCGTTATTCCAGAGGACGGTTCGGACGGGATACGTTTTTTCCAAACTGGCCCCTGTAATTTTTTTCTTTTTATATATATATATATATATATATAAATATAAATTGACAGTTATATATAGCTGTAGCTCAGTTGGTAGAGCATGGCGCTTGCAACGCCAGGGTTGTGGGTTCGTTTCCCACGGGGGGCCAGTATGAAAAATGTATACACTCACTAACTGTAAGTCGATCTGGATAAGAGCGTCTGCTAAATGACTCAAATGTAAATGATGGAAGCCTGGAGGTTTTTTTTGTAAGTGTGAAGATGTTTCAACCAGTCCAGGCGATAACAGACTACACTGATAACTCGAGCTTGCTTCCCAAGTTTCTAAACCCTACCAAACCGTCTTTGGTATAGTGTCGCCATAATATTTTAATTGAGGAAGTGTGATCATAATCATTAGGCTATTTTAGCGATCCGCAGTTGAAGACATCCTAAATGCCCCCCAGCCTTCAGATGTGAGCTAAACCGCTAACTTGCACTTGATATGCGTTTTTAGGCTATGGATGAGAAAGTGAACTTTTTCCAAACGTTTAGCTCAGTTGTATGCTGCTTTGCGATCTATTAACAGCAAGGTTTGCATTAAATAGGTGCAATCTTTTTTTATGATGCATATGGCGATGTTCAATTCATTCGCACAAAACATATAAACAAAAGTATTCACTGTGAAAGTTGATACATGTAGGCCCTTCATATATAGGCTATGCGCAGCATTTCGTTCAATTGATCGAATCAGTTATAGTTTTCTTGCTCAAATATCGAGCAACACCTGTAAAACTCAGACATTTTTCTCAAAACACAAGGATGTCGATTCGCACAGGACTGGTATTATCAGAGGACTTTGGAGTTTGCAAAAAAACAGTAGGTTATTCTGGTTAGTCATTGTCCAGATTTCAATTTCCATTTAACCCATCTAAACAGTAGGCTACAGTTTCCTTGACATGCCATAGGCCTGAAGTCCCGTCTTGTGACTGTCGAATTTGTATAGCGCCTCACAATCATGCTCTTTTACCACTTCAAATATTTTCCGAACATTTTCTGGCCCTCCCTTCTCTTTATTTTTGACTCTCCTTTCACAGCATTTGTCTTATTGAATTGAAGTTCGACAATGCCCTTTTTGCCTCGGTGGCTTGATGTTAATTTTTTCTGCCGGTTCCCAAATGCATTATTTGGCGATTGGCTGTGTAGGCAATTTGACACTCGTACAGTTAAACCCTAAAGTTTAGGTTTATGCACTAATACCAGATAGCCTGAAATAATGAAAGAAAAACCCTCAATGTAGACAATGTTGACATTGCACAATAATTATACATTTTATGGATTTTTAAAGGTATTGTTTCTCTTTATTCAACCCACCCGCCCTACAGCTACACAATATTTAATGACCCTAAACACATCCAACCGACGGATATAACCGCAGGCACTGCGGGTTATGAGTCAACCCGCGCATCACAAGGAGCTGCTGCGCTGCGCTCTGCTTGTTTCAGCAGAAGGTGGGGGAGGGGCGACAGAGGAGCAGGGACTGGTGTGTGTATGACGCTGTAATCCATAGCGGTGAAACTACCACGCCCGTTTTAGGATATTACAACAACAGACTTACTTAAAACAACAAAGTTTTTTCCCCCTCGGACATCATTGCACATCATTGTGCGATAGAACAGCAGAGTATTTACTAGAAAAATATTTACCACGATGCTGGATGCTCCTCTGCTCCGTTTTCATAAACAAAACAATAACAAATTGGCCTGGGGCGACCAGTGGCGCTGTTTCACCTTATGCGGATCTCAGCTTTAAAATGCTTCTACAAATGTATGTTAATCCCATTTTTTTATATCATTTCTCAAGTAGGGATCATGTTCTTTACTTTCTTGGAACCATGAAACTGTAACTGCTGGAAATTACTGCATCAAAATGTTCTGATTTTAATAGTCCTTGGCTTTATTTTTAGGTCAGTTGAACTGGGATGCAGCTGGGCTCCCCCCTTTTCCATGCATTCTTGTGCCAGTTGTGACCCATGTGAATAAATAAATTGTTCTGTTCAGCTTTGACCATATTTGGCTGAATACTACCTTCACCAGGTAGTATCTCAAAAACGTGTCTGAGACAGCTAAATCGTGGCCAAAATGGTGTATAGTGTAGAGTGAAACACTGTAGTGCAGTCAGCGGAAAGAGGTTTCCTTCACTGCTTTATCTGCCAGAAAACACAAATACTTTGAGACTGTATGCCAACCAAATGTAGAGAGCGTGTCAAAAGCACTGGTCAAAGTAGGGCCTAACTGGTGTGTATGCAACAAGTTCTAGTTTATTGACATTTACATTTTAGTCATTTAGCAGATCCTCTTATCCAGAATGACTTATAGGAGCTTGCTCAAGGACACATCAACAGATTTGTCACCTAGTCGGCTCTGCGATTCGAACCAGCAGCCTTTTGGTTACTGGCACAACGCTCTTAACTGCTAGGCTACCTGCCGCTCTATATATAGTGCATTCGGAAAGTATTTAGACCCTTTGACTTTTACACATTTTGTTACGTTACAGCCTCATTCTAAAATTGATTCAATTGTTTTTCCCCTCATCAATCTACACACAATACCCCATAATTACAAAGCAAAAACAGTTTTTTAGAAATGTTTGCAAATTTAGCAAATAATTTAAACGGAAATATCACATTTACATAAGTATTCAGACCCTTTACTCAGTACTTTGTTGAAGCATCTTTGGCAGTGATTACAGCCTTGAGTCTTCTTGAGTATGACGCTACAAGCTTGGCACACCTGTATTTGGGGAGTTTCTCCCATTCTTCTCTGCAGATCCTCTCAAGCTCTGTCAGGTTGAATGGGGAGCGTCGCTGCACAGCTACTTTCAGGTCTCTCCAGAAATGTTTGATCGGGTTCAAGTCCTGGCTCTGGCTGGGCCACTCAAGGACATTCAGAGACTTGTCCCGAATCCACTCCTGCGTTGTCTTGGCTGTGTGCTTACGGTTGTTGTCGTGTTGGAAGGTGAACTTTCGCCCCAGTCTGAGGTTCTGAGCGCTCTGGAGCAGGTTTTCATCAAGGATCTCTCTGTAATTTACTGTGTTAATCTTTCCCTCGATTCTGAATAGTCTCCCAGTCCCTGCCGTTGAAAAACATCCCCACAGAATGATGCTGCCACCACGCGTCACTGTAGGGATGGTGCCAGGTTTCCTCCAGACGTGACGCTTGGTATTCAGGCCAAAGAGTTCAATCTTGTTTTCATCAGTCTGAGAGTCCTTTAGGTGCCTTTTGGCAGGCTCCAACTGGGCTGTCATGTGCCTTTTACTGAGGAGTGGCTTCCTTCTGGCCACTCTACCATAAAGGCCTGATTGGTGGAAGGCTCTCCCATCCACACAGAGGAACTCTGGAGCTCTGTCAGAGAGACCATCGGGTTCTGGGCACCTCCCTGACCAAGGCCCTTCTCCCCCGATTTCTCAGTTTGGCCGTGCGGCCAGCTCTAGGAAGAGTCTTGGTGATTCCAATCTTAATCCATTTACGAATGATGGAGACCACTGTGTTCTTGGGGACCTTCAATGCTGCAGACATTTTTTGGCACCCTTCCCCAGATATGTGCCTCGACACATTCCTGTCTCTGAGCTCTACGGACAATTTCTTCGACCTCATAGCTTGGTTTTTGCTCTGACATGCATTGTCAACTGTGGGACCTTTTATATAGACGTGTGTGCCTTTCCAAATCATGTTCAATCAATAGAATTTACCACAGGTGGATTCCAATGAAGTTGTAGAAACATTTCAAGGATGATCAATGAAAACAGGATGAACCTGAGCTCAATTTCGAGTCTCAAGGGCCTGAATACTTATGTAAATAAGGTATTTCAGTTTTTTATTTTTAATACATTTTCAAAAAAATCTTGAAACCTGTTTTTGCTTTGTCATTATGGGGTACTGTGTTTAGATTGAGTTAAAAACAAATATTTTATCAATTTTAGAATAAGGCTGTAACAGAATGTGTAAAAAGTAAATGGGTCTGAATACTTTCTGAATGCACTGTACACTATATATACAAAAGTATGTGGACACCCCTTCAAATTAGTGGAATAGGCTATTTCAGCCACACACGTTGCTGACAGGTGTATACAATCGAGCACACAGCCATGCAAACGCTATAGACAAACATTGCCAACCGTTGGAAGGAGTGGTGTAAAGTTTGCCGCCATTGGACTCTGGAGCAGTGGAAACGCGTTCTCTGGAGGGATGAATCACGCTTCACCATCTGGCAATCAGACGGAATAATCTTGGTTTGGGGGTGCCAGGAGAACGCTACCTGCCCCAAAGCATAGTGCCAACTGTAAAGTTTGGTGGTTGAGGAATAATGGTCTGGGGCTGTTTTTCAAGGTTCAGGCTAGGCCCCTTAGTTCCAGTGAAGGGAAATCTTAACGCTACAGCATACAATGACATTGTAGACGATTCTGTGCTTCCAACTTTGTGGGAACAGTTTGGGGAAGGCCCTTTACTGTTTCAACAATGCCCCCATGCACAAAGCGAGGTCCATACAGAAATTGTTTTTTCGAAATCGGTGTGGAAGAACTTGACTGGCCTGCACAGTGCCCTGACCTCAACCCCATCGAACACCTTTGGGTTTAATTGGAACGCAGACTGCGAGCCATGCCAAATCGCCCAACATCAGTGCCCAACCTCACTAATGCTCTTGTGGCTGAATGGAAACAAGTCCCCGCAGGAATGTTCCATCATCTAGTGTAAAGCCTTCCCAGAAGAGTGGAGGCTGTTATAGCAGCTAAGGGGGGACCAACTCCATATTAATGCCCGTGATTTTGGAATGAGCTGTTTGTCCACATACTTTTGGTCATGTTGTGCGCTTCAGATATCTAGTGAGAGTACTGACAGATGTTCATCTGCTGTTGAGCTTTTTTTTTCTGTTCTGAATTCTCAGCCTGAGTCGGTGGACAAAGCCTCTTTAGTCATACTTACTAATGATAAAAGCTTGCCCTGCTCTAACTGGTTTCCTCTTAATGTATTCTCTCCTCCTCAGATAAGGACACCATCAGTAAGATCCGGGACCTGCGGATGAAAGCAGAGGACTATGAGGTGGTCAAGGTTATCGGGAGGGGTGCTTTTGGAGAAGTGCAGTTGGTGAGAATCACCATTATGGTTATGCTAATTTGTCCTGAGTGAATCAACTTTAATTTGTCTGTCTGCTTGCCCTTTATAAATCTGGTACAGACATACAGAAGTATGAAATTATTATATGGCTTAAGTCTTTTTTTTTCATCTGTATGAAAGCCCAGTATACATCCTAACTGGACTCTGTTCTCCCGTCTCTCCCAGGTAAGACACAAAGCCACGAGGAAGGTGTACGCCATGAAGCTGCTTAGCAAGTTTGAGATGATCAAGAGGTCGGACTCTGCTTTCTTCTGGGAGGAGAGGGACATCATGGCCTTTGCCAACAGCGCCTGGGTTGTGCAGGTATGGATCATTGAATAACACACAGTTCTTTATAGTGACTCCCGTCTCGTCCTCACTTTGCCTACTAGGAACAATCTGCAAGGAAGGACGGTGATTGAGTTTCAGGCCAACAACAGAATATTCATGCAATTTCTATTTTTTGCTCTTTTCCTTTCTATTCCTCCTATTTAGGTTTGGTCACTAACCCTAAGCTCTTCCCCCCCAGCTGTTTTATGCGTTCCAGGATGACCGCTACCTCTACATGGTGATGGAGTACATGCCCGGCGGAGACCTGGTCAACTTGATGAGCAACTATGACGTCCCTGAGAAGTGGGCCCGTTTCTACACCGCTGAGGTGGTGCTGGCTCTGGACGGGATCCACGCCATGGGTTTCATACACCGGTATACTCTTACTGGACTTCTCTTTCTCTCCTCGTCTTATCCTCTCTTCACTTCCACTGTAAAGGTTGCTCTTGAATGTCTCTACTTCTACCTCAGTTCTGTAGTGGCAGTTCTCGCCACTCTTCCAAAACCTCCCTGAATTTGAGAAAGCTGCTCTTTCTCTCGACTGGGATTTAAATCGGCAGTTTAATGTACCGTTGTTGGTTTGAGAATGCCTTGGTTGTATAATATCATGTCTTAGGTTTGAGAGCTGCTGGTTTGTTATATTACTGTATTTTTTGTCTTTTCAGGGACGTGAAGCCTGATAACATGTTGCTAGACAAAGCAGGCCACTTGAAGTTGGCAGACTTTGGGACCTGTATGAAAATGAACAAGGTAGCTATCGCACTAGCCTTCCAACGCACCATGACTGATAATGAGGAGTTAGTTGACACTTTAACACCCTGTAGAGTAGACTGTAGAGGTCTTCTCGGATCCCGAAATGGAGATCCGAACTGAATTGGATCTGCGAAATTCCTATCCGACACCAACATGTTTTTTTTTTTTGAAGATAATACCGGATTCGAGGTGGACCAGATCCAACCCAAAATATGTCAGAGATGAGGGAGAATCGAATCCAAATTGGCTCGGGTCTGTATCGGACCCAAATGGATCCGAACGATGATAAATGCAGCTTTATTGCTGCGCAAGCCAGGATAATTTTTTGACTTGTCTGGCAGGAAGTGAACGTTAACGTTTCACATACATTTTCTCTTGTAGGCCTATCTATAATGATTTAGTTGTGGTCTACAATACAGCTTAGTATTTTAATTAATGACATCCATAATTTAAAATGTCGACACAAGAAGAAGGGAAGGAGTGTGTGATGAAGAAACACTATAGATGCATCTCTCTCCAGAATGTGCTCTCTGTCTCCCGCTAATCTCTCTCCAGAATGCGCTCTCTGTCTCCCGCTAATCCGTGTGCATTCATTGTTTCATTTTGTGAATTGTTTGCCCTTTGTTTTTTTAAATATATATTTTGCTTGAGCACACAGGAGTATCCCAATTTGGGGATGTCTGATAGTATTTCTGATTGTCTTATGAGCTGCGGAGGTTCTCAAAGTATTATTTTTTTGTCACCTCACACAGAAAGTCAACCGTGTTTTACATCCATTGCGAATGACAATAGATCCTCACTGTATTTCAAAAATCTTTCCAACACTCCTTTTCAATAATACTAAGTATGGACCGCGCCTCTGTGTGAAATTGCAACATATTGCTGATCCCATATCTCCAGTGGAAACGTCATAAAATAGGCTACCTGAACACTTCTCCTTTGCGCAAATACAGCTGTGTCAGTTCCGAGCTCATTGGCGAAGGAAACAGTGAGGGCCCAGTTGAAACAGTGTTGCATGGTATACCGAAACTTCGATACGTTTTCGATTCTAGAACATGAAAAACTGTTCTAGAATTTGTTAATTTCGGTACTTCTGTCAAATGTGTCTCACATAGTCTACTGATTGAGAGCGAATCAAGTCTATCAGTGCAGCCAGTGTCCCCTTATAGCGCGAGAGCACTGTGCCTGCTCCACTTACTCATTGCTAGCTCTAGCCTGTCCTGAGGAACCACTGCACTCAGTGGGAGTCTGGGCTGCATCACTGCTTATGCAGCACAGAAGTTAAAGTTGAAATTGTTAATTACTGTTTGCCAAGCAATGTCCATACAGTCTAGAACACTACAATGTAAGACAATACCGGTAGCTTCTAGCTTTGTAGGCTAACTTTCCTTGCTAGCTTACAGCTGAAGCGAACATCCAATTCACTACCCTAGTACCTTGTTTATGATACCATAACTCAAAATATTTCAAAGCTGATTGTCACCAAAAACGTTATTAATTCACTTAGTCTCCCCCACCTCACGTCTCTCCCAGTCAAGATCATCTTAGCTCTAGCCTCGAACTGACTGTGTGTGTGAATGATGGCATGGGTCTTTAAGAGACAGTGCACACTTTTATGAAAGAGATTGCTTTATCTATGCAAATGTTGTTGATCAGTAGAACTAAATAAGTACCAAATGGATTGTTTTTCATCTGTAACCCCATGAAATCAGCCAAAACAAGCTCCTATTGAATATGCATTCACCTGTATTGTGAATAGGCCTAGGCTGCATCTTGATTGACATTTTAGTCATTTAGCAAACGCTCTTATCCAGTGAGTGCATACATTTTTCATACTGGCCCCCCATGGGATACGAATCCACAACCCTGGCGTTGCAAGCACCATGCTCTACCAACTGAACTACAGGAGGGCAGTTTATCAATAGACTAGAGGTTTACCATTCAAATAAATGATTACCATTATGTAGTTAGTTTGGTTAAAAAACAGTCTAATTGATTGTTTGATTGTATAATTGTTTCATTAATGCATACATAAAATCATCTAAATGTTCAAATGTATTGATATTGAACTCGAAAGATCTGTCTGGATCAAGTGCCATCTGTGACAGGCTAATACGCCTTCTTTTTTTGCTGTGGTATCGTTTTGGTATTGAGTATCGTGATGTTATCGAGTTTTGTGATACTAAACCTGGTATGGAAGTCAACATTCTGGTATCGTGACAACACTAGCTGCAAGTTCGCTATAGTGAGCTCAAGCCAGACAGAGAGAGAGGCAGACAGGCGGAGGAGAGAGATTAATGCTTTTGAATGAATCGACTGCCATGCATAGCAAATTTGATTTATAGAGGATATTTATTTTCATCAGGATATCTTCAAATATAATTAAGGATCTGATCGGTATTTCACTTATTTTCAGACAGATCCGAGGTCCGTGGACACCGAGCGTGATCCGACCCGGGATCCGAGGGTTAACTACAGAATTTAGCATAGTGATATTCAAATAATATCATGACTTTTTTTTTTTTGAATATCCCCCCCCTCCCAAAAAATAAATTGGTCTTGTCTCTCTTGACCAATCAAAATGAAGCAAATGCACATGGCAGAGGAAAACCGCTAACACAACAGTGAAAAGAGAAGTCAAGATTTTCGCCATTCATGATAGAACTGATTCTGAAACAAAAAGGTTTTCTGGTGAGTGTCCACGTCTTGTGGAAACTACATTAGGTGTGCGCCTGTTATTGCTATTTGAAGTGGGAAAATTGCATACCGATGTCAGGGCAGACTGGAGGGCTAAATGCGCAGCCCTAGCTCAACGCACCGTTAGAAAAACTACATTTAAAAGTTTATTTTATTTTATTGAATTAAGAATTTCAAATGTCATGGTATATCCTTGTAAGTAACTAACAATGTCACAAGGATAATTGTAATTTAATTTAGACAAAGCTTTTTAATTGTTTTTTCCAAAAATTAACTCACTCAAGTAATCGAATACTAACAGCTGTTTAGATATTGAATTAATCGATTAACCGTGCCCGTCTCTAGTGACGGTTCATCAATCTTTAGAACAGTTTAGCAGTTTCTAACACATTTACTTTGCATTTTTCCTCTTACATATCAACACGTAGGCCTACAATTGATTTGCTTTCTTGAACTGTGACAGCTTATGTATTTTAGGCAGAGCATATAAGCAGAGGTACGATGCGACACAGCAGTGTTTATGAATACAGTAGAATAGCCGTTTAATATGATGCTGTGTTTCAGGATGGTATGGTACGATGCGACACAGCAGTGGGAACGCCAGACTACATTTCGCCAGAGGTACTAAAATCCCAAGGAGGAGATGGATATTATGGCCGGGAGTGTGACTGGTGGTCCGTGGGAGTCTTCCTGTATGAAATGCTCGTCGGTGAGTCGCTATACGAGACCTTTTCTCACACTGTTACGATGGGGAAACAAACTGATCATATGAACCTCCTATTGTATTTCTGGAGCAGAGTATTCCCATTAACTCGCAAACAGGACATAACAATTTCCCCTTGTTAGTACTTAACATCTTTCCCTTGTTTTGTCATGTTGTATAATTTTGCACTAAACACACCATGAATCCATACTATACAATGAGGAAGTTGCAAAGAATACTATCATGTGTTTCACATTGCCCACTGGCAGCAAATCACATGTTGACTAAAGAAAACATTTCACACACTGAACCTGGGTGGATGTGGTCTCTGGAATGACCCCGGACTTCCAGTGTTTTTGTGTTTATAGCCAAGTGTGTGCTTTTTCAGTATGTTTATTTGTGATGGTTTTGTCGCTACCTATTGTAGACATTCCAGTAACCTAAAGGAAGTGGATAGGATATTCAACCTGCAGATTCAAAGATTATGGTTAGGCATAGAGATCAACGTTGGTTACGGTTAGGGTGAAGTGTAGGTGTAAAGTTAAGGTTAGCAAACCACCATTGTGAACCATTGAAAATATGTTGGCTGTGTATACACTAGCTAACCCCAATGCCTGTGGTTTTGTGTGCCTATAGGTGACACACCGTTCTACGCTGACTCGTTGGTGGGGACGTACAGTAAGATCATGAACCACAAGAACGCCCTGACCTTCCCTGACGACAGTGACATCTCCAAGGATGCCAAGAACCTCATCTGTGCCTTCCTGACTGACAGGTAAGATGATGGTGGTTCGGAGGGGCCTGAGTTAGAAAGGGATAGTGCGAGATCTTGGCAATTAAGCCCTTTATTTACTTGCTCAGTCAGCTGAACTCATTGAAGGAAGTTAACGGTAGTTTTGCAAGCAATTGCTAACTAGTTAGCGCTATGACTGGAAGTCTATGGGAACAGCTAGCATTGCGCTAACACTTCAAACTGCATACAGAGACAACAAAATTGTATCCATGAGTTCATCTGACTCTGGGTAAATAGATAAAGGGCTTAATTGACAAAATATCGCACTATTCAGAGGGGTTGGGTTAAATGCGTAAGACACATTTCAGTTGAGTGCATTGTTGTACAACTGACTAGGTATCCCCTTTCATTTCTTGTTTCACCAATGATTTTCCACATGGACAAGTAGCTAGAAAGGGAATAGTGTTATGATCTCATTGATTTGATTAGACTTAAGTCTTTGAGTAATCACTCAAACATCGAGCTGTGATCTTTTGAAGAGATATCAATCATGCCTAAATGCTTTCACTGGGTTGTGCTCAGAGACTGTTAGATGCAAAGCCATAGACTCTGAATAATAATGGATATTATCAGTGGATTGCAGAATCACTAAACTGTACGTTGTTCTATGTTCCTGTGTTTAATTCGTCATCAGGGAGGTAAGACTGGGTCGCAACGGGGTAGATGAGATCAAGAGACATCCTTTCTTCAAGAATGACCAGTGGACATGGGAGAACATTCGAGATAGTGAGTTCTGTTCAGGTTTCATGCTTCCTTTGTAACGCTCCTCTCCTTTCACTCTGTATTGCTCTGTTGACAAATGTTACAGATAGCCAGACATGCTATAATACATGTTTTCCAATTGACCTACTAAAGACAGTCACAGGAAATGTCAGAATATGAACCATTCATTTCAGTCAATAAGCACTGAATTCCACGATTTCATTGTGTGAACCTGGATGGTTGCTTTGAGGGTGAGAACGGGGAGGAAAGCTTTCCTCGGTCATGTCCAGTAGGGATAAAAACATTTTGAAACTGGGAGGTACTACCTAAACTTGTCCAATAAGAAAGACTCATTTTGGTTTCTGTTGCAAAGCATTTTTGCTGCGGTGTACCCTACTGAACAGGAGCCTGGCGTTAGTATTCATGTGGTCTCCGGCTGCAGCGGAGAGATTAGAGGTGGGGGGCTAAATGTAAATCCAGTCAGTGGCTGTAGCAGCTCTCAGGGTCACTTTAGCTTTAGCAAAACGCAGACCATCCAAAAAGCTGCGTTTTAATAGATTTCACCTGCATTCTAATTAAACAAACGGACAATAAATACATATACATGGGTCTGCTCAGTGTTCTAGAATGCAGGAAAATATGGGTCAGTTCAAGAGGATGTGAAAATGTAGTTTTCTTTACCCTATCATGTCATTATAATCAATAATCTGAATGATATTATTGCCGTAATATACTTGTAGCCCAGAGTTCAGGTGGGCCTTCGTGCTTCAGCAAATAAAGGAAAGGAGGGGTGCTCAACAACAATGACAAAAATCATGAGAAGGGTTTACCAAGAAATACTTCCAAAAGGACAAATTCGGAAAAAAAGGAGTTGGAGCGCTCAAAAAAAAGAAAAAAAAAGGTGGAGATTGATTTCTTATTGCTCACTTTACTTGTAGCCTACTCAAAAGTGTTGACGAAATAAGAACACTATAGGTGCGTTGGAAAAATGACACGCTCACGACACGCATCTGATTAGTTCATAATTACATTTACATTTACATTTTTGTCATTTAGCAGACGCTCTTATCCAGAGCGACTTACAAATTGGTGCATTCACCTTATGATAGCCAGTGGGACAACCACTTTACAATGTTTTTTTTGTTTTTTTTTTTCTTTGGGGTGGGGTAAGGGGGGGTAGAAGGATTACTTTATCCTATCCCAAGTATTCCTTAAAGAGGTGGGGTTTCAAGTGTCTCCGGAAGGTGGTGAGTGACTCCGCTGTCCTGGCGTCGTGAGGGAGCTTGTTCCACCATTGGGGTGCCAGAGCAGCGAACAGTTTTGACTGGGCTGAGCGGGAACTGTGCTTCCGCAGAGGTAGGGGGGCCAGCAGGCCAGAGGTGGATGAACGCAATGCCCTCGTTTGGGTGTAGGGACTGATCAGAGCCTGAAGGTACGGAGGTGCCGTTCCTCTCACAGCTCCGTAGGCAAGCACCATGGTCTTGTAGCAGATGCGAGCTTCAACTGGAAGCCAGTGGAGTGTGCGGAGCGTGACGTGAGAGAACTTGGGAAGGTTGAACACCAGACGGGCTGCGGCATTCTGGATGAGTTGTAGGGGTTTAATGGCACAGGCAGGGAGCCCAGCCAACAGCGAGTTGCAGTAATCCAGACGGGAGATGACAAGTGCCTGGATTAGGATCTGTGCCGCTTCCTGTGTAAGGCAGGGTCGTACTCTGCGAATGTTGTAGAGCATGAACCTACAGGATCGGGTCACCGCTTTGATGTTAGCGGAGAACGACAGGGTGTTGTCCAGGGTCACGCCAAGGCTCTTTGCACTCTGGGAGGAGGACACAACGGAGTTGTCACCCGTGATGGCGAGATCATGGAACGGGCAGTCCTTCCCGGGAGGAAGAGCAGCTCCGTCTTGCCGATGTCGTCAAGACATAATGAATAAGATTGTTTTAATTTCATTCTTTTACATTCTTCATTGTAACCACAATGTAACAAATAGGCTAATCAAACCCTGGTTCGAACTCTAGCAAACAAACTAGTGTGAAAACGGCAACATAGCAAACGTTGTCAATGTGCACACTTGCCCAATCTTACTTCCTCATCTCCCTCTCTCGCATTGCTCTCTATTTTGTCCTTTTGGCAGCCTGGTCAAAAATGGTGCGTGCCTTATTAAAGTAAGAATTCCGGGACTCCGGTGCCCCCATTGAAATTGTCTCCCGCCACATACACCCTCCCCGCAGAGAGAGAGCGAGTGGTTGTAAGCGAGAGGTTGGGAGGATGGATGAGACGTTTCAGATCATTTCAGCGAGTCTTCTTAAATAGAAAAAGTTGGAACTTGAAATTCAATGTCATGGTCAGTACCTGCGTTTTCAGCATGCAGCATAGATTTTGTTTCTGCATGGAAAATGCAGAATTCTTCGTTAACGCTACCCCTGACTCTTTATGGGATTTATAG
Organism: Coregonus clupeaformis; assembly: GCF_020615455.1. NCBI lineage: Eukaryota > Metazoa > Chordata > Actinopteri > Salmoniformes > Salmonidae > Coregonus > Coregonus clupeaformis. The sequence continues at coordinate 28,199,764 of NC_059205.1, forward strand.
TAAATCATCTGAAGTGCTGCAGTCAGCACTTTGGCTTTGCCACACGAGAGACTGTTTATATAATATAAAGGGGAAGATAAAGACTGACATATTTGACAGTAGAAGATTGTGATAAGCAGAGATGAGATATGAGAGTGATGTAAAGTGTGCTTCTTGCACCAAAAGCCAGTTTTAGAAGTACAGTACACGCCTCAGTTTATGACTGACATTTCCTCTACAACATGATCTCAACTCAGTGTGGCTCTGCACCAAGTCATAGAAAACTAGGAGAATACCTCTCCATCTGCAGTGAGTCATGTTTCTCTCTTCTCTCCACCTTCTGTCCATCTGCGTTTCCAGCGGCGGCTCCGGTGGTGCCTGAGCTGAGCAGCGACATCGACACCAGTAACTTTGACGACATCGAGGCGGACCGGGGAGATGAGGAGACCTTCCCCATACCAAAGGCCTTTGTGGGCAACCAGCTGCCCTTTGTGGGCTTCACCTACTATAGCAGTCATCAGTAAGTCTCACTCAGCATAGCCAGGCTTCTACTACTACAGCAATCATCAGTAAGGCTCTTAAGGCCCTTTTCCTGGAGAATTTCCATTGAAACTGATTTTTAGTCCAGGACTAGGCTTAATCCGTGTCGGCAAAATGGTGTCCAGAGTATGTGTTGGCTCTGTCCGCTTAGCCAGGCTTCATCAACTACAGTCAACACTGTCAGTCTTCGCCTAGGCTTTTCCTGGTCAGCTCAGTTGGTCAGGAAAAACTCAAGGCCCTAACCACAGTCAAAATAGTCAGGCTGCACCTGCTGGAGCAATCATCAGTTTGTCTAATGTCAACTACAGTCAACACATTCTGGCTGCACCTACTAGAACAGGGGTGTTAAACATACGGCCAGTGGGCCGGTTCCGCGGGCCCGCGGGGCAAATTAGTCGGACACCCCTGTACTAGAGCCATTAGCCGTTTTTATACTGTCACAGAAATCTAAGGCTAACTGTATAACTACATAGTTAATCTCACCCAGAGCTTGTTAGACATGCACATGCGAATGTCTCATACTGCAGAGTAGGTAACCTGACCTAGACAAACAACCACAACATGTTTGACCCAGTGGGATGTGTGTTCACGGTGTGGTCAGATCATCATTGGCTCAGGTCAGGGAAGTGTGGTCCTATTGTTGTCTCTGACTAGATCTGATCATCCTGTTGTGGTCTATTCCCCAGGTTTTCCCGGAGCTCCAGCACCAAGAGTGTTGACAAACGCAGCAGCTCCACTAAGGAAGACAAGAGCCATGTGAGTACTCACTTGGATATTAAAACAAGACACTGTTTGTTGCATCTGGAGTTGCATTACTACTTTCTGCGAAGACAAATTGACTGCAAGCTTGTTATAGGGATGGGCACGGTTAATCGTTTAATTGAATATCCGAACGGATGTTAGTATTCGATTACTTGAGTGAGTTAATTTTCACACACACAATGTGTAGGCCTATTTTAACAATGAAAAAGCTTTGTCTAAATTACAATTTAAATGATCCTTGTGACATTGTTACCTACACGGATATACAATCACATTTAAAACTCTTCATTTAATAAAATGTGAATGTTATAATGGTGCATTGAGCTACTGCTGCTATTTCCCCCACTTCAAATAGCAATTACAGCCACACACCTAACAGTTTCCTCAGGACCTGACACAGATCAATGCAAAACACTCAGCAGAAAACCATTTTGTATCAGAATCAGTTCTATCATGGCGAAAGTATGACTTCTTTCTCACGGTTGCTGTTACTCCAAACTACCAGATTAAAGCAGTCTACTTCTGCCGTGTGCATTTGCGTCATAACACTAGTTTACGTTGACATTTTAGGCCTTCAGAAGACGCTCTTTTCCAGAGTATCTGTTAAATGTATTATACATTAAAACGTGCGTTGTTTATTGTTCAGCTGGAGAACCTGCAGAAGAGGATCTACCAGCTGGAAGAACAACTACACAGTGAGATGCAGCTAAAGGACGAGATGGAGCAGAAGTGCAGGTATACAACCTGTCACTCAGTTCCAATAAGTCCGATCTCAAGCTAAACAAATACACAATGCTGGTTTTGAGAACCAAAACATCCTGTCTGTCTTTTAAAGAACAATGCTCTTGATCTGAAGTAGTTCCCATTTTAGAAGATCAAGCAAAGCAAGTTAAAGTGCAAATCTGTGTCTTTCTTTAGGACCTCGAACACAAAGCTTGACAAGATCATGAAAGAGCTGGACGAGGAGGTGAGTGAATATCTAGGATTCTGCAACACATATGAAGGCAAATGGATAGTAACGATCTACTGTTGTCTACAAATGTGTAAAAAAACGAATAATATAGGGTCTAAATGCTCTGTACTTTGAGGACTTACTCCTCTCCTCCCTCCCCTCCCCTCCCAGGCCAACGTGAGGAAAGGTGTGGAGGCCAGCATTTCCCTGCTGGAGAAAGACAAGATGATGATCCAGCACCGAGCCACCGAGTACCAAAGAAAGGCCGACCAGGAGGCCGAGAAGAGACGTAACTTGGAGAACGAGGGTAAGGATTCTTACAAAATGTTCCCTCTCTCTCATTTACTCTTTCATTTAATCTCTCTTCAATCTCCCCCTGTTTTAGTCAACACCTCTGTTTTATAATATATGGGGGCGGCAGGTAGCTTAGTGGTTAAGAGCGTTGTGCCAGTAACCGAAAGGTCGCTGGTTCTAATCCCCGAGCCGACTAGGTGAAAAATCTGTCGACACTTAACCCTACTTGCTCCTGTAAGTCTCTCTGGATAAGAGCGTCTGCTAAATGACTAAAATATATATATATAAAATATATAATCGTGTCTATAACAAGTGTTTGTAACACTGATTAGGAACAAATATGATTGTAGGCGTGTACAGTATTACAGTACTTTACATGTTCATAAAGCATATAATGGATACAAGTGGTTTGGGCATTATATTGACAGGGTTAATGCTACTACAGTATAATCCATGATAAGATCTCTCCCCAGGGCTGTAGCGGTTAGAGCCTAAAGGTCACTGGTTCGAATACCCGAGCCGGCAAGGTGAAAAATCTGTTAATGTGCTCTTGAGCAAGGCACTTAACCCTAATTTGCTCCAGGGGCGCCGTACTACTATGGCTGACCCTGTAAAACAACACATTTCACTGCACCTATTCGGTTATATTTTGGGGGGGGCATCCCTCACCTCCCTGATGTTAGTGTGTGTCCCTGATGTCTGGTGTGCGTCCCAAATGGCACCTTGTTCCATATATAGTGGACTACTTTTGACCGGGGCCCATAGGGAATAGGGTGCCATTTAGGACGTAGCTTTGATCTGGCCCAAACAGATGTTTGTCCCAACTGGATTACTACTCACCCTGGCCAAGCAAGTCTAGAGCAGCTTGACCTGCTAGTCTGGTTGTCTGCTAGCCTCTGACCCTCTGACTAGCAGTCTTAACCCAGACACACACCACCTGAGACCCTCCCATTGCTGTAAACTAAGTGGATTCACCAGATCCGATACCAACATGTGCATAAACAGAGCACTTTAAATGCAACGCATGAGCAAATCCCATGCACAAAAAACTGTTTCTTGATACAGTAAGTTTAGTGTAGTGTCATGTTTTGAAAGGGAGACGTGTGTGTGTGTGAAAAGATTACTTAATCTTTGATTGACTTATCTTACTCTCTCTTCTCAGTGTCCACTCTGAAGGAGCAGCTTGAGGCCATGAGGAAAATCTGCCAAAACTCTCAGGCCTCAAATGACAAAATCCTACAGTTGCAGAATCAGGTACAGTAACACACACACACTGCTCTCTCTGATTATCATCCACACAGCACAGGGGTCATTCTAGGTGTGAGGGGGTTGTTTGAGGTCTGTGTCCATGTAGTAGTCGGCTCATCCGATCAGAGGGTCAGAATGTGTGTCAAAGGTACAGACAGTGAAGGGAAGGGGATGTTAGTTTTGAGGGATGTGTGAGATGGGTGAAGGAGAGGGCAGGCCAGGTTTTAACCACAGATCAAGGATCAGATTACTCCACCCTAAATCTGAACCATAACAAGGATGAACGATATCTGACCCTGTGTCATCACCCTATGGCTTTGTTGCATTACATGTACAGTTGAAGTCGAAAGTTTACATACACTTAGGTTGGAGTCATTAAAACTTGTTTTTCAACCACTCCACAAATTTCTTATTAACAAACTATAGTTTTGGCAAGTCGGTGAGGACATCTACACTGCTAAAAAAAAATAAAGGGAACACTTAAACAACACAATGTAACTCCAAGTCAATCACACTTCTGTGAAATCAAACTGTCCACTTAGGAAGCAACACTGATTAACACTGATTTCACATGCTGTTGTGCAAATGGAATAGACAACAGGTGGAAATTATAGGCAATTAGCAAGACACCACCAATAAAGGACTGGTTTTGCAGGTGGTGATCACAGACCACTTCTCAGTTCCTGTGCTTCCTGGCTGATGTTTTGGTCACTTTTGAATGCTGGCGGTGCTTTCACTCTAGTGGTAGCATGAGACGGAGTCTACAACCCACACAAGTGGCTCAGGTAGTGCAGCTCATCCAGGATGGCACATCAATGCGAGCTGTGGCAAGAAGGTTTGCTGTGTCTGTCAGCGTAGTGTCCAGAGCATGGAGGCGCTACCAGGAGACAGGCCAGTACATCAGGAGACGTGGAGGAGGCCGTAGGAGGGCAACAACCCAGCAGCAGGACCGCTACCTCCGCCTTTGTGCAAGGAGGAGCAGGAGGAGCACTGCCAGAGCCCTGCAAAATGACCTCCAGCAGGCCACAAATGTGCATGTGTCTGCTCAAACGGTCAGAAACAGACTCCATGAGGGTGGTATGAGGGCCCGACGTCCACAGGTGGGGGTTGTGCTTACAGCCCAACACCGTGCAGGACGTTGGCATTTGCCAGAGAACACCAAGATTGGCAAATTCGCCACTGGCGCCCTGTGCTCTTCACAGATGAAAGCAGGTTCACACTGAGCACATGTGACAGACGTAACAGAGTCTGGAGACGCCGTGGAGAACGTTCTGCTGCCTGCAACATCCTCCAGCATGACCGGTTTGGCGGTGGGTCAGTCATGGTGTTGGGTGGCATTTCTTTGGGGGGCCGCACAGCCCTCCATGTGCTCGCCAGAGGTAGCCTGACTGCCATTAGGTACCGAGATGAGATCCTCAGACCCCTTGTGAGACCATATGCTGGTGCGGTTGGCCCTGGGTTTCTCCTAATGCAAGACAATGCTAGACCTCATGTGGCTGGAGTGTGTCAGCAGTTCCTGCAAGAGGAAGGCATTGATGCTATGGACCGCCCGTTCCCCAGACCTGAATCCAATTGAACACATCTGGGACATCATGTCTCGCTCTATCCACCAACGCCACGTTGCACCACAGACTGTCCAGGAGTTGGCGGATGCTTTAGTCCAGGTCTGGGAGGAGATCCCTCAGGAGACCATCCGCCACCTCACCAGGAGCATACCCAGGCGTTGTAGGGAGGTCATACAGGCACGTGGAGGCCACACACACTACTGAGCCTCATTTTGACTTGTTTTAAGGACATTACATCAAAGTTGGATCAGCCTGTAGTGTGGTTTTCCACTTTTTAATTTTGAGGGTGACTCCAAATCCAGACCTCCATGGGTTGATAAATTTGATTTCCATTGATAATTTTTGTGTGATTTTGTTGTCAGCACATTCAACTATGTAAAGAAAAAAGTATTTAATAAGATTATTTCATTCATTCAGATCTAGGATGTATTATTTTAGTGTTCCCTTTAATTTTTTGAGCAGTGTACTTTGTGCGTGACACAAGTAATTTTTCCAACAATTGTTTACAGACAGATTATTTCACTTATATTTCACTGTATCACAATTCCAGTGGGTCAGAAGTTTAAATACACTGTTGACTGTGCCTTTAAACAACTTGGAAAATTCCAGAAAATGGATGTCATGGCTTTAGAAGCTTCTGATAGGCTAATTGACATCATTTGAGTCAATTGGAGGTGTACCTGTGGATGTATTTCAAGGCCTACCTTCAAACACAGTGCCTATTTGCTTGACATCATGGGGAAATCAGCCAAGACCTCAGAAAACAAAGTCAAGGAATTGGAGTGGCCATCACAAAGCCCTGACCTCAATCCTATAGAAAATGTGTGGGCAGAACTGAAAAAGTGTGTGCGAGCAAGGAGGCCTACAAACCTGACTCAGTTACACCAGCTCTGTCAGGAGGAATGGGCCAAAATTCACCCAACTTATTGTTGGAAGCTTGTGGAAGGCTACCTGAAACGTTTGACCCAAGTTAAACAATTTAAATGCAATGCTACTAAATACTAATTGAGTGTTTTGTGAACTTCTGACCCACTGGGAATGTGATGAAAGAAATAAAAGCTGAAATAAATCATTCTCTCTACTATTATTCTGACATTTCACATTCTTAAAATAAAGTGGTGATCCTAACTGACCTAAGACAGGGAATTTTTACTAGGTTTAAATGTCAGGAATTGTGAAACTGAGTTTAAATGTATTTGGCTAAGGTGTATGTAAACTTCCGACTTCAACTGTATTGATGCAAATTACATCAGCAAATTGAAGTCACATTTTATTTTCATAGAGCAAGTGAAGGACACTGAGGAATCAAGGCCTCATACTGGACTGGTATAGCCCTTTCAGAGAGAAAAAGTAGTCTTTGCCTATTAGGTATTATTAGAAGCGTATGAATGGATATCATTCTATTCACAACATTGGTTAAGAACATATTGGTTAAGAAACCCAACTCAGAATCAAACATTCTGCAGCAGCTGAGCGGATCGTTTGTGTCAGGAAGTAATATTGACTCTGTGAGCTTTCCTAATGGCCGTTTCCTTGACTGACAGCTGGAGGAGGCCAATGACCTGCTGCGGGCAGAGTCGGACACGGCGGCGCGGCTGAGGAAGAGCCACATGGAGATGGCCAAGTCCATGAGCCAGCTGGAGGGGCTGAACCGCGAGCTGCAGGAGAAGAGCCGTTCGGCCGACGGGGGGAGGGCCCAGCTGGAGAAGGAGCTGCTGCAGCTGCAGAGCACCCTGGACTCTGAGAGGAGGAGCTACAGCCAGGGATCAGAGGAGATCCACGAGCTGCAAGGTACCATTTGGGTACATCCCAATTCTCCACACTTCTCCGTAAAGTGTGCACTCTTTACATTTACATTTACGTCATTTAGCAGACGCTCTTATCCAGAGCGACTTACAAATAGGTGCATTCACCTTATAGCCAGTGGGATAACCACTTTACAATGTTTTTTTGGGGGGTTGGAGTAAAGGGGGGGGGTAGAAGGATTACTTTATCCTATCCCAGGTATTCCTTAAAGAGGTGGGGTTTCAAATATCTCCGGAAGGTGGTGAGTGACTCCGCTGTCCTGGCGTCGTGAGGGAGCTTGTTCCACCATTGGGGTGCCAGAGCAGCGAACAGTTTTGACTGGGCTGAGCGGGAACTGTGCTTCCGCAGAGGTAGGGGAGCCAGCAGGCCAGGGGTGGATGAACGCAGTGCCCTCGTTTGGGTGTAGGGACTGATCAGAGCCTGAAGGTACGGAGGTGCCGTTCCCCTCACAGCTCCGTAGGCAAGCACCATGGACTTGTAGCAGATGCGAGCTTCAACTGGAAGCCAGTGGAGTGTGCGGAGGAGCGGGGTGATGTGAGAGAACTTGGGAAGGTTGAACACCAGACGGGCTGCGGCATTCTGGATGAGTTGTAGGGGTTTAATGGCACAGGCAGGGAGCCCAGCCAACAGCGAGTTGCAGTAATCCAGACGGGAGATGACAAGTGCCTGGATTAGGACCTGTGCCGCTTCCTGTGTAAGGCAGGGTCGTACTCTCCGAATGTTGTAGAGCATGAACCTACAGGATCGGGTCACCACCTTGATGTTAGCGGAGAACGACAGGGTGTTGTCCAGGGTCACGCCAAGGCTCTTCGCACTCTGGGAGGAGGACACAACGGAGTTGTCAACCGTGATGGCGAGATCATGGAACGGGCAGTCCTTCCCCGGGAGGAAGAGCAGCTCCGTCTTGCCGAGGTTCAGCTTGAGGTGGTGATCCGTCATCCATACTGATATGTCTGCCAGACATGCAGAGATGCGATTCGCCACCTGGTTATCAGAAGGGGGAAAGGAGAAGATTAGTTGTGTGTCGTCAGCGTAGCAATGATAGGAGAGGCCATGTGAGGATATGACAGAGCGAAGTGACTTGGTGTATAGCGAGAATAGGAGAGGGCCTAGAACTGAGCCCTGGGGGACACCAGTGGTGAGAGCACGTGGTGCGGAGACAGCTTCTCGCCACGCCACTTGGTAGGAGCGACCGGTCAGGTAGGACGCAATCCAAGAGTGAGCCGCGCCGGAGATGCCCAGCTCGGAGAGGGTGGAGAGGAGGATCTGATGGTTCACAGTATCAAAGGCAGCAGACAGGTCTAGAAGGACAAGAGCAGAGGAGAGAGAGTTAGCTTTAGCAGTGCGGAGAGCAGTCTCAGTTGAATGACCAGTCTTGAAACCTGACTGGTTTGGATCAAGAAGGTCATTCTGAGAGAGATAGCAAGAGAGTTGGCTAAAGACGGCACGCTCAATAGTTTTGGAGAGAAAAGAAAGAAGGGATACTGGTCTGTAGTTGTTGACATCAAAGGGATCGAGTGTTGGTTTTTTGAGAAGGGGTGCAACTCTCGCTCTCTTGAAGACGGAAGGGACATAGCCAGCGGTCAAGGATGAGTTGATCAGCGAGGTGAGGTAAGGGAGAAGGTCACCGGAGATGGTCTGGAGAAGAGAGGAGGGGATAGGGTCAAGCGGGCAGGTTGTTGGGCGGCCTGCCGTCACAAGTCGCAAGATTTTATCTGGAGAGAGAGGGGAGAAAGAAGTCAAAGCATAGGGTAGGGCAGTGTGAGCAGGACCAGCAGTGTCATTTGACTTAACAAACGAGGATCGGGGGGGTTTAGGATTCAGCAGGGAGGAGAATGTGGCAAAGAGCTTCCTAGGGTTAGAGGCGGATGCTTGGAATTTAGAGTGGTAGAAAGTGGCCTTAGCAGCAGAAACAGATGAAGAAAATGTAGAGAGGAGGGAGTGAAAAGATGCCAGGTCTGCAGGGAGTCTAGTTTTCTTCCATTTCCGCTCAGCTGCCCGGAGCTCTGTTCTGTGAGCTCGCAATGAGTCATCAAGCCACGGAGCTGGAGGGGAGGACCGAGCCGGCCGGGAGGATAGGGGACATAGAGAGTCAAAGGATGCAGAAAGGGAGGAGAGGAGGGTTGAGGAGGCAGAATCAGGAGATTGGAGGGAGAAGGATTGAGCAGAGGGAAGAGATGATAGGATGGAAGAGGAGAGAGTAAAGGGAGAGAGAGAGCGAAGGTTGCGACGGCGCATTACCATCTGTGTAGGGGCAGAGTGAGTAGTGTTGGAGGAGAGGGAGAGAGAAAAGGATACAAAGTAGTGGTCGGAGACTTGGAGGGGAGTTGCAGTGAGATTAGTAGAAGAACAGCATCTAGTTAAGATGAGGTCAAGCTTATTGCCTGCCTTGTGAGTAGGGGGGGACGGTGAGAGGGTGAGGTCAAAAGAGGAGAGGAGTGGAAAGAAGGAGGCAGAGAGAAATGAGTCAAATGTAGACGTAGGGAGGTTGAAATCCCCCAGAACTGTGAGGGGTGAGCCATCCTCAGGAAAGGAACTTATCAAGGCGTCAAGCTCATTGATGAACTCTCCAAGGGAACCTGGAGGGCAATAGATGACAAGGATATTAAGCTTAAATGGGCTAGTGACTGTGACAGCATGGAATTCAAATGAGGAGATAGACAGATGGGTCAGGGGAAAAATTGAGAATGTCCACTTGGGAGAGATGAGGATTCCTGTGCCACCACCCCCGCTGACCAGATGCTCTCGGGGTATGCGAGAACACATGGTCAGACGAGGAGAGAGCAGCAGGAGTAGCAGTGTTTTCAGTGGTAATCCATGTTTCCGTCAGCGCCAAGAAGTCGAGGGACTGGAGGGTAGCATAGGCTGGGATGAAGTCTGCCTTGTTGGCAGCAGAACGGCAGTTCCAGAGGCTGCCTGAGACCTGGAACTCCACGTGGGTCGTGCGTGCAGGGACCACCAGGTTAGAGAGGCAGCAGCCACGCGGTGTGAGGCGTTTGTGTAGCCTGTGCGGAGAGGAGAGAACAGGGATAGGCAGAGGCATAGTTGACAGGCTGCAGCAGATGGCTACAATAATGCAGAGGAGATCGGAATAAAATGAACTAAACATCTGGGAAAGGAGAGAGCGGGGCCTCCCTCACCACAACTCCCAAATATAACTCTCCCAACTTCCACCTCAGAAACTATAATTGTTGTAAACTACAGCGGTTCAATGTTTTCTAGGAATAGACTAACCTAGTTTATTCAGCTAGCTAACTAGGTGCAGTATTATTCCGTGAAAAACGTCCGGGCACCTCGTCATAAGACGCCACAGCCAGCTAGCATGCCGGTCTCCAACAGCAGGGTTTAGCGCCAATACTCAGCCACAACAACCACCAGTGTATCAACACTTTAATCTTTATTCGGATCCCCATTAGCTGACAGCTACTCTTCCTAGGGTCTATGCATACAACAAAAAATACATAGCTAAGCACTCAGGTAAGCACAGTCTCTTACACCAATCATAGGCTTTTAAATCTATGTAGGGGAGTGCACAAGTGCACCAGACAAGGAAAAGGGTGGAGAATTGTAACACTCATTGTTCTATGAGTAAATGTGACTTGGACACGACTCCGTGTTTGAGTAAATACGAGGTGTCTGACTGCAACCCCGCATTCACTTTGGGCATGTGTTAGGACTAGACTGGATTAATGTGATTGCCTACACCATTTTAGTTTACTTTACAGTAATACCTCAGTCACTCTTACTAACTTCAAATGATCTGAAGTGAACTCACTCACTATTTAAGAGACAGCTGGGGAATAATAGCTCCAGTTCTAACCATTCTCATTCAGCACATTAGACATACAGTGAGGGGAAAAAAGTATTTGATTCCCTGCTGATTTTGTATGTTTGCCCACTGACAAAGAAATGATCAGTCTATAATTTTAATGGTAGGTTTATTTGAACAGTGAGAGACAGAATAACAACAAAAAAATCCAGAAAAACGCATGTCAAAAATGTTATAAATTGATTTGCATTTTAATGAGGGAAATAAGTATTTGACCCCCTCTCAATCAGAAAGATTTCTGGCTCCCAGATGTCTTTTATACAGGTAACAAGCTGAGATTAGGAGCACACTCTTAAAGGGAGTGCTCCTAATCTCAGCTTGTTACCTGTATAAAAGACACCTGGCCACAGAAGCAATCAATCAATCAGATTCCAAACTCTCCACCATGGCCAAGACTAAAGAGCTCTCCTAGGATGTCAGGGACAAGATTGTAGACCTACACAAGGCTGGAATGGGCTACAAGACCATCGCCAAGCAGCTTGGTGAGAAGGTGACAACAGTTGGTGCGATTATTCGCAAATGGAAGAAACACAAAAGAACTGTCAATCTCCCTCATCCTGGGGCTCCATGCAAGATCTCACCTCGTGGAGTTGCAATGATCATGAGAACGGTGAGGAATCAGTCCAGAACTACATGGGAGGATCTTGTCAATGATCTCAAGGCAGCTGGGACCATAGTCACCAAGAAAACAATTGGTAACACACTACGCCGTGAAGAACTGAAATCCTGCAGCGCCCGCAAGGTTCACCTGCTCAAGAAAGCACATACAGTGGGGAAAAAAAGTATTTAGTCAGCCACCAATTGTGCAAGTTCTCCCACTTAAAAAGATGAGAGAGGCCTGTAATTTTCATCATAGGTACACGTCACCTATGACAGACAAATTGAGAAAAAAAAATCCAGAAAATCACATTGTACGATTTTTTATGAATTATTTGCAAATTATGGTGGAAAATAAGTATTTGGTCACCTACAAACAAGCAATATTTCTGGCTCTCACAGACCTGTAACTTCTTCTTTAAGAGGCTCCTCTGTCCTCCACTCGTTACCTGTATTAATGGCACCTGTTTGAACTTGTTATCAGTATAAAAGACACCTGTCCACAACCTCAAACAGTCACACTCCAAACTCCACTATGGCCAAGACCAAAGAGCTGTCAAAGGACACCAGAAACAAAATTGTAGACCTGCACCAGGCTGGGAAGACTGAATCTGCAATAGGTAAGCAGCTTGGTTTGAAGAAATCAACTGTGGGAGCAATTATTAGGAAATGGAAGACATACAAGACCACTGATAATCTCCCTCGATCTGGGGCTCCACGCAAGATCTCACCCGTGGGGTCAAAATGATCACAAGAACGGTGAGCAAAAATCCCAGAACCACACGGGGGACCTAGTGAATGACCTGCAGAGAGCTGGGACCAAAGTAACAAAGCCTACCATCAGTAACACACTACGCCGCCAGGGACTCAAATCCTGCAGTCCCCCTGCTTAAGCCAGTACATGTCCAGGCCCGTCTGAAGTTTGCTAGAGTGCATTTGGATGATCCAGAAGATGATTGGGAGAATGTCATATGGTCAGATGAAACCAAAATATAACTTTTTGGTAAAAACTCAACTTGTCGTGTTTGGAGGACAAAGAATGCTGAGTTGCATCCAAAGAACACCATACCTACTGTGAAGCATGGGGGTGGAAACATCATGCTTTGGGGCTGTTTTTCTGCAAAGGGACCAGGACGACTGATCCGTGTAAAGGAAAGAATGAATGGGGCCATGTATCGTGAGATTTTGAGTGAAAACCTCCTTCCATCAGCAAGGGCATTGAAGATGAAACGTGGCTGGGTCTTTCAGCATGACAATGATCCCAAACACACCGCCCGGGCAACGAAGGAGTGGCTTCGTAAGAAGCATTTCAAGGTCCTGGAGTGGCCTAGCCAGTCTCCAGATCACAACCACATAGAAAATCTTTGGAGGGTGTTGAAAGTCCGTGTTGCCCAGCGACAGCCCCAAAACATCACTGCTCTAGAGGAGATCTGCATGGAGGAATGGGCCAAAATACCAGCAACAGTGTGTGAAAACCTTGTGAAGACTTACAGAAAACGTTTGACCTGTGTCATTGCCAACAAAGGGTATTTAACAAAGTATTGAGAAACTTTTGTTATTGACCAAATACTTATTTTCCACCATAATTTGCAAATAAATTCATAAAAAATCCTACAATGTGATTTTCTGGATTTTTTTTCCTCATTTTGTCTGTCATAGTTGACGTGTACCTATGATGAAAATTACAGGCCTTTCTCATCTTTTTAAGTGGGAGAGCTTGCACAATTGGTGGCTGACTAAATACTTTTTTTCCCCACTGTATACAGGCCCATCTGTAGTTTGCCAATGAACATCTGAATGATTCAGAGGAGAACTGGGTGAAAGTGTTGTGGTCAGATGAGACCAAAATCGAGGTCTTTGGCATCAACTCAACTCGCCGTGTTTGGAGGAGGAGGAATGCTGCCTATGACCCCAAGAACACCATCCCCACCGTCAAACATGGAGGTGGAAACATTATGCTTTGGGGGTGTTTTTCTGCTAAGGGGACAGGACAACTTCACCGCATCAAAGGGACGATGGACGGGGCCATGTACCGTCAAATCTTGGGTGAGAACCTCTTTCCCTCAGCCAGGGCATTGAAAATGGGTCGTGGATGGGTATTCCAGCATGACAATGACCTAAAACACACGGCTAAGGCAACAAAGGAGTGGTTCAAGAAGAAGCACATTAAGGTCCTGTAGTGGCCTAGCCAGTCTCCAGACGTTAATCCCATAGAACATCTGTGGAGGGAGCTGAAGGTTCGAGTTGACAAACGTCAGCCTCGAAACCTTAATAACTTGGAGAAGATCTGCAAAGAGGAGTGGGACAAAATCCCTCCTGAGATGTGTGCAAACCTGGTGGCCAACTACAAGAAACGTCTGACCTCTGTGATTGCCAACAAGGGTTTTGCCACCAAGTACTAAGTCATGTTTTGCAGAGGTGTCAAATACTTATTTCCCTCATTAAAATTAATTTATAAGATTTTTGACATGCGTTTTTCTGTTTTTTTTTTTGTTATTCTGTCTCTCACTGTTCAAATAAACCTACCATTAAAATTATAGACTGATCATGTCTTTGTCAGTGGGCAAACGTACAAAATCAGCAGGGGATCAAATACTTTTTTCCCTCACTGTACCCAGGCACTTCCCATGCCCACAGAACTCACATCAGGCTCCGATTAGTCTGTCAAACAGTCCTTTTTTAAACTGGAGAGAAGCACTTTGAAGATGTTTGTACAGTAGGAGAGGCTTGGGGATGAATATATCTGAGGGATTGTGTTGAAATATTGCTCTTAATTCAGACTGAATTTGAAGTGTACAGAAGTGGAATAGAAAAATAATACTTTATTGTCCAGTGTCCTTACAGTCCAGACTTTTGTAGATGTACAAATGTCGTTTTCCAAGTCTAAAAGCTATGCATTATGGTGTGTTGTCAACACGGGTTTAGCACATTGCACGAAACACTGTTTTGATGGTGACTCTCTGTTTCTCTCTGTATGTCTGTAGCACGGATGACGGGTCTTCAGGAGGACAATAAGAACTTGAAACTCAGCCTGTCCAAAGTGGAGACGGAACGCAAGCAGGCCCAGGAGAGGAGCAACAACCTGGAGAAGGTTTGTGTCCTCCAAGTCTCTCCACATGTCACATACAAACCCATACAATGCTTTCTAATGCTAACACAAACCCTGTCATGGATATCCAGTTACTTGTGAAGTCCGCCTACGGTCAGTTGTGGTCCAAATGGAAGTATCAAAAATAAAACAGCTGTGCTCTATATTAGCTATTTTCTTTTCAATCTTAACAAAGTAAACCAAACATTTAGACTGAACACATCTTAATTGGTGTGATAACCAACTGTATATCTAACTGGTATTTTAGTCCCCTTATTCCCAGCCTCTCTCCCATAAAGATCAGCAGAATCAATGTTTTCCTGATCAAGATGGACGTTTATTTTATTTATTTTTCGCATGCTGCTAGTATGCCAATGTCCATTCTAGGGATTCTATATGTAATTCTATGTTGTCTCCCAACAGGAGAAGAACAACCTGGAGATTGACCTGAACTACAAGCTGAAGACTCTGCAGCAGCATTTGGATCAGGAACACACAGAACACAGAGTGACACGGGCCCAGCTCACTGACAAATACGAGTCCATTGAAGAGGCCAAGTCAGCTGCCATGCATGGTATTTCTGAGCCTGTGATGGAGCAAACCCTACCCACCACTACCATCTGTCTCCTTTTTTAGTCTGTCTGTCCCTCTCGCTCTCTGTCTGTCTCTCTGTGTCAGTCTGTCTCTCTTTTTTAATTTTCCCCACCTGCACCACTCATACCCAGGGGGCACTGGATGGATAGGGGCGGAATTCAGGGAATGTACTCCGCTCCCCTCCATGTGGCATGTCGAGACTTTACCACCCTACGTATTAAAATCTGGACCCCATCCCACCTTCCAAAAACAACAGAAATTACTTTGAGACTAGCACTGTTTGAAGCAACATTTACTTGTTTTCCAGCAATTTGTGCAACAGCTGTTGCAGTCCTGACCTATTCAATGTAGTTCATTTCAAATGACTGAGCACAAATGTCCTATGTAATCTGTTGGTGAGATTCTTCCATAGAATAATGGATGGATAGTTGCAACTGAGTGACACATCTCCTTCCTTCCCTCTCTCCCTTCAGCGGTGCAGCAGAAGGTGTCGGAGGAGAGCGGGGCGAGGATGCGAGCGGAGAGCAGGGTGGTGGAGGTGGAGAAGCAGTGCTCCATGCTGGAGTTTGACCTCAAGCAGTCGGTGCAGAAGATGGAGCAGCTGATGAAGCAGAAGGAGAGGCTGGAGGACGAGGTGAACACCACCTGATGTTAACTTGTACTGTCTGGGGTGGATGCCCACAATCACATGCTTAAAACCTTCAACTTTGCATCTCTCATACAACCATCTCTATCAGACTTATCAGACGTAAATCATGAATTGTTACTAATGGTACATTTCACAGTAGTTAGGATTCAGGCCCCATAAGTGAACGCTGGCGATTTTACCCAAGTCGAAATCTCCTGGTATAACCTCTGTGTAGTTAGGACATACTGTTTCGCTTGTGTCCTAACACCTGTGGTTCCCTCCCCCTTTCCTCTCAGGTGAAAGGTCTGCGGATGCAGCTGGAGCAGGAGTCCAGTAAGAGGGTGCTGGCCCAGAACGAGCTGAAGAGCCGCTCGCAGGAGGCTGACCGGCTGAAGGGCTCGGAGAAGCAGCTGAAGCAGGAGATCAACACGGCACTAGAGTGCAAACGCTCGCTCGAGTTCCAGCTCGCACAGCTCACCAAGTGAGAATACCCACCAAACTAGTCACATATTGTCACAGCCCACCACAGTTTGACTTGGAACTATGCACCACAAATAATGGAGTAGGTAGAGTTTACCACTAGTCACTTATACAAGGGTCATGTCTTTTCATCCCCCCCCCCTAATGGTTATTATGGTTGGGATGGGGGGTTGGGTGATCTGATCCTAGATCTGTGGGTGACTTCTAGCTCGATCCTCAACAGGCCCACATTGAGCATCGTCTCAATGCATGTTACCTCTCTTCCAAATGAGTGCAATACCTTCCAGCCACACTTATCGGTCTTCATTAGCTAAACTCTATTCTGAAAGTCTAATATTCTGTAATAGTCTTTAGTTTTACATTTTTCCTTCCTGCAGCAAGCTAATACTGCTTTGGGAGTCAACATTAAATGGCCCTACAATTGGTTGTTATTCTAGTAAAAAGGCTCTCCAGCTTAGGGGGTAACTGTGGCAAAGCTGCCCTCCGACAATGTTTACACCGCAGGATTAAGGATTAGCCTGCAGTCCAGCTCCTCCCACCAGACCAGACTGACTGGACTGTTAATCCGGCTGCGTTCTGTAGGTTTCCGCCTACGGAGCTCTGCAAGGAGTGGTGGTGGTGGTATTCCCCAGCTAATTACAGACCTGGAACATACTGGATAGTATAGTGTCATTAGGTTCATCATCTATACACTAACATTTTGTGGCTGAAAAGTTAGATTTTATCAGTCTGAATTTCCCTTTCAACACTGATTGGTTGTTTTGAAATGTTTCTGTAATAATATGCAATATGTTAATCATGTGACTTGTGTGTCTGTCTTCCAGGCAGTACAGGGGCAACGAGGGACAGATGAGGGAACTTCAGGACCAGCTTGAGGCCGAACAGTATTTCTCAGTGAGTAGGACCCACCTACCCCACTACCCCACTCTCCTATAACCCGGCTCAGTGGCTAACTTGATTGCCATATCTCCTGTCTCTACCCCCCAGACGCTTTATAAAACTCAGGTGAAGGAACTGAAAGAGGATATCGAGGAGAGGAACCGGCAGGTCCATGAATCTCATAAGAAGGTGCAGGAGCTGCACAGCGAAAGGTAACAAATCACAAAATGGAAACCATTATAAATCAGGCATTTGTCAATAGAGCAAGAATCTGTATTGTAATCATACGTTGTACTTAAAATATGGGGTGCATCTTTTCTCGACCACCCTACTTTCAAATCTCCACACGGAGTGATTAGGATTCCATTTTAAACCGTGTGTGTCCGTCCTCCCTCCCTTCCACCAGGGACTCCATGTTGGCCCAGCTGGATCTGACGGTGACCAAGGCGGAGTCGGAGCAGCTGGCCAGGGCGCTCCAGGAGGAGCAGTACTTTGAGCTGAGCCAGGAGAACAAGAAGGCCACGGCGAGACACAAGCAGGAGGGCATCGAGAAGGATGCCACCATCGCACGGGTCAGTACAGCGTGCCTCAATACACACTACTCTCCTGCATTGAAAATGAATGTAATGGAAAATTCTTCAAAGTCAGGGAAAATGCATCTATCCAGGAATGGGGGCACAGAGGAAACAACAGCTCAGATTGTTTTTGTGCGTCTCAGGCAGCTGTAGAACGTCTACATTTAAACCTCTGAATGCATCTCTCCCCAGCTTGAGGATTCCAACAAAACCCTGACCAAAGATGTGGAGAACCTCAGCAAGGAGAAGGCCGAGCTGGACCACAAGCTTCGCACTCAGGAGGAAGGTAGCATCAAGACGGCATTTTCATAACTTGGTCTAATTATTATATTCTAGGTCTATGGGTAAGGTCTACATAGGCCCTTATATGTCCCTTATAGGTCAGTTAGATCCCTGTAAGACTGTCTGGTTTCCTCAGGCTGTACCCTTCTCTCCTGCAGAGTATGCCTCCCAGAAAGAGGAGATTGCAAACACAATCAAGACCAACTACGAGAAGGTTCTCAGCACAGAGCGCACGCTCAAGACTCAGGTAAAGACACTTCAACCTTCCATGACAATTTACATTACAGAACGCTACATCAATAGTTATGTGCTCCGTATTTACATCCAAACACCTCAACCAGTTGCCCCAATTTGTTAAACCTCAACCTTACCTCAACCGGTTGCCCTATTTGATCCCAACCCTCAACCTTGTCTTTCCAGGCGGTGAACAAGCTGGCAGAGATCATGAACAGGAAGGATATGAAGCTGGACACCAAGAAGAAGGGAAGCACCACCGACCTGAGGAAGAAGGAGAAGGAGAACCGCAAGCTGCAGCTGGAGCTCAAACAGGAGAAGGACAAGTTCAACCTCATGGCCATTAAGTACCAGAAGGAGCTCAGTGAGATGCAGGCGGTCAGTAACACATTATACATTGGCAGTCAATTTGACAGTAGGGTCACATTGGTCTCAAAATCATCTGACAATGATCATGTGAACCTTTTAATTAATAGTATGCTTTAAAATAGAACAAAAACAACCTTTCTTTTAGGTAAAACAGAATGACCACAATAGGGCAGTTAGGAAGATTTAGTCAAATACATTCCTAATTTAGAACAGAGCTAAAGTCAATAGTGAAAGGCAGTACTACATTCCTCCTCGAAGGTGCAGTGCTTCTGATCTTCCCTAAATTAACTGCATATTCACTGTTTGCCTCTCCTCTTCTACAACAGCAACTGTCTGAGGAGTGCACGTACCGCAATGAGCTGCAGATGCAGCTGGACAGCAAGGAGAGTGACATCGAGCAGCTGAGGGAGAAGCTCAACGACCTGCAGCTGCGCATGGACAACTCCAGCCTGCAGATGGACGAGACGGACAGCAACATCGCCGGTAAGGTCATCGCGGGGTCAACTAACCGAGGGCAGCTGTGTCAAAGGACCGGCTAGGCCAAACATCATAAATCCTGCTCGTGACGAGCCACAGCACACATTATTTAGCTAATAGTGTTGAAGGTGTGATGATGCTAAGCTGGGACAAAAATCTACAGTACTACAGCTCTCCAGGAGCAGGATTTTGGATCACTGAGCTAGATGTTTGGTCCATCAGCCTAGCTTTAATGGTCCAACAATAACCCTGGCATGATTTAAATCTAATCAATCCTAGCCATTCCAAGTTATTAAACCATTCCATGACTGGTTGAGTTATGACAGTATTGTTCTGAAGCAGTGAAGTACCTACAGTGCATTCAGAATGTATTCAGACCCCTTAGCCTTTTCCACATTTTGTTACGTTACAGCCTTGTTGTAGAATTGATTAAATTGTTTTTTCCCCCCTCATCAATCTACACACAATACCACATAATGGCAGATTTTTAGACATTTTAGCAAATGTATTACAAATAAAAAATGGAAATATTACATATACATACATATTCAGACCCTTTACTCAGTACTTTGTTGAAGCACCTTTGGCAGCGATTACAGCCTCGAGTTGTCTTGGATATGACGCTACAAGCTTGACCAACCTGTATTTGGGTAGTTTCTCCCATTCTTCTTTGCAGATCCTCTCAAGTTCTGTCAGGTTGGATGGAGAGCGTCGCTGCACAGCTATTTTCAGGTCTCTCCAGAGATGTTAGATCGGGTTCAAGTCTGGGCTCTGGCTGGGCCACTCAAGGACATTCAGAGACATGTCCCGAAGCCACTCCTGCGTTCTCTTGGCTGTGTGCTTAGGGTCGTTGTCCTGTTGGTAGGTGAACCTTCGCCCGGTCTGAGGTCCTGAGCGCTCTGGAGCAGGTTTTCATCAAGGATCTCTCTGTACTTTACTCCGTTCATCTTTCCCTCGATCCTGACTAGTCTCCCTGTCCCTGCCGCTGAAAAACATCCCCACAGCATGATGCTGCCACCACCATGCTTCACAGTAGGGATGGTGCAAGGTTTCCTCCAGACGGACGCTTGGCATTCAGGCCAAAGAGTTCAATCTTGGTTTCATCAGACCAGTGAATCTTGTTTCTCATGGTCTGAGAGTCCTTTAGGTGCCTTTTGGCAAACTCCAAGTGGGCTGTCATGTGCCTTTTTACTGAGGAGTGGCTTCCGTCTGGTCACTCTACCATAAAGGCCTAATTGGTGGAGTGCTGCAGAGATGGTTGTCCTTCTGGAAGGTTCTCCCATCTCCACAGAGGCACTCCGGAGCTCTGTCAGAGTGACCATCGGGTTCTTGGTCACCTCCCTGACCAAGGCCCTTCTCCCCCGATTGCTCAGTTTGGCAGGGCGGCCAGCTCTTGGTGGTTTCAAACTTCTTCCATTTAAGAATGATGGAGGCCACTGTGCTCTTGGGGACCTTCAATGCTGCAGACATTTTTTGGTACCCTTCCCCATATCTGTGCCTCGACACAATCCTGTCTCGGAGCTCTACGGACAATTATTTCGACCTCATCGTTTGGTTTTTGCTCTGACATGCACTGTCAACTGTGGGACCTTTATATAGACAGGTGTGTGCCTTTCCAAATCATATTCAATCAATGTAATTTACCACAGGTGAACTCCAATCAAGATGTAGAAACATCTCAAGGATGATCAATGGAAACAGGAAGTACCTGAGCTCAATTTTGTCTCATAGCAAAGGGTCTGAATAATTATGTAAATAAGGTATTTCTGTTTTTAATTTTTTATAAATGTGCAAAAAAGTATTTACCTGTTTTCGCTTTGTCATTATGGGGTATTGTGTGTAGATTGATAATACTTTTTTTAGAATAAGGCTGTAACGTAACAAAATGTGGAAAAGGTCAAGGGGTCTGAATACTTTCCGAATGCACTGTATAGAAGAATGCTGATTCTCATCTTTCCTAACCCATCTGGTTCAAGTGTCAAACTTGAACAGTCCATTTGAAAATGACTGTTTTTCTTTGGAGACATGCCAACAATATTTGCTGTACGTTGAATGCCTGAATGTGCCTGTGGTTAAAGTCCTCTCTCATCTCTTATTCCCCCATGTCCAGTTGGTTCTCCTTGCTCTCCTCCCTATCTTTGTATCTTCTGTTCTTTTCCTTCTGTGAGTAACTCGGAGTTGGAGCCCCATTGTGCCTGGCCTAGGCTGTGCTACTGTGTGTCTTTTCGCCTCGCTTGTATTTTTTAGTTTTTGGGGTGAGAAAGGTATCCATCCCTCTTGTATGCTCTCACCAACACTTTTGAAAGGCCATTCTGAGTGACAGAAGGAGCAGTCGTAGCCCCTTTTTGGGTATTTTAAGCAAGTTGGCTTTTTTTAAGCAAGTTGTGCCAGGCTGGGGCCATTTTCATTTACTAACGGTGAATCATAATTCACATAAGCCATTTGTAATTAACCAATTACAGTATAGAACTTAATTTAACATTTCAGTACAAATTCTAACTGTACCATATAAATTAGTATTCTGTAGGTAATCAGTTTCAATGTTGTCAGCTGTAAATGTATTTTGTGGCAGGTCAAGCTATCATAAAATCTGAGTGACTCCTAAAGTATAGTGACTACATCAGAGGTTAGATACTGTAACACTAGACAGCAACACTGTGTGGTTTAACCAATCACTCTGAGCACCTTTCAAAACGTGTCTGGAAACCATGAACCACACCCCCTTTTGATCTCCTGTCCCTTGTGCTTTAAACAAACACTCCGTTTTTAAGTTTTGTTTTGTTGG
This sequence comes from Coregonus clupeaformis, assembly GCF_020615455.1. NCBI lineage: Eukaryota > Metazoa > Chordata > Actinopteri > Salmoniformes > Salmonidae > Coregonus > Coregonus clupeaformis. Next base: position 28,221,727 of record NC_059205.1, read on the forward strand.
CATGTTCACCTCAGAACAGAAGCGATGCCTTTTCAGAACCAAGGAACTCTCACACACTGGTAGTGGAGCTTTTGATAAATGCACTGTTCTTTTCTACCTTGTGTTGTTGTGCCAAAGCATGCTCTTTGTGTTGAGTCAGTAAAACGTTAACATAATGGAAAGATATTCCCAACGATATACAGGCTCTCAGTTCTCTGCTATGTGACGGTAGACTGAGGCATCAGAAGCCCCCATGTTGGATGGACAGAACCATAGAATTATAATCACTAATCAATTAGAATTCTATGGCTAGAACGGCCATGCTTGGTCAGCCATTGACTGAATAGAAAATTATTTTACAACACGCCTATCTACTCCACGATGGAGTTGAAGCTACCCCATGATATCTAACTTGCTGGAAAAATAACGTGGATATGACATGCTTTAGTAAAGACATTTATACAGTCCTATATCCCTTTTAATTCATGCTCCCTTATGCATGGGATCTAAAACTACTGAGCTTGAAGTAACAGCATGGGATATTTTAACTCCTGTCCGTCACATACTACTGTATACTACAGTTATTTTGAAGTGTAACCTAGGCATAGAGACATGCTCAGTTAGTTGAACTTGAAATGACTTATTAGTTATAGTTATAGAAATAGTTATTATGGCCCGGCCTTGTCACATGACTTTTTTGTTCTTCCCCCAGCGGAGTTTGAATTGAATCACTGCATGGTGTTTTGGGGGACAGTGTTACCCACAGGTTTGGTTTTCATTTGTGTCCATCTTGCGTCTGTGTAGAATCCAGACTGGAAGGGTGGCTGTCCATTCCTAATAAACCGAATATCAAACGATACGGCTGGAAGAAGCAGGTATGTCACCTGGAAGATTTTCATCAATTTACTGACATTACTGATTCATATTCAATTGCACAATACAGGTTGTGCTGATGGTGCTGCCTAGTGCCTACTCCTTTGGGCCAACGTGATTATTCCTAACATTATTTATTGATTCTGTTTTTCCTTAGTATGTGGTGGTGAGCAGCAAGAAGATTCTGTTCTACAACGATGAACAGGACAAAGAACAGTCCAACCCCTCCATGGTACTAGATATCGAGTAAGTACCCTTGTTTTGTAGATTTGGATTTCATTTTTTCATTACATTTTCTTTACACTTGCCATTTGTTTTAACGCTGACAAAATATCACCGTCTTAGATGAGTTTGTTTTATGTGAAAATGATTGCTTGGGTTGTAAGAGCTCATGTAACAGTGTGTGAGACTGTGTATTCTGATACCCAATAATCACGCATTGCTTGTTGTTGTGTGCAGCAAACTGTTCCACGTGCGTCCAGTCACCCAGGGTGATGTGTACCGAGCAGAGACAGAGGAGATCCCCAGGATATTCCAGGTAGGAAGGAACCTTCTGACCTGACCAATCAACCTTCTGACCCATTGTCTTACGTCAGAAAGCACGGTAGCCGTCTGTACTGGTGGTTCATGGCAACGCGGTCGCGTTAGAATGACCCCATCGGTCAGGTTAACCAGCTCAGTATTTTTAGTTCTACAGTCACCTTACTTGCCCATTCTCAAACAAACAAGTTCTCACAGTCTCATGTCAGAATTAGACGTTCATCCATGTTTCTCAAACGTCAAATTTCGAAGTGTTTGGTTACTTCTCTGTATCGTTCCAAGGTTAAGTTTAGGCATTAACGCTGAATTCTTGAGGTTAGGCATTAACTCAGAATTGTTAAGGTAAGGGTTAAGGTTTGGGATAGGCTAAAAACACAAATATGAAAAACAACTTTCTATCGCTGGATTCAAACATGCAACCTTTGGAACCATAGGCAGATGCTTACGCCCATCCACCATCCCTGTCCACAACATCCAAGCTAAACCAAAACCTACTTGAAGGTATCACTCACTGTTGCCCCCTAGTTGCCGGTTTCCACATAATCTCCTGACGTCCTCAGACATGGATGGACGTCGAATACTGATTTGTCGCATACTAATTTGTATCGGGTGACCTGCCTGCTCAAACAGATGATTACAATCCCATTTTAGATTTTGACACACCTGTCTTGAGTGGACTCCAGTGTACATTCACAATTAGTTATTAAGTAGACTCATGTTTTCCCCACAGAGAGACTTTCAATTAGCTATTATACTTTTCATTTAGATTTTCTGTTTCAGTAGTATACAACCCTAAAAGCACCGCTTCAAACTATCCCTTTTATAAAAACCCAGAAATGTTTTGAAGAGACTCTTACTCTCTCTTGTCTCCCCCTTTTAGATCCTGTATGCCAATGAGGGGGAGTGCAGGAAGGAAGCGGACATGGAGACTGTCTCGCAGGGGGACAAGACCAACTGTCTGCCCCACAAAGGTCATGAGTTCATCCCCACGCTTTACCACTTCCCCACAAACTGCGAGGCCTGCGCCAAGCCCCTGTGGAACGTATTCAAGCCCCCATCTGCCCTGGAGTGCCGCCGCTGCCACGTCAAGTGCCACCAGGACCACCTCCACAAGAAGGAGGACGTCATTGCCCCCTGCAAAGGTACAGTCACAGAGGTTAGGTTAGACTGACAAAACCTAAATCAATGGTGAAAGGGGGAAAGAATATACTTAAAAAATGACGAGACAAACTGCTCGATGCTGGGTTTCGGCACCAAAATAAAGGAGAGAAAGAAAAGCAGGTTAAATGAAAGAACACACAATTCAATAATATAACTTGATTTGGCTTTCGTTAAGGGGTGGGTTAAAGGGGAGATGAACCTCCTTAGGGACATCGAGACTTCCCTGAGTTTGTGTTCTCAGTGTTCTGCCTGCTTTTGTTTCCTCTACTCTAACAGTGAACTACGACGTGACCTCTGCCCGGGACATGCTCCTGCTGGCCCTGACCCAAGACGAGCAGAAGAAATGGATCGGCCACCTGGGCAAGAAGATCCCCAAAACACCGCCCTCCTCCTTCCTGAGGGCGTCGCCCCGCACCCTGTCCACCCGCCCCGCAGCCAACCAGTCCTTCCGCAAGAACCCCAAAAGCATCACAGGCAAGCCAAGGTAACCTTACATACACTCTCTGGGCCTGAAATGGCATCCTATTCCTTATATACTGTAGTGCACTACTTTTGTCCAGAGCATCTTTTTCTCCATATAGTGCACTACTTTTGGTCAAAAGTAGTGCACTATATAGGTAATAGGGTGTCATTTTGGACAAAACCTCTGATGGTCCCACAGGGCAGCCCTTTTCTAACTTCTGGTACTGACTTAGCAGCACTCGTTTTCTATAGCTTGAGGCTTGATTTGGGCAATACAGAACGTTGAGGAATTCTAGGCTTCTATTCTGGGGAGTTAAGAGAGGGTGTGCTCCAGTCCAGAAGTCCTATTTTCATCCCTGCCGCTGCTGGTGGACTGTCTGTGGCTGTTGTCGTCCAGTCCGGTCAGCCACGTGACTTGCTATTTGTCTTCTCCTGCCCTGTGTAACTGTAGCAGGTCGCAGTCTCATTATGCTACCACATCCTCCAGCCTCCAAGCAGCAGACACAACATCCAGCACTTGTTGACATTGACAACAACAACTCCTCCACACCAAATTTACAGAAGAAGTCTTAACTTTTTACACTTATCTCCTTACTGTTTTGGCTTGATTATTTATTATTAACTGACTGTGTTGATGGTGTATCTAACAGCAGCGGAACTGTCCTTTGTGGTTCTTTCTCGTTTGACTTGGGGAACTCTTTCTATCTAATTTGACACTAAAGTGTTGGTTGGTTTCATTGACTAACTCTTAGGCCTCTATGCAACCTTTCCTGAAGCAGGTGTCCCATGTATTGGTTGTTGCATTTCCCTCTACCAAGTATGACGCCAGAGACCATGAAAGACATAACTTAAATGTAAATAATGGAGATGCAGTTACTATGTCTTTAAACCTGTTTTTCTATGTAAAATATTAACATCTATCGGGGGTACTAACCAAGTGTCAAATGTCTTACACTCTTTTACTGGACACCTGTTTTCTCTTCTTTCTTCCAGCTAACCATCTGAACCATTGGATTCTATTGGGACTTTGTATTTTGTCTTTCCCCCTCCCCTCCCCCCTCACAAAAAAGGAGAGTCCTTATTTGATATCAAAGTCAATTAAAGCAATCTGACCAGCGCTGGAAATTGGGACAGTTATCTGACATAAGGCATCAGGGACATTGAAAGGGCCTGCTATTCCCCTCACCCCCTCTTCTCCTATCCTCACCCTCACCCTGGAACCTCAACTAAGACTCCCTCATCCAGGCACCACATACTTGCAACTCTTTGTTTCTTCCAGAAGATGGCGTGGGTCATCGTTCCAAAACGTGGGACTTGGGACCTGAATGGGAGATGGAAAGAAAGAGCGAGAGGCTCATGGCATGCTTTGGGTAGTACATCTTCCATATCAGGAATGGGAAGGGATTATGGTTGAATAAATGACTGGAGGTTTTGCTGGGACTTGCATGTAAACATGGTCAACATGGAGGTACTGTAGTACAGGGATTGGCTTAACTCTGTGGTGAATGGGTACATCTTGGGGATACGGAAATGTGGTTGTTTTTTCTTCCCATCTGAGAAAACAGATACTCTATCAGTAACTATGTTTCCATCTAAATTGACTTTAATGCCTTTGACTGATGGACTCTGGTGGCCTTTGCTTCAATCCCTTATTACTCTGCACTCCAACTATATCAGGGGTCAGTTGGGACAGAGTATGTATTGGGAACTCAGTATTAGATGTTTTTGAGTATTGAGTGAGGAGCGTGCAAGATAATTTAAATCTATGCATTGTTATTTGTATTTTTTATTAATTATTGTAATTGCTCCAAGTCATAAGGAAATTCCATTTTAATGGCGGATAGGAGACCTAAAAAGTATTTTCTTTTTCGTTCTGTGTTTTTTCATTGGGTACATTGTTTTCTGTAATATTGTATTTTTTTTATGTATTGCCTTACCTTGACTCATAGATAAATGGTTCAAAAGGAAAACATTAAGTTAACAAATGTAAAACTGCACTGTTTGAATTGTAAATTATTTGTAGAAGACTAAACAGGTGTAGCATTTGGCCCACCTAGTGCCTTAACGTTTGGATAACGATTTTATTGCCATATCTGTTTGTGTTTATCTCCAAAAACAAGACAAATCTAAACTCTTCCATTATTTTATTTTTTATCTGCTACATTGTGGTTTTATCAGAACGTTCCCTTTCTGGTTTGAGTATATCGAATACCTCTTTATAGACTCATTGCAATAGTGTAATGTGTCAACACAAAGTTCCCAGAGTCCAGTATCTTATCTCACAACAGTTTCTGGATGGTGTACCTTGACGAAGGCTTGTTAAAAATGTAGTTATAATTATATTCATAAATTATGTTAACGTCCCAATCGTGCAAATCCCACTGTGTACATAATTTGAAAACAAATAAGGATCATGAATACCGCTAATTCAAAATGTTTTTTACATTTTTGTTCAGTAAAAAGAGGGGGAGAAAGCACTGGAACTATGACCTACTCTATTTTGTCTTGGATGAATCGCATGTTTAATTGCATTGGAGGCCGCACTGATGGATATGTGTCAATAAACATATCTTTATCTATAATCTACAGACTTCTCTTTTGTTATGTATGTAGGCTATGAGAGTGATTTTGATATACAGTTCTTTATTCTGAGCAACTGCATATAGACTTGTGGCTAACAAAGTTATTTACCAATCACAGGGCTGTGATTGTAGCTAGAAATTCAACAATCACAGAACTGGGAACAGAGAAGAGGTGTGTGACGGATGAGCATCACTGTTGATTGGCAGGAAGAAAATGACAAAGCACAAGGTAAAGAAGATTTTGAACCACTGATGTGCTGCTTTTACATTTTGGTCATTTAGTAGACGCTCTTATCCAGAGCGACTTAGTGCTTTCATCTTAAGATAGCTAGGTGAGACAACCAAATATCACAGTCTTAGTAAGTAAATTTTTACTCAGTATTTTTTTTTCTTTTTAGTCATTTAGCAGACGCTCTTATCCAGAGCGACTTACAGTTAGTGAGTGCATACATCATTCTTTTTTTATATATATTTTTACTGGCCCCCCGTGGGAATTGAACCCACAACCCTGGCGTTGCAAACACCATGCTCAACCAACTGAGCTACATCCCTGCCGGCCATTCCCTCCCCTATCCTGGACGACGCTGGGCCAATTGTGCGCCGCCCCATGGGTCTCCCGGTCACGGCCGGCTACGACAGAGCCTGGATTCGAACCAGGAGTGGCACAGCTAGTGGCACAGCTAGCACTGCAATACAGTGCCTTAGACCACTGCTCCACTCGGGAGACTAGTTATCAGCGAAGTCAATGCTAGTAAGAAAAGACAAGGGCAAGGTGTTTTTTGGGGGAGGGTGGGGGGGAATAAGGCTGATGTCTTATTTAAGATACTCTTTGAAGAGGTAGGGTTTCAGACGTTTTCGGGAAGATGGGCAGGAACTCTGCTGTCCTAACATCAGGCAGAAGCTGGTTCCACCATTGGGGTGCCAGGACGGAGAAGAGCTTTGAGTGGGCTGAGTGGGAGCTGACCTCCCGTAGGGGTGGGATGGCCAAGAGACCAGAGGTGGCAGAATGGAGTTCCCTGGTTGGGATGTAGGGTTTGAGCATAGTTATAGCCTGAAGGTAGGGAGGGGCAGTTCCTCTTGCTGCTCCTTAGGCAAGCACCATGGTCTTTTAGTGGATGTATGGTCTTTTCGACTGGAAGCCAGTGGAGTGTATGGAGAAGCGGGATGACTTGGGAGAACTTGGGAAGGTTGAACACCAGACGGGCTGCGGCGTTCAGGATAAGTTACAGGGGTTTGATGGCTGGGAGCCCAGCCAACAGTTGCAGTAGTCCAGACGGGATATTACATGTGCCTGGATTAGGACATACGCCGCTTCCTGTGTGAGGAAAGTTGGTACTCTCTCCTGCAGGAGCGAGTCACTGTTTTGATGTTTGCAGAAAACGACAAGGTTCTTTGCACTCTGGGAGGGGGATACTGTGGAGTTGTCAACTGTGATGGAGAGGTCTTTGAGCGTGCAGACCTTCTCCGGAGGAAGAGCAGCTCTGTCTTGGTGAGCTTGAGGTGGTGGAACAACATCCAAGCTGAGATATCTGCCAGGCACGCAGATGCGTGTCGCCACCTGGTTGTCAGAAGGGGGAATGAGAAAAGTAGTTGTCATCCGCATAGCAATGACAGGAGAGACCATGAGAAGATATGACAGAGCCGAGTGATTTGGCGTATAGAAAAAAGAGGAGAGGGCCTAGAACCGACACCAGTGGTGAGAGCATGTGGTGCAGACACCGATCCCCTCCACGCCACCAGGTAGGAGCGACCTGCCAGGTAGGATGCAATCCAGGAGTGTGCAGAGCCTGAGACGCCCAGCCCTGAGAGGGTGGAGAGGAGGATCAGATGGTTCAGTGTTGAAGGCAGAGGATAGATCTAGGAGGATGAGAACAGAGGAGAGCGAGTCAGCTTTGGCAGAGTGGAGAGCTTCCGTGACCCAGAGGAGAGCAGTCTCAGTTGATTGACCCGTCTTGAAGCTTTACTGGTTAGGGTCAAGAGGTTTGTTCTGAGAGCGATAATAAAATAATTGGTCAGAGACGGCATGCTCAAGTGTTTTGGAAAGAAAAGAAAGAAGGGATACCGGTCTGTAGTTTTTGACATTGGAGGAGTCAGGGATTTCTTGAAGTCAGAGGGGACGCAGCCAGTGGTCAGGGATGAGGGAAGTGAGGAATGGGAGAGTCTCCAGAGATGGAGAAGGGAAGAGGGGATGGGGTCGAGTGGGCAGGTTGTCGGTTGGCTGGACATCACTAATCGCAGGATTTCATCTGGAGAAAGAGGTCAAGACGTAGGGTAGTTCTGTGTGATTTGGACCAGTGGACTCAGTAGGCTGAGTGAATGCGGGGCGGATGTCGCCAACCTTTTTTTCAAAGTGGTTGACCAAGTCGTCCGCGTAGGGGAAGGAGGTGGAAACTAGTTTCCCAGGGTTGGAGGCAGAGGCTTGGAATTTAACAAGTGGGTAGATTTAGGCTAGTGATTTGCTCCTTTTACAGTTTTCTACTGATCATGAGTTTCATCAGGAGAGTCAACCTTGCTGGAGACAGATGCAGTTAAATTATTTTAATTGAGGATTTTTTACAATTAAACTGGCTGTATTTGATGTGGGAACTTCATGAGATTAGAAAAAAACTTTTGTAAATGCATTTGAGTGGGGCCCACTCAAAGACACATTACTTCCCAACCCTTTTTGCCCCCCCCCTCTCAGGCTGGGCTGTCCAGGCTGGATAGCTGCAGGCAGAGCGCATCGACAATTTTTCAGCGTGCATGTAGTTGCAGTGTCATTGTGCGAGCTGTTTAAATGAAGTTCGGTGACGGTGTAGCTAGCAAGCTAGCTAGTCAGAAACCTTTCGTAGCCAACTGCACCAGACAGCGAATTCGCGCCCCGGCGACTGGAATTGGAGATTAACAAACAAAACTGCCTAAAATATGCCTGTGTTTTCAGGTAAGTTAACGCTATAACGTGACCACTTCCCTTGAATATATTTATACACGTGTTTCAGTGATCACTATTGGAACGCTAGCTAACGAACACTTTAGCTAGTTAGCCATCATAGGCCATAAAGTAAATCAGTCACCAACTAGCGAGCTGCCCGACAAAAAATTAACGATTCGGGAGTGTTCTCTCTGATTAAAACAAAATACAACATGAAAAACTAACCAACTAGTTACAAGCTAACGTTAACTAGCTTACCCAGATCAGTGTTGGTTTTGTGGACATAACTACCTACCTAAATAACTAACGAACTAATTTAGTAAACGCTAGCTTGCTAACTAACGTACTTAGCTGTATGTTATGTTTACTAACTTCCTGCACTCACGTCAATATTTAGCTAACTACGTTAGCCTGCTAACTGCTAAGCCAGCCAGATATGAACTGTCACACAGTCTATATATAGCTATGAAAACTCTGCTGCAACGTTAGTTAAGTTACATCTGGAACAAATAAACATGGTAAGTAAGTACTATTCTAACGTTAGCCAATTGGTTACCGCTAAATGTCTGACTTTTTGTGTGATTATTTTGTTAGCCAGGTAACTAGTTAGCAAGACAGTTATTTTACTTAGCATAAAAGAGTTAGCATGCTCATTTTACTATCTTGCTAATCAGCACAGTAACGTTAGCCGCAGTTGTTCACTTGCTTCTGGCCAACTAACGTTAACAATATGGATGTACTTAATGTTAAAACAGGGTAACTGAAAGGGTAGTTACCTGTACACATCACAAGTAGTAGCTTACCAGCCTTCATTATCCCTAAAATCTAGCTAGCTAGCCAACGTTAGCATATAAGGTGATGGTGACATGTCTATTTAGCAGGTGATCAAGACTCTAACATAACCAAAACATTCGACTCCTATTTCAACCATTCTCTGCATTACATAGGTTATCACTGTAAAATATGACTTGACAAGACTTGGTATTATCAGATACCTGTGTTTTTGTTTCGCTTTTATTTCCTCAGTGAATGTGAAATGGGGAAAGGAGAAGTTTGACGCCATAGAGCTGAACACAGAAGAACCTCCCATGGTCTTCAAGGCTCAGCTCTTTGCCTTGACAGGGGTACAACCAGAAAGACAGAAGGTTATGGTCAAGGGAGGCACACTCAAGGTAAAGTTGCTGTCACGTTTTAGTTTATAATTAATGAATGTCATCAGTTGGACCACAGGTAATCAATACATGAATTATTTCCAAAGATAATAATCATTTGTATATATTTTTAGGATGATGACTGGGGAAACATCAAATTGAAGAATGTAAGTATAGTCTAAGAGTTTTCATGTTATTAAATATTTAATCATTAAAAAAAGTTTTGTCACATACACTGGATAGGTGCAGTGAAATGTGTTGTTTTACAGGGTCAGCCATAATAGTATGGCGCCCCTGGAGCAAATCACATTTTATTGGTCGCATACACGTATTTAGCAGATGTTATTGCGGGTGTAGAGAAATGCTTGTGTTCCTAGCTCCAACAGTGTAGTAATATCAAACAATACACACCATCTACAAAGTAAAAGACTGGAATTAAGAAATATTAGGACGAGCAATGTCAGATGGGTCAATGACGAATAAGGCTTTCAAAATGGGAAAAAATAAATGTGTTAAATGTTAATTAAAGTTCTTTGTACATTCATTAGTGTTGTTGAAATATATATACATACACAATTTTTAGTCACCGAGAATTAAATCCATGCATTTTAATTTTGCATCATATTATTTATTGCATGAATAATGTCCTTTGGTGTAACAATAATGGATTTTCTAATTATTTGATTATTTACCAGTATTAGCATTCAGCTGTTTATAGATAGTAATTGTTTTATCTCAACAAACATGTACTACTTTGAAAATCAAAATTGCATCATAATTATTAATATACATTTTGTATTTTCTCCTAACGTGAGCTCATTTGTTGATTTTAGCATCCAAAATGTCATGCTCAAAAGTAAAAATGTTTTTTTGTAAAGGGGTAAAGATTATTGTATCCTCAGTTTGACAAAACTAAATTATGTAATATGACGTGAAAAACCTGCCTTACACCGTCTGACTGGCATCGTTATACCGAATGACATACTGAGATTCCACATTGGATTATCCTTAAAGACTGTTTCAGCAACAAAGATGTACTTATTACATACTAAATATAAAATGAGAGACACTGGCAATCAGATGTATTTATTGTAAGGTAAATGGAGAAAAGGCATATGAACAACTACCTCATTGTCACCGATGATTTCCTTAAGATTTTGGCACTTCTCAACTTGATGAAGCCAGATGAAATGGTGCTTGGTGTGCAGGTTGAGTTTTTGATTCAGGATTCTGTTCAGATCCTGCCATGTTCCTGTGTTTGTTTTTTCCACAAAGTTTGTGAACGTCTTTTCTTCATTGCTGGTCTTCTCTCTTTTCCACTATTGCCATGTGGTGTTCACTTCAGGCAGAGCTAGTTCTACCTCACTGTAAGAGCTTGTTGCTCAGGGTGCTCCTCAAGATTTTCACCATCCATGGACACTAGTGAGGTTCATCACAGCATGCATCTGCCTAAATGTTTCCCTCTGAGTCACTTAACTGCATGACCACTATAATACCTTGCTTTCCTGCTCAGAAGCCACTCTTCCCTAACTTGAGAATCTGAGTTCTTCCGGGCCCTGAACGTGCAGCCCTCTCTTTGTTGGATAGAGGCATCTATAAGGACAGATATTTCCTCTACATCAAAACTGGACTGATAGAGCATGAATAAAACATTATGATAATAATTAAGTGCTTATGACTTGAATAGGTCACTTCACAAAAACCAAATAATAATGACCATGTTGTCATTACTTTTGTTTTTCACAATGTAATAAATAGACAAAATATACCTTAACACACACAAATACATAGATATATTATTAATAAAACATACACTTATACACTACATTCCCTAAAAGCTTAAGAATAGAAAAACTATGTCATGCGGAGTAATGAATAACGTTGTGGTGTAACAGTTATACAGAATGACATAATCGTTACTCTGTATGACAAAAAAACAGTTTGAACTTATTCTACAGGCAATGGCTTGGCCACCTATGAAAAAACTATTACCTTGATCTACAGGTTTTTAATGTTATCTTTCACATCAAATATGCCATTTAAAAATAAAACAACATTATATATGTTTTTTAAGCATTGTACCGTATGACACAGGATTTTATATCATAGTCCACCAGTGACCGAAAAGGTGAAATTATCAACATTTTAGGAGAGACTTACTGACCTTTCTGCACTGTGTGGGGGTCCTTCTGAATCTTCTTTCCGATGCAATATCCTGTCATGTGGCAATGGCAAAGCATTATGGTCTGAAATGGCTCATGAGTGTCTGTTATACTGAATAACATTGAAAGAAATCCCAATGTAGGGACACAAGTTTTCAAGCATAAAAATTTAATAAAGTGTAGGATCCTCCTTCTTCACTGTGGCCTCGTCGATGTGGATGGGGGCGTGCTCCCTCTGCTGTCTCCTGAAGTCCATGATCAGCTCCTTCGTTTTGTTGGGAGTACAGGAGGAGGCTGAGCACCCACCCTTGTGGGGCCCCTGTGTTGAGGATCAGCGTAGTGGAGGTGTTGTTGCCTACCTTCACCACCTGGGGAGGCCCGTCAGGAAGTCCAGGACCCAGTTGTACAGAGCTGGGTTCAGACCCAGGGCCCCAAGCTTAATGATGAGCTTGGAGGGTACTATGGTGTTGAAGGCTGAGCTGTAGTCATTGAACAGCATTCTTACATAGGTATTCCTCTTGTCCAAATGGGATAGGGCAGTGTGCCTTGCTCAAGGGCACATCAACAGATTTTCCCAGATTATTTCCTATCTGTAATGGCTATGACGATACCAGTATCGTAATATTTGTTCCATGGCAATAATGAAAACACGAAGCAGTCATAACTATTTGGTCCTTTAAAAACCTGCTGTATGTAAAATATTGTGTGCTATAGCTTGAAAAATAAATACATGTGACACTGGATGACAACATAATGATGTTTGTTTCCAACATTAGGGCTATTTTCCTAAAGAAGTCAAATCTGCTTTGTGTTTTGTTTCCTTGCCACAAGACTATCGAGTATCGTGATACAGGTGTCGTCCCGGCCCTACTATCTATTTCAGTATTGTGCAAAGTAGGCTATGATATATTGGCTGATTTCATTGTCATTTTAGTGGACCTGTTTTGGGGTGGTGTTATGATGCATGTTATCTAACCTAATATTGCAGGGCGGTCGATTTTATTTTCTTCATTGATTACCATCGCCAGATATCCTATGGTACGCAATGTGACATGAGATACTTTTCCTCCTCCCCCACAGGGGATGACTCTGTTGATGATGGGCTCAGCAGAGGCCCTGCCCGAGGAGCCTGCAGTCAGGCCCATGTTTGTAGAGGACATGACTGAAGACCAGCTGGCCTCAGCCGTGAGTTAATGTTTACTAGCTGGCTTTTAATAGCTATGTCGAGGACTGTTTTCTAGCTGGCTCTCAGGGCCAGTGTCTAGTCTACTGTCTGTTGGTCTGGAACTGTATGATATGTTCAGGCTATGCCTTGCACAGTAGTGCTATGAACGGGCACAGATGTCTGTCATTTCTACTAGCCCTGATAGAAATTCAGATTGTACAATGCATGACTTACTCGGAAGTGTTTTTGTTTAAACGTAATCGATGCTGGCTGGGTTTGCCAGCGCAGGCAGTCATAGAGAAACTAACCCAATTTTGCTTGTTGTTTGATCCGATGTGTAGATGGAGATGCCTTGCGGACTGACCAACCTGGGCAACACCTGCTATATGAACGCTACAGTGCAGTGTCTTCGCTCCGTGCCAGAGCTCAAAGGAGCCCTCAGAAGGTGGGCCCTTGAAATTGCATTAACTCCAATCTGTGATGATGCAAGCAACGTCTGTCGGATCTATAGTGTTGATGATAAAATGGGTTTCTTATTCACTTGATATCTACTCAATGATACAACTGACTATTAGATCACACAGGCTACATTAGAGTTGGGACGATAAACCGAAAATTACAGACAACAACATTGCCTTCTTACCGATGGTCAGTAATTTTGTTACACAACGTTCCTGCAAATCTTTTTTGTTCATAAACCATTCTTTGGTCATCAGTAATAGCCTATGTGTTACGTTGAATCCTGCTATGAAAATATCTGCCTGTCCGTGTTTCGCTGGCTTTACTCTTACTTATTATCCCTCTGTCTCCCTCTACAGGTATGCAGGTGCTCTGCGGTCCTCAGGGGCCAATGCACCATCACAGTACATCACAGCAGGTCTGGCATTTCCCTTTCTGTCTATCTGTATGTTGTTTTCATATTATTCTGCCACTGCCTTTTGTTATCTGCTAGTGTAGATGGTAATAGTATGACTCTGTGAGTCAGGGCATGGTGCTGGCTACACCAGCATTGTGGGCCACATACTATGAACTGCTTTGGATAAAAGAGGCGTCTGCTAAATGACCATGTTAGAACTGCTAAATGATCATTGTATTCCCCTTCTTCAGCCCTCCGTGACCTCTACGAGACCATGGACAAGACTTCCTCCAGCATACCCCCCATCATCCTGCTGCAGTTTCTGCACATGGCCTTCCCCCAGTTCGCTGAGAAGGGAGACCAGGGACAGTACCTCCAGCAGGTGAGACCAGGGCCCCTGGCTGGCACCAGTCACTCACTCACCATCAGAAGATTCCGCTTTGCTATCCCTGCTTGGTACTGCACATCCTATACTCCAATGAACCACATTGATTGCTCAATTTTAAGTAGTAGTTTTTGTTTATACTGAAAGTGGTCTGAAGAGTAGAAATGGGCTTCATTTGTCAATTTCTGCCCCTCTCTAGGATGCCAACGAGTGCTGGTTGCAGATGATGAGGGTCCTTCAGCAGAAGTTGGAAGCACAAGACTCAGAAACTCCCATGGAGGTATGTGTATAAGCAAGTATGTAAGCTGTCAAGGTCGTTATAGAGGTGAAAGTCTATCAAGGTCGTTATAGAGGTGAAAGTCTTCTTCTTCTTCTTCAGACTGAGAGTGAAGCTGACAAGAAGAACTTCATTGACCAGTATTTTGGAGTGGAGTACGAAACCACGTATCCTTGCAGTCTGAACATGAGTGTATGATCTATTAGGGAATGGAGTATGGCCTCCACATACCTTTGCTCTCTCCTCCCAAGAATACGTCTCTTATCTCTCTCTCAGTTCCTTCCTTAACCTTCTCCACAGTATGAAATGTACAGAGTCTGAGGAGGAGGAGCCAGCCAAAGGTAAAGAGAGCCAGCTCCAGCTCAGCTGTTTCATCAACCAGGAGGTCAAGTACCTGGCCACCGGCCTCAGGCTGGTGAGTAGTACCAAGCAACACACATTCACAGACATGCACAATCACACACGCAGGAATATGCACAGGATCACACAGACTCACACACACATGCACAGGAAGACACACACAGATGCGCGGGCACACACACCATAATGTCTCGAAGGGGGTCTGTCACCATGGCAACACTGATCTAATCCCATCATGTCTCTGTTTCTTTCTATTCAGAGACTGCAGGAAGAAATCACCAAGCTATCTCCATCTTTGCAAAGAAATGCCATGTACATAAAATCTGTAAGTGTGGCATGGGCCCCTAAGAATTTCATAAACCACTGAGATGGTGTGAAATTTGTTTTATTGTTATGTCCTTTTAGTTGGTTGGTTCACTTTGTCTCCCTTTCTTCGTCTAGTCTAAAGTCAGCCGCCTCCCTGCCTACCTAACCATTCAGATGGTTAGATTTTTCTACAAAGAGAAGGAGTCTGTCAATGCCAAAGTCTTAAAGGTATGTCTTCTGATGTTTTAGGAATGTCCTCCTAATGGATGGGATTATCATCAGAATACTGATGCAAGTGGAAGAAAGAATATTGTCCTGATGCTTTTTTCCCATTGACTTCATGTTCCAGGATGTCAAGTTCCCGCTGATGCTGGATGTGTATGAGCTGTGTACCTCAGCTCTGCAGGAGAAGATGGTGGCCGTTAGGTCAAAGTTCAAGGAGATTGAGGACAAGAACCTGGAGAAACAGACGCAGAAGGTAGAAATATAAAATAATTTATTGACTTGTCTACTTTCTCTTGCAATTCAGCTTTGAACTGCAAATGTATACTCTTCAAAATAAACCTAAACCTCCAATAAATATATTTCTCAGTGTTGTTCCCTGACCAAACAAAGTAACTCAGTGTGAACGAACATACGTGTAGCTTACATAATTCCTTTTGTGCATCAAACAGGTGGAGAAGAAAGTGGAAGACAAGCCGAAAGAAGTGAAATATGAGCCCTTTTCATTCGATGATGGTTGGTTACTTTACATCATATGGATTTGTGGCCTGCCTCTACAAATAAAGCATCAGTCAGTCATTCACACACACGTGTAAGGGATAGGTTGGTACACACTGTAACTTCAAATCAAATTTGATTTGTCACATGCGCCGAATACAACAGGTGTAGACCTTACAGTGAAATGCTTACTTACAAGCCCTTAACCAACAATGCAGTTTTAAGAAAAATAAGTGTTAAGTAAAAACATTTACAAAATAAAAATAAAGAAACAACAAATAATTAAAGAGCAGCAGTAAAATAACAGTAGCGAGGCTGTATACAGGGGGTACCGGTACAGAGTCAATGTGCGGGGGCAGGTTAGTCGAGGTAATATGTACATGTAGGTAGAGTTAAAGTGACTATGCATAGATAATAAACAGAGGGTAGCAGCAGCGTATAGTCCGGGTAGCCATTTGATTAGCTGTTCAGGAGTCTTATGGCTTGTGGGTAGAAGCTGTTAAGAAGGCTTTTGGACCTAGACTTGGCGCTCTGGTACCGCTTGCCGTGTGGTAGCAGAGAGAACAGTCTATGACTAGGGTGGCTGGAGTCTTTGACAATTCTTAGGGCCTTCCTCTGACACTGCCTGGTATAGAGGCCCCAGTGATGTACTGGGCCGTACGCACTACCCTCTGTAGTGCCTTGCGGTCGAAGGCCGAGCAGTTGCCATACCAGGCAGTGATGCAACCAGTCAGGATGCTCTCGATGGTGCAGCTGTAAAACTTTTTGAAGATCTGAGGACCCATGACAAATCTTTTCAGTCTCCTGAGGGGGAATAGGCTTTGTCGTGCCCTCTTCACGACTGTCTTGGTGTGTTGGACCATGATAGTTTGTTGGTGATGTGGACACCAAGGAACTTGAAGCTCTCAACCTGCTCCACTATAGCCTTGTAGATGAGAATGGGTGCGTGCTCGGTCCTCCTTTTCCTGTAGTCCACAATAATCTCCTTTGTCTTGATCACGTTGAGGGAGAGGTTGTTATCCTGGCACCACACGGCCAGGTCTCTGACCTCCTCCCTATAGGCTGTCTCATCATTGTCGGTGATCAGGCCTACCACTGTTGTGTCGTCGGCAAAATTAATGATGGTGTTGGAGTCGTGCCTGGCCATGCAGTCATGGGTGAACAGGGAGTACAGGAGGGGACGGAGCACGCACCCCTGAGGGGCCCCCGTGTTGAGGATCAGCGTGGCAGATGTTGTTATCTACCTTTACCACCTGGGGGCGGCCCGTCAGGAAGTCCAGGATCCAGTTGCAGAGGGAGTTGTTTAGTCCCAGGGTCCTTAACTTAGTGATGAGCTTTGACGGCACTATGGTGTTGAACGCTGAGCTGTAGTCAATGAATAGCATTCTCACGTAGGTGTTCCTTTTGTCCAGGTGGGAAAGGGCAGTGTGGAGTGCAATAGAGATTACATGATCTGTGGATCTGTTGGGGCGGTATGCAAATTGGAGTGGGTCTAGGGTTTCTGGGATAATGGTGTTGATGTGAGCCATGACCAGCCTTTCAAAGCACTTCATGGCTACAGACGTGAGTGCCATGGGTCTGTAGTCATTTAGGCAGGTTACCTTAGTGTTCTTGGGCACAGTGACTATGGTGGTCTGCTTGAAACATGTTGGTATTACAGACGCAATCAGGGACAGGTTGAAAATGTCAGTGAAGACACTTGCAGTTTGTCAGCGCGTGCTCTGAGTACACGTCCTGGTAAAGGTCATACTCACATCGGCTACGGAGAGCGTGATCACACAGTCGTCCGGAACATCTGATGCTCTCATGCATGCTTCAGTGTTGCTTGCCTCGAAGCGACCGTAGAAGGTATTTAGCTCTTCTGGTAGGTTTGTGTCACTGGGCAGCTCGCGGCTGTGCTTCCCTTCCCTTAAGGAATATGTTTCTAAGCGTGTGCCCGTCTATTCCCTGCAGACCTGGGCTCTAACAACAGTGGTTACTACGACCTGCAGGGAGTGCTGACACACCAGGGCAGATCCAGCTCCTCCGGACACTACGTCGCCTGGGTCAAGAGGAAAGAAGGTAACCTCGATAGCATTAAGCAAAGAGTCTCTGCACACAGTAATTTAATGTGAAACGTTTTCGGTCACAGTAGACCTTCATCAAAGCATAGAGTCAAACAATGAGAGGCTGTATAAGAGGCCAGTCAGTCAGTGCAATTAACATGATTAATAAATGTCAATCTGCTCCTTAAAGGGATAGTTCATCCAAATTACAAAATTATATGTTGGTTTCCTTACACTGTAAGTAGTCTATGGATAAGGTATGACAGCAATCCATGCTTTGTTTTAGTTTCCCTCTCAACGTTTTAGCATTTCTGTCACTAATTCCATTCACAGGGTGTCCGCGAGTCCTTAAAAAGTCTTACATTAATTTATCTGATTTAAAGGCCTTAAGTCTTAAAATGTCTTACATTCCGTTTTCAAAGGTCTTAAAAAATGTGACGGAGATGACTACAGTGTTAGTTATATTGTTGGCACCATGGCAATTTTTTTTTTATTGAACATGAAATTAATACTCTAAGCCACTTTCAAGATGTTAGAGCTATCCAAATGTGCGGGTCATGTGCGCATGCCAGTGCGAGTCGGGCCGTTGCCAGAGAAGAGTGGAGAGAGCAAGGTAACCTATACAATTTGATAGACAACAACACTCACTAGAGCTGGGATGATAAGCTGAAAATTATCGACACCGACATTGCCCTCTTAAACAATTGTACTTATGTCAGTAATTTCGGTGATTAGGCTACACAATATTCCTGCAGCTTTTTTGGGTTCTAAAACCATTCTTTTGTCAACAATAATGTGCACTAACCTGCTTCCTGCAATGAAAGTATCTGCCCTGTCCATATTTCACTGATGGCTCTCACTCCCGCTCCCCCCTTTGCACACGGAGAGAAGGGAGAGATGCATTCTGATGAGAGCAAGCATAGTTCACTGACTAAGGATGTGACAAATGTAAAACATTTCTTAATGTTTAAACTGCCATAAAAAAAGTGTTTAAACTGTAAAAAATAATAAAAAGACGAACTCACAATTCCGATATGGTCCTGCAATGCAGTTCAATCTACCGCAGTCCTGGCTACCTACCAGACGGTGCTCGCCTTACTGCTGTCCACCACCCACTCAACAACAATGGTAGTTAATGCCTTTGTGTTTTGAGTTCCCACTTCCTCAGGTGGTAAATAGTGGTACATACAGTGAGGGGAAAAAAGTATTTGATCCCCTGCTGATTTTGTACGTTTGCCCACTGACAAAGAAATTATCAGTCTATAATTTTAATGGTAGGTTTATTTGAACAGTGAGAGACAGAATGTAGTCCCCTGTAGCTCAGTTGGTAGAGCATGGCGCTTGCAACGCCAGGGTTGTGGGTTCGTTTCCCACGGGGGGCCAGTATGAAAAATGTATGCACTCACTAACTGTAAGTCGCTCTGGATAAGAGCGTCTGCTAAATGACTAAAATGTAAAATGTAAAATGTAGAATAACAACAACAGAAATCCAGAAAAATGCATGTCAAAAATGTTATAAATTGATTTGCATTTTAATGAGGGAAATAAGTATTCGACCCCCTCTCAATCAAAAAGATTTCTGGCTCCCAGGTGTCTTTTATACAGGTAACGAGCTGAGATTAGGAGCACACTCTTAAAGGGAGTGCTCCTAATCTCAGCTTGTTACCTGTATAAAAGACACCTGTCCACAGAAGCAATCAATCAATCAGATTCCAAACTCTCCACCATGGCCAAGACCAAATAGCTCTCCAAGGATGTCAGGGACAAGATTGTAGACCTACACAAGGCTGGAATGGGCTACAAGACCATCGCCAAGCAGCTTGGTGAGAAGGTGACAACAGTTGGTGCGATTATTCGCAAATGGAAGAAACACAAAAGAACTGTCCATCTGCCTGGGGCTCCATGCAAGATCTCACCTCGTGGAGTTGCAATGATCATGGGAACGGTGAGGAATCAGCCCAGAACTACACGGGAGGATCTTGTCAATGATCTCAAGGCAGCTGGGACCATAGTCACCAAGAAAACAATTGGTAACACACTACGCCATGAAGGACTGAAATCCTGCAGCGGCCGCAAGGTCCCCCTGCTCAAGAAAGCACATATACATGCCCGTCTGAAGTTTGCCAATGAACATCTGAATGATTCAGAGGAGAACTGGGTGAAAGTGTTGTAGTCAGATGAGACTAAAATGGAGCTCTGTGGCATCAACTAAATTCACCGTATTTGGAGGAGGAGGAATGCTGCCTATGACCCCAAGAACACCATCCCCACCGTCAAACATGGAGGTGGAAACATTATGACTTGGTTGTGTTTTTCTGCTAAGGGGACAGGACAACTTCACCGCATCAAAGGGACGATGGACGGGGCCATGTACCGTCAAATCTTGGGTGAGAACCTCCTTCCCTCAGCCAGGGCATTGAAAATGGGTCATGGATGGGTATTCCAGCATGACAATGACCCAAAACACACGGCCAAGGCAACAAAGGAGTGGCTCAAGAAGAAGCACATTAAGGTCCTGGAGTGGCCTAGCCAGTCTCCAGACCTTAATCCCATAGAAAATCTGTGGAGGAAGCTGAAGGTTCGAGTTGCCAAACGTCAGCCTCGAAACCTTAATGACTTGGAGAAGATCTGCAAAGAGGAGTGGGACAAAATCCCTCCTGAGATGTGTGCAAACCTGGTGGCCAACTACAAGAAACGTCTGACCTCTGTGATTGCCAACAAGGGATTTGCCACCAAGTACTAAGTCATGTTTTGCAGAGGGGTCAAATACTTATTTCCCTCATTAAAATGCAAATCAATTTATAACATTTTTAACATGTGTTTTTCTGGATTTTTTTGTTGTTATTCTGTCTCTCACTGTTCAAATAAATCTACCATTAAAATTATAGACTGATCATTTCTTTATCAGTGGGCAAACGTACAAAATCAGCAGGGGATCAAATACTTTTTTCCCTCACTGTATAGGCGCACAGTGCTACATAGAGCCATGGCTACATGGAACTCTATTCCACATCAGGAAACTGCAAGCTGTAGAATCAGATTTAAAAAACGGATACAAATACACCTTATGGAACAGCGGGGACTGTGAAGAGATACACAGGCACAGTAGTGTATAGTAGTGGTCTGAGGGCACACACTTAATGTGTTGTGAAAAGTGTTATCAAATGTAATGTCATGTAATATTTTTTATTGTATATAACTGCCTTAATGTTGCTGGACCCCAGGATCCTTAATGAATACAAAAATATTTTGACATGTTGCACATCAAAATATATCCCATCATGCATTCATTCCCTGAACTATTAGATGACGTAGCGAACTTCTTTCATGTCTTACTTGGCACTGGAAAACGAGCCAGGCCTACAAATACTAATTTTTGCCCAAATTGACACATTTCTGGAGGAGAAAATTAGCAGGTGGAGCGCGCAGACCTCAAAATCGGTATTAAATTGCATTCCAAATGACATTAAAAAGGACTTCATGGAACCTGCAGATACTCTTCATTGGTCCTCTGTAGCTCAATTGGTAGAGCATGGCGCTTGTAACGCCAGGGTAGTGGGTTCGATCCCCGGGACCACCCATACGTAAAAATGTATGCGCACATGACTGTAAGTCGCTTTGGATAAAAACGTCTGCTAAATGGCTTATTATTATTATTATTATTATTATTCATGGGACCGATATTCACATTTTTTTTGCATCATGTTCAAATCATATATACACCATATATAGAAAAGTATGTGGACACCCCTTCAAATTAGTGGATTCGGCTATTTCAGTCACACCCGTTGCTGACAGGTGTATAAAATCGCGCACACAGCCATTCGATCTCCATAGACAAACAAACATTAGCAGTAGAATGGCCTTACTGAAGAGCTCAGTGACTTTCAACGTGGCACCGTCATAGGATGCCACCTTTCCAACAAGTCAGTCCGTCAAATTTCTGTCCTGCTAGAGCTGCCCCAGTCAACTGTAAGTGCTGCTGTTGTGAAGTGGAAACGTCTAGTCGCAACAACGGCTCAGCCGGGAAGTGGTAGGCCATACAAGTTCACAGAACAGGAACGCAGAGTCCTGAAGCCCGTAGCGTGTAAAAATCGTCTGTCCTCAGTTGCAACACTCACTACCGAGTTCCAAACTGCCTCTGGAAGCAACATCAGCACAATAACTGTTTGTCGGGAGCTTCATGAAATGGGTTTACATGGCCGAGCAGCCGCACACAAGCCTGAGATCAACATGCGCAATGCCAAGCGTGGTTTAGAGTGATGTAAAGCTCGCCACCATTGGACTCTGGAGCAGTGGAAACATGTTCTATGGAGTGATTAATCACGCTTCACCATCTGGCAGTCCGACGGGCGAATCTGGGTTTGGCGGATGCCAGGAGAACGCTACCTGCCCGAATGCTTTGTGCCGACTAAAGTTTGGTTGAGGAGGAATAATGGTCTGGGGCTGTTTTTCATGGTTCGGGCTAGGCCCCTTAAGTTCCAGTGAAGGGAAATCTTAACGCTACATCATACAATTACATTCTAGACGATTCTGTGCTTCCAACTTTGTGGCAACAGATTGGGGTAAGCCCTTTCCTGTTTCAGCATGACAATGCCCCATGCACAAAGCGAGGTCCATACAGAAATGGGGTGTCGAGATTGGTGTGGAAGAACTTGACTGGCCTGCACAAGACCCTTGACCTCAACCCCATCGAACAACTTTGGAATGAATTGGAACGCTGACTAATTGCCCAACGTCAGTGCCCGACCTCACTAATGGTCTTGTGGCTGAATGGAAGCAAGTCCCCGCAGCAATGTTCCAACATCTAGTGGAAAGCCTTCCCAGAAGAATGGAGGCTTTATAGCAGCAAAGAGGGGACCAACTCCATATTAAAGCCCATGACTTTAGAATGAGATGTTCGACGAGCAGGTGCCCACATACTTTAGGTCATGTCGTGGTCAAAAGTTTTGAGAATGACACAAGTATTGGTCTTCACAAAGTTTGCTGCGTCAGTGTTTTTAGATATTTTTGTCAGATGTTACTATGGTATACTGAAGTATAATTACAAGCATTCCATAAGTGTCAAAGGCTGTTATTGACAATTACATTAAGTTTATGCAGAGTCAATATTTGCAGTGTTGACCCTTCTTTTTCAAGACCTCTGCAATCCGCCCTGGCATGCTGTCAATTAACTTCTGGGCCACATCCTGACTGATGGCAGCCCATTCTTGCATAATCAATGCTTGGAGTTTGTCAGAATTTGTGGGGTTTTGTTTGTCCACCCGCCTCTTGAGGATTGACCACAAGTTCTCAATGGGATTAAGGTCTGGGGAGTTTCCTGGCCATGGACCCAAAATTACGAATGTTGTTCCCCGAGCCACTTAGTTATCACTTCTGCCTTATGGCAAGGTGCTCCATCATGCTGGAAAAGGCGTTGTTCGTCACCAAACTGTTCTTGGATGGTTGGGAGAAGTTGCTCTCGGAGGATGTGTTGGTACCATTCTTTATTCATGGCTGTGTTCTTAGGCAAAATTGTGAGTGAGCCCACTCCCTTGGCTGAGAAGCAACCCCACACATGAATGGTCTCAGGATGCTTTACTGTTGGCATGACACAGGACTGATGGTAGCGCTAACCTTGTCTTCTCCGGACAAGCTTTTTTCCGGATGCCCCAAACAATTGGAAAGGGGATTCATCAGAGAAAATGACTTTACCCCAGTCCTCAGCAGTCCAATCCCTGTACCCTTTGCAGAATATCAGTCTGTCCCTGATGTTTTTCCTGGAGAGAAGTGGCTTCCTCACTGCCCTTCTTGACACCAGGCCATCCTCCAAAAGTCTTTGCCTCACTGTGCTTGCAGATGCACTCACACCTGCCTGCTGCCATTCCTGAGCAAGCTCTGCACTGGTGGTGCCCCGATCCCGCAGCTGAATCAACTTTAGGAGACAGTCCTGGTGCTTGCTGGACTTTCTTGGGCACCCTGAAGCCTTCTTCACAACAATTGAACCTCTCTCCTTGAAGTTCTTGATGATCCGATAAATGGTTGATTTAGGTGCAATCTTACTAGCAGCAATATCCTTGCCTGTGAAGCCCTTTTTGTGCAAAGCAATGATGACAGCACGTGTTTCCTTGCAGGTAACTAACAGAGGAAGAACAATGATTTCAAGCACCACCCTCCTTTTAAAGCTTCCAGTCTGTTATTCTAACTCAATCAGCATGACAGTGATCTCCAACCTTGTCCTCGTCAACACTCACCTGTGTTAACGAGAGAATCACTGACATGATGTCAGCTGGTCCTTTTGTGGCAGGGCTGAAATGCAGTGGAAATGTTTTTTGGGGATTAAGTTCATTTTCATGGCAAAGAGGGACTTTGCAATTAATTGCAATTCATCTGATCACTCTTCATAACATTCTGGAGTATATGCAAATTGCCATCATAAAAACTGAGGCAGTAGACTTTGTGAAAATTAATATTTGTGTCATTCTCAAAACTTCTGACCACGACTGTATGTGACTTTGTCGGGGCTTCACAATCTATTTGAGATACTTTTGGATGATTTGTGCATGATGCATGATAAATACTAATATCAGTCCATTGACTTGAATGGGATTTATGCCACAGACTAAAATGTTAGCATGTGGAAACAGTGCCAGGGAAACTAAACCAAAGCGTGGATTGCTGTCATGCCTTGTCTATAGACTGCTTACAGGGTAAGGAAACCAACGTGTCAATTTGTAATTCGGGTGAACTATCTCTTTTAAAGGCATAGTTCACCTCAGTCAGTTCAACATAACCAGAGGGTATGGGATATGGACCCAGAGATTTGACCACTTGTCTGAACACATTGATTTTGGTGAACTATCCCTTAAACTAAGGCTCGGCGATATGACGTTGCCACATAGCAGCCGGATGAACAGCTGATATTGCAGATGAGCGCAATACAAGACGATGCACTCAGAGTATATGCATATGTGCACGGCTACACTTCACTCTGTTGCAACGTGATGGCTGCGGGACCAAAACAGCGGAGAAGTTTAGCCTCACGTTTCGCACTCTTATTTGTTGTGGAAGTCGGCTCGATATTGCTGTTTACCTTGTGCATTGCTGACTCTATCTGAGTAATTCAAACGACTGTATTAATGTTTTATATTCATGTTTTATCGAGGTACAGGTGAATAATATAACTTATGTTTTGTATACATCCATGTTTTTCCGTCATAGATGAGTGGGTGAAGTTTGACGACGACAAGGTGAGCGTGGTGTCTCCAGAGGATATACTGAGGCTGTCCGGTGGAGGAGACTGGCACATAGCCTACGTCCTACTGTACGGACCCCGACGACTGGAAATACTTGAAGAGCAACAGTAACCAACCTAAACGCAAATAAATGAAATCTAGCCAACCAACACACAAATGCCATTTCCAAGCTGTCTACTTTGCGTAGATGTGCAATAAATTCTGGGTGTCTATAAAAATGGATGACCTTAATTTTTAGTTTTTGTAACTTCTTCACACAGATGCTTGTAAACCCATCCTGCATCAACATGAGTGGAGGTAGTTTATCTATCAAAGGAAGGTTTTTAATTGTTTATTATTATTATAGAGAGACAGGCAATCTCTGGACTGGATCCTTGAGAGGTTTTGAGAGATTTAGTTCTGCAGTTTAATTATATGTTTTATACATATTGTATATTTTGTAAAGCCTTGAACAAGGTGCTTATGTCATAGTACTTGTCTGTAGTCATATCTAATCAGCTTGTACAGAAATAAAGTCTTTGGCCAAGCTATATTGTTTCAAGGTGTCTTTCGAAATACCCTGAACCTTTCATTCATATAACATGTATTGGAGACCCCCCCAACTATTGCTTACTGGGAAACATTTACAAGACATGGTTTTGTCTTACACATTGCTTTTGTCCTTGTAGTTGGGGTTATTTCTCATCATACGAGCGGTTCAATGTCTCTGCTCTGATACTGTATGACTATAACGCTTCACTCTCTCATACATGCAGTCATTATCTTGACCACCACCCTGCCAACTATGTGTAAGACCTACGACGGTCTCTGTAATAAGTTATTGACTGATGGCTTTTCATAAATGGTGAAAGTAAACCGTTATACCAAACCATGTTTTGTGATTTGTTTTACTTTTGAAATGGTGTACTTTTTCATTAATTTAAAGGGGCAATATGTGTTTGCTACATCCATTTGACTTTTATATTGATATATAGCTATAGATTATTCAAGAATCTAACTTAAATGCCTTGTGAGCTTAGTTCAACTTTCTAACATCAGAAACCAAATTGTTGTTTTACTCCATTGTAAACAAAGCATGTATAGACTCGGAACATGGTTAAACAATTTTGATATCATGGATGGTCAGTCCTTGCATCCGTAGTTCTATGAATTTACATTTGATTCATTTAGACGCTCTAGTTAGTGCATTCATCTTAAGATAGGTAGGTGGGACAACCACATCACAGGCATAGAAATAATTGTTTTCCTCAATGTAGCTATCAGTTGTCAGAACTAGAAGGGAGGGGGGGGGTCAAGTACAAGTGCAGTTAGTTTTTTTGGGGAGTGGAGGGGGTTGAGGTGCCCATTTAAGTGTTATGAATCTAAATGCCCTGCCCGTATGACTAGAAGACGTTACAAAGTATACATTGTCTTGAGGGATCATAGTTTTAGCTCAATTAATAAAGCTGCTGGTCAAAGTAGTGTTTATTTAGAAAAAAGATTTATTGAAGATTCTACAGAGGACAAAATTACAGTACATGTCCCTTGAGCATAACTAGAGACCAACAAAAGGAAAGCATTGACACAAGCCAGGGAGGGGTGCATTAAAACAGGAATAGATGGGGGGTCATGTTCTATGTCTCGTTGAGGATGTCTGCAATCTTGGGGAAGCCAGCAGCGTTGAGGGCTGTGACCAGGCTCTCAACGGTGGCCTGTGTCCCTTCCCGGTCCTGCCAGGCCACCAGCAGCAGCTTGGCCTGCATGTCCACATCCTCGCTATCGGTCTCAATCTCCCGGATCTCTGCTGCCTTTATCTCCAGCTGGCCAGCCAGGGTCTTCCACTGGGCACCCAGCTTGGCTGCTATCTCATCCATCTGCTGGTTGGTCACCAGCTTGGTCTGCATGCTCGGACCTGGGGGCACACAAAATGAAGGAATTAAATCAGGTGATGTTTTTGTAAAATCAAAAAGATAAACTAAATGTATTTGATCTGGACAATATAAAAAATATTTTACAACTGAAGCTTTGATTTTACAACTATTACTCAGACAATATCTAGAAGCTATAGACTTTAGTTTTATGAACTCACTGTCATTGCTCTCCTTGAGCAGGGTGTCACTGTTGTCGTCATCGTCTTCCTCTCCTGTCTTTATCTCCTCAGATGGAAGGTCCTTCTGTGATGACAGGGCAAAGGAATCAATAAAGAGTGAGGTGGAGACATGAACGCCCTATGCTCCCAAGGGGGCCAAGACGACCACCTATGTCGTCATGAAATGTTTGAGTAACCATGCACCCATGGTTCCACCCCAGCCAGACCAGACTTCTCACCGGCAGCTCCTTTGCCAGTTTGATGACCATGCTCTCTAGGTAGTCAGCCAGGCTCTTGAACTGCTGGTTGGTGGGCTGGAAGAAGTGAGGACTCCTCCTGGACAGCAGACGCAGGGCTCGCCAGCCATAGTTGGAGTTATGCACCACCCTACATGACACGGAAGGTGGAGGTTAGTTGAAGACTATTGCACCAGAACACTTTTCTCATGGCAGGATCTTTCTTTACACCATTGGTTAAGTCTTAGGACATTAGACAATCATCAGTTCCATTACACTTCTATACACTACCGGTCAAAAGTTTTAGAACACCTACTCATTCAAGGGTTTTTCTTTATTTTTACTATTTTCTACATTGTAGAATAATAGTGAAGACATCAAAACTATGAAATAACACATATGGAATCATGTAGTAACCAAAAATGTGTTAAAACAAATCAAAATATTTGAGATTCTTCAAATAGCCACCCTTTGCCTTGATGACAGCTTTGCATTATCTTAACCAGCTTCATGAGGTAGTCACCTAGAATGTATTTCAATTAACAGGTGTGCCTTTTTAAAAGTTAATTTGTGGAATTTCTTTCCTTAATGCGTTTGAGCCAATCAGTTGTGTTGTGACAAGGTAGGGGGGTTATACAGAAGATAGCCCTATTTGGTAAAAGACCAAGTACATATTATGGCAAGAACAGCTCAAATAAGCAAAGAGACATGAAGGTCAGTCAATATGGAAAATCTCAAGAACTTTGAAAGTTTCTTCAAGTGCAGTCGCAAAAAACATCAAGCGATATGATGAAACTGGCTCTCATGAGGACCGCCACAGGAACGGAAGACCCAGTTACCTCTGCTGCACAGGATAAGTTCATTAGAGTTATCAGCCTCAGAAATTGAAGCCCAAATAAATGCTTCACAGAGTTCAAGTAACAGACATCTCAACATCAACTGTTCAGAGGAGACTATGTGAATCAGGCCTTCATGGTCGAATTGCTGCAAATAAACCACTACAAAAGGACACCAATAAGAAGAGACTTGCTTGGGCCAAGAAACTGGAGTCCAAATTGGAGATTTTTGGTTCCAACAGCCGTGTCTTTGTGAGACGCGGTGTGGGTGAACGGATGATCTCCGCATGTGTAGTTCCCACTGTAAAGCATGGAGAAGGAGGTGTTATGGTGTGGGGGTGCTTTGCTGGTGACACTGTCTGTGATTTATTTAGAATTCGAGGCACACTTAACCAGCATACCTACCACAGCATTCTGCAGCGATACGCCACCCCATCTGGTTTGGGCTTAGTGGGACTATCATTTGTTTTTCAATAGGACAATGACCCAACACACCTCCAGGCTGTGTAAGGGCTATTTTACCAAAAAGGAGTGATGGAGTGCTGCATCAGATGACCTGACCTCCACAATCCCCTGACCTCAACCAAATTGAGATGGTTTGGGATGAGTCGGACCGCAGAGTGAAGGAAAAGCAGCCAACAAGTGCTCAGAATATGTGGGAACTCCTTCAAGACTGTTGGAAAAGCATTCTTCAGTTTTCATTTCATAGTTTTGATGTCTTCACTATTATTCTACAATAAAGAAAAACCCTTGAATGAGTAGGTGTTCTAAAGCGTTTGACCGGTAGTGTACACATACTTGTATTCATTTTCCACCATGTTGGCTGGGTCAGCCTGTTCAATGGCCTCTTCAAAGAAATCTTCCAGAGAAGGCATAAACTCCCTGTGGACAAGACATTTACAATCGTTATGTAGGGTCAACAACAAACAGTACACTGAAATAATGTTTTTTGAACTGGGTAAACAACAAGCAAGTTATACACAAAAACCTTCCAGGTAGGTAGGTGGGCTATGTAAGTTTGACCAGCTCCACACTGATGTATGATGTAAAATCACTCACCTGCTCTCTGACTGACAAGCCGCCATATTGTCGTGGTTCAGATTCCAAAGTCTCGTGAGTTCATCACTGAAAGAAAACACACACGCGTTTTGGCAAAGCCAAGTGCAAGAGAAGCTCAGCCGTGTCACTCGTTACACTTTTCATTAGACTCCAATGTGAGGGCTAGGCATTGTAAATAATCCTACTGGGCATATCTAAACAGTCCATGGTTTTGGAGAACACATGACTAGTTTGTCACAGTCATCATTGACATACAGAAGACAGGTTAGAATTGCTACTTACTTCCCCATGAAGACCTTCCTGTCAGGGCCTTTACCCAGGAAATCTTCTGGAGCTTGTCTTTTCCTCGTGGGTCTCTTGGGTTTGTCATCTACTGGTCTGAGGGGGGAGAGATACATTTGTATCATTCATGAGGCTAGCACTGTATATATTCCTCCCTTGATTGTACAGTTGAAGTTTACATACACCTTAGCCAAATACATTTAAACTCAGTTTTTCACAATTCCTGACATTTAATCCTAGTAAAAATTCCCTGTTTTAGGTCAGTTAGGATCACCACTTTATTTTAAGAATGTGAAATGTCAGTATAATAGTAGAGAGAATGACTTATTTCAGCTTTTATTTCTTTCATCACATTCCCAGTGGGTCAGAAGTTAACATACACCCAATTAGTATTTGGTAACATTGCCTTTAAATTGTTTAACTTGGGTCAAACGTTTCGGGTAGCCTTCCACAAGCTTCCCACAATAAGTTGGGTGAATTTTGGCCCATTCCTCCTGACAGAGCTGGTGTAACTGAGTCAGGTTTGTAGGCCTCCTTGCTCGCACACGTTTTTTCAGTTCTGCCCACACATTTTCTATAGGATTGAGGTCAGGGCTTTGTGATGGCCACTCCAATACCTTGACTTTGTTGTCCTTAAGCCATTTTGCCACAACTTTGGAAGTATGCTTGGGGTCATTGTCCATTTGGAAGACCCATTTGCGACCAAGCTTTAACTTTCTGACTGATGTCTTGAGATGTTGCTTCAATATATCCACATAATTTTACTTCCTCATCATGCCATCTATTTTGTGAAGTGCACCAGTCCCTCCTGCAGCAAAGCACCCCCACAGCATGATGCTGCCACCCCAGTGCTTCACGGTTGGCATGGTGTTCTTCGGCTTGCAAGTACCCCCTTTTTCCTCCAAACATAACGATGGTCATTATGGTCAAACAATTATATTTTTGTTTCATCAGACCAGAGGACATTTCTCCAAAAAGTACGATATTTGTCCCCATGTGCAGTTGTAAACCGTAGTCTGGCTTTTCTATGGCGGTTTTGGAGCAGTGGCTTCTTCCTTGCTGAGCAGCCTTTCAGGTTATGTCGATATAGGACTCGTTTTACTGTGGATATAGATACTTTTGTACCTGTTTCCTCCAGCATCTTCACAAGGTCCTTTGCTGTTGTTCTGAGATTGATTTGCACTTTTCGCACCAAAGTACGTTCATCTCTAGGAGACAGAACGCGTCTCCTTCCTGAGCGGTATGACGGCTGCGTGGTCCCATGGTGTTTATACTTGCGTGCTATTGTTTGTACAGATGAACGTGGTACCTTCAGGCGTTTGGAAATTGCTCCCAAGGATGAACCAGACTTGTGGAGGTCTACAATTGTTTTCTGAGGTCTTGGCTGATTTCTTTTGATTTTCCCATGATGTCAAGCAAAGAGGCACTGAGTTTGAAGGTAGGCCTTGAAATACATCCACAGGTACACCTCCAATTGACTCAAATGATGTCAATCAGAAGCTTCTAAAGCCCTTACATCATTTTCTGGAATTTTCCAAGCTGTTTCAAGGCACAGTCAACTTAGTGTATGTAAACTTCTGACCCACTGGAATTGTGATACAGTGAATTATAAGTAAAATAATCTGTCTAAACAATTGTTGGAAAAATAACTTGTGTCATGCACAAAGTAGATGTCCTAACCGACTTGCCAAAACTATAGTTTGTTAACAAGAAATTTGTGGAGTGGTTGAAAAACAAGTGTTAATGACTCCAACCTAAGTGTATGTAAACTTCCGACTTCAACTCTATGATATACGTTTTCAATGTGTACTTTGTGTTGACAATGAATATTTTTATAAATATATGATCGTGAGTTTGTTGAATTCTGATTCCATACCTGTCCTTCACAAAGCTTGGACATCCCTCATTTTTCCACGAGTTCCAGTTCTCCTCTGTGTTTAAGACATGCTGTCAAAATATAAGAAAGGAGTTTAAGCTTTCATTGTCATCAATAACCCTTTACCTGTCTCACCTTGACTTGTCAAACAGTAGGCTACATGTTGTGATGTCACTCATAAAACATTTGAACTAGCAGGAACTACAAAGACATCCGGAATACCAGAATCTTCAGACTAGTCTTACCTCAACCATGGTGGCAAACTTGTCTCCATCAGGTGGGATCTCTTTGAGCAGCTACATGGAAACAAGTTAGACAGGTTAGTACAACATCCCCAACAAAGTGCCGTGACATCTATGGACTAGAGAGAAAAAACACACACAGACCTGGTACACCAGTTTGGTGGTCTCCTCCATCCACAAACACTGGTCATCATTCAGGATACAACTGGAGCTGTAGCAACAGGAAAATAGTTAGGCAAAGAGGCAAAACAGCAGTCAAAGCGCATTGTGGATTTTACTATGACGTCTTCTCCTGCTAGACAATCTACATTGCATTCAACCTGCCATAGGGTATGATGGAGTGGCACGGGGTCATCTTTTTGGGAAATCTCACCTTTTGAACTTGACCTGTCCCTTGAGGTACTGGAACAGGACAAGGTACTGCAGGAGGATGTGTCGTCTGAAGTTACTGTCACTGAGCTGCAGGTCCATTAGCTAGATGGTCAAAAAGAGAGACTGTCAGCGTATTTGAGGGGATCCATTTAAACAAGTCGAGGCGCAGAATTGCTAACATCAATCACATAATGATTACTTATTTGGGATGCAAGGTGATTTGTAGACCAGTGACTGTGCACTTTCACTGTGATGTAGTCAATCTCAAGCACTCATGCATAGCTCTATTATATTCTTAATTGATTAGGAGGGTGAGATATGCAACCTTCTCGCTGGTGAGGAACTTTGCGAAGTAGACGTGGTCTCCTTCTGCCGTCCTCAGCTCCTCCAGCTTCCTCTTAGAAGCCTGCATGTCATCCAGCTTAAAGCTCTTAAACACCGCCAACGTCTCGTCTGAATACTACAGACAACATACAGAACATTTCCATGAACTCAAACATATTTTCACTGTCTTCTCAAAGGAACAAACATGGCCAGTGAGTTTTGAACAAGAAACATTTTAAAGCAAAGCGTCATACTTTTAGCAGATGTTCATAGAAGATGTCAAATAAAAAATGGCCTAAAACTATTTTAGAAGGAAAGGTTAGATGGCACAAGAGTCACCTTGAGGAAAGTAATCCAGGAGAACTTTTCGTAACACTGAACAGGGTTTCTGAAGTAGTCCTGCAGGGTCCAGAACTTCCTGTATAGGTTGTAGTCAATGGGGATGGAACTACAAACAAAGAAAGCAATGTCATAGGTGGAAACTTGTTTTAGCAAGCTGCAAAAAGACGTTCAACAAAACTTGCCAGTGTAGGGCTCTGTGTAATAGCTATGTTCATGAACAACCACTGATGATTCCAAGCATTGTGATAGACAGAACAAGGATTCATGTTGCTAACCATGGTGCAGGTGCACCAGGTTCCTCATCTCCCATCTCCCCCTCCTCCACCTCCATACCATCCTCTTTTTCCTCTGTGGGCTGTAGAATACAACACAGGACAGAGTTAGTGTTGAGGGTTAATTCATTGTTAAACACATTCAACAGCACACATACAATATCTATAATATCATTAAACAGCTCACACACTATACAGTATCTGTAACCCTTAGAACAAGGCCTTACCCTCTGGCCTAGAGTGCTTTCCTGCTCATTTTTGTTGAACACTGTGATGTTGTCAAGATTAAACTGGCTCTGCAAGTTCAGCCCTGAAACACACACAGGAACACATAAAGAACACAATGGTGGCCACATGTCCACATCCATGACTAAACATGAATGATCTTCGTTCCTGTAGTGATTGAGATCTATGTAATCCTCTCACCTGATTTCTCTGACAGGGGGAAGAGACGAGCCAGGAACAGCTGGATCCGCCCACAGAAGACTGTGTTCTGAGACTTGGACAACCTCCTCAAAAGATCTGCAGGGTCAGAAGGTGTTTAATGACGGAAAAGCTGCACATATCAAGGTAACAACAACAAACGTGTGACTTTATCCTCACCATTACACATCCTTAACAGGTAGTTCTTCCCAGCAGTGTAGAAGGAGTTCTGAAAGTGAGAGAGGAGAAATAATTATTGGTGTTATTTCCTCAATAACCAAAGGAAAGATCTTCTATAAGGAAATGGTCACCAAGTACAAGAATTACATTGACCGTACTTTAAGAACGCAGCTAAACATAGACTAAGCTACTCACAGACTTCCAGGTGGAGACATTCTCTTCAACAAAGGAAAATATCTTATCACACTGGTCAAGAGGTAGACAGTCCAGAACATCTCCCAAAAGTAGGAAAGGAGTAGTGGCGGAGCAGATACCTGCATGGACAAGGAATTTACTATAGTTTACTACATCATTTGCGGTCAGGCATGTATATCAATTAAATACTAAGGAGGTAGAACAGAGGTAGCGATGTTATGAAGTGACGTTCAGCCTCACTGAGCCTGCTGCTTACCTTCAGTGACTCCATCAATGCTGAGATAGATGAGAGACAGGAAGTCATCAACGAGTGCTTTCTTTTCCACCTGTAGAAAAAAAGGAGAGAAAGGGAGAAAGTTACTCGACTCCAGCTATGGCTCTCACAAATGATTCGTGAAGCATATTGAGCATAAACATGACCATGTACTAGCAGTATACCTATACTATGGATAAAATACACTTTCAACTTACAATCTGCTCCTCCAGGACCTGCCTTAGAGCTTGGTCAAGGGTGGTCTTCTTCTCTGTTTCACTGTGGAGAGACAAGCAGGCAGATACGGTCAGTGGTGAGGTGGGCAGAAGATGCAAAGCCTAGAGATCATTTCATTTATATAGACCGCTAGTTATGTAACGTTATCAACTTAACGTACTTTCCAGTGACCTGGTTGAATGCGTTTATCAAAGGTTTGCTGGTTTTGTTGTCCAATGCACTTCTGGTTGCGGCCTAGGTGAGAGTTATAACAAATCAACAAAGAATAATAGTTTAGTTTTCTTGAGACTACACATTATAATCTGCCAACGTTATCTAGCTAGCTAGCAAGTTAGACAGCTAGCTAACGCGTGGCTAATGTAATGAATCATGCTTGGCTTGCAAAGTTATTGTAAGCGTTTCTACAAAGATGTTATAAACAATTTCAATCAAGCTTATAAGAGATTCTGAAATACACCATATTGAAGGCAAGTTCTTACTGTAAATGTATCTTTTGCATCGTTGAAGTTGAATAAGATCGGAGGAGACATAGCTATTTCCTCACAATAAACGTGACCCCGACGGAGGTTTTACATCCGGTTCAAATGGGGCGCATTCAGGATAGCAACATTGAAGCGCATGGTTCGAAAAGTAATGTTACATTTATGTAACAGAAATACAATTTACTTATTGAGTCTTCTGCTCTACCGATATTTAGATTTTGTGACGTATGTATGTCAAAGTTAACTAGGACGCGGCAGGTAGCTTAGTGGTTAAGAGCGTGGTGCCAGTAACCGAAAGGGCGCTGGTTCTTATCCCCGAGCCGACTAGGTGAAAAATCTGTCGAGGGGTCATTCTACAGATTCGGTGACATTTCAGTATTGTCAGTGTCCCAAGATGTACTAGTGTTATAACTTGTCAGAACATTTATCAAACTACACTTAAATTACCACATTTTAAAGTTTTACATGTTTTTAATATGGAGTAGAGAATATGATTTTAAACAGAGATGAATTTCAATACTTATATGTTTGCTTTTCTTAGGAGTATTAAGAATTTCGCCTGTCCCTATTGACCATCATGCAAATGGCGTGACTCATTTTGAGTACACAGTGTTAAATAATAATGCTTTTTTTTTGTTAAATTAATTGTATATGCCCCCTTATTATGCATAATCCATTTTCTCAGCATAAGACATTTTATTTTCTGAGAAATTCAGGCTTTTACCCCTGTCCTTGTATTTCTTTCAACCCCGTAACGCAACAATACCCCCACTCACAATTAAATAATGGTTTGATCCTGTGGACATCATTTATGAGGAAGTGACATCATACAAGTCTTCAGAGAAGCCTGGTGTGACAAGTGGTAAGCTGCTCTCTCACTTTTTATAAATATTTCATGTTTTTTAAGCACATATGGGCTTTGTCAATCTCAGGTATTCAACTCTGTTGGGGGGATTCATAGTTAAGATTTTACCAAGAATTGTTTTTATAGCTATGAAGTATAACAATGTATTTTGTTGAATAAGGCCATGTGGCACACTGCTAGCTGCTAGCATCCCGAATTAGCAACAGATTAGCACAAAATCTTCAACCCTGTCACATTCAACCCCATCACATTTTTCAATGTTACGGGGGTTGAATGGCTGTTACAGGGTTGAATAGCTGTTAAATCTTAGCAATATTTAATGTATATTGCTTAATACCAATCATATTTTCTTGTTGAATGTTTGTTGTTTACGGTTTTACAGTATCAACTAAAAGTACGAGGAATTTTTGAAAATAATAACTTTAAAAAAGTGACAATTAATTTGTTCTCTCTCCTATATACATTGACATATTTAGGAGTATTATCTGCAAGTTCATGTTCATTTTACTACATAGTGATTAAAAGGATACAATATTTAGTCTTGAAGAGTAAGCAGGTCATTGACTTGACCTTGACCTACAATTTCAGATTCAACAATGGAAAAAACAGCAGCAGAAAGGAAACACACATAGAGAGGAAGGTGAGGGATATCTGCGCACCGGTGGTCAGGTAATTCTCCTGGACATGGGAAGGGAGCACCAGATGGTGTTGGTGCAACCCTAAAAAGAACCGCAGACAGGCTGATAAGTCAAGGATGTGACATCCCAAATGCTCATACTCTGTACAGGGTCTTAGAGGAGAACAACACTGCCATCAAGCTTTACTTCATTGAAGACGAGGCCATCGAGAAAGCCGTCCAAGGTATGCCAGCCAATTTGCCAGTAGTTCCATCCACAATGCGGATCCACCAAGTTGTTTGTGTGGCTGCAAGGCAAATTGCCTACCGTGATGTAAGCTGTATGTGCACAGTCCACAACAAGAAACTGGAATGCCAGTGTTTCAATACACAACATTTCACATTTACCCCTAAAGTTACATCAGTCGTGTCACAGAGGGAGGTTGATTGGGCAAATCCAGACATATGCGGGAAATGGTGCGTGGCCAAATATGATGACGATTTCTAGCCCGGAATAATTCTAGCCAAAGATGAATCCCATGTGCAGGTCAAATGCATGTGCTGTGCTGGACCAAATAGGTACTTCTGGCCACTTCTTGATGATATCCTGTGGTATCCATTTGAGGACATCTTGGAACACATTGATCCCCCTAAACCGGTGACTTCTAGGCACATGGAAATACAGAAGGAAGTGTGGGCTAGGCTCTCTCAGTAAAAATGGTGAACAAACTGTAGGCTTACCTATAGGTTATTAATGTTAAGATGTTTGCTTAATGTTCAAGCATTCAAACAACACAGACATTCCTGCCATTACTCTGGATATTTCTATGAAATCAATGAAAATGTTGTAACTGTTGTTAGTTTATTAATGTGTTTTAATCTGTCTAGATTTCATCTTGATTGTTTAAACTTTAAAAGCTATGTTGACAGTAGTTTAAAATGTTAAAAAATGGCAACATGTGACCTATATAGGTTATCAATGTTAAGATGTTTGCTCAATGTTCAAACAGACTCCTGCCATTATCAGATGGATATTTTTATGAAATCAATGAAATGTTTTTACTGTTATTAGTTCATTAATGTGTTTTACTCTGTCTAGCTTTCATCTAGATTCTTTAGATTTTAAAAGCTATGTTGACAGTAGGTTTAAAAATGTTTAAAATGTTTAAAAAATGGCAACATGTTAGTGATCTCAAAAGATAAAACATATGACACGTGATGCTTTTCACTCAACCCTGTTACATGATTTTCAACCCTGTTGCGGTGCATTCATCCCTGTTACGAGATTATTTTTTTACATTTTTGTATTAAATACACAAAATATAACATCAATAGTGTTTTTATTGTGTGTATTAAATCAGGGTAAATAAGGCTATTTCAATTTTGTCAGGAATTACGCAGCATTCTTGCACATTTCTTGCGAAAATGTGGAGTTAGATTAGAAATTTCTTCATCGTAAACTGGAAAGGATGGTGCTGGTCAGTTTTTCTTGATTTTCTCTTTAATTACAATATGCCATTATTTACAAGGGACATCTAAACTGTGAGATTATGCCAGAAGCTGATCTCAAGCTTATTGGAAAAATGAATAGTTGAATAACAAAATGACTGTGACGGGGTTGAATTAAATTGGGACTTGTTTGAGAAAATAATACAGAATAATAACTTAATACTCTACATTGAGATGGGAAAAGGTATTTTCTATCAAGTACACACATTACTTTGTCACATCAAATAAAAAAAAGCTTAAGATTTTAATGTTCATTGTTTCATCCTCCTCAATCACAAAAGGCACCGAATCTGTAGAATGACCCCGATGTGTCCTTGAGCAAGGCACTTAACCCTAATTGCTCCTGTAAGTCGCTCTGGATAAGAGCGTCTGCTAAATGACTAAAATGTAAATGTAAGATCATCATAAACACAGGTATAAATTGAAAACCATCGTCAACATTAGAGTAAAACTCACTGTTAAACTATTGCATTGCAAAATCAAATGCATTGCTGGCCTTTAGATATAGTGAAAAAACGTTATTACTTTATAACCAGTGTAATAGGGATTATTTATTGTGTATTCCCTGGATGTTAATTGGAATTAATAGGCTACTTATTGGGTGTGTAGCTCTGCACAATTGGCCCAGCGTCGTCCAGGTTTGGCCGGTGTAGGCCGTCACTGTAAATAAGAATTTGTTCTTAACTGACTTGCCTAGTTAAATAAAGGTTAAATAAAATAAAACGTGAGGCCAGACGATGGCACTATACACCTTGGTTCTAAATCGAGCAACCATTACATTCACGTGCTCTCTGTGAGTGCAGTCTCAATTACATTTACATTTTACATTTAACATTTACATTTTAGTCATTTAGCAGACGCTCTTATCCAGAGCGACTTACAGTTAGTGAGTGCATACATTTTCAATGTCTGAATGCATGAATGTTCTGCCCTCTGTCAGGCTCTAGTCTATGACAGGATGACCTCAAATTATTTGAATTCAACCCTAGGAACATTGTCCCCATCTACCAGTCCTCAGACCGCAAATTTCCTGACATTTAAAATAATCTCAAGTCTTTTGAAAGCTTTTACTCCCCTGTATTGCCCCTGCCATTGTGTGAGGAAATAGAGAACCCCATAATAATCTGTCCAGTGGTCAGCCAAACTGACGTGCAATGTTTCCTCTATTGTTCCCACAAGCATGGGGGAAGACGATGACATCAGACTAAACCCATCAGACCAACTCCTTGAATGGCCAACTCTTGAAGTTTGCAGTTGTGTCTAAAAAACAACCTTAACTGTGTGTACATTATTGTATTTATAGTTGGAATATTGTTTTTCAATAGGACAACTTCCAAAAAAATAGCTGGAGTGAGTCTTTAATAATTAACTTCTAATATGATCAATATGAACATTTTGATGTGTGGTGTGTGACGTTTGCCAATTGTTGTTGCATAGGTCATTTGTAGTTGCATGGATCATGTCTTAAATGGGTCTGGTACTTTGTATGACCTGACCAACGTTCTATAGTTGGATGTGTTCATTTGTAGCCTCCATATTTGCTCTCAGCATGTTTGACACAAGAGGCCAGTATGCTGACGTGTTTAACAGACTAGGAAAATTTTATTGGGTTTCTGCAGTGCAACGAAAGTGAGAGACTGTTATAACTGAACTTTGCGTGTTAGTGTGCTTCTATTCGAGCAACAAAACTGTGAAACGGTGGACCAGGAGGTGTTGATATCTCACCGAGGAGAAAAGGCTAATAAACAAATCACTCTGCTTGTGTGGCTGGAAAATAGGCTGAAATTATTAGTCCCAACTACAAAAGACTATTCCTTTTTTTCTCAAAGTAAGAAAAGCTATTGAAGAATTGACTACATTTTACTGGATATTTTTTTTTTATGATATAGTCCCGTGTAGCTCAGCTGGTAGAGCATGGCGTTTGCAACGCCAGGGTTGTGGGTTCGATTCCCACGGGGGGCCAGTATGAAAAAAATAAAAAATATGTATGCACTCACTAACTGTAAGTCGCTCTGGATAAGAGCGTCTGCTAAATGACTAAAATGTAAATATAGTGATATCGGATCATTCTCCGGTATCATGTTTAATTACACCAATAGAAAATAAATACACTTAGCGACAGAGTTTTGAAAATGAACAGAGCGCATCTTCTGGACCCAAAATGTATTAAATACATAAATATATTTTTTTCAACCTTTACTATTACAAATGTAGACAAAGGACAGAGAAAAGCCAACTCCCGATATAATTTGGGATGCCTTTAAGGCGTACATTAGGGGGATGATAATCTCATACTAGGCAAAAGTTAAATTTTTATTTCTAAATTAAATGTAAGAAAAATAAATCACTATCTTAGAAAAAGCCCATAAAAAAACCTTTACAAGGTAAAGAAGAAAATAAAATGTCAGAACTTAAGCATGAATAAGATATTTTACTTTTGAAGAGAGCCAACAACTACAGGTTAACCTCAGATATAGCATACTACTTAATGGAAAATAAACCTGGTAAATATCTCGCAGCTCTCACAAAACGAATACATGCTAAACAAATTAATTTTAAAAGATAAAAGAGCGGTAATTAGAAATAATGTTATTAATTACCATTTTAAAATCTTTGATGAAAATCTATATAAATCAGAATTAAAACAACAGTTGGACGGATTCTATAGCCTTCTTAGACTCAACAACTCTGAAGCAATTATCAGCAAAACAGCAAAACAGTGATCACCCAAGAAGAAGTATTAGATACTGTTAAAACATTCACAATAATGGCTGTTGATGCCAAAAAGGCTTTTGACCGTCTTGAATGGCCTTTCTTTAAAAAATATATTTTTAAAATATACAGTACCAGTCAAAAGTTTGGACACACCTACTCATTCCAGGGTTTTTCTTTATTTTTACTATTTTATACATTGTAGAATAATAGTTAAGACATCAAAACTATGAAATAACACATATGGCCTTAGATGGCCGTGTACTCTTATCTCCACCCGGCACAGCCAGAAGAGGACTGGCCACCCCTCAGATCCCGATTCCGCTCTAGTTTTCTTCCTAGATTCCAGCCTTTCTAGGGAGTTTTTCCTAGCCACCGTGCTTCTACATCTGCATTGCTTGCTGTTTGAGGTTTTAGGCTGGGTTTCTGTATAGCACTTAGTGACATCTGCTGATGCAAAAAAGGTATTTATAAATACATTTCATTGATTTGGAATCATGTAGTAACCAAACAAGTGTTAAACAAATCAAAATATATTTTATATGTGAGATTCTTCAAAGTAGCCACCCTTTTCCTTGATGACAGCTTTGATGACAGCTTTGCACCCTCTTGGCATTATCTCAACAAGCTTCATAAGGTAGTCACCTGGAATGCATTTCAATTAACAGGTGTGCCTTGTTAAAAGTTAATTTGTGGGATTTCATTCCTTCTTAATGCGTTTGAGCCAATCAGTTGTGTTGTGACAAGGTAGGGGTGGTATACAGAATACTTGGTAAAAGACCAAGTCCATATCATGTCAAGAACAGCTAAATAAGCAGTCCATTGTTACTTTAAGACATGAAGGTCAGTCAATCAAGAACATTTCAAGAACTTTGGAAGTTTCTTCAAGTGCAGTCGCAAAAACCATCAAGCACTATGATGAAACTGGCTCTCATGAGGACCGCCACAGGAAAGGAAGACCAAGAGTTACCTCTGCTGCAGAGGATAAGTTCATTAGTGTTACCAGCCTCAGAAATTGCAGCCCAAATAAATGCTTCACAGAGTTCAAGTAACAGACACATCTCAACATCAACTGTTCAGAGGAGACTGCGTGAATCAGGCCTTCATAGTCGAATTGCTGCAAAGAAACCACTACTAAAGGACACCAGTAAGAAGAAGAGACTTGCTTGGGCCAAGAAACACGAGCAATGAACATTAGACCGGTGGAAATCTGTCCTTTGGTCTGATGAGTCCAAATTTGAGATTTTTGGTTCCAACCGGCGTGTCTTTGTGAGACGCAGAGTAGGTGAACGGATGATCTCCGCATGTGTGGTTCCCACTGTGAAGCATGGAGGTGGTGGTGTTATGGTGTGGGGGGGCTTCGCTGGTGACACTGTCTGTGAATTGAAGGCACACTTAACCAGCATGGCTACCACAGCATTCTGCAGCAATACGCCATCCCATCTGGTTTGCGCTTAGTCGGACTGTCATTTGTTTTTCAACAGGACAATGACCCAACACACCTCCAGGCTGTCTAAGGGCTATTTGACCAAGAAGGAGAGTGATGGAGTGCTGCATCAGATGACCTGGCCTCCACAATCACCCGACCTCAACCCAATTGAGATGGTTTGGGATGAGTCGGATGGCAGAGTGAAGGAAAAGCAGCCAACAAGTGCTCAGCATATGTGGGAACTCCTTCAAGACTGTTGGAAAAGCATTCCAGGTGAAGCTGGTTGAGAGAATGCCAAGAGTGTGCAAAGCTGTCTTCAAGGCAAAGAGTGGCTATTTGAAGAATCTCAAATATAAAATATATTTTGATTTGTTTAACACTTTTTTGGTTACTACATGATTCCATATATGTTATTTCATAGTTTTGATGTCTTCACTATTATTCTACAATGTAGAAAATAATAAAAATAAAAACCCTTGAATGAGAAGGTGTGTCCAAACTTTTGACCGGTACTGTACCTGACCAATACTGAAAACTCAATGCCCCCTTTGCTAAAAATATTTCCAGAATACAAAAAAATCTCAGGATATAAAATGTATGTGGGAAAAAACAAAATAATGGCAATAGGAAAAAGAAAATAATTACTCATGATCTACATCAATCCTTTAAGTGGACCACAAAATTTTTTAAATACTTAGGATGCTTAATAAGTGACAACAAACAACAAATATATAAAGATAACTTTATCCCATTACTCAACAATATGATAATTTCCCCTTAAATCTTACAGGCAGAATAAACATCTTTAGAATGGCATGGCACCCATATTTTCAGTAATTCCAATTACGCCACCAAAGACGTTCTTTAAAAGGTATACTCAGTCATAACCGACTTTAAATGGGCTAGTAAAATTCATAGAATAAAAAGGAAAGTATTACATCTTCCTTAGTCTGAGGGTGGTTTTAACCTTCCAGACTTTTACTTGTGACATATAGTTAAATGCACTAAAGAGGAACAATGGGTACATATTGAAGATGTGCATCCCCAGAATCTTTTAATGTGTCTATTTTCAAATGATAAAGCTAAGAACATTAACAACTTCATAGTTAAGAACACTAACACTATTGATGAAAATGAAACGTATTCTACAAGAACCAATATCACTCCCTAAAAACATAACCTTATGGAACAATCCTTGGATAGCTTTTCAGAATTCACAGATAAATTGGTCCACATGGAAAACTAAAGGCATAGAAACTGTAAATTACTTGGTAACAGGAAATAGTTTTATTTCCATGACAAAATTAAAAAGATATTTTGGACTGACCAATGTATAGTTTCAAATACAACTTAAAAGTTACATATCACGAAATGTCGATTTGATATCTTTCGGCAACCTTGAGGGAATCTTATGTGAGTCAGAAAAGGATGTTTATGTGATAGGTAAGATATACAAAACCTTGCAGAGAGCCTATCCAACTGACAATCTCTTAGAAAAAATATATCAACTATTGCAACCAAGACTTAAAAAGAACTGATATTGGCACAAGATGGAGGGAAAGTTGGAGCATAACTAATGAGATTACAGTTAACAAAAATGTATGCTAATCCAGTATAAACTAATGTATAGAATGTATTATACAAGTGACAAAATTCACAAATTATACAGCACAACAGCAGAGTAATGTCTTAAGTGTAAAACTAACAATGATTCAATAATCCATGCTTTCTGGGAATGCTGTAAAGTCCAGAAGTTATGGGCGGAGCTAGAAAGATGGCTGTCAGAAGTATTACAATGTAAACATACTTTTAACCCGTCTGTCTGCATATTTCAAGACATGGCATATGGGGGTGTAGTGGGATGCCCAATGGGCTGGACGATTCTCTTCTCATCACTCATCTTGAAAAAAACGTATATTAAAAACATGGAAATCAATTAATCCGCCATCATTAACACAATGGATAAATCAAATTATTTATTATTGAAATGGCATGGGCGACCGAGAAAAACTAATTGGTACAATTTAAGGCCATGTGGCTATTTATAATGCAGGCACTAGGGATGGAGGTGTGAGCATGCGGGTCTGGGCAGAGGAGATGTAGTCGTTAGTTTGTGTATAAGTTGTTGTTCATATGTGTGTGTTTCTATTTGGTGTGAAATGTCTTTCTTTAAAAAATAATAATAATAAAAAGAATATTATAAAATAAGTTATGACTGCTTGACCCAGCAGTTTTGAGTGGCACCTCGTTCCAAATAGATTTGACTGTACACAGAGTTCTCTTCATTCGCTCCCTTCGTCCCAGATGATGATAACCATGGCCAAATTAACTTCACCTTCAATTTCAAAACAATTAC
This sequence comes from Coregonus clupeaformis, assembly GCF_020615455.1. Taxonomy (NCBI): domain Eukaryota; kingdom Metazoa; phylum Chordata; class Actinopteri; order Salmoniformes; family Salmonidae; genus Coregonus; species Coregonus clupeaformis. Next base: position 28,266,063 of record NC_059205.1, read on the forward strand.
TAGGTTACATACCTCAGCAGTGTTGCTCCCCCATCTGCCACAGCGGGTTCTGACCTTGCACCAGTAACTGATGAGAAGCAGAGAGGGATGGAATGCGTCAAGTCTATCTGGGGTAACAGATAAGGGCTCAACATTGCTCAGCGCCGTTAATGTGGACATCTGGGTGGTGGTGCGTGTGTCTGCTGGAGGACACAGATTAGAAATTAACAGTTGGATAGTATGGAAAGGGTATGACCAGGCCAATGCTAAGCGCTACTAATTAATACTACTGTTTGCACCAGGTAAAGTCTACATGCACAAGGTCAAAGATACAGATAATGTCCTATACAGATGTATTTATATATGCATTTATATACAATTAAATTCAAAATGGTAGGAATAAGTCACAAATATATGCCACTTCTATCCAAGCTTACTTACAGTCATGCATGCATACATTTTTTATGTATGGGTGGCCCCAGCAGGAATCAAACCCATGACCCTTGGCATCGCAAGCACCATGCTCTACTGACTGAGCCACACAGACCTACAAAGCTAATATAGAAGGATCTAGGCCACAGGATCAGTGGCGACCTGTCATTCAGGGCAGGTGGTGCAGAGCCCCACCTGTTTTGAGCCCCACCAGATAATTTAAAAAAACACTTTTATGTGTTGTGTTGTGTAGTGGCTTTGCTGGCATGCATCAAAACATATATATTTTTTGCCCCACCAAGATTTACATGCTAAAATCACCACTGCACAGGATACAGTCAGAGCTCCACAGTAGAATCACCAAACCCCTATCCATCCATCCATCCATCCAGCCTCCGTAATCAAATGATGATGACCTCTACATGAGTCAAATAACATGATGAGAGGAATTCTGTAACAAATGATAACAAAAAGTGCATTGTTCATGCTGTGGAGGGCAAACATCAAAACAGGAGCCCAACACAATGCAATGACCTCAGAGGTTGAACACACAAAGGAAGTGGAGGCTATTGGGCCCTTCACACGGCACGGGACAGGAAGATGCTGCCATCAGACAGATCAAAGGCATAGAGGCTGAATGTATTAACTTGAGCACTCCAGCACATCTTCATTACCATACTAGCACAATTAATATAAGCTACAGTATTGAATCATTGAGGTTTTGACATATTGGAAAACAATTCCAAATGATTATTTGAGACAGATTATAGGGAGTAGTGATAGTACTAAGTGAGATGTATTTTCTCCCATTGCAGTAGTGGTTGATATTCCATGCACTAGTTGGACTCAGTGAGCAAAGAACCGAGACAAAGGAGCAGCAGGAAGTCGCTTGAACCTTTTTTTTGTGATCTATGTTTTATTGATTTAGCAAATACAGAATAACCAAGGCTTTTCAACATCATAGGCCTACAAACAATTTAGTGTACAAGACATGCTTTACAATTGGAACCTTATCTAATACAAACGTTTTATCTTGTTTGTTTGCAGATCACTGTCTGATATAACTGATTGATTATTGCCACATTTTCTGGTATCGAAGATGGTAAGCTATGAATGTGACTTTTTGAGAACCGGGTAATGTATGTATCAAGCGTGTCGAGGGGGAGAACGCCTTCTACTGGAAGCATCTGTCGCTATGGGCCACCCTGACAACTTCAGAGAAGCTAATACATTTAGCTGGAACACTTAAAATGAACCTCCCCAACCTGCTCCAACCTCCAACCTGTGTGTGTTTGTGTGTCTTTCGGAGGGGTTAGGCTCAAAGCTGAACATGAATTTGAGTCCGTTTGTGGTTGCCATTTATGATAACTAAACATGACCAACTGGTTCTTTGTCCCTTGCAGTAATACAGAAGTAATACATATATGCAAAAGTATGTGGACACCCCTTCAAATTAGTGGATTCGGCTATTTCAACCACACCTGTTGCTGACAGGTGTATAAAATCGAGCACACAGCCATATCTCCATAGACAAACATTGGCAGTAGAATGGCCTTACTGAAGAGCTCAGGGACTTTCAACGTGGCACTGTCATAGGATGCCACCTTTCCAACAAGTCAGTTCGTCAAATTTCTGCCCTGTTAGAGCTTGCCTGGTCAACTATAAGTGCTGTTATTGTGAAGTGGAAACGTCTAGGAGCAACAACAGCTCAGCCGCAAAATGGTAGGCCACACAAGCTCACAGAAAGGGACCGCCGACTGCTGAAGCGCATAAAAATCGTCTCTCCTCGGTTGCAACACTCTACCAAGTTTGAAACTGCCTTTGGAAGCAACGTCAGCACAAGAAGTGATCGTCGGGAGCTTCATGAAATGGGTTTCCATGGCCGAGCAGTCGCACACAAGCCTAAGATCACCATGAGCAATGCCAAGCGTCGGCTGGAGTGGTGTAAAGCTCTCCGCCATTGGACTCTGGAGCAGTGGAAACGTGTTCTCTGGAGTGATGAATCACGCTTCACCATCTGAAAGTCCAACGGAAGAATCTGGGTTTGGTGGATGCCAGGAGAATGCTACCTGCCCCAATGCAAAGTGCCAACTGTAAAGTTTGGTGGAGGAGGAATAATGGTCTGGGGTTGTTTTTCATGGTTCGGGCTAGACCCCTTAGTTCCAGTGAAGGGAAATCTTAACATTACAGCATACAATGACATTCTAGACGATTCTGTGTTTCCAACTTTGTGGCAACAGTTTGGGGAAGGCCCTTTCCTGTTTCAGCATGACAATGCCCCCGTGCACAAAGCGAGGTCCATACAGAAACGGTTTGTCGAGATCGGTGTGGAAGAACTTGACTGGCCTGCACAGAGCCCTGACCTCAACCCCTTCGAACACCTTTTGGATGAATTGGAACGGCGACTGCGAACCAGGTTTAATCGCCCAACATCAGTGTCCGACCACACTAATGCTCTTTTCTGAATAGAAGCAAGTCCCCGCAGCAATGTTCCAACATCTAGTGGAAAGCCTCAATTCACTTTCTATATCCTTTTGTCTTTCCACCATCATCAAGCTGTAATGATAGCGATTTTAGAAAATTCAACATGACTGTCTGCACAGCTTTTCAGGCAACCACCGCAGCAGGAATGCTTTGATACAAAAATCAGCTTTCCCAAGGCAAAGAAGTGGGATATGCTGTGAAAACTGTGAAGACAGACCTAACATACTGTAAGTCATAGTTACGCATTTCATATCAACTGAGCATTTGAGGAACACACATTCCAAATACAGTGGGGGAAAAAAGTATTTAGTCAGCCACCAATTGTGCAAGTTCTCCCACTTAAAAAGATGAGAGAGGCCTGTAATTTTCATCATAGGTACACGTCAACTATGACAGACAAAATGAGAAAAGAAAATCCAGAGAATCACATTGTAGGATTTTTTATGAATTTATTTGCAAATTATGGTGGAAAATAAGTATTTGGTCTTAACAAAAGTTTCTCAATACCTTGTTATATACCCTTTGTTGGCAATGACACAGGTCAAACGTTTTCTGTAAGTCTTCACAAGGTTTTCACACACTGTTGCTGGTATTTTGGCCCATTCCTCCATGCAGATCTCCTCTAGAGCAGTGATGTTTTGGGTCTGTCGCTGGGCAACACGGACTTTCAACTCCCTCCAAAGATTTTCTATGGGGTTGAGATCTGGAGACTGGCTAGGCCACTCCAGGACCTTGAAATGCTTCTTACGAAGCCACTCCTTTGTTGCCCGGGCGGTGTGTTTGGGATCATTGTCATGCTGAAAGACCCAGCCACGTTTCATCAATGCCCTTGCTGATGGAAGGAGGTTTTCACTCAAAATCTCACGATACATGGCCCCATTCATTCTTTCCTTTACACGGATCAGTCGTCCTGGTCCCTTTGCAGAAAAACAGCCCCAAAGCATGATGTTTCCACCCCCATGCTTCACATTAGGTATGGTGTTCTTTGGATGGAACTCGGCATTCTTTGTCCTCCAAACATGACGAGTTGAGTTTTTACCAAAAAGTTATATTTTGGTTTCATCTGACCATATGACATTCTCCCAATCCTCTTCTGGATCATCCAAATGCACTCTAGCAAACTTCAGACGGGCCTGGACATGTACTGGCTTAAGCAGGGGGACACGTCTGGCACTGCAGGATTTGAGTCCCTGGCGGCGGAGTGTGTTACTGATGGTAGGCTTTGTTACTTTGGTCCCAGCTCTCTGCAGGTCATTCACTAGATCCCCCCGTGTGGTTCTGGGATTTTTTCTCAATTTGTCTGTCATAGTTGACGTGTACCTATGATGAAAATTACAGGCCTCTCTCATCTTTTTAAGTGGGAGAACTTGCACAATTGGTGGCTGACTAAATACTTTTTTCCCCCACTGTACATACATTGAAAAGTTTCACCAAAAAGTGCACAACCAAATATTGCATATTTCAAATTTGATAGCATCATAACTCAGAACAGTAAATAAAATAAACTACCCTTTTCAAAAACATTACAGGCTACGAGGTCACCCTTGATCCAGTGCCATATGTGGGGAAGCTGTGCTAGCTGTCCATCCCAGAACACCTGTCCGCCCAGTGTGAGTGGCCTGATAAGGAGGAGGCCATAGATGGATTTGTCTCCTGCTTCAATCTTGGGGATGACTGATGCCAGGTGGGTGACTGAAGCCTGCTTGATTGAAGTGGGGTACATGGGTCCCCCTCCTCTCCTGCTCCCCTCCCCATCAATCTCTGTACATGGTTGCATTTCCTAAAGCCTAAGTAATTCACTTCTGCGTGATATATCACATTGTTACTTTGTATTGTTTTTTTTCAAGCATTCGGACAGGAGATGAGTGTTACAAATTGTACAAATCGATGGGGTCCTGCACACTGTAGGGTGGCCGGGTGGCTATATTAAGCAAATGGCTCTAATATTTGTTTCTGTCAAATGATGTCTCACCATTATTTCTCACTAGTGTTCATGTTAATCAATATTTTGGCTATGCTAGCCTATTGTAAATGATCAAATAAATGTCTGATCAATACAATTCTAAACAATCATTTATAATGCTAATGCAGCGGCACCAATACATTTTCCAGTACACTTATTGTATGCCGTTTTCATGTACATTCCCTTATGTCTAAGCTTCTAAGGTGACTCAGGCTTTACTAATTCTTGTGAAGTGTGTCAGTGAACTGTATTCTGTAATTAGTTACAAAACAATACATGCAATTGTGTATTGCTGCTGTTTGTCTGATAGCCAACAGTCCATGATCAGCTCTGTTGACCATGAGAGCATTTTGCAGAGAAAATGGGGCGAGGTATACTATACTGAACAAAAATATGAATGCAAAATGCAACAATTTCAACAATTTTACTGAGTTACAGTTCATATAAGGAAATCAGTCAATTGAAATAAATAAATTAGGCACTAATCTGTCGATTTCACTTGACTGGGCAGGGGCACAGCCATGGGTGGGCCTGGGAGGGCATAGGCCCACCCACTGGGGAGCCAGGCCCAGCCAATCAAAAATAGTTTTCCCCACAAAAGAGCTTTATTACAGACAGAAATACTCATCAGTTTCATCAGCTGTCCGGGTGGCTGGTCTCAGATGATCCCGCAGGTGAAGAAGCCAGATGTGGAGGTCCTGGGCTGGCGTGGTTACACAAGGTCTGCGGTTGTGAGGCCGGTTGGACGTACTACCAAATTCTCTAAAACGACGTTGGAGGCGGCTTATGGTAGAGAAATGAACATTCAATTCTCTGGCATCAACTCTGGTGAACATTCCTGCAGTCAGTTTGACAATTGCACGCTCCCTCAAAACTTGAGACATCTGTGGCATTGTGTTGTGACAAAACTGCACATTTTAGAGTGCCTTTTGTTGTCCCCAGCACAAGTTGCACCTGTGTAATGATCATGCTGTTTAATCAGCTTCTTGATATGCCACACCTGTCAGGTGGATGGATTATCTTGGCAATGGAGAAATGCTCAGTAACAGGGACGTAAACAAATGTGTGCACAAAATTTGAGAGAAAAAAGCTTTTTGTGCATATGGAACATTTCTGGGATCTTTTATTTCAGCTCATGAAACATGGGACCAAGACTTAACATGTTGTGTTTATATTTTTGTTCAGTATATTTAGGCTCGGAATGACAGGTGGCCCATTTTTTACCTTGTTACCTGGCAACGACCACAAGGGTGTTTCGAAGAGCTGTCAGTTAAGGCAAGCTCATGAATATAAGCTCCCTGCCCACTCTGCCTATTATTTCAGGCCTCATGAGATGAGAGAAAAGGTAGAATTTCTTTAATTCTGAGCATTTTAATAGTGTACAAATATTATGGATGATGTTTTGGTCATTCAAAGGCTTTAAGGTACTCCATCTAAACCTGAATCGATTCTGTGTATCAATGTAACCTTTTTGGAAATTATTTCTCACTGATATGAAAGATAAGGTCCTTAAGTTTCCAAAACCGCACCGCAAGCGATGCATGTTAATGTTCAGACCCACGCCTCTGATTTCCTGTTCATCCCACCCAAAGAAGGGAAAAAAACGTAATAAAAACTTTACAATGGTTTACAATCAAATAGTTGTTTTGAATCCCATATTCTCTTACACACTCTGTTTTTATTTTTTGTAACCAAATAAAATGCAGATTGGTCTGGGTTGTGTAAAAAGTTACTAATATTTGTCCAGTAAACGTACTCATGACCAGAAGAGAGGATAACTCATTCTAGTTAAGGAAATGGACTGATGATGATGATGATGATAAGGCTACTGGCTCTGAACCTGAACAAAGGTGTTGCTGTAGTCTAAAGTTTTGATAGTGAAAATACCTTTATCTCTCCCGGCCCCACCCTCTGAGAAACGTTTTTGCCAAATGAATGGTCTTGGCTCTGACGTTCTATGGAGATGGCTAGTCCCAAAATGAAAAGGGTACTGTTTGAATATAGACTGGATACAGTTTATGAAGAGAGAAAAAATGCCAGGAGGGGAACATCTGGTGTTTTATTTACTTACAAAAGTGAAAGACAATTCAAGAGTGCAAACAGAAATACATACTTTATACATCAAGAAATAAAATGTTTATACATAAACAGGTACATAGAAAATATACAAAAACAAATGGCTCTATACAGTATATAGAATACTGATATGGGAAATATTTTAACAAAGAGCAAGTTGTTCGAACAACTCTTGTAAAAAAATGTGTTTAGAAATATAAGTGAATAGGCTACTTAAGTGAGTTTGGCAACTAATCGGTAGTTTTGTTAAAAAAGTGTTGTGATTTTCAATGAGACAGGCCTACTAATTCTCCACAACAAAATAAAAATACTCATCTTCTTCCAAATTCTTGATCAGTATTTTGAAATAACAACTTAACTGCTGCCATTCTAAAGGAAATGTCAATGTTTTCTTTACAGGAGTATAGGTAGATATCTAAAGTACTATACCCTCTATGGTGTTGCTCTCACAATACTACTTTGATGACATTTCTACTGCTGCAGTCTCCTCTCCGTTGACATCATAGTCTCCCACAGGGCCACTGACCAGGACCTTCATGCGTTCAGGGAAGTCATCAAACTTGGGGTACAGGACAAAGTCATAGACCAGAGCAGCTGCCACACCTCCGCACATTGGCCCCACCCAGTACACCTGCCATGGTGGAAATAAGTCAATCGATTAATCAATGGAAGAACAGGTTGAAGACAAATATTACAGGGTTAACTTTAACTTTGCTCTCAATTGTTTTATTTTATCTTGGACTTTACAATGAAACAATAGAGATGCTGTCACTCAGTAACTTCTTTATTGAAAGTAGCTCAGCTTTGGTAATCATTTTAGAGGTTTATTGAATTTACTGGTCATGGCATTGATGTCACACTAAATGCAAGGAATCTGCAAACACACGCCTACCCACACCCTCTCCACTCCACTCCAATTTACCCAGTGGTTTGTATAATCATTCATGATCAAAGCTGGTCCAAAGGATCGGGCAGGGTTGATACCGCAGCCTGTGTAGCTGATCTGCGCAAAACAACAACAAGAACAGAGAAATGTATTAAGACATTATGAGGGATGAGAAGATCTGAAGTGAAATCAGTTGAAATGATCGTTTCTGACATTGTTGTAGGATTAGGCCTAAGGTTTAAGTGGTAAATTAAACGGTGTCACATTTGCACTGAGTAAAATGTAGCTTTAATTCAATGGTGATTAATCACAATAACAGTGTTGCTAAATCTATGCTTTGTGAATCAGATGCATGTTTTAGAGGAGATACCTTGTTTACAAACTGCTATAAGTTACTTACGGCTGCCAAGTGTCCCAGAGCGACAGAGAGCCCGATGGCCAGGGGGGCAGAGCCGGTGACGTCACCCCGCCTTTTATCAGTGACAGCTATGACACACAGGACCAGCTGGAAGGTAGCCAGGAGCTCGATGCCAACGCCTTGGCTGGCAGTGACACCATTTAGCTACGAGAGGGAATGAGGGGGGCAAAGGGGGAACCAAACAAAAACAATTTGTCAGTGTGGATCAGTGTTATGTTTTTCTCAACTACCATGTCCTATTGTAAATAGCTGGCAAAGCAAAAGCTTCACTGTGGAGGATGAGGAGGAAAAATCTAATTCAAACTTCTAATAGGCTGATTATAGTCTAACTATAATTTGGAAAAGTCTGAACAAGTCAGTTTTCTCACTCATTGAAATTTTACATGATTAAAATAAATGTCGATCACTGATAATATTCTCACAGACTTTGCTAATGCCCAATTTAGAACCATTTGAATTACTTTAAAGCAAATAGATATCCTGTATGAATAGCTCAATAAAATACATATCTTATACATTGGTGTCTATAGGAGGCGTGTGAGTGGTTTTGCTGGCATGGGAAAGTAATTACCATGCAGCAGTACACCCTATATTTGATAGAGGACAGCAGCAGCACCTACGCTGAGTATGAGTTAGTGTGATCATAAACAACATCACATGATTCTGTTTGTCAACTGTTTGCAGCCGGTGCATCAAAGCACACTCTAATCAACCATGAATGGCATCCCATTTGAGTCCCTTTAAAAATAATTGAGTCTAGACCTAATTAAGCTAAGTTCAATCAACTATTTTATAAATGCAGTTCATGCAGATTCATGTGCATTACTATTGGCCAAGGACTATGAGATGCAATATTAATTGATCAAGAAATGACACTTAAATTCAAACACTTCCCATAAAATGGAATTGAAAGCCAACATTTCTACTGAAACAACACCAGTAAATTGTTCAATTGAAAAGGACACACATAAACCACATATATCCAAATTTGCATTGTATAAAACATGAACCAAAAAGTGCCACTCACAGCGTTGACCCCCAGTGCAGCATTTCCCTCTGGCCGGGTTCCATAGACAATACCACTGGCCAAGGCAGAGCCCAGCATCTGAGCCATGATGTACATCACCCCCTTGAACACACTGATCTGGCAGCTGGCCAGCATGCCCAGTGTTACTGCTGGGTTCAAGTGGGCTCCACTGATGTGGCCCAAACTCTGGGCCAGCGTGGCGATGGCCAGACCAAAGGTCAGAGAAACCTTCACCTCCTGGTCAGGAGCAGTGTTGTTTGAGTTCCCAATGGCAGCTGAGATGCTGAGGAATATGAACATGATCATCCCCACGAGCTCGGCCAGTATGGCCCTCCAGAAAGCCTTGCTCTTGAACTCTCTCATCTTGGCTGCAGCCTGGGCCTATGGTGGTCCTCTCTGAGATAGGATGTAGTGTGGTGTGTCAGTGGAACTCAAAAACAACAGGCTGCATTTATATGGCTTCTGCTGATAATGAAATGGGGGCGGGTTCTAAAAAAGTAGAAGGGAAGGACATGCTGAATTAATGAGAAATCCAAAAGGCTTTTTTTCTTATGCCCCCTTTCCCTGCCTCTTTTACTAGTCTCCCTCTCCCTCTTTTTCTCTCCCATCCTCCTATCCCTCTCTCATTTCCCTTCCTTCTATCCCTCTCTCATTTCCCTCCCTCCCTCTGCTACACTTACCTCCTTTTTTTTCTTTGGAGTTTTGGAAGTAATGGTGTAGAACAGGCTGTAGTAGGAGAGAGATGAAGTTGTACCCGGTAGCACTTTGTTTTTTCATTCATAAAGACATCTACAGTAGCAGGATTTTATGACTACAGTATGAGTTGAGAGTCCACAAAGTTCCCACTGGGCACACCACGTCGTTTCAAGGTGGAAATTTGGGTAATACTTGGTTGAGACGTTGAGCAATAAGATTTCAACCTTTATTCACCCACTCAAAAAGACAGCCAGAGGTTTGTTGAATTCCCAATGTGTTATCAGTATGCTTTCAACCATCTAAAAGCACAACCAAATTTCCAATGAAAAAAACATGTAAGATTTTTTGGTTTAGTTGACATCAGCATGTGTTATCACTGCGCTTTCAACTATTTAAAGCAAACCAAAGGTCTAGATCAGATCAAGCGTTAACCAGCGATAGCCGACACCTGCAAAGTTGGTGCTTTGACAGTGTCAGAGGTGCAACTGGTTTAGAGCTGTCAAATCAGAGCGGCTGCTCGTGTGGTCATTGTCACGGAGCAACACCCGCCCCACTCGTGTTAGAAGTTCAGAACAAAAATTGTAGGCTATATATAAATAATATTTAGAAATATATTAATTGAAAATCATTCAACTAAATAATGAGGTTTTCTATCAGCTTAATCGAGGTGTCCGGTCGTGGTCAAAAGCTTTGAGAATGACACAAGTATTGGTCTTCACAAAGTTCGCTGCTTCAGTGTTATGAGATATTTTTGTCAGATGTTACTATGGTATACTGAAGTATAATTACAAGAATTCCATAAGTGTCAAAGGCCTTTATTGACAATTACATTAAGTTTATGCAAAGAGTCAATATTTGCAGTGTTGACCCTTCTTTTTCAAGACCTCTGCAATCCGCCCTGGCATGCTGTCAATTAACTTCTGGGCCACATCCTGACTGATGGCAGCCCATTCTTGCATAATCAATGCTTGGAGTTTGACAGAATTTGTGGGTTTTTGTTTGTCCACCCGCCTCTTGAGGATCGACCACAAGTTCTCAATGGGATTAAGGTCTGGGGAGTTTCCTGGCCATAGACCCAAAATGTCGATGTTTTGTTCCCGAGCCACTTAGTTATTACTTTTGCCTTATGGCAAGGTGCTCCATCATGCTGGAAAAGGCATTGGTCTTCACCAAACTGTTCTTGGACGGTTGGGAGAAGTTGCTCTCGGAGGATGTGTTGGTACTTCTGTATTCATGGCTGTGTTCTTAGGCAAAATTGTGAGTGAGCCCACTCCCTTGGCTGAGAAGCAACCCCACACATGAATGGTCTCAGGATTCTTTACTGTTGGCATGACACAGGACTGATGGTAGCGCTCACCTTGTCTTCTCCGGACAAGCTCGTCAACACTCTAACCTGTGTTAACGAGAGAATCACTGACATGATGGCAGCTGGTCCTTTTGTGGCAGGGCTGAAATTCAGTGGAAATGTTTTTTGGGGGATTAAGTTCATTTTCATGGCAAAGAGGGACTTTGCAATTAATTGCAATTCATCTGATCACTCTTCATGACATTCTGGAGTATATGCAAATTGCCATCATCAAAACTGAGGCAGCAGACTTTGCAAAAATTTGTATTTGTGTCATTCTCAAAACATTTAACCACGACTGTAGATTACATCTCACATTTCAGTGTGCGAATTTAACACCGGGCAAAGACGTCAATTCAATGTCTTTTCCACGTTGGTCAGGGGTGTAGACAGAAATTAATTGGTGGGTGGGGTGTCCACCCAGGCCTACCCATGCCTCCTTCCCAGAAGTTGGTTCAACGTCATTTCATTGAAATTACGTGGAAACAAGGTTGATTCAACCAGTGTGTGCCCAGTGGATTGTAAACAAGGCTGCATGGGATTTCTCTTAATGTGACTCCATGCAGCCAATGGCAATGTCCACTTTAGGTATAATGCCGGGAGCCGCTTGTGGATTTGACAGCTCTAACACAGTTCCACCTCAGACACCGCCAAAACAACCACTATACGGGTTTCGGCTGGCGTGGATCTGATAGAATCTAGCCCAAGGTTCAAATGGGAATACAATGTCAGATATTTTGTATTTATACAACAACTTAATGTATTATCACTGTACTTAATCCAATAGCACAACCAAAATGGCCTGGATTACAGTTGAGATTACATTAAAAGGATGTTGTGCAAGTGCTGTTTGAGATTCTGCGCATTTATTATTATAACAACTGAAGATATCCAGAGACCTACAACCTTTGCATGCTATCTTGAACATTTATAGTTACAGTAACCTCAAAATGTGGCCATGGATGTGTTAATTATTTTAACGTTTAATAAATACTGTTACATTAGTTTGCAAGATGGCCTTAACGGTAGGCTATTTATAAATATCAACATTTAAAGAATAGGCCTAAATCAAATCAAACTTTTGATTTGATTTAGTCCTATGCTTTGAGTTAGATTTTTGGTTGAGAAGGAGACGTGAATCCAACATATCAATGATTAATTTGTAGACAAACTGGAATTAAAGCCAGACTAAGTCAGTGGGACAGATGGAACTATCCTAAAAGAAGATGATATATCTCCTTCAAATGTTGATATTTGGTTGTGCTCACAACCAAACCAAATTCAATATCCAGTTTGTCTGCAAATTAATAATTGATATGTTGGATTCACATCTCCATCTCAACCAAAAATAAAAGTTAAAGAATAGGACTAAATCAGATCGAATCAAATTTTAAAAGCGCTTTAAATGAAGTTTCATTTGATTTAGTCCTATTCTTTAACTTAGATTTTGGTTGAGATGGAAATGTGATTCCAACATATTAATTATTAACTTGAAGATAACATTTGAAATCAACCAAAGCTTGAAACCCTAGGCCTATATGTATTGTCTATTTTTAGTTTAACCCGGGGTTGAATTGACAAAATAGCTGTTTATGACTTCACAAATGTTATATTGGCCTAGTATCATTGATGATAGAGTGGCTTGCAAAAGTATTCACCCCCTTTGGCATTTTTCCTATTTTGTTGCCTTACAACCTGGAATTAAAATTGATTTTTGGGGGGTTTGTATCATTTGATTTACACAACATGCCTACCACTTTGAAGATGCAAATAATTTTTTCTTGTGAAACAAACAAGAAATAAGACAATAAAACAGAAAACTTGAGCGTGCATAACTAGTCACCCCCCCCCCCCAATACTTTGTAGAGCCACCCTTTGCAGCAATTACAGCTGCAAGTGTCTTGGGGTATGTCTCTATAAACTTGGCACATCTAGCCACTGGGATTATTGCCCATTCTTTAAGGCAAAACTGCTCCAGCTCCTTCAAGTTGGATGGGTTCTGCTGGTGTACAGCAATCTTTAAGTCATACCACAGATTCTCAATTGGATTGAGGTCTGGGCTTGACTAGGCCATTCCAAGACATTTAAATGTTTCCCCTTAAACCACTCGAGTGTTGCTTTAGCAGTATGCTTAGGGTCATTGTCCTGCTGGAAGGTGAACCTCCGTCCCACTCTCAAATCTCTGGAAGACTGAAACAGGTTTCTCTCAAGAATTTCCTTGTATTTAGCGCCATCCATCATTCCTTCAATTCTGACCAGTTTCCCAGTCCCTGCCGATGAAAAACATCCCCACAGCATGATGCTGCCACCACCATGGTGTTCTCTGGGTGATGAGAGGTGTTGGGTTTGCGCCAGACATAGCGTTTTTCCTTGATGGACAAAAAGCTCAATTTTGTCTCATCTGACCAGAGTACCTTCTTTCATATGTTAGGGGAGTCTCCCACATGGCTTTTGGCTAACACCAAATGTGTTTGCTTATTTTTTTCTTTAAGCAACTTTTTTTCTGGACATTCTTCCATAAAGCCCAGCTCTGTGGAGTGTACGGCTTAAAGTGGTCCTATGGACAAATACTCCAATCTCCGCTGTGGAGCTTTGCAGCTCTTTCAGGGTTATCTTGGTGGGTGGCCCTCTCTTGGCAGGTTTGTTGTGTTGCCATATTCTTTCCTTTTTTTAATAATGAATTTAATGGTGCTCCGTGGTATGTTCAAAGTTTCAGATATATTTTTTATAACCCAACCCTGATCTGTACTTCTCCACAACTTTGTCCCTGACCTGTTTGGAGAGCTCCTTGGTCTTCATGTTGCCGCTTGCTTGGTGGTGCTCCTTGCTTAGTGGTGTTGCAGACTCTGGGGCATTTCAGAACAGGTGTATATACACTGAGATCATGTGAAAGATCATGTGACACTTAGATTGCACACAGGTGGAATTTATTTAACTAATTATGTGACTTCTGAAGGTATTTGGTTGCACCAGATGTTATGTAGGGGCATCATTGCAAAGGGGATGAATACATATGCTTGCACCACTTTTCCGTTATTTATATTTTATAATTATTTGACTATTTTGTGTATGTCCATTACATGAAATCCAAATAAATATCCATTTAAATTACAGGTTGTAATGCAACAAAATAAGAAAAACAGCAAGGGGGATGAATACTTTTGCAAGGCACTGTATGACTTATAAAGTATGGTTACATTTAATTTGCTCTATTAAACCTACCCTTTCAATTTTTTATTTTTTATTTATTTAACCTTTATTTAACCAGGTAAGCCAGATGAGAACAAGTTCTCATTTACAACTGCGACCTGGCCAAGATATAGCAAAGCAGTGCGATAAAAACAACAACACAGAGTTACATATGGGGTAAAACAAAACATAAAGTCAAAAATACAACAGAAAATATATATACAGTGTGTGCAAATGTAGCAAGTTATGGAGGTAAGGCAATAAATAGGCTATAGTGCAAAATAATTACAATAAGTATTAACACTGGAATGATAGATGTGCAAGAGATGATGTGCAAATAGAGATATTGGGGTGCAAATGAGCAAAATAAATAACAATATGGGGATGAGATAGTTGGGTGGGCTAATTTCAGATGGGCTGTGTACAGGTGCAGTGATCGGTAAGGTGCTCTGACAACTGATGCTTAAAGTTAGTGAGGGAGATAAGAGTCTCCAGCTTTAGAGATTTTTGCAATTTGTTCCAGTCATTGGCAACAGAGAACTGGAAGGAATGGCGGCCAAAGGAGGTGTTGGCTTTGGGGATGACCAGTGAGATATACCTGCTGGAGCGCATACTACGGGTGGGTGTTGCTATGGTGACCAATTAGCTAAGATAAGGCGGGGATTTGCCTAGCATGGATTTATAGATGGCCTGGAGCCAGTGGGTTTGGCGGCGAATATGTAGTGAGGACCAGCCAACAAGAGCGTACAGGTCACAGTGGTGGGTAGTATATGGGGCTTTGGTGACAAAACAGATGGCACTGTGATAGACAACATCCAATTTGCTGAGTAGACTGTTGGAGGCTATTTTGTAAATTACATCGCCGAAGTCAAGGATCGGTAGCATAGTCCGTTTTACGAGTGCATGTTTGGCAGCATGAGTGAAGGAGGCTTTGTTGCGAAATAGGAAGCCGATTCTAGATTTAACTTTGGATTGGAGATTCTTAATGTGAGTCTGGAAGGAGAGTTTACAGTCTAACCAGACACCTAGGTATTTGTAGTTGTCCACATACTCTAGGTCAGACCCGTCGAGAGTAGTGATTCTAGTTGGGTGGGCGGGTGCCAGCAGCGTTCGATTGAAGAGCATGCATTTAGTTTTACTAGTGTTTAAGAGCAGTTGGAGGCTACTGAAGGAGTGTTGTATGGCATTGAAGCTCGTTTGACATTGATAGCAACAGGGAATCTATTTAGTTATTATGAGATCTCTCAATAATAATTCTCATGGTAGCACATTGGTAGTAGTCAGTGACAAATATCAAAGCCAAGCAGGGCTGGCCTTAGTTAAAACCCTGAATGGGAGTCCAAATAGGTAACTGTATATAGATCAACTCTCCAGTAAGAGATGCTGCCAAGCTTATAGTTTTTTCTTCTGAAAGTGGATATAACGTTGAAAATCTGACATTGTTTCAAGTACAAATTCAATACATACTATATGACCAAAAGTATGTGGACACGTGCTTGTCGAGTTGGTCCCCCCTTTGCTGCTATAACAGCCGCCACTCTTCTGGGAAGGCTTTCCACTAGAAGTTGGAACATTGCTGCGGGGAATTGCTTCCATTCAGCAACAAGAGCATTACTGAGATTGGGCACTGATGTTGGGCGATTAGGCCTGGCTCACGATCAGTGTTCCAATTCATCCCAAAGGTGTTCGATGGGGTTGAGGTCAGGGCTCTGTGCAGGCCATTCAAGTTCTTCCATACCGATTTCGACAAACCATTTCTGTATGGACCTCGCTTTGTGCACGGGGGCATTGTCATGCTGAAACAGGAAAGGACCTTCCCCAAACTGAAACTGTTGCCACAAAGTTGGAAACACAGAATCGTCTAGAATGTCATTGTATGCTGTAGCGTTAAGATTAACCTTCACTGGAACTAAGGGGCCTAGTCCGAACCATGAAAAACAGCCCCAGACCGTTATTCCTCCTCCACCAAACTTTACAGTTGGCAATATGCATTGGGGCAGGTAGCGTTTTCCTGGCATCCGCCAAACCCAGATTCGTCCGTCGGACTGCCAGATGGTGAAGCGTGATTCATTACTCCAGAGAATGCGTTTCCACTGCTCCAGAGTCCAATGGCGGCGAGCTTTACACCACTCAAGCCGATGCTTGGCATTGTGCATGGTGATCTTAGGCTTTTGCGTGGCTGCTAGGTCATGGAAACCCATTTCATGAAGCTCCTGACGAACAGTTCGTTTGCTGACGTTGCTTCTAGAGGCAGTTTGGAACTCGGTAGTGAGTGTTGCAACCGAGGACAGGTGATTTTTACCACTACTCGCTTCAGCACTCGGCGATCCCGTTCTGTGAGCTTGTGTGGCCTACCACTTCGCGGCTGAGCCGTTGTTGCTTCTAGACGTTTCCACTTCACAATAACAGCACTTACAGTTGACAGAGGGCAGCAACATTTGACGAATTGACTTGTTGGAAAGGTGGGATCCTATGACGGTGCCACGTTGGAAGTCACTGAGCTCTTCAGTAAGGCCATTCTACTGCCAATGTTTGTCTATGGAAATTGCATGGCGGTGTGCTCGATTTTATACACATGTCAGGAACGGGTGTGGCTGAAATAGCCAAATCCACAAATTTAAGGGGTCCACATACTTTTGTCTATATAGTGTATGTTATACAAGGTTTGCCTATGTTGAAGTTGGTTACCATGATGACATATTCCTGTGATAAAAACTGTACCCTCAAAACAACAGTTTACGTTGATGACTTTTTGCAAATCCAATGTATTTTCAACATAGACTCCATGTCACAATAAATACGTTGACAAATTACATTGAAACAATGTTGATTCAACCAGTTTGTGCCCAGTGGGTTCTTTGCTTGGGATTTCTAACTCTGGTGTTGTTTGAACATGTTTCCAAGTCCCACTTTCAAATATTATAGTGTGCGCTTCATCAAAATGTTTATCAGTCAAGATGTCAGTATACCAGTGAATCGCATTAATAATTTAATTTGAGACATGAACTCAAATGGGTCATCATCTGCTAAACGTTTTGAACTGTTGCATGTAACAATTACATCTCCCACCCCACCCCGCCCGACCCTTCCCTTCCCTTCCCTTCCCTTCCCTTCCCTTCCCTTCCCTTCCCTTCCCTTCCCTTCCCTTAGCCACCTGTCACTCAAAAGCAACCTGGTCTCAGAGCAAAACATATTATATTTTACAAAAACATTTACAACTTCATTTACACTGAACAGAAATATAAACACAACATGCAACATTTCTAAGATTTTACTGAGTTACAGTTCATAAGGAAATCAGTCAATTGAAATAAATAAATTAGGCCCTAATCTATGGATTTCATAGGACTGGGAATACAGATATGCGTCTGTTGGTCACATATACATTATTTAAAAAAAAGGTAGGGGTGTGGATCAGAAAACCAGTAAGTATCTGGTGTGACCACCATTTGCCTCATGCAGCGCGACACATCTCCTTTGTATAAAGTTGATCAGGCTGTTGATTGCCTACCAATGTAATAGCGGTCATACACTATAATACGAATTGTAAGACGTATAGAATCCTACGTCTTGATTGCATTTGACCCGTTTAGTATGATATGCAATGTTCTACCGCTTTAGTATGATATGCTATGTTAGGTTAGGGTTAAGGTTAGGATTAGGAGTTATGTTAAAGGTTTAGGGGAAGGGTTAGCTAACATGCTATGTACTTGCAAAGTAACTAAAAAGTAGTAAGTCGTTACAAAGTTGTTAATTAGCTAAAATGCAAAAGTTGTCCTTGATGATATTCGAACATGCAACCTTTGGGTTGCTAGACATGTCTCCATATTTGAATAAAACTGTGAGAACAGCTGCGCACTATTCAGTCGTATGACAGAACCTACAGACAGTGAAACAGACCTGCCTACTTTACGGTGCGCCTCAGACTTGTTTACATGAGACAACACGTCGCCAATGTTATGTTGAAATAACCCTTTAGGCATTTATCGAGTGGCTACTTGCTGATGTGTTTGATAGTGATCACTCGAGTCTGCCACTGTTTCAGGCAAAGTGAGAATTGACACAATGCGCACTTGCATCCCACATGCCACTTGTCAACATTCCAAAACTCAAAACCCATTTGCAAGCATCTTGTGTCCCAAACAACCTGTTCTGTAACATGATTCACTATGAAACACTACCAGACAAATGCATACTCCGGAAAAAGTCATAAAAACAGCACAGCACCGAAGCACTTTGCCACTCGCCATTGACTTGATCAGCTGATTTAGCTAACATGGCCTGCCTGCTCAATGTGCCTGTTAGCATCTGGGGTTTCCAGAAGGTAAAGTAAGATAAAGTGAAAGCGTCCGCATGCTTCCCATCCGAAACAGTTGAAATAGTTTGTGCATATATTATGACAACATTTTGTGACGTTTTTGTTCGTTTTGGTCTTGGGCAAGGGTTTTTCCGGCTGATCGTGCACAAATGTTTTTCTTGAGGAAAGTCGAACTTCGGGAGCCGAAGTCTACTCCCCTTCATCTGTGATTGATCAATTGTAGGGGTGATGTGAGTTACTTCTTCTTCTCGATTCAGCCCAAAACAACGACAACTTCGAGCATTGCTTAGCCAGCACCACTAGGGCGGCAGGTAGCTTAGTGGTTAAGAGCGTTGTGCCAGTAACCGAAAGGTCGCTGGTTCTAATCCCAGAGCCGACTAGGTGAAAAATCTGTCGATGTGTCCTTGAGCAAGGCACTTAACCCTAATTGCTCCTGTAAGTCGCTCTGGATAAGAGCGTCTGCTAAATGACGAATTAATTATTTATATGATTATAGCCATGCATTTTATAAATACCAGCATGTAAAGGCCAATTCATGGAGGCAGATTGCGGAGATGCTGGGGTGTGACCCAATCACATGTTCGTGACAAGTTCGTCAAGGCAAATAAATTAACCAAGGGCCGCAGTGGAGACGCCGGTGGAAAGGCAACTCCAGCAATTTTGCTGCAGCTTCCCTGGGTTGTTCGCAGTGTTGGGGAGTAGTGAACTACATATAATTTAGTTCAATTATTAATTTACCTACATTTTACAGTAGCTTAGTGGTAGTTTAACTTAATTCAAATCTAGGTAGTGTTAATTACTTTTTTTGCCACATAGCGGTGTAGCTAACTACTGGAACTACACGCTATTTTTTTTTGCAAAAAGAGAAGAAATTATGGGTGAAGTAGACAAAATGTCCTTTCTTTTTTGCTGTCAGACCTGTCTAATTCTCACTTGAAACATCGTTTTTGTGTTTTAATAGGCTAAATAACACATTCTGTTAACATATGACCCTAAAGTGATCTGTTCTTGTAATTTGTAGTCTATGACATTTCAGATTTACATATGATAATTTTTCACGAAGTTGTTTGGATGTAGTGCACTACTTTTCAAAGTACCTTTTTTTTCTTGGGGTAGTTTAAGTGTAGCTTAACTTCTTCTAGTGTGAAGTAATTGGTAGCTTGGTAAACTATATTTTCGGAGTATCTTCTCCAACACTGCTTGTTTGGCACGTAAAGCATGGGAAGACGGAAAACACTATATACATTGACTCTATCTTTCACTGACCCTACGCACACTCACCAGACTATATATAAACACCATATACTGTACACACACTCACTCACACACACTATATTGACACTCCCACACAAAACCCTCACACATTGACATACACTACATGCGCACACACACACACACAACACAAACACACATTCATACATACACATTAAACGCACACTCAAACACACACACTTTTACACTCATCATTTGCTGCTGATAAACTGTTCTTTATTTTTCTCTTATTATTATCTATCCTGATGCCTATTCACTTTATTCTGCCGTCATGTACATATCTACCTTAAATACATTTTGGATGGTTGTCCCATTCCGTTCCTGACAGACAATGTTGTACTATTGTTCAGAAATATTTGTACTATTGTTCAGAAATATTTGTATCTACACTCATGACACTTTAGGGAGTGAATGTTATTTATAATAAGGGTTACATGGAGAAAAATCTGACCTCTTTGACATGAAAATGGATGGCCCTCCCTTCAGCAAAATACATTTAACCTAAACCCTCCCTGAACTCTTGAAAAAAAAAAAAAAAAACTCCCCTCCCCAAAGTGGATTGCAGAGAACATGTCTATCGTTTACCCTCACTTATTTGACAGACCAGAGCCTTTGATATGCAGTTTTAGAAACTGTTATTCGTACTGCAAGCATTACATGACAACGTAGGAATGTTGATAGTGCACAGAGATGCGGGCCAGAAGATTGTGGGTTCACAGACCACCGTGGACAAGAGTAGGGGTGGAAATATCTCCTTTATAGTAAAAAGATCACATTAATCTATTCCAGTATTTGCAGGTCCGAAAAAAAAATAGCCTTTTATAAACATTTCATGCAATTCTACGTCATTTTACATATTAGCAAAATCTTTTTTAATACCACACAAATTACCGAAATTCCCGAAAATCATCTTATCATATTTTTCTCCAATGCCAAATCAGTGTCTTGTTTGCAACGAAACTGTCCCTGTTTATAAATAATTAAATCAGAGACCTCATTAGGAAGCATGGTCAGCATGGTACTTTCAAAGGTCAGGCCTACCTTTGCAACACAGACAGAGTAGGCCTACCGACTGAGGAAAATGTAAGCTTTAACTGTTGGCTGCTTTTCTTCCGTGGCTTAACCCAACAAGAGAAGGTCACAAATGTTTCCCTACAAGCTGTCTGGGTTTAAACATATTCTATTGTACAGAAAGTGAAAAGCTTAATCAATTGATAGTGACAGAATTAGATTACATCCCAAGCAAAGTCTATTTTTTTCTCTTCGGCTATAGAAGACTGATATATGAAACGATGATAATGATATCCCGTGTATTTTACAGCTTGTTTCTAGCATAAAGCATCGCGGGCCAAAGCGCTGTTATAGATCACTTTATGTAATCGGATAATGTTTTCTTTAATATGGGGTAGGCCTATGGCATACCCGCTCTTACCCCCTCAATTCGAGTCTTGGTTTTAACTTAACAGACCTCCACTGACACGGAGGTAAGCTATTTAAAGAGTGCATGGTGGGTGGAGGAATTGACCGACAAATCTATGGATATAACAGCCTATAGCATAATTTCGTATGTCAAACAACTAGGCTTACTTATTATTTCTTAAATAGGAAGAAATATGCTCCAACACAAAGCTCTCTTGTTGTTAGTAAAGTGTAATTAAAATGAAGACGTTGAAATGAATTATGCCTACTCGAATTTGCCTACTTTCAGCACCATGAGCTGTCCATTTCCGATTGATTCTGCCGCGGCATCTGCTTCAAGTTTCAGCACCACAATGTAAGTTACTCAAGTCTGTTTTATTGTGAGGTCAATAACTCTGATAAATATACATAATGGGCAAGAAACGTATTGTTTTTAATCAAATCCATTACAGTAGTAGCATGCTATCAAAGTTAACCTCCTTCTCATATTCACACTCTGCTTCTCAAACTGAACAGAACATAGGCTATTGTCACGAGTTGCAAAGCCAGAACCCAGAAGCAGACCAGGACAAGGTAAGTTGAAACGAAGGTGAGTGTTTATTTACAATTCAAGAGTGATGCTGAATAATCCAGGGAACAGAGCGGAAGGCGTTGATTAGTTGTTGGGGGTGCAGTGGTTGATCCCATCGCGGTCGGGCAGCCGCCGACCACCAGGCAGAGGTTGGATGAAGGTTCCGGACGGGTGACTGCAGATGGAACAAAAACGGAGGTAAGTAAACAACAAGGTGCAAAAACAACAAAACTAACGCTAGGCTCTAAGACTGATACTCTGGTAAACCTACTGTTCATGGCTAACGATCCGGCAGGGAATGGATGTTAGGCCAGAGCCTAAGAAGGGTGATGATCAGGACCAGGTGTGCAGATTGCTGATGGGATGCAGGTGCGGAAATCAAGAGAGCTCCCCGGAGCGTTCCAGAACCCTCGGGAAACTGGAGATCACGAGCAGAAAAAACTAGTCCACAGACAGGACCCGACTCAGACTGCCGGGATCGTTACAGTACCCCCTCCGACGAACGCCACCGGGCGGACTCCCGGAGCGCCAGGATGGAGGCGGTAGAAGTCACGGATGAGGTCAGCATCTAGGATCTGTCGCCGCGGAATCCAACTCCTCTCTTCAGGACCATACCCCTCCCAGTCCACGAGATACTGGAAACCCCGGCCCCGCCGTCTGGAATCCATGATTCGTCGCACCGTGTAGGCAGGACCACCTCCGATCATCCGAGGAGGAGGAGGAGGAGGCGGAGGAGGCAACAGAGGACTGAGGAAAACCGGCTTGAGGCAGGAGACATGAAAGGTGGGATGGACTCTGAGCGTCCTCGGTAGTTTGAGTCGAACTGCCACTGGATTGATCACCTTCTCCACCACAAACGGACCAATGAACTTCGGTAACAACTTCCTAGACTCAGTCCGTAACGGAAGATCCCGTGTGGCCAACCAGACCCCTATCTCCGATGGTATAGGTGGGAGCGGGGATCCGGCGACGATTCGCCTGGAGCTGATACCGGTCCGAAACTCTAAGGAGTGCCTTTCTGGCCCGATGCCAGGTCCGGTGGCAACGACGAATATGGGCCTGAACAGAGGGCACTGAGAGCTCCTTCTCCTGAGAAGGGAACAAGGGAGGTTGGTAGCCATACAGGCACTGGAAGGGAGACATCCCAGTGGCAGATGTAGGGAGAGTATTGTGGGCATACTCAACCCAAGGCAACTGAGAGACCCAGGAGGTGGGGTTGGAAGAGACCAGGCAGCGTAGCGTGGTTTCCATCTTCTGGTTGGCTCTCTCCGCCTGACCATTGGATTGGGGGTGAAAACCAGATGTGAGACTGACTGTAGCTCCAATGGCCAAACAGAAGGACTTCCAGACAGCAGAGGTAAACTGAGGGCCACGGTCGGAAACGATATCACTGGGCAACCCGTGGACCCTGAAAACCTCCCTAATCAGGATCTCGGACGTCTCCGAGGCAGAGGGAAGCTTGGCAATTGGCACAAAGTGGGCGAACTTGCTGAATCTGTCCACGATAGTCAGAACGACCGTGTTCCCCTCAGAAGCGGGCAACCCAGTGACGAAGTCCAGGGCCAGATGCGACCATGGTCGCCGGGGAATAGGAAGGGGGTGAAGTAGTCCAGAGCTGGGCCGATTGGTACTCTTATTCTGCGCACACACTGGACAGGCAGCAACAAAACCCCGAGTATCCTCGGCCATGGCAGGCCACCAAAACGTCTGCGAAGAAACGCCATTGTCCGAGCCACGCCAGGGTGACAAGCCATCTTGCTGGCGTGGGACCATTTGAGGACAGCAGGACGAACCGACTCAGGCACAAACAACCGACCGGGTGGACCGTTACCGGGACCGGGCTGAGTCCGAAGGGCCGCCAGCACCTCCTCCTCAATCTTCCACATAACTGCTCCCACGACGCAGTTCCGGGGGAGAATTGTCTCGGTCTTGGACCCACTCTCCTCCGTCTTGGAGAACATCCGGGACAAGGCGTCCGCCTTGCCGTTCTTAGATCCAGGTCGGAACGTCAGGGAAAACTTGAATCGTCCGAAAACAACGCCCACCTGGCCTGACGGGAGTTGAGACGTTTAGCCGATTGCACGTAAGCAAGATTCTTGTGGTCAGTCCAGACAATAAACGGTTGCTCCGCCCCCTCCAACCAGTGGCGCCACTCCTCCAAGGCAAGTTTCACCGCGAGAAGCTCCCGGTTACCCACATCGTAATTCCTCTCCGCAGGCGAAAGGCGACGAGAGTAGTAGGCGCAGGGATGGAGTTTACTGTCCGTGGAGCATCGCTGCGACAGGATGGCGCCAACTCCCACATCAGACGCGTCCACTTCAACGACGAACTGACGGGCCGTGTCCGGTTGAGAGAGAATCGGTGCGTTGGTGAATCGCCTCTTCAAATCCAGAAACGCTCGATCCGCCTCCGGATTCCACTTGAAGGTCCTGATACTGGAAGTCAAGGCAGTTAACGGAGCGGCCACACGGCTGTAATCCCGGATGAATCTGCGGTAGAAATTCGCAAACCCCAAAAATCTCTGGAGCTGCAATCTCGTACCGGGCTGGGCCCATTCCAGAACCGCTCTAACCTTCTCCTGGTCCATCCTAATCTCTCCCCTGGAGATGATGTACCCGAGAAAGGATGACGTGTGGGCGTGAAACTCGCACTTCTCGGCCTTCACGAACAGGCGATTCTCCAACAATCGCTGCAGAACCTGCCGGACATGCTGGACGTGGTCGGAAGGTTCCTTCGAGAAGATCAGAATGTCATCCAGGTAAACAAACACAAAGAGACCGATCATATCTCTCAGGACGTCGTTCACCATACTCTGGAATACCGCTGGAGCATTGGTCAGTCCAAACGGCATCACCTGATACTCGAGTGACCCATCGGTGTATTGAAACCCGTCAACCACTCGTCCCCCTCTCTGATCCGGACCATGTGATACGCATTGCGTAGGTCTAGCTTGGTGAACACCGTAGCACCCTGTAAGGAGTCGAAGGCAGAACTCATCAAGGGCAGGGGATACTTGTTCTTGACCGTGATGTCATTCAACCCCCGATAATCAATGCACGGTCGAAGAGAGCCATCCTTCTTACCCACAAAGAAGAATCCTGCCCCCCAGGGGTGATGACGAGGGACGAACGAGACCAGCAGCTAGGGACTCCTTGATGTAGGTCTCCAAAGCCTCACGTTCAGGTCGGGAGATACTGTATAACCTTCCCTTGGGGTAGACAGCTCCAGGGAACAGGTTGATGGCACAATCATATGGTCGGTGGGGAGGGAGTGACAGAGCCTTCTGCTTACTGAAAACTTTCCCCAAATCGTGATATGTCTCGGGAACCAGGGACAAATCTGGGGGTTTAGCCTCAATCACCTGACTGGGAACCGAATGGGGACAGGCAGTCTTGAGACAGTTAGCATGACAATCAAGGCTCCAACTCGTTACCTTGCCCGTCACCCAATCGAACGTGGGATTGTGTTCCTTCAGCCAGGGGTATCCAAGGACCAGAGGAACATGGGAAGACGGCAGAATGAAGAATGAAATCATCTCAGAATGATTCCCCGACAACAGCATCTTAACCGGTTCAGTCCTCATCGTGATACGTGCCAGACTACTGCCGTCCAGAGTGGTAGCTTCAATGGCTTCCGGCAATTGCTCCTTGGAAAGCCCCAGCTGTTCCACCAACTCGGCATCTAGAAAGCTTCCATCGGCACCTGAATCGATAAAAGCGTTAATCGCTAAGCTCTGATTCCTGTTCATAAGGGTAGCCGGGAAACGGGGTCTGACAGAGGTATTGAGAGGTCGAAACTGGCTCGCTAAAAGTCCTCCCAACTTTAGCGAGCCGCGCAGTTTGACGACCCGACTGGAACCTGAGAAGCTGATCGGTTGGACGGAACCCATTGCTTCTCCCTCCTTCGCTCTCGGACTCGATTATCCACCCGAATAGACAAGGCTACCAAGCTGTCCAGGTCACTAGGCTCCGGATAGGAGATCAACTCATCCTTGAGCTGCTCCGACAGACCCTGGTAAAAGGCCGCTTGCAGAGACTCCTCATTCCACCCACTCTCCACAGCCAACGTCTTGAACTCGATCACGAAGTCGGCCACGCTGCGAGTTCCTTGGCGAAGCGAAAACAGGCGCCTAGCTGCGTCCCTCCCTCGGACGGAATGGTCGAAGAGCTTCCTCATCTCGGCCGTGAACCCCTGGTATGAAGCCATGCAGGGATCCTGTCGTTCCCAAACGGCTGAAGCCCACTCCAGCGCTCGACCACGCAGCAACTCAATCACCAAGGCTATCCTAGCCTTGTCTGTGGCATACGAGTAGGGCTGTAGATCGAACACTAATCCACACTGCATAAGGAAGGAACGGCATCTTCCCAGCTCCCCCTCATATTTATCCGGCGTCGGAACCTTGGGCTCACGGAAGGACACAGCTCCAGAAGCGGCAGGCGAGATGGGTGAAACCGGTAGTGGATCCTCCACCGGAAACTTGCGTTGGTTCTGGACCTCCGTCAGACCGGTAGAAAGGTTCCGAACTGACAACGCGATCTCCTGTAGTACCGTGCTATGATGGCCCAACATCTTCTCCTGCTGGGTAATGGCATGGCGAACAGAGTCCAGGTCCGCTGGGTTCATAACTGGCCGGATCGTTCTGTCACGAGTTGCAAAGCCAGAACCCAGAAGCAGACCAGGACAAGGTAAGTTGAAACGAAGGTGAGTGTTTATTTACAATTCAAGAGTGATGCTGAATAATCCAGGGAACAGAGCGGAAGGCGTTGATTAGTTGTTGGGGGTGCAGTGGTTGATCCCATCATGCGGTCGGCAGCCGCCGACCACCAGGCAGAGGTTGGATGAAGGTTCCGGACGGGTGACTGCAGATGGAACAAAACGGAGGTAAGTAAACAACAAGGTGCAAAAACAACAAAACTAACGCTAGGCTCTAAGACTGATACTCTGGTAAACCTACTGTTCATGGCTAACGATCCGGCAGGGAATGGATGTTAGGCCAGAGCCTAAGAAGGGTGATGATCAGGACCAGGTGTGCAGATTGCTGATGGGATGCAGGTGCGGAAATCAAGAGAGCTCCCCGGAGCGTTCCAGAACCCTCGGGAAACTGGAGATCACGAGCAGAAAAAACTAGTCCACAGACAGGACCCGACTCAGACTGCCGGGATCGTTACAGCTATAGACTAGTCCGCGCGCAAGACTAGGCCTAATCAACAACAAAAACTTCGGAAGAAGCCTTTGACTCTCCTCCTGAACTGCTACGGTAGGCCTACACAGCACAGCCATTGGTTAGGCAGCACACAGTATCTTTCAGAGCCCAAATGCAAGAATAAAGGTTTATTTTTGTGTGCTGAAAAATCTATGTTTGTTGGCATTCTCTTCATCTCAATACAAGGTGTTTCAATGCATTCTATTTGAACATCAAGTGCTGACAATGTTGAGAAGATCTGTGTGCCACAGACTTTACTGGCTTTCTTGTACTTGTGTGGTGTAGTTCCATCTAATCTAAATTAATGCTCACTGACCCAGATAACAATTCTAGGGAGAGATAACGTTTTTGTAATGTTACCCGTAATGTTACCCTAATGTTTGAGTGTCCAGTTTTCCTTTAGTTAGGGGAACATTCTATCAATATTAGCAAACACCTTCTGATAACCTTTTTAGCATGTTTTAGTGTTAAAGGTAGGAGAACATTCCCTTAATGTCAAGCAGAACTTATCTAGAACGTGGTTGCAATGTTCTCAGAATATACAACATTAATGTTCTAGACATGTTTTATGGGACGTTGCAAGAACATTCATGTGTCCAGTTTTCTGAGGGTTATAAGAATATTCCATCAACATTCCACAGAACATGGTTGCCATGTTCTCAGAATATACAATATTAATGTTTTAGACATGTTTCATGACAACGTTGAAAGAACATTTCTGTGTATCAGTTGTCAGGACGTCGCCTGATGGTCCCAAATAAATGTTCTCCCCAAAAATATGCTTCATTACACATCGTTACTGTTTCCAAGCCCCTGATTGGTGAACCACTGATCCATTCACAACTCTTTTTGTCTGTTGGTAAGGTTAAGGATATGCACACACAGTGTTTTTACACAGTATTTAACAAACATGATTACATTGTGCATGTTCATTTATACAGTAATTATTATTCAACATGTCCTCACCTGGGATTTGAACTCACAGCCTCTTGGTTCATGACATTCAGAACTTCCTGCTATGCCACCATGTCTGTGGTCAGGTAATTCAACTATTCTCTCATCATTGATTTGATTTACTTACTTCAACAATTTAAGGGCTTTCTGTATAGTTGTCTAATGTTGGTGGGGCATATTAACCTGTGTTAATGATACTTCTGAATCACTATGATCACAGATTATCCATTATATTGACCAGATACTTCAGTGGCTGCTCTAACAATTAATATAAATGTCTTTAAAAATGGAAGGCTGTCGGGAGGAGGCAAGATCAGGTGGGACCATTCTAGCCAATGAGTGAGCATATATGCATATCCCCTCATTAGTCTGTGTATAAGTGTTCCCTCTGCCCCCTTGTCCTTGTGGGTGATTGTTTTGTGTGAGTTGAGTGTAGCTCGGTGGAGCTACTCGTACCTTGTGTTGCCTGGGTAGATTATTCCCCTGTGCCTATATTTTGTTGGAGCTGACTCCTTCTAATCACACTCTTCACATGTATTCTCAGAAATGTTTTTATTTATAGTAAGGAACATGTTTTTCCTATAATACCCTCCAATTTTCTATATGTGCAACTTGTTATGGTATTTTGGTTGTGTGATGTCACGAGAGGCTGTGTCCTGGAGGGACGTTACATCCCCCTGAGGTGGCTGCAAACCCAGACAGCTATGGCTCCATCTGCTGGTATGGTCGGGAACTCCACCCCTCTATGGCCAATCTTCCCACGCAGCTGAAACAAATGAGGAGCTGATGAGCTGAAGGTTGGGGAAGGGAAGAGACACACTGAGGGAGTGTGTGGGGGGGTGAAGAGACACAGTCTCCAACCTGGGCTCTCTGGAGGACAAGAGTGCTGCACGTCCACTTCCATGAGGAATATAAGGATTTGGAGATACTTACCTTTGGGAAATACTCACCTTTGGATATATGCACCTGTGGGAAATACCTGAGAGACATTTGGAAGGACTTTTTGCTGGGTTGGCCACTAGCTGCAACGTGGACTACAGTAAGGCTGGGGAAAAGTTATCTGAGCGAGTGAGAATTATGACTTTGGATGTGGAAGAGACATCCCTGAACTGTTAACCCTTAAAGAGCCACAAGAGAACAGAATTTGGTTATATTTTCGTTAATTTCCCAAGACCTATAATAAAATCCTTGTTTTGTTTGAACCTTGTCTCCTTGCACTACTTGAGCAATCCCGCTGAAAGCTGTGTAGCCTCTCGTGACGTCACAGATGGTGGAGAATACGGGCACGCTCAAGCGTTAATAGTGCATGTCAGAGGAGGATACCGAAGGTTTGATCACCCAGTTTTCCAAGTTGGCCGTAGGCTCCCCCGCCGACTGAAATGGAGGACATATTGAAAGCCCTTGTTGCTGGCCAGCAAGCCAGATGCAAGCAAACGTGGCTCTCTTGGAGGAGCAAAAGAAAGCCAACCTTCTGAAGGCAGAGGAATTGCAGTTGCAGAGACAGAGGGTGGTCCAAAATACCCGCCCAATAAAGGCAAGTGACTTTATATCTAAGATGGGAGCTACCGATGACATTGAGGCATACCTGCATGCATTTGAGGCCACGGCCACTAGGGAAGCCTGGCCCAAGCAACAGTGGGTTGGTCTGTTAGCCCCCTTTCTAACCGGGGAATCGCTGAATGCTGTCCGGGACCTGGGCCCTGACCAGGTTACTGACTATGATGCCCTGAAGTCTGAGATCCTCAGCAGATATGGACTCACAAAGTTTGGTATGGCCCAGCGCTTTCACAGTTGGACCTTCCAACCAGACCAACCTCCTCGGGCGCAGATGCATGAACTTGTCCGAATCGCAAGGAAATGGCTGGATCCGCAGAGGAATACAGCAGCGGCGGTGGTGGAGGCCGTTGTGGTGGATCGTTACCTCACGCGCCCTGCCTTATGAGGCAAAACGGTTCATCAGTCAACAGGCCTTGACCACGGCTGATCTGACCGTGGAAGCTGTGGAAAAGTACCAGGCCACAGCGGAGATGCTGAATGCTTCCGAAAAGACCCCAGGAGTGCGGCCCCACCACAAATGGGAAGAACCCGTCCAAAGGACCCCAAGGTCTCGAACTCAGCCACGCCAGGACTTATCCCGGCTCCAGGGGGAGCCAGAAACCAGGCGGGTCCAAGAAGAGTACACCAGGAGGGGGGAAACTCGACAGTGTTACCGGTGTGGGGAGATGGGACATATCTCCTGGCAGTGTGGGAAACCAGCCGATGAACCTATGCCCACTGCGGAGTCCTCCAGCTCAGCACCCACACACCGTTTTGCCTCGCTCTTGGGAGTCGTAGATGGCGGCCCAGATCGACCCCCCACCTGCCCGGTAACTGTGAATCACCATGATGTGGAGGCCTTACTGGATTCTGGTAGCCGGGCCACCCTGGTGCGTAAGGATTTGGTGGGCCCAACGTGTCTGACCCCGGGGAAAGTCCTCCCAGTTTCCTGTGTCCATGGGGACACCAGAGAATACCCCATTACTGAACTTACAATGACCAGCACACGGGGAACCATACACACGACGGCGGGGGTGGTTGATTCCCTCCCGTCCCTGTCCTAATTGGACGAGACTGCCCAGCCTTTTACCCACTCTGGAGAGAGTCTCAGGAGAGGATAACCCGAGTACCTCGGAAACGGAGAGGCAAGACTCATCCTGGGAAGGCTCCGGTGCAATCCTCAGAGTTACTCACTCCCCGCCCGGGCTCTGATAGGGATGGCAGGTGCCCAGACCGACACAGAGACGGAGCTACAGAATCTGGACAAAGAACTGTCTGGTCTGAAGGGGACCGCTGAGAGGTATCGTTTGTTAAAGCAACAGTTAGACATGAAGACAGAAGAGTTAGATATCCTCCAGGCTAAACTCCAACAGAGCTCCTTCCATAAGCAACAGGAGGAGCTGGAGAGGCTGCGCAGGACCATCGAGGAGTGTGAGGAGACCCTGCGCAGTAGTAAGGAGGTCCAGAAGAAGGCAGAGGAGAAGTACAAGGTGTTGGAGAACAAGATGAAGAATGCGGAGGCAGAGAGAGAGAAGGAACTGAAAGCTGCTCAACAGAAGCTAAACTCTGCTAAAACCAAGGCTGATGCGTTCAGTAAGAAACTCAAGGAGAGACAACAGGAGGCTGAGTCCCTGGTCCTAGAGGTGGAGGAGTTGAAGAGAGAGCAGGCTGGCAAGCACCACGGCAATGCGGACGCCCTCTCCCGGCGTGATGCCTTCTTCGCTGCCTTTACCCCGACGAGGACGTCGGTCCCGAGGAGGGGGATATGTGATGTCACGAGAGGCTGTGTCCTGGAGGGACGTTACATCCCCCTGAGGTGGCTGCAAACCCAGACAGCTATGGCTCCATCTGCTGGTATGGTCGGGAACTCCACCCCTCTATGGCCAATCTTCCCACGCAGCTGAAACAAATGAGGAGCTGATGAGCTGAAGGTTGGGGAAGGGAAGAGACACACTGAGGGAGTGTGTGGGGGGGTGAAGAGACACAGTCTCCAACCTGGGCTCTCTGGAGGACAAGAGTGCTGCACGTCCACTTCCATGAGGAATATAAGGATTTGGAGATACTTACCTTTGGGAAATACTCACCTTTGGATATATGCACCTGTGGAAATACGTGAGAGACATTTGGAAGGACTTTTTGCTGGGTTGGCCACTAGCTGCAACGTGGACTACAGTAAGGCTGGGGAAAAGTTATCTGAGCGAGTGAGAATTATGACTTTGGATGTGGAAGAGACATCCCTGAACTGTTAACCCTTAAAGAGCCACAAGAGAACAGAATTTGGTTATATTTTCGTTAATTTCCCAAGACCTATAATAAAATCCTTGTTTTGTTTGAACCTTGTCTCCTTGCACTACTTGAGCAATCCCGCTGAAAGCTGTGTAGCCTCTCGTGACGTCACAGTTGCTATAACATTTGGTTTGTAGTGACATTTGAGGATTTGGGCATGCTTTTTTTGGGCATGCTGCCACTCCCATTGTTTCACTAGAAGTGATGCTGAAGCTGACTGTGGGGTGAGTAAATAAAGAAAACTAAGCTTTATTTTTGGTCATTGTCTCTCAGGATCAATGGATGAATCACTTTTTGTCAATACATTTGGTATATTAAAATGTTTTGGTGTACTGCCCCTTTAAATGGGCTCCCGAATGGCGCAGCGGTCGAAGGCACTGCATCTCAGTGCTAGAGGCATCATTACAGACCCTGGTTTGTTTCCAGGCTGTACCACAATCCGGCTGTGATTGGGAGGCGCACAATTGTCCCAGCGACTCTGGGGTAGGTCCTCATTGTAAATAAGAATTTGTTCTTAACTGACTTGCCTGGTCAAATATAAATAAAAATGGCAAGTTGTTTTTTCCACATAAATATGACAACATTTATATTTACTTCAAAATTAAATAAATCAGTACTAATGTCGATCGTACTTTGAAAAAAAGTTGCACATTATATAAGGGAAACATGTAGGCCTATATTTTCATTTGCAGAATATATAAATGAACTGTAATTTTGCTTGATAAAAAAAATATAGCATTATTTACATGAAGTTTAGATAAGAATTAAGTTGATATTTTGCAATGGTTGTTGCTTTTTCCAATAGTTTGTTATTGGGGTCAAAATGAACCCAGTTGGTAATCCATGTAAAATATGTTGGTAGTTTGAGGGTTAAAATAATTGAATAGAGAGTCAAACTTGAATTTGTTTTAGGTGATAAATATGGACTCATGGTGAGTGTTAAGCATACATGAATGATTGGTGCACAAAACAACATTACCATGGCTATAACTCATGAAATTCAGAGTTTTAAGCAATTGTATGACATTGGCAAGTGCCGTTGATGTGCAGCAGTTAATTACTTTTCCTGATATTGAATATTAAAATATGTAATGGAAAACAGAGGGTACTTCTGAAAAGATGACTATCATTTTTCTTCTGAACTTAAACTTTTCCTAGGCCAAAGAACTACGGGTAACAAACAGTAGGCCCACTAGTATTTTGAAGGACCAAGGAACAAGGTTCCCAAGTAAAGTTGTATTTGCTTCTCTGGGTTTTATGGCTAGATAGGGAGTCCAATCTTCTGGTTCATCGCAAGCAAAAAGCATTAGCTGGATTTGTTTCTCCCAAGTGCTCCATCAAGCTAAGGAGTGTAGTGTCGACCACGTGCTCCACCAGTAGTACCACTGTTTTGGTTTGTTCCATTCACACTTCTTGGTTTTATTCATTGGGGCACTGTTTAGAAAAACATAGCAAAAACGTTTTGCAACTGAAAACAGAAACAAGCTTTTCTTATTGGACTAGTTCAGGTCCATGTTTCCGTTTTTTTTTTTTGGTGCCTAATGAATACGACCCAGAGACCAAGCTCGGTACTTGGTTCTGTGTTTCATCAGACAACGGAAGACTTAACAATCAGCCACTTTGTCAAACCTGGCATCACCAATGACACCGTACGTACAGTATGCATGATGACAAATATCGTTCCAGCAGCTCCAATGCACTGTGCAAAGTAAACAACATTTGGTCAGAACCACTTCATAATATAGAGTCCTTTTAGTTTATCAAATGTCATCATAAACTTTACAATTAAGAAATATACTTTAAACAGTTGCACAAGGTATGGCATATTAAATTGTGAGGAGTCAAGGTATTAGGGTAAGAATTCGTAAAATGCTTCGATAGAAACACATTTAGCTTATAGCCATGGTACAGCAATTTCAACTGAGATATTTTTTAAAGCTTTTTTTCACAGCAAATCCAAACAATTGGGTCTTGATAGCACTTTACTGACCAGGATGCTCCTTTTGAAGCTTTATGTAGTTCGTAACAAAACAAAGATGGCGTCAAACCATAATCTGAGTACTGGTGGGATGTTTTTTTGAGTTGATGGCTGAACTAACATATTGAAGGGTTAGGGGTTGTGGGATAGGCAACAACACGGTGACACTCACTGACCCTTTAAACGTTTTGTGACAGTGGAGGAACTCATTTTACTAATTGCTCAAACCTATTTAATTGGTTCATAGAAATTTGGTTGGGAGGAATTTTGTGCTCAAAGAGAAATTCCTGCAACACCCCACAGTTTTTGTGTCAAAGCAAACAAAATTATCTACTGAGAGTTCAGTCGTGATCAAAGTTTTCTTTTAAAGGATTAAAGGATTTAAAGGATATAGACTCATTTAAAAAGAAGTTTAACAAATAGACTATTTGAAAAATGATATATAGAAAAAGATAAAACATCCAAAAAGTAAAATCTTTTTAAGTCCAATTTAAGGGTAAGTTTGGCCATTCTTCACAGTGGTTATGCACTGACAGGACAGGAATTTAGCTCCAAGCGTGTGAAACAGACAGAGACAAAAGACCTGAATGAATAGAGTGAATCCTCTTGATCATAAAAGCAGAAAGAACCTTTCTAAAAATACCTCACGTCAGATCATTCAGAATCTCTGGGGTTTTGCTGAATGTGCTGCACAGTCATGACATATCAAAGTATACAGAACTTTCAGATACAAAGACCACGACTGCGTCTGAAATGGCACCCTATTTCCTATATTGTGCACTACTACTTTTGACCAGAGCCCCTTAAAAGTAGTGCACTATATAAACAGGATGCTATTTGAGATGCACCCCACATCAATAAGATGGCTGGAACCCAGAAGTCTCCCTCAAAGGCTTCCATAGTTCCATTCAACTCATGGTGACAGTAACATTAGGTTCCAAATCACATTCATAGGCTAGTGCTTAATGAGGGTTCATCTCAGTGCACTGCACACTGCGCTGACCCAGACCCAGATCGTACTGAAACTGTTATGTAATTGCCAGAGACCACATAGACTGGACCAGGGGTGGAGATGGAAAAAAGTCACTGCAGGAATTTACCAATGTAAAATCCTTGAATTCGCCATATAAAGTGAATTATTACATCCCAGAATTATTTCACTTCCGGAGCCTGGTTCACCCCATTCCCACCGCTGGGTGGACCAAAACAAACTAACCAAAAATATAAATGGCAGTGACAAGTGACTGCTAATCACTGCACTCTTACTATTGTCCGTTTTTGGAACATCCAGAATATATCAAAAAGAGAGATACTATCAAGATGCTATGTTGTATTTATTTGTAACAACTTATCCACCATGTGTCATTCAGATGGGCAATTTCATTCAAATATCAACCTTCAAATAAATAATTACTTTTTTCACCTCTTGCTGCCCTCTGCCCTCCGGCATGGATTATTTGGAAAAAAAGACCAATTTGATGTCCCAAAGATTTCCTTCTGGTGCTCCCCTTACCATGTTTACAAAACATCCTCCTCATGCTTTGGCGAATAGGGAGTTTGGTGTGCCTGCTCAGGACAGGAATGTATTAACAATCCTAATGTTTTTTTAATGGTGTTTTGCTTATCGGACTTCCACGAAGGAAAAGTAATCAGGGAGGGAATTGTGTATTTTCGTTTAGACATAACCTAGAAAGGATTTCCTCTGATGTTGGGAGGTTGCTCAGGTATTATAAAGACTGCATTGTATACAGTCGGGTCCATTATTGGCAGACTTGATTAAGATGAGAAAAAAAAAATCAATAATACAAATACTGAGCTATATTGTATTTAAAAAAAAGAGGAAATTATTGTGGTTCTTTTCTGCTTATGCATTCTCATTTCGACGCCAAACCCACCACTGGTGTGCATGGCCAAAGAGGTCTATTTTCATGTCATCTGACCATAGCACCGGTTCCAATCCAAGTGCCAATGCCGTTAAACTCCAGGCGTTTACATTCTTTGGATGACATGAAAATAGAGCTCTTTGACCATGCACACTAGTGGTGGGTTTGGAGTAAAAAAATGATACATGAGCAGAAAATAACCCCCTAACTACTGTAAAAATTGTGAATATTTGATGCTATGGGGATATTTTGCTTCCACTGGTCCTGGAGCCATTGTTAACCAACGGCTTCATGAACTTTACCCAGTACCAGGATGTGTTAGTCAAAAACCTGGTTGCCTCTGCCAGGAGGCTGAAACTTGGCAGATTAATGATTAATTGACCATAAAATCAACATTTTGCAATGGCCATCTCAGTCTCTGGACTTGAACCCCATTGAAAACCTGTGGTTTGAATTGAAGAGGGCAGTCCATAAGTGCAGACGAAGGATATCAAGATCTGGAAAGATTCTGTTTGCAAGAACGGTCTAAGATCCCTCCCAATGTGTTCTCCAATCTCATAAAACATTTTAGAAAAAGTCTCAGTGCCGTTATCCAACACAAAGTAGTGCACTATATAAACAGTATGCTATTTGAGATGCACCCCCCATCAATATGATGGCTGGAACCCAGAAGTCTCCCTCAAAGGCTTCCATAGTTCCATTCAACTCATGGTGACAGTAACATTAGGTTCCAAATCACATTCACAGGCTAGTGCTTAATGAGGGTTCAGTGCCGTTATCCTCACAAGGTGAGGTATTGAAAACAGGGGTGTCAATCATTTTGACCTCTATCTTTTTGAGAATTGTTTTTATTACTTTTTAAACAAAACAAAAATATCTGAGCAATTTGAGCATACAATAGCTCAGTATTTGTGTTATTTTATTCAGTATTTTTTGCTAATCTTTATCAAGGGTGCCACATTTTTTTTTTACCTGACTGTATATATACAGTGCAGTACAGTACAGCACAGCAGAGAACAGTATAGCACATGGATTACAGTAGAGCACAGTACAGTATATTACAGTAGAGTAGGGTACAGTACAGTACAGTACAGCACAGCAGAGAACAGTATAGCACAGGGATTACAGTAGAGCACAGTACAGTATATTACAGTAGAGTAGGGTACAGTACAGTACAGTACAGCACAGCAGAGAACAGTATAGCACAGGGATTACAGTAGAGCACAGTACAGTATATTACAGTAGAGTAGGGTACAGTACAGTACAGTACAGCACAGCAGAGAACAGTATAGCACAGGGATTACAGTAGAGCACAGTACAGTATATTACAGTAGAGTAGGGTACAGTACAGTACAGTACAGAAGAGTACAGTACAGTACAGTATTGCACATTATAGACGTCTATGTTTTGGCCAAATAGATGTCAATGTTTGGAATCTTGGCGGGTTGGAGCCCACCTGCTGGCTATGCATCTCAATACTCTACACTTTTTCCTGTAGTGTGCACTTGTCCACTACCCACATGGTGGTCATCTGTAGCTCAGTTGGTAGAGCATGACACATGCAACTTTAAAATAGAGATTGCCTCAATGGCACTGCCTTTGCTGTCACAGACGCCATAAGGACACAGATACAAAGATGGTGTCAATTGTTTCGATTGTAACCGTTTCAGTTTGGGAAATGTTGACTTATTTTGGACTTTAAAGTATCCCTATAGCTAACATATGGCTGGCTATCTTTCATTTGGATGGATGTACATCCCAGAAAGCATATATTTTAGTCACAAAACTGTATGTTAAATATTTTTTGAAATATTAGACGTTCGGTAGTGACACTTCTTAAAAATACATGAAGATTTACTAACTTGCTCACTTATTTTCTCCAAAACGTTTGCAGACAGACTACTCACCATGTGGCCATGCTGGAGAGGGGTGCAATCTCACCACATAGTGATATTTGTAAGGGTGAGGTATTGATTCTACATTTTCTGTTGTTGAAAAATTTTAAGACATTTATAAAACTACTAATTAGATCAGTATCTTTCAATGTAATAATAGAACAACTCAAGATTTTCTATTGAAATAATAGTGTTAAAAAAATACAAATCATTCATTGCTTTATTTAAAAACATGAAGTTTAGGAGTCAGGGTTTGGGACAGCCAATAGAAATAGGTGAATAAACAACAACTCTACACTATATTAATTTAACAATATGTTTGTGATTGCCTTGGATTGAATTAGAACATATCATGATGTGGTCCTCTGTAGCTCAGCTGGTAGAGCACGGCGCTTGTAACGCCAAGGTAGTGGGTTCGATCCCCGGGACCACCCATACACAAAAAAAAAAAATTATGCACGCATGACTGTAAGTCGCTTTGGATAAAAGCTTCTGCTAAATGGCATATTATTTATTTATTATTTTAATAAATATCCTAAGTTTGGAGACTTAACTGTTGTTATTTTTGATATATCTTGTTTGTGGTGGGACTGCAATTTGCACCACTTCTGTAGATTCACCCATATATATATATACAGTGGGGTCCGGAATTATTGACACCCTTGATAAAGATGGGCAAAAATGACTGTATAAAAATGTTAAAGGTCAATGGCATCATGAACTTCACCCAGTCCCAGAAAATGTTAGCAAAAAACCTGGTTGCCTCTGCCAGGAGGTTGACATTTGTCCGCAAGTGGATCTTCGATCAAGACAATAACCCCAAGCACACACCAAAATCCACAAAGAAATGGTTAATTGCTAATTGCCCACAAAAATCAACATTCTGCAGTGGCCGTCTCACTCTCCTGACTTGAAACCCACTGAAAACCTGCGGTTTGAATTGAAGAGGGCAGTCCATAAGCACAGACGAAGGATATCAAGGATCTGGAAGGATTCTGAATGGAGGAATGGTCTAAGATCCCTCCCAATGAGTTCTCTAACTCATTCATTTTTTTTAGAAAAAGTCTCAGTGCCGTTATCCTCGCAAGGTGAGGTATTAAAAGGTATTGAAAACGGGGTGTCAATAATTTTGACCTCTACTTTTTTGAGAGAAATTATATTACTTCTTAACCAAAATCTATTTCTCTGAGCAATTGTATTAGTATAAAATAATATAATTTCCCCATTTTGTTTGGCATTTTTTTGAGCATACAATATACAGTGAGCTCCAAAAGTATTGGGATGGTGACACCATTTAGTTGTTTTGGCTCTGTACTCCAGCACTTTAGAAATGATATAATGACTATGAGGTTAAAGTGCACTCTGTCAGCTTTAATTTGAGGGTATTTTCATCCATATCGAGTGAACTGTTTACATATTATAGCACTTTTTGTACATCGTCCCTTCATTTTAGGGGACCAAAGGTATTGGGACAAATTCCCTTAAATGTGTATTAAAGTAGTCAAAGGTTTAATATTTGGTCCCATAATCCAATAGAAATGAATGTAAAATAATGTATTGTGTTATTTTGGAATCACTTATATTATAAATAAGAATATAATAGGTTTCTAAACATTTCTACATTAATGTGGCTGCTACAATGATTACGGATAGTCCTAAATGAATCGTGAATAATGATCAGTGAGAAAGTTACAGACACACAAATATCATACCCTCAAGACATGCTAGCCTCTCACCATTACAAGACAATTATTTGGGGGTATGATATTTCTGCGTCTGTAACTTTCTCACCATTTCCTCTTTGACTGGCCACAATCTGCTTCGTAGCTGGGTGTAGTAGGCCTATAATTCCACAATCAAACAATGAGGGTTGGGATATCTTTCCCTTTTATAAAGAAGATGCAGCAGGTAGCTGAGCCAGGACTTGCCCAAGGATGCTGGGGGGTTGGGTGGATAGAGTTAGAGAGGAACTGACCAGTCTGCAGCATAAACTGAGGAGGCAGATGCTGGCTAACCAAGGAAGTAATCCAAAAGTAATTATTACGTTACTAATGTTGAGTAATCCAATAGATGATGTTACTAATTCCTTTTATTGTCATGTAATCTGTAATCAGTAACTGATTTCATTTTTACTAGTAATCCGTCCAACCCTGCAAATATATTAGGGTCCTAACCCTATCACATTACAATGAATTGCGTAAATAATATACGTTTTTCATTTTAATTTTTCATTCAGACCACACATGTAGAGTGCAAAAAGGTTTAAGTAGTGTAGGAGAATACAGCAATATATATAGACAAACAACCAAACAACCAAAAATAGAAACAAACAAAAATAAAAGTTAATATAAATATTTCCCTCATTATTATTGATTTGCTCTTATTGCCATTAAATGGATATGGGAATGGAAGATATTTGTGAATTAATGGAGTCTGCCCTTTGATGTTATAGTTGATGTTATCCAATGGGATGTAGATGGATATTTAATTTAGCGAATAAGAGGAAGTAGGATTATTGTCTGATTTCTAGAATAGTGTTAGACATTACCTTGCTGCAAGCATTGTATTTGTTCTTTCTCTTTGTAATATATAATCTTTAAACTGCATATACAATGATTAACTGATGTTGATTTAGTCAAGCCTATTTCAAACAGGTTACTCAGCCATATACATCCACTTTTTCTTATTTTTGAAGTTATTTCCAACTGAAATCGACAGTAAAATAGCAGTTATTTTGGACTTGAATGAAATAAGAACATAAGGGAGGATTCCTTTCATTCAGTATTGATTTCCTTTTAAAAGTAATGCTGTTGGTTTGGTGGCATGCCAAAGAAGGGTTTGGCCAGGTTGCATTTATAAACACACCCTACCACAATCTGTCTCAATACGAGATCTATACCTTGAGATTTATACCTATAGGCATGTGTGGCTCCTCCAGACTGGAAAGCTCACAACAGACACATCTGGGGGCTTTTAAAAAGGCCCCGGACCACTGTGGGGACCCCATGCGTGTCTCCTTCTTCAAAAGAAGACAGATAATCGTTGTCTGGTGTAGGGCTGTGGCGGTCATGACATTTTGGCAACCAGTTATTGTCATGTTATTGTCTCACGGTAATTGACCGTTAATTAACAGAAACACATTTAGCATCTCCAGGCCTCCACGCATACAAGCCATATACAAGCCGCTGATGTGCGCCTTTGGAACATTACATTTTTAGTCTAATAAATCAATTTAATGTAGACCATCACAATAAATCCATTATTTATTTTAGGCAGGTTATGATATGGAAAAAATATTTATTTCAGAAGAACAGAATACGAGTTGGCCTACTTACTGTATGTTACCTGGCTATGCGCCATGCCATAGGCTGTAGGCTTGTTCATTTAGCAGACAAGATACTTTTATAACACAAAAACAAGCATTGAATACTGTAGGGAATCATTGTACCATCTGAATTGTCGTGAAATATCATTTCAATAACAACAAATATATTTTTTACAGCTGTTTGAAGCTGGTGGACCAAAACTGCAGTTTGAAGCTGACCAACATTTTTTGTTATTGCAAAAATTTTTTGGGATGGTACAGTGATTCCCTACGCTACTCAGTGCTTGTTTTCACACATAAAACTGAAATTGAGCAAACAGTGTAGAATTGTATCAATCAGAACAGCTTTCCCAGTTTGACAACAGATGCCGCTCCGGCGGGAGAAATCGATAGGCGAATATCACAGCCAATCACATCACTGGAGGGTAAGTAATACTGTGAAACAGTACCATTCCACTATTAGCAACAGATATATTATGGACATTTTTTGCTGAAATTGCAATGCAAAAATTCAAACAAATCCTATGTGTAGCACCTTTAATCTTGTCTTCGCTAATACAGTGGGGGAAAAAAGTATTTAGTCAGCCACCAATTGTGCAAGTTCTCCCACTTAAAAAGATGAGAGAGGCCTGTAATTTTCATCATAGGTACACGTCAACTATGACAGACAAAATGAGGAAATGTTTTCCAGAAGATCACATTGTAGGATTTTTAATGAATTTATTTGCAAATGATGGTGGAAAATAAGTATTTGGACACCTACAAACAAGCAAGATTTCTGGCTCTCACAGACCTGTAACTTCTTCTTTAAGAGGCTCCTCTGTCCTCCACTCGTTACCTGTATTAATGGCAGCTGTTTGAACTTGTTATCGGTATAAAAGACACCTGTCCACAACCTCAAACAGTCACACTCCAAACTCCACTATGGCCAAGACCAAAGAGCTGTCAAAGGACACCAGAAACAAAATTGTAGACCTGCACCAGGCTGGGAAGACTGAATCTGCAATAGGTAAGCAACTTGGTTTGAAGAAATCAACTGCGGGAGCAATTATTAGGAAATGGAAGACACACTGTTGTATACCTGGATGATATTCTTATTTTTTCCAAGTCACCCGAGGAGCATTAGTCACACTTCCGTCAAGTCCTTCAACGGCTCTTGGAGAATAAGCTGTACGTCAAAGCAGAAAAGTGTGAGTTCCACAAACGGTCTACATCGTTCCTTGGTTTCATCATTGAGAGCGGGCAGGTGAAGGCGGACCCCGAGAAGATATACTTTTTTTCCCCACTGTATGTTTAATTAGTTCGAATTAGAATGGCCCATTATCAAATTGTCAGGAACAGGGACAGGGGAAAAAGACATGTCATCCTTATGCACTGGAATAGCGAATGCTATCCCACCTCGTTTTTTCAATCATGCTGGGTAGGCTACTCCGGTTATTTCACTCCATGCATCAATCACTGTTTGAGGAGCATGTAGCCTCTCCCTGCGTGACAGGTGATTTTCTGCCAACTCTGAATGCCATGGGCTCTCCAACCCTGTTGCTGCAGCTACCCAGTGCTTCATTTGGGAAACCAAGTGAAATCTGTTCGGGAACATAAACAGTAACATGTTTTCACAACGAAACATATTTCATTAAACTGTTGATAGCCCCTCTCTATGTGCTACAGAAAGGCATGAAGGACAGAAAGGAGAAGATGGAAATGCACAGTGTTGAGATATTCTGTAGCTAAAGGTAATGAGTCAGCTTATTAATTATGAAAATATAAAAATGTCCTATTACTAGGCTGTTCAAAATCAAATACAAATAACTTTAATTGTAGGCTAATTCTGTATGCAGCCCTGCACAATCAATGAACCAACAGCATCGCCTAGGCCTAAACATTCTCTCCCAGACTCATGGATAGAAAGTTTGGTGCGTAGCATAAGGTAACCAGTCCATCCAGTATGCATAATAATACAGTCGACACTAAAAGGCGATTTACTAAAATGTGTTTAATTTTGGAGTATAGGCTAGACCAAATGTACCAAAGACATCTTAATTATATATTTTTTTATGTTTCTCTGCCATGCATAATATGCGGTAGGCTATGTATTGTATAACAGCACAATCATTATTTTAATTCAGTTTTATTTTTGGGCTTGGACTCATATATAGGCCTATGTGTATGCATAAGCTCTAATATGCCTATGGGTGTTTTGAATTAATCATCACCTTAGAAAGTGCTGTCCATTTCGTTGTGTTAGGCTTTGAAACAGCATCCACAACGACCATCTTTTCCCCTCAGGTTCAACCTGTTGTTGATCTTCTTTCTTTAAATTGATCAATCACAGTGAATTGAGTTTTAAAAGCACAATACTGTTTTAATGTGTTTGATGTGATTTTGAGGGCATTTGCATTGATGTCAGAGTGGTTAGAGGGACAATAGAGCCCTGAGTACCAGGCCATTATCAACCTGATGGTCATTAGTGAGTTGGGTACTACCAACACATGTCCAGAACGCATAAAATGTTATGTGGGCAGCTTATCTCTCCCTTTTCTGTTTCCCTTCCTCCTTGTTTTGTCCCCTCTTTGTCTGTCGTATCTGTATGTGGGTTTGTCCCCATTATGTTGGTGTGTCTGGAGTGGATCGGGGGGCGTGCTCAGGATCTGCCTCTCCTGTGCAGCTGCGGGTTGTTTCCAGTGATTTTTGCCTACGCAGCTGCATCCTATTCTCTCATCAACCTGCACTACTAATTCCTGGGCATGGCTCTCCACCGGCGCCAGATCGTTGTTCTTACTAGAGCGGTAACTTAGCTCACCAGTAGAGTTTAATTGTCTTTGTCTTCAGCCTGGCTCTTTACTCTCCTTAACCTGTCGTTTGTTTTGTCTTCAGTTCAGACATACCTGCCTGCCTGCCTGCCTGCCTGCCTGCCTGCCTCAGCCTCTCCTTCCTCCGGAGCCGATTAGCCCACTCTGTTCCTTTTCTTCAGTTGTTTTTTGGACTAAGACAAATTGAATTTTTATTAAAAGCATTTTTGTTTCTTCCACTCCCTTAGTCGTGTTTTGTTTCTCTGAG
The DNA here is from genome assembly GCF_020615455.1 of Coregonus clupeaformis. Classification (NCBI taxonomy): domain Eukaryota; kingdom Metazoa; phylum Chordata; class Actinopteri; order Salmoniformes; family Salmonidae; genus Coregonus; species Coregonus clupeaformis. The sequence goes on from NC_059205.1 coordinate 28,310,255, forward strand.
TGCTGGGTTTAACCATAGCCTAACATAAAAGGAGATTACCGTGACTCAACGGTCACATGGAATTTTACTGCGGTCATGACTCATGACTGCCCGTGTGGTGGTAATACGGTCACTGCACAGCCCTAGTCTGGAGCTCAAAAAGCAGTAGTTTAGTTTAGTTTAGTTTATTAGGATCCCCATTAGCTACTGCATATGCAGCAGCTACTCTTCCTGGGGTCCACATAAAACATACAAATACATGACAAAGTACAGAACAGTTATTGACGAGAACAACATAAGATATTACATTTAAAAAAATATATATATACAGTGGGGAAAAAATGTATTTAGTCAGCCACCAATTGTGCAAGTTCTCCCACTTAAAAAGATGAGAGAGGCCTGTAATTTTCATCACAGGTATACGTCAACTATGACAGACAAAATGAGAAAGAAAATCACATTATAGGATTTTTTATGAATTTATTTGCAAATTATGGTGGAAAATAAGTATTTGGTCAATAGCAAAAGTTTCTCAATACTTTTATATACCCTTTGTTGGCAATGACACAGGTCAAACGTTTTCTGTAAGTCTTCACAAGGTTTTCACACACCTGTTGCTGGTATTTTGGCCCATTCCTCCATGCAGATCTCCTCTAGAGCAGTGATGTTTTGGGGCTGTCGCTGGGCAACACAGACTTTCAACTCCCTCCAAAGATTTTCTATGGGGTTGAGATCTGGAGACTGGCTAGGCCACTCCAGGACCTTGACAATGCTTCTTACGAAGCCACTCCTTCGTTGCCCGGGCGGTGTGTTTGGGATCATTGTCATGCTGAAAGACCCAGCCACGTTTCATCTTCAATGCCCTTGCTGATGGAAGGAGGTTTTCACTCAAAATCTCACGATACTTGGCCCCATTCATTCTTTCCTTTACACGGATCAGTCGTCCTGGTCCCTTTGCAGAAAAACAGCCCCAAAGCATGATATTTCCACCCCCATGCTTCACAGTAGGTATGGTGTTCTTTGGATGCAACTCAGCATTCTTTGTCCTCCAAACACGACGAATTGAGTTTTTACCAAAAAGTTATATTTTGGTTTCATCTGACCATATGACATTCTCCCAATCCTCTTCTGGATCATCCAAATGCACTCTAGCAAACTTCAGACGGGCCTGGACATGTACTGGCTTAAGCAGGGGGACACGTCTGGCACTGCAGGATTTGAGTCCCTGGCGGCGTAGTGTGTTACTGATGGTAGGCTTTGTTACTTTGGTTCCAGCTCTCTGCAGGTCATTCACTAGGTCCCCCCGTGTGGTTCTGGGATTTTTGCTCACCGTTCTTGTGATCATTTTGACCCCACAGGGTGAAATCTTGCATGGAGCCCCAGATCGAGGGAGATTATCAGTGGTCTTATATGTCTTCCATTTCCTAATAATTGCTCCCACAGTTGATTTCTTCAAACCAAGCTGCTTACCTATTGCAGATTCAGTCTTCCCAGCCTGGTGCAGGTCTACAATTTTGTTTCTGGTGTCCTTTGACAGCTCTTTGGTCTTGGCCATAGTGAAGTTTGGAGTGTGACTGTTTGAGGTTGTGGACAGGTGTCTTTTATACTGATAAGTTCAAACAGGTGCCATTAATACAGGTAACGAGTGGAGGACAGAGGAGCCTCTTAAAAAATAAGTTACAGGTCTGTGAGAGCCAGAAATCTTGCTTGTTTGTAGGTGACCAAATACTTATTTTCCACCATAATTTGCAAATAAATTCATAAAAAATCCTACAATGTTGTTTTCTGGAATTTATTTTCTCAATTTGTCTGTCATAGTTGACGTGTACCTATGATGAAAATTACAGGCCTCTCTCATCTTTTTAAGTGGGAGAACTTGCACAATTGGTGGCTGACTAAATACTTTTTTTCCCCACTGTATATATGAGTTATATATTTGAAAGACACCAAGAGACAACAAAAATATTATTTACACACTATTCATATTCTTATATACAGCACAGTTAAATTAGATCTTTAGAAAGAGGAGAGGTGCTGTGAATGTTTAAAGCTAAACTTGCTTTCCACGATGCCATGGCTCTATACATAACTGAGCGAAGCATTAAATCTGTTTTTGGTTTGAGTACCGTGAAGAAACCCATAGTAGCGTGTCTGTTTGAAGTGTATGCAAATAGATTATACAAGTGGTTACGCATTTTCAACAAACAAATCTTTCTTAAAAAGACTAGAAGAGAAGTAGTCAATTTCTCCTCAACCCTCAACCACAAAATACTATCATGCATGTTGTTGATGTTAGTTCTGTGTGTGCAAGGGGTGCTGCTTTGTTTTGAGCCGGCTGCAGCTTTGCTAGGTCTTTCTTTGCTGCACCTGACCATATTACCAGACAGTAATCAAGATGGGACAAGATCAGAGCCTGAACAACTTGTGGCAACCCGGGGGTCAGCAGGGAGCTACAAAGGAAGGAGCAGGACCTTGGTCAGCTCCAGAGGGCTAGAGAGGCCAAGGTGAGTCAGCTCCATGGTCAGCTCCAGAGGGCTAGAGAGGCCAAGGTGAGTCAGCTCCATGGTCAGCTCCAGAGGGCTAGAGAGGCCAAGGTGAGTCAGCTCCATGGTCAGCTCCAGAGGGCTAGAGAGGCCAAGGTGAGTCAGCACCATGGTCAGCTCCAGAGGGCTAGAGAGGCCAAGGTGAGTCAGCACCATGGTCAGCTCCAGAGGGCTAGAGAGGCCAAGGTGAGTCAGCTCCATGGTCAGCTCCAGAGGGCTAGAGAGGCCAAGGTGAGTCAGCTCCATGGTCAGCTCCAGAGGGCTAGAGAGGCCAAGGTGAGTCAGCACCATGGTCAGCTCCAGAGGGCTAGAGAGGCCAAGGTGAGTCAGCTCCATGGACAGCTCTACAGGCACCAACTGGGGCTGGTGATTCAAAACCAATACTAACCAGTCCAGTTGCTGCAACCAATTGGAACCTGGAATTGGTCCCACCTGTCCCTCGTTACCCTAAATGGGTATAAGTAGAGGTGCAGTCACTCGGGCGCTTGGGCAGACAGGCAGAGGGTACGCCTAGACCTCAGAAGAACCGGAGTGAGTATGATGAGCACCTCGATCCGACGCCAAAGAAGATACTAGGCAATGCTTGACTCACCTGTCTCTTTGCCCTAAAGGAAGAGGACCCATTCCTGGGCAGCACGCTACCCGGCGCAAGTTGAGAGCTGATGTATTGAAATCCCGGACTCATCGCTCTCTCTCTCTCTTTCTCTCTCTGTTTTGTTCATTAACACAGGCGGTCCGAGGAGCCTCCACGCCGGACACAGAGTGACCCACCCGTTCCCTGAGAGGCCTTTCAGTTGTATTTCTCACCTCCCCGTTCCCCCCAACCTTTATTAAAGAACAACTTTTGTTTGAGCACCGCAAAACGGTCTCCCGCTGTCTTATTTTATTGTGAGTTTCACCTCTGATTCCCCAAACTAGTACAGTTGATCTTTGTGTCAAAAACGCAGAACATATTTTTATAACAGACATTCCTCTCCCCATCTTCACAACAACTTTGTCAACATGACTTGACCATGATAACTGACCATCCAATGTAACTACTAGGAGTTCAGCTTCTTCAACTTGTTCAATGGTCACACCCTTTATGCACAACTCCAGTTGAGGTTTAGGTCTAAGAGAATGGTTTGAACCAAATACAATGCTTTTGGTTTTAGATGTATTTAAGTAGTAACAGTATGCAAATCAGGGAGCCAAATGTACGTCTCTTTCAAAGATGCAATTCGGTTGCTGACGTTCACCAAGAAGAGCCATTCAAAAAGAGCTGTTCCATCACTACACTTGTGTAAGCCTAATTAAAAGCTACAACACTTTCAGTGTTCAACCTTAGCATGTGATAACAATACAACATAACAGATTAACCAGAATGACATGTACTCTCACAAGTGGCCAAAAATAACTATCTGAAAGTCACACCGCTACTAAGCCAGGCCTCCAGTCTTCTGTTTTGACCTGCTGGGTCATATCTCAATAACCCAGCAACAATAACCCTGCATCAACAATCCAACCTTACTATTTTTAAAGAAAACAACCCAACTAAGTGACCCAATGCCTTTTACTATTACAACTGTCAACAGCAGTTAATTTTTTTTAGTTGGGACCAGCGGTCCATATTGACCCCGTTCTGGGTCCAGATCCGGACCGCGGTCCGTCTGTTGAGTATGGGTGTGATAGGTCATACTAACAATACACTGTTGAAAGTGTTTCAACCCCTCAGAACACTGGTAGCAATTTAGTTGCAACAAATACATTTTGACCAAAGAGGCAGTCACATTACAGATGGAGGATCTTAATTAGATCATTTTCACCCTTTTGTTGCCGAGAATTTTCCTGCACAGCAGGAAATGAAACCTGTATTGTATTTGAGTTTTAAAAAGGCTTTTAAAGTAAGTAATTTCCAATGTATCAACCCTACAAACATTTTCATTCATTATAATCCACATAATAATTCACATTTCCCGTTGTTGCAGGATAATTTTTCTGCTTTAGCAAACTGGCTCAAATTGAGATCCGATATCTGTAGTTTCCAAAAGGTCTGATATGCTGTTTAATACAAGGCAATGTTTCAATGATGTCCAACATACTGTATTGGTGCTCGTCTCACAAGATAACTTTGCATTTATCAAATCTTTATGGTTATGATCCTGGATCCTTGAACCTGGATCAGAGGCGTAGACAGAAATGAAAATGGGATACTCGAGAAGTTCCTACATTTCACAGCCGCTGAAGGCTTGGATGCTAGTCACTGCTGATTAATTTCTGTATTGTGCGTTTTGCTAGAGGAGATTTACAGAGAGCTCAAAACGTATTGGGACAAATTCCCTTATATATACTGTACGTATGTGTATTAAAACTCTACAAACTTATTGGATGCATTTGCTGTTTCTTTTGGTTGTGTTTCAGCACATCGTCTGGTTTTTGAAGATGGAGATTATTTCATCATAGTCCAGTCACTGAGTTCCCTTTGAAAGTACAACAGGGCTAAATTGTAGAAAAATAATGACACAAGGAATAAATACCCAATGCGTAAAGCTAACTTGGATATATACACGGGGTACCAGTACAGAGTTGATGTGCAAAGGTACGAGGTAATTGAGGTATATACTGTACAGTGCATTCGGAAAGTATTCAGACCGCTTGACTTTTTTTACATTTTGTTACATTACAGCCTTATTCTAAAATTGATCAAATATACACTACCGTTCAAAAGTTTGGGGTCACTTAGAAATGTCCTTGTTTTCCATGAAAACATACATGAGGTTGAATAGGAAATATAGCAAAATGAATAGGAAATGTAGTCATCGACAAGGTTAGAAAGAAAGATGTTTTATTGAAATAATAATTGTGTCCTTCAAACTTTGCTTTCGTCAAAGAATCCTCCATTTGCAGCAATTACAGCCTTGCAGACCTTTGGCATTCTAGTTAGGTAATCTGAAGAGATTTCACCCCATGCTTCCTGAAGCACCTCCCACAAGCTGGATTGTCTTGATGGGCACTTCTTACGAACCATACAGTCAAGCTGCTCCCATAACAGTTCAATAGGGTTGAGATCCGGTAACTGTGCTGGCCTCTCCATTATAGACAGAATACCAGCTGACTGCTTCTTCCCTAAATAGTTATTGCATTGTTTGGAGCTGTGCTTTGGGTCATTGTCCTGTTGTAGGAGGAAATTGGCTCCAATCAAGCGCCGTCCACAGGGTATGGTATGGCGTTGCAAAATGGAGCCTTCCTTCTTCAAGATCCTTTTTACCCTGTACAAATCTCCCACTTTACCACCACCAAAGCACCCCTAGACCATCACATTGCCTCCACCATGCTTGACAGATGGCATCAAGCACTCCTCCAGCATCTTTTCATTTGGTCTGCGTCTCACAAATGTTCTTCTTTGTGATCCGAACACCTCAAACTTCGATTCGTCTGTCCATAACACTTTTTTTTCCAATCTTCCTCTGTCCAGTGTCTGTGTTCTTTTGCCCATCTTAATCTTTTCTTTTTATTGGCCTCTGAGATATGCCTTTTTCTTTGCAACTCTGCCTAGAAGGTCAGCATCCCGGAGTCGCCTCTCCACTGTTGACGTTGAGAATGGTGTTTTGCGGGTACTATTTAACCTGTGAGGCGTCTGTTTCTCAAACTAGACACTCTAATGTATTTGTCCTCTTGCTCAGTTGTGCACCGGGGCCTCCCACTCCTCTTTCTATTCTGGTCAGAGCCAGTTTGCACTGTTCTGTGAAGGGAGTAGTACACATCGTTGTACGAGATCTTCCGTTTCTTGGCAATTTCTCGCATGGAATAGCCTTCATTTCTCAGAACAAGAATAGACTGACAAGGTTCTGGCCATTTTGAGCCTGTAATCGAACCCACAATTGCTGACTCAACAAGTCTCAAGAAGGCCAGTTTTATTGCTTCTTTAATCAGCACAACAGTTTTCAGCTGTGCTAACATAATTGTAAAAGGGTTTTCTAATGATCAATTAGCGTTTAAAATGATAAACTTGGATTAGCAAACACAATGTGCCATTGGAACACAGGACTGATGGTTGCTGATAATGGGCCTCTGTACACCTATGTAGATATTCCATAAAAAATCAATAGCCATTTATAACATTAACAATGTCTACACTGTATTTCTGATCAATTTTATGTTATTGTAATGGACAAAACAATTGCTTTTCTTTCGAAAACAAGGACATTTCTAAGTGACCCAAACTTTTGAACGGTAATGTATATTTTTTCTCATCAATCTACACACAATACCCCGTAATGACAAAGCGAAACAACGTTTTTAGAAATGTTTGCAAATTTATAAAAAATTAAAAACAGAATTACATAATTTACATACAGTGGGGAGAACAAGTATTTGATACACTGCCGATTTTGCAGGTTTTCATACTTACAAAGCATGTAGAGGTCTGTAATTTTTATCATAGGTACACTTCAACTGTGAGAGACGGAATCTAAAACAAAAATCCAGAAAATCACATTGTATGATTTTTAAGTAATTAATTTGCATTTTATTGCATGACATAAGTATTTTATACATCAGAAAAGCAGAACTTAATATTTGGTACAGAAACCTTTGTTTGCAATTACAGAGATCATACGTTTCCTGTAGGTCTTGACCAGGTTTGCACACACTGCAGCAGGGATTTTGGCCCACTCCTCCATACAGACCTTCTCCTGATCCTTCAGGTTTCGGGGCTGTCGCTGGGCAGTACGGACTTTCAGCTCCCTCCAAAGATTTTCTATTGGGTTCAGGTCTGGAGACTGGCTAGGCCACTCCAGGACCTTGAGATGCTTCTTACGGAGCCACTCCTTAGTTTCTCTGGCTGTGTGTTTCGGGTCGTTGTCATGCTGGAAGACCCAGCCACGACCCATCTTCAATGCTCTTACTGAGGGAAGGAGGTTGTTGGCCAAGATCTCGCGATACATGGCCCCATCCATCCTCCCCTCAATACGGTGCAGTCGTCCTGTCCCCTTTGCAGAAAAGCATCCCCAAAGAATGATGTTTCTACCTCCATGCTTCACGGTTGGGATGGTGTTCTTGGGGTTGTACTCATCCTTCTTCTTCCTCCAAACACGGCGAGTGGAGTTTATTTTTGTCTCATCAGACCACATGACCTTCTCCCATTCCTCCTCTGGATCATCCAGATGGTCATTGGCAAACTTCAGACGGGCCTGGACATGCGCTGGCTTGAGCAGGGGGACCTTGCGTGCACTGCAGGATTTTAATCCATGACGGCGTAGTGTGTTACTAATGGTTTTCTTTGAGACTGTGGTCCCAGCTCTCTTCAGGTCATTGACCAGGTCCTGCCGTGTAGTTCTGGGCTGATCCCTCACCTTCCTCATGATCATTGATGCCCCACGAGGTGAGATCTTGCATGGAGCCCCAGACCGAGGGTGATTGACCGTCATCTTGAACTTCTTCCATTTTCTAATAATTGCGCCAACAGTTGTTGCCTTCTCACCAAGCTGTTTGCCTATTGTTCTGTAGCCCATCCCAGCCTTGTGCAGGTCTACAATTTTATCCCTGATGTCCTTACACAGCTCTCTGGTATTGGCCATTGTGGAGAGGTTGGAGTCTGTTTGATTGAGTGTGTAGACAGGTGTCTTATATACAGGTAACGAGTTCTACCAGGTGCAGTTAATACAGGTAATGAGTGGAGAACAGGAGGGCTTCTTAAAGAAAAACTAACAGGTCTGTGAGAGCCGGAATTCTTACTGGTTGGTAGGTGATCAAATACTTATGTCATGAAATAAAATGCAAATTCATTACTTAAAAATCATACAATGTGATTTTCTGGATTTTAGATTCCGTCTCTCACAGTTGAAGTGTACCTGTTATAAAAATTACAGACCTCTACATGCTTTGTAAGTAGGAAAACCTGCAAAATCGGCAGTGTATCAAATACTTGTTCTCCCCACTGTAAGTATTCAGACCCTATGCTATGAGACTCGAAATTGAGCTCTGGTGCATCATGTGTCCATTGATCATCCTTGAAATGTTTCTACAACTTGATAAGAGTCCACCTGTGGTAAATTAAATTGATTGGACACGATTTGGAAAGACACACACCTGTCTATGGAAGGTCCCACTGTTGACAGTGCATGTCAGAGCAAAAACCAAGCCTTGAGGTCGAAGGAATTGCCCATAGAGCTCCGAGACAGGATTGTGTCGAGGCACAGATCTGGGGAAGAGCACCAAAAAAATTCTGCAGCATTCAAGGTCCCCAAGAACACAGTGGCCTCCATAATTCTTAAATGGGAGACGTTTGGAACCACCAAGACTCTTCCAAACTGAGCAATCGGGGGAGAAGGTTCTTGGTCAGGGAGGTGACCAAGAACCCGATGGTCACTCTGACAGAGCTCCAGACTTCCTCTGAGGAGATGAGAGAACCTTCCAGAAGGACAACCATCTCTGCAGGACTACACCAATCAGATCTTTATGGTAGAGTGACCAGACGGAAGCCACTCCTCAGTAAAAAGGCACATGACAGCCCGCTTGGAGGTTGCCATAAGGGACCTAAAGGACTCTCAGACCATGAGAAACAAGATTCACTGGTCTGATGAAACCAAGATTGAACTCTTTGGCCTGAATGCCAAGAGTCACGTCTGGAGGAAACCTGGCACCATCCCTACGGTGAAGCATGGTGTTGGCAGCATCATGCTGTGGGGATGTTTTTCAGCGGCAGGGACTGGGAGACTAGTCAGGATCGAGGGAAAGGTGAACGGAGCAAAGTACAGAGAGATCCTTGACGAAAACCTGCTCCAGAGCGCTCATGACCTCAGACTGGGGCGAAGGTTCACCTTCCAACAGGACAACGACCCTAAGCACACAGCCAAGACAATACATTTGCAAAACTGTCTTAAACCTGTTTTTGCTTTGTCATTATAGGGTATTGTGTGTAGATTGATGAGGGGGAAAAAAGGACTTAATCCATTTTAGAATAAGTCTGTAACGTAACAAAATGTAGAAAAAGTCAAGGGGTCTGAATACTTTCTGAATGCACTGTACATATACATAAGTAGGGATAAAGGGACTAGACAACAGGATAATAAACAGTAACAGCAGCTAGTCCGGGTAGCTATTGGTTAACTATTTAACTAACTATTTAGCATTCTTATAGCTTAGGGGTAGAATTTGTTCAGGGTCCTGTTGGTTCCAGACTTGGTACAACATTACCGCATGCCGTGCTGTAGCAGATAGAACAGTCTATGACTTGGGTGGCTGGAATCTTTGACACTTTTTAGGGCCTTTCTCTGACACCACCTGGTATGTGAGGGAAAAAAGTATTTGATCCCCTGCTGATTTTGTACGTTTGCCCACTGACAAAGATATGATCAGTCTATAATTTTAATGGTAGGTTTATTTGAACAGTGAGAGACAGAAAAACAAAACAAAAATCCAGAAAAACGCATGTCAAAAATGTTATAAATTGATTTGCATTTTAATGAGGGAAATAAGTATTTGACCCCTCTGCAAAACATGACTTAGTACTTGGTGGCAAAACCCTTGTTGGCAATCACAGAGGTCAGACGTTTCTTGTAGTTGGCCACCAGGTTTGCACACATCTCAGGAGGGATTTTGTCCCACTCCTCTTTGCAGATCTTCTCCAAGTCACTAAGGTTTCGAGGCTGACGTTTGGCAACTCGAACATTCAGCTCCCTCCACATATTTTCTATGGGATTAAGGTCTGGAGACTGGCTAGGCCACTCCAGGACCTTAATGTGCTTCTTCTTGAGCCACTCCTTTGTTGCCTTGGCCGTGTGTTTTGGGTCATTGTCATGCTAGAATACCCATCCACGATCCATTTTGAATGCCCTGGCTGAGGGAAGGAGGTTCTCACCCAAGATTTGACGGTACATGGCCCCGTCCATCGTCCCTTTGATGCGGTGAAGTTGTCCTGTCCCCTTAGCAGAAAAACACCCCCAAAGCATAATGTTTCCACCTCCATGTTTGACGGAGGGGATGGTGTTCTTGGGGTCATAGGCAGCATTCCTCCTCCTCCAAACACGGTGAGTTGAGTTGATGCCAAAGAGCTCTATTTTGGTCTCATCTGACCACAACACTTTCACCCAGTTCTCCTCTGAATCATTCAGATGTTCATTGGCAAACTTCAGACGGGCCTGTATATGTGCTTTCTTGAGCAGGGGGACCTTGCGGGCGCTGCAGGATTTCAGTCCTTCACGGAGTAGTGTGTTACCAATTGTTTTCTTGGTGACTATGGTCCCAGCTGCCTTGATATCATTGACAAGATCCTCCCATATTGTTCTGGGCTGATTCCTCACCGTTCTCATGATCATTGCAACTCCACAAGGTGAGATCTTGCATGGAGCCCCAGGCCGAGGGAGATTGACAGTTATTTTGTGTTTCTTCCATTTGAGAATAATCACACAAACTGTTGTCACCTTCTCACCAAGCTGCTTGGCGATGGTCTTGTAGCCCATTCCAGCCTTGTGTAGGTCTACAATCTTGTCCCTGACATCCTTGGAGAGCACTTTGGTCTTGTCCATGGTGGAGAGTTTGGAATCTGATTGATTGATTGCTTCTGTGGACAGATGTCTTTTATACAGGTAACAAACTGAGATTAGGAGCACTCCCTTTAAGAGTGTGCTCCTAATCTCAGCTCGTTACCTGTATAAAAGACACCTGGGAGGCAGAAATCTTTCTGATTGAGAGGGGGTCAAATACTTATTTCCCTCATTAAAATGCAAATCAATTTATAACATTTTTGACATGCGTTTTTCTGGATTTTGTTGTTGTTATTCTGTCTCTCACTGTTCAAATAAACCTACCATTAAAATTATAGACTGATCATTTCTTTGTCAGTGGGCAAACGTACAAAATCAGCAGGGGATCAAATACTTTTTTCCCTCACTGTAGGTCCTGGATGGCAGGGAGCTCTGCCCCAGTGATGTACTGGGCCGTATGCACTACCCTCTGACGTTGAGGGAGAGCTTGTTGTCCTGTCACCACACTGCCAGGTCTCTGACCACCTCCCTGTCGGCCTACCACCACTGTGTCGTTGGCAAACTAATAATGATGTTGGAGTCGTGCGCGGCCACGCAGTTGTGGGTGAACAGGGAGTACAGGAGGGGACTAAGCACGCATGTTTAGGGTCAGCATGGTGGGGAGGAATACAAATGCAAATGCTTAAAACCCCACTACCCTCTCATTCGGATTAGAAATGCAACATGTATTTACGTGTAGCTGTCCTCGATAGTTCAGTTGATTATGTAGGACTCTGGTTTGTCCACCAGAGATCCCAATGTCCTTGGTAGTCATGGCATGAGCTTGGGGGGCAATATGGTGTTGAACGCTGAGCTGTAGTCAGTGAACAGCATTCTCACATAGGTCTTCCTTTTGTTCAGATGGGAAAGGGCCATGTGGAGTGCAATAGAAATGGCATCATCTGTGGATTTGTTGTGGCAGTATGTGAATTGGTGTGGGTCCAGGGTGTCTGGGATGATGGTGTTGATGTGAGCAATGATCAGCATTTCAAAGCATTTCATGGCTACAGATGTGAGTGCTACGTGGCTATACAGTCGTGGTCAAAAGTTTTGAGAATGACACAAGTATAGGTCTTCACAAAGTTCGCTGCTTCAGTGTTATGAGATATTTAGTCAATATTTGCAGTGTTGACCCTTCTTTTTCAAGACCTCTGCAATCCGCCCTGGCATGCTGTCAATTAACTTCTGGGCCACATCCTGACTGATGGCAGCCCATTCTTGCATAATCAATGCTTGGAGTTTGTCAGAATTTGTGGGGTTTTGTTTGTCCACCCGCCTCTTGAGGATCGACCACTAGTTCTCAATGTGATTAATGTCTGGGGAGTTTCCTGACCATGGACCCAAAATGTCAATGTTTTGTTCCCCGAGCCACTTAGTTATCACTTTGCCTTATGGCAAGGTGCTACATCATGCTGGAAAAAGCATTGGTCGTCACCAAACTGTTCTTGGATGGTTGGGAGAAGATGCTTGCAAAGGATGTGTTGGTACCATTCTTTATTCATGGCTGTGTTCTTAGGCAAAATTGTGAGTGAGCCCACTCCCTTGGCTGAGAAGCAACCCCACACATGCACGGTCTCAGGATGCTTTACTGTTGGCATGACACAGGACTGATGGTAGCGCTCACCTTGTCTTCTCCGGACAAGGTGTTTTCCGGATGCCATCAGAGAAAATGACTTTACCCCAGCTCTCAGCAGTCCAATCCCTGTACCTTTTGCAGAATATCAGTCTGTCCCTGATGTTTTTCCTGGAGAGAAGTGGCTTCTTTGCTGCCCTTCTTGACACCAGGCCATCCTCCAAAAGTCTTCGCCTCACTGTGCGTGAAGATGCACTCGCACCTGCCTGCTGCCATTCCTGAGCAAGCTCTGCACTGGTGGTACCCCAATCCCGCAGCTGAATCAACTTTAGGAGACAGTCCTGGCGCTTGCTGGACTTTCTTGGGCACCCTGACGCCTTCTTCACAACAATTGAACCTCTCTTCTTGAAGTTCTTGATGATCCGATAAATGGTTGATTTAGGTGCAATCTTGCTAGCAGCAATATCCTTGCCTGTGAAGCCCTTTTTGTACAAAGCAATAATGACGGCACGTGTTTTCTTGCAGGTAACCATGGTTAACAGAGGAAGAACAATGGTTTCAAGCACCACCCTCCTTTTAAAGCTTCCAGTCTGTTATTCTAACTCAATCAGCATGACAGAGTGATCTCCAGCCTTGTCCTCATCAACACTCTCACATGTGTTAACGAGAGAATCACTGACATGATAGCAGTTGGTCCTTTTGTGTTAGGGGTGAAATGCAGTGGAAAAGTTTTTTGGGGATTAAGTTCATTTTCATGGCAAAGAGGGACTTTGCAATTAATTGCAATTCATCTGATCACTCTTCATGACATTCTGGAGTATATGCAAATTGCCATCATCAAAACTGAGGCAGCAGACTTTGTGAAAATTAGTATTTGTGTCATTCTCAAAACTTTCGACCACGACTGTAGTCATTTAGACAGGTTACCTTGGTGTTCTTGGGCATAGGGTCTATGGTGGTCTGCTTGAAACATGTAGGTATTACAGACTGGGTCAGCGCATGCTCTGAGTACGCGTCCTGGTAATCTGTCTGTGAATGTTAACCTGTTTAAAGGTCTTACTCACATCGGCTACGGAGAGCGTGATCACACAGTCGTCCAGAACAGCTGGTGGTTTCATGCATGGTTCAGTGTTGCTAGCCTTGAAGCGAGCATAGAAGACCAGGAATATAATATCTATTGTTTACAGGAAACTCATTCAACAATTTTAGATGAAGTGTGGAAAAAGGACATGGGGGGCGAAATATACTTCTCCCATGGGCAAAGAAACTCAAAAGGGGTGATAATATTACTTAACAATAATTTTGATCCGAATGTGCAAATTGTCCCAACAGATCCGCAAGGTAGATGGATGATTTTAAGTATGTTATTGGACCATAAACAGATATGGCTCATTAATCTATACGGTCCAAATAATGATGATCCATGCTTCTTTGAAAATATAGGTAATAATTTATCAAACCTAAAAGCAATACAAGACTATATTACTTTCGTGGGAGATTATAATGCGGTTTTCTATACCTCAATGGACTGTAAAGGAAATTAAACTACAAACTGTCACCCTCATGCACTTAAGGAAATCACAAATGTTATGGATATATTGGAACTAGTGGATATATGGAGGCTTAAATATCCTGACCTAGTAAGATATACAGTTGAAGTCGGAAGTTTACATACACTTAGGTTGGAGTCATTTAAACTAGTTTTTCAACCACTCCACAAATGTCTTGTTAACAAACTATAGTTTTGGCAAGTCGGTTAGGACATCTACTTTGTGCATGACACAGGTAATTTTCCCAACAATTGTTTACAGACAGATTATTTCACTTATAATTCACTGTATCAAAATTCCAGTGGGTCAGAAGTTTACATACACTAAGTTGACTGTGCATTTAAACAGCTTGGAAAATTCCAGACAATGATGTCATGGCTTTAGAAGCTTCTGATAGGCTAATTTACATAATTTGAGTCAATTGGAGGTGTACTTGTGCATGTATTTCAAGGCCTACCTTCAAACTCAGTGCCTCTTTGCTTGACATCATGGGAAAATCAAAAGAAATCAGCCAAGACCTCAGAAAAAAAATTGCAGACCTCCACAAGTATGGTTGATCCTTGGGAGCGATTTCCAAACGCCTGAAGGTACCATGTTCATCTGTACAAACAATATAAGTATAAACACCATGGGACCACGCAGCCGTCATACCGCTCAGGAGAGAGACGCGTTCTGTCTCCTAGAGATGAACGTACTTTGGTGCGAAAAGTGCAAATCAATCCCAGAACAACAGCAAAGGACCTTGTGAAGATGCTGGAGGAAACAGGTACAAAAGTATCTATGCCACAGTAAAACGAGTCCTATATCGACATAACCTGAAAGGCCGCTCAGCAAGGAAGAAGCCACTGCTCCAAAACCGCCATAAAAAAGGGGGACAAAGATCTTACTTTTTGGGAAATGTCCTCTGGTGTGATGAAACAAAAATAGAACTGTTTGGCCATAATGACCATTGTTATATTTGGAGGAAAAAAGGGGTTGCTTGCAAGCCGAAGAACACCATCCCAACCGTGAAGCACGGGGGTGGCAGCATCATGCTGTGGGGGTGCTTTGCTGCAGGAGGGACTGGTGTACTTCACAAAATAGATAGCATCATGAGGAAGGAAAATTATGTGGATATATTGTAGCAACATCTCAAGACATCAGTCAGGAAGTTAAAGCTTGGTCGCAAATGGGTCTTCCTATTGGACAATGACCCCAAGCATACTTCCAAAGTTGTGGCAAAATGGCTTAAGGACAACAAAGTCAAGGTATTGGAGTGGCCATCACAAAGCCCTGATTGTGGGCAGAACTGAAAAAGTGTGTGTGAGCAAGGAGGCCTACAAACCTGACTCAGTTACACCAGCTCTGTCAGGAGGAATGGGCCAAAATTCACCCAACTTATTGTGGGAAGCTTGTGGAAGGCTACCCAAAATGTTTGACCTAAGTTAAACAATTTAAAGGCAATGCTACCAAATACTAATTGAGTGTATGTCACACCCTGGCTCTGGGACTCTATATGTTGAGCCAGGGTGTGGATAGTCTATATGTTGTATTTCTATGTTGGCCTGAGTGACTCCCAATCAGAGGCAACGAGTGTCAGCTGGTTGTCTCTGATTGGGAGCCATATTTAACTGTCTGTCTTTCACTTTGTGTTTGTGGTTTCTTGTTCTATTTTGGTTTGTGTTAAACCGTAGACATCACGTTATCGTCTGTTGTTTTGTTCGTGTGTTCATTCATTAAATAATATGTTCACCTTCAACGCTGCGCATTGGTCTCTCCCTGACGATCGTGACAGAAGAAACCACCAGAACTGGACCAAGCAGCCTAGTGAGGAGCAGAGTGGGTGGACATGGCAACAGTGGAGGCAGAGCTTCGACTGGGTCAAGCCGAATGAGGAGCTGAATGGCGGAGATTGGAAGCAGAAGAGCGAGAGTTGGGCGAGAATTATCGAGGCCTGGCCCACGGGGAAGAGAGACTCCCAGAAATTTTTTAGGGGGGGGCTCACAACGTCGGACCAGCAGGTGGCCGCGATAGAGCGGCCCAGCGGGTTGCCAGAGGAGGCCGCCAGGTTACGGGGGCCACTGGTCGAAGAGGGGATGGAGGATGTAGAGGCACGGCGAGAGGTACTGGCGTGTGTTGCCAGTCCGGTCTGGCCCGTTCCAGATCCCGGTGTAGGGCCAGTGGTGTGTGTCCCCAGTACGGTCCGGTCTGTTCCTGCTCCCCGCACCAAGTCAGGGGTGCGCATCGTCAGCCCGGTCCGGCCGATGCCGCAGCCCGCGCCGTTCCTACTCCACGCACCAGCCGGGGTGCGATCGTCAGCCCGGTCCGGCCCGTTCCTACTCCACCACAGCGCACTATGCGTCGTCACCCTCCCACGCACCCGTGCGACGCCAGCCCGGTCCGACCCGTTCCTACTCAACGCACTCAAGCCAGGGGTGCGCATCGTCAGCCCGGTCCGGCCCGTTTTTTTACCCACGCACCAAGCCAGGGGTGCGCGTTGTCAGTCCCGCACAACCCGTGCCTGGGTCACCGGTGCCTGGTAAGGTACCGGTTAGCTGCTCCACACCGGAGCCTAAGCGGTCCGTCAACGATGTCCGGTCCAGCTCCAGCCAGCGGGGCCAGACCGGACCAGGGGCGCCACGGGGGATGGTGGAAGGGTGGTGGTCAAGCCCGAACCGGAACCGCCTCCGAGGAGGAATGCCCACCCAGCCCTCCCCTTGTTTGTGTACGTTTAGGCGCAGTCGCAGTCCGCGCCTTTAAGGGGGGGGTACTGTCACACCCTGGCTCTGGGGCTCTATATGTTGAGCCAGGGTGTGGATAGTCTATATGTTGTATTTCTATGTTGGCCTGAGTGACTCCCAATCAGAGGCAACGAGTGTCAGCTGGTTGTCTCTGATTGGGAGCCATATTTAACTGTCTGTTTTTCACTTTGTGTTTGTGGTTTCTTGTTCTATTTTGGTTTGTGTTAAACCGTAGACATCACGTTATCGTCTGTTGTTTTGTTCGTGTGTTCATTCATTAAATAATATGTTCACCTTCAACGCTGCGCATTGGTCTCTCCCTGACGATCGTGACAGTGTATGTAAACTCCTGGCCCGCTGGGAATGTGATGAAAGAAATAAAAGCTGAAATAAATCTCTCTACTATTATTCTGACATTTCACATTCTTAAAATAAAGTGGTGATCCTAAATGACCTAAGACAGGGAATTTTTACTAGGATTAAATGTTAGGAATTGTCATGTCTACTCAAATGTATTGAAAATGAAATACAGAAATATCTAATTTACATACTGTAAGCATTCACACCCCTGAATCACCTTTGGCAGTGATTACAGCTGTGAGTCTTTCTGGGTAAGTCTCTAAAAGCTTTGCCCACCTGGATTGTACAATATTTGCACGTTATTCTTTTTAAAATTCTTCAAGCTCTGCCAAGTTGGTTGTTAATTGTAAGGGTTGGTGTGAGGTGTGACCCAGGTGTGGTGCAGGATAGACAGTAGGCAGTAGGCAAGGATGGTGAAACATGGATCTTTACTGGTGGTCCAAAAGCCAGGATACAAAACAACGGACTATACACAAAAACAAATGAGGAGCACATAGGTCTCCAAAAAACAGGCTGACAACAAACAATACGAAATACTAACTCTGACTGGAAAAACACAATGACACAGGGAGAACACTTCTCGAGTACCTGTAACTCTGTCACGTGATCCGACACTGATACGTACTGCTTGACATCAAGGAACTAGCAGAGAAAACTGAGCAAGGGAAGACAGGGAAGTGAGGACATAAGTGAATACACAGGTGAATCAGATAGCCACAGGTGACACCAATAGACAGATAATTAGTCCCGACTGTGAGTGAGGAGGTGCCTATGTTTGTTGGAGGATGACACCTAGTGGGTCTTGCCATAGATTTTCAAAGTCAAAACTGTAACTAGGCCACACAGGAACATTCAATGTTGTCTTGATAAGCAACTCCAGTGTATATTTGGCCTTGTGTTTTAGGGTATTGTCCTGCTGTAAGGTGAATTTGTCTCCTAGTGTCTGTTGGAATGCAGACAACCAGGTTTTCCTCTAGGATTTTGCATGTGCAGAGCCCAATTCTGTTCATGTTTATCCTAAAAAACTCCCTAGTCCTTGCCTATGACAAGTATACCCATAACATGATGCAGCCACCACCATGCTTGAAAATATGAATAGTGTTATTCAGTGTTGTGTTGGATTTGCGCCAAACATTATGTATTCAGGACATAAAGTGAATTGCTTTGCCACATTTATTGCAGTTCTACTTTACTGCCTTATTACAAACAGGATGCATGTTTTCGAACATTTGTATTCTGTACAAGCTTCCTTCTTTTCACTCTGCCACTTAGGACATTATTGTGGAGTAACTACAATGTTGTTGATCCATCCTCAGTATTCTCCTATCACAGCCATTAAACTCTAACTGTTTTAAAGTCACCATTGACCTCATGGTAAAATCCCTGAGCGGTTTCATTCCTCTCCGGCAACTGAGTTAGGAAGGACGCCTGTATCTTTGTACTGACTGGGTGTATTGATACACCATCCAAAGTGTAATGAATCAATTCACCATGCTCAAAGGGATAGTCAATGTAATTAATTTTTTTACCAATCTACCAATAGGTGCCCTTCTTTGCGTGACACCCTGGACTTTGTGGTTGAATCTGTGTTTTAAATTCACTGCTCGACTGAGGGACCTTACAGATAATTGTATGTGTGGAGTAAAGAGGTGAGGTAGTCATTCAAAATCATGTTAAAAACATATTATGTGACTGAACTTACTTAGGCTTGCCATAACAAAGGGGTTGGTATAAGGTGAATGCACCAATTTGTAAGTCGCTCTGGATAAGAGCGTCTGCTATATGACGTAAATGTAAATGAATACTTATTGACTCAAGACATTTCAGCTTTTCATTTGTTATTAATTTCTAAAAATTTCAAAAAACATAATTACACTGACATTATGGGGTATTGTGTGTAGGCCAGTGAGGAACAAAATCTCAATTTAATCAATTTAAAATTCAGGCTCTAACACACAACAACATGTGGTAAAAGTCAAGCGGTGTGAGTACTTTCTGAAGGCACGACATACAGTACACTGTATATATAAACACTAGAAAAAAATATAAACACAACATGCAACAATTTCTAAGATTTGGATGGAGACATGCTGGCTGGGTGGGGTCGGGGGAATGGGGTGGGAGGTTGGGGGTGGAGGCCCACTTCTTTTTTTATGTTATTTTCCTGTTTATACTGAATTCATAATTACTTCAACTTTAAAATATGATCAAAATGTAGCTTTTGCAACAACAAAAAACATCTTATTTTTTTATTCTTCTTCTGAGTGGCAGCCCACAGGTACAATCTATGAAATAATGATTTGAAAATATGGAATATGAGATTAAATGAATTGAAATATTGTACCTGTGGCCCACCCTCCCAACCAAAAACGGACAAAACAAATAAAAATGTGGCAAAAAAAAAAGGAAATAAAAGGCTTAAGTAGCTACTGATAAAGGTATGGACTTAAAACTGAAAGCCAATAATGCATTTCAGGCATACTTCAATTTTTTAAAATCATAATTAACTGTTTGTTCTATCCTCCCTTCACATAATGTATTTTACTTGAAGTTTGTTTACGTTTTTGTGAAATAACTATGAAATTAGTGTAAAATCTCATTATGTATATTTTCTTTCCATCTCCATATCTATTGATCGATCTGTTGGATCGGCCCGTCTGTCTGTCTTTATTCACTTCCTCCGCTAGTCTTCCTGAAAAACCAAAACATAACATTTCACAATTTTACTTGCGATTAACCAGACACCATTTACTCCGTCCCTCCCTGGTAAGTTTCAGTTCGAAGTTTCAGTTCTAACTGGAGTCTGAACGGGAGTTATGGTCCAGCTCACCTCACATTCCTCTCCTCTATTATGTGTTTGGGAGAAGGAGAAGTCTGTGAGAGGCTCTCCATGTAACGAGATGGAGTGCTGTCAGGTGATTCTGTTTGTCTGCCTACAGAGAAATGGTGAATACCATGCTCCAACCTAATCATCCTCAATATAACAGAGCACCACTTATTTATTTTTAGAGATACTTCTGACGGTAGTGAGGCAGAGGTGGTGCCTTGGCATTTGACTATGTTAAAAGCAGAGAAAAATGTAGACTCAATTTATGTAAATAAATTACAATATCGTAAATTGTGGCACCACTTCCAACTGCCAGGGGATTCTTGTCATACTCATAAGCAGTTTATCTAGTCGGAGACTATATTATTGAGCTAAGAAAGAGGAATGTAAATACTGTAGTGAAGACACCAATGTCTTAGCTAATCGTTATTTACTAGTCAGCTTTGTTTTCAATTACATTTTAAAATCCAGTCAATCCTCCAAGCACACCCTCTGAGATATAAAAGACATCACTCACAAGTAGTCCCCTGTAGCTCAGTTGGTAGAGCATGGCGCTTGCAACGCCAGGGTTGTGGGTTCGTTTCCCACGGGGGCCAGTATGAAAAATGTATGCACTCACTAACTGTAAGTCGCTCTGGATAAGAGCGTCTGCTAAATGACTAAAATGTAAGTAGAAAGTAACAGGGCATTTACGAGAGAAACACAAGTGGGAAAATGTTCACATCTGTAGCTGGGACAGAAAACTGAGAGTGCTAAAAACAAAAAGCTCTTGATGAATGTCTTCTGCTAATGCCATAGAGAGGAGTTATTTAATACATACCCTTGATGCCAACGACAAGTGTCAACAAGCTGTAGACAGTGGCGTAGGAGGCACCCCCGCAGCCCCCGTGAGGCGGTGGGGCCCCCTAAAGCTCCCCCCGCAGATAGCATATGAACAAGCCATGGCAAAATGTTTATGTAGAATTGCAAGAATTTGCTGTTTTCCCCCCCAAAAACAGTTTGGCCTCGCAAAACTGCACTACACCCCTGGCTGTAGACCTGGAAGCATCAAACAAGGAATCAGTCTTAGGCCTAGATTTAATCAGCTCAAGCGTTAACCCATGCTAGCCGACCACCGCATAGCTTGTGTTTTGGCGGTGTCAGAGGTGTAACTGCGTTGGAGCTGTCAAATCAGTGAGCGGCTATTCTTGTGGTCATTGTCATGAACCCACACCTGTTTCCTCATTGTACATGTGTGTGCGTGTTCATGTAAGAGTGTACTGTACAGTGGGGAAAAAAAGTATTCAGTCAGCCACCAATTGTGCAAGTTCTCCCACTTAAAAAGATGAGAGAGGCCTGTAATTTTCATCATAGGTACACGTCAACTATGACAGATAAAATGAGGAAAAAAAATCCAGAAAATCACATTGTAGGATTTTTAATGAATTTATTTGCAAATTATGGTGGAAAATAAGTATTTGGTCAATAACAAAAGTTTCTCAATACTTTGTTATATACCCTTTGTTGGCAATGACACAGGTCAAACGTTTTCTGTAAGTCTTCACAAGGTTTTCACACGCTGTTGCTGGTATTTTGGCCCATTCCTCCATGCAGATCTCCTCTAGAGCAGTGATGTTTTGGGGCTGTCGCTGGGCAACACAGACTTTCAACTCCCTCCAAAGATTTTCTATGGGGTTGAGATCTGGAGACTGGCTAGGCCACTCCAGGACCTTGAAATGCTTCTTCACGAAGCCACTCCTTCGTTGCCCGGGCGGTGTGTTTGGGATCATTGTCATGCTGAAAGACCCAGCCACGTTCCATCTTCAATGCCCTTGCTGATGGAAGGAGGTTTTCACTCAAAATCTCACGATACATGGCCCCATTCATTATTTCCTTTACATGGATCAGTCGTCCTGGTCCCTTTGCAGAAAAACAGCCCCAAAGCATGATGTTTCCACCCCCATGCTTCACAGTAGGT
The DNA here is from genome assembly GCF_020615455.1 of Coregonus clupeaformis. Classification (NCBI taxonomy): domain Eukaryota; kingdom Metazoa; phylum Chordata; class Actinopteri; order Salmoniformes; family Salmonidae; genus Coregonus; species Coregonus clupeaformis. Next base: position 28,332,268 of record NC_059205.1, read on the forward strand.
ATGGTGTTCTTTGGATGCAACTCAGCATTCTTTGTCCTCCAAACACAACGAGTTGAGTTTTTACCAAAAAGTTCTAGTTTGGTTTCATCTGACCATATGACATTCTCCCAATCCTCTTCTGGATCATCCAAATGCACTCTAGCAAACTTCAGACGGGCCTGGACATGTACTGGCTTAAGCAGGGGGACACGTCTGGCACTGCAGGATTTTGAGTCCCTGGCGGCGTAGTGTGTTACTGATGGTAGGCTTTGTTACTTTGGTCCCAGCTCTCTGCAGGTCATTCACTAGGTCCCCCCGTGTGGTTCTGGGATTTTTGCTCACCGTTCTTGTGATCATTTTGACCCCACGGGGTGAGATCTTGCGTGGAGCCCCAGATCGAGGGAGATTATCAGTGGTCTTGTATGTCTTCCATTTCCTAATAATTGCTCCCACAGTTGATTTCTTCACACCAAGCTGCTTACCTATTGTAGATTCAGTCTTCCCAGCCTGGTGCAGGTCTACAATTTTGTTTCTGGTGTCCTTTGACAGCTCTTTGGTCTTGGCCATAGTGGAGTTTGGAGTGTGACTGTTTGAGGTTGTGGACAGGTGTCTTTTATACTGATAACAAGTTCAAACAGGTGCCATTAATACAGGTAACGAGTGGAGGACAGAGGAGCCTCTTAAAGTTACAGGTCTGTGAGAGCCAGAAATCTTGCTTGTTTGTAGGTGACCAAATACTTATTTTCCACCATAATTTGCAAATAAATTCATTAAAAATCCTAAAATGTGATTTTCTGGAAATAAAAATCTCAATTTGTCTGTCATAGTTGACGTGTACCTATGATGAAAATTACAGGCCTCTCTCATCTTTTTAAGTGGGAGAACTTGCACAATTGGTGGCTGACTAAATACTTTTTTCCCCCACTGTATGTACTGTACAGTAACATATGTGTCCATAGGCATGTTGTGCATGTGTAGCAGACCTCGGTTCAAATACCATTTTAGATATCTCAATTACTTTCGCATAGTAATAAGTAAGTACTCAGATAGTAGTTGAATATTGGAGTGTATTTGGAAATACACTTGTAAAGCATTGACATGTAGGCCAATCTGAAAATACTCAAATACACTGACTCAAATACACTCCCATGTATTTAAGCCAGGTATTTGAAAATAGTATTTGAAATACTTCTATTGGAAGTGTTTGAAAGTATTTCCAAAATAATTTCCTATAAATAGCCTCCTATTTGAAATAGTAGGCTATTTATAGGAAATTATTTTGGAAATACTTTTAAATACTTCCAATAGAAGTAGTTGTTTTGGGACACATTATTTGAAAATACTGAAATACACAGAAAATAAGTATTTAAACAACAAATACACATGTATTTGAAGCCAGGTTTGATGTGTAACGAATGGCTAATTTCCTCTGTTACATATGCATGTACTAAATGTGTTCTCAGAATGACAAGGGAAACAACATGACATCACACCAGAGACAGATGGCCTCAATCGGATTCAATCAATTGGTCACTTAACATACAGCCATTTAACATACTTCCTCATTGTACCATTAATTACATTTTAGTCATTTAGCAGACGTTCTTATCCAGAGCGACTTACAGTTAGTGAGTGCATACATTTTCATTTTAGTCATTTAGCAGACGCTCCTATCCAGAGTTAGTGAGTGAGTGAGTGCATACATATTTTTATTTTTTTCATACTGGCCCCCCGCGGGAATTGAACCAACATCCCTGCCTGCCATTCCCTCCCCTACCCTGGACGAATTGTGCGCCGCCCCATGGGTCTCCCGGTCACGGCCGGCTACAACAGAGCCTGGATTCGAACCAGGATCTCTAGTGGCACAGCTAGCACTGTGATGCAGTGCCTTAGACCACTGCGCCACTCGGGAGATACATTCATATTAATGAGTCTAACGGCTAATTATACATACCCATAGGCCGTACATTGTATGTCTTACACACCCACTTTCGGCACCGCACACGTTAACGCTTCAATCAAGGAGGAATGACTGACCCCTGGTAGTCCCAACCTTGTCCTCCTCTTGTACATGCTCCTCTGAAACTCTGTTTGATTTCCTCCAAATAAATAGAGAGACAAAGGCTGGAAATACAGGGAAGACAACAATAGTCGAGCACACATGTTCTCTATTTTTATTCCTTCTGATTACGCAAATGATGTCTGGATTTCAGCTCGGAAGCAAACCCAGGGCCAAGGGGCCATTTATTTAATCTGAGATAGTTCCCAGGGTAAAAATAACTTTACACACTGTCTGAGGAAAATTGTTTTTGTATGGAACCCTTTTAAATTATTCCCTACTATCAGTCCCAATTTACAACCCATTCTACAGGATCTTTCCATAGGAATGAGCTTCCACAAGTGTTTCTAAGTACAGTGGCATGCGATAGTATTCACCCCCCATTTTCCTATTTCGTTGCCTTACAACCTGGAATTAAAATGGATTTTTGGGGGGTTTGTATAATTTGATTTACACAACATGCCTACCACTTTGAAGATGCATAATATTTGTTTGTGTGAAACAAACAACAAATAAGACAAAAAAACAGAAAACTTGAGTGTGCATAACTATTCACCCCCCGAAAGTCAATACTTTGTAGAGCCACCTTTTGCAGCAATTACAGCTGCAAGTCTCTTGGGGTATGTCTCTATAAGCTTATTTTTTTATTATTTTTAGTCATTTAGCAGACGCTCTTATCCAGAGCGACTTACAGTTAGTGAGTGCATACATTTTTTTCATACTGGCCCCCCGTGGGAAAACGAACCCACAACCCTGGCGTTGTAAGCGCCATGCTCTACCAACTGAGCTACATGGGGCCTGAAGCTTGGTACATGAAGCTACTAGGATTTTTGCCCATTCTTCAAGGCAAAACTGCTCCAGCTCCATCAAGTTGGATGGGTTCCGCTGGTGTACAGCAATCTTTAAGTCATACCACAGATTCTCAATTGGATTGAGGTCTGGGCTTTGACTAGGCCATTCCAAGACATTTAAATGTTTCCCCTTAAACCACTTGAGTGTTGCTTTAGCAGTATGCTTAGGGTCATTGTCCTGCTGGAAGGTGAACGTCCATCCCAGTCTCAAATCTCTGGAAGACTGAAACAGGTTTCCCTCAAGAATTTCCCTGTATTTAGCGCCATCCATCATTCCTTCAATTCTGACCAGTTTCCCAGTCCCTGCCAATGAAAAACATCCCCACAGCATGATGCTGCCACCACCATGCTTCACTGTGGGGATGGTGTTCTCGGGGTGATGAAAGGTGTTGGATTTGCGCCAGACATAGCGTTTTCCTTGATTGCCAAAAAGCTCAATTTTAGTCTCATCTGACCAGAGTACCTTCTTCCATATGTTTGAGGAGTCTCCCACATGCCTTTTGGCGAACACCAAACGTGTTTGCTTATTTTTTTCTTTAAGCAATGGCTTCTGGCCACTCTTCCATAAGGCCCAGCTCTGTGGAGTGTACGGTTTAAGGTGGTCCTATGGACAGGTACTCCAATCTCCACTGTGGAGCTTTGTAGTTCCTTCAGGGTTATCCTTAGTCTCTTTGTTGCCTCTCTGATTAATGCCCTCCTTGCTTGGTCCGTGAGTTTTGGTGGGCGGCCCTCTCTTGGCAGGTTTGTTGTGGTGCCATATTCTTTCAATTTTGTAATGATAGATTTAATGGTGCTGCGTGGGATGTTCAAAGTTTCAGATATTTTTTTATAACCCAACCCTGATCTGTACTTCTCTACAACTTTGTCCCTGACCTGTTTGGAGAGCTCCTTGGTCTTCATGGTGACGCTTGCTTGGTGGTGCCCCTTGCTTAGTGGTGTTGCAGACTCTGGGGCCTTTCAGAAGAGGTGTATATATACTGAGATCATGTGACACTTAGATTGCACACAGGTGGACTTTATTTAACTAATTATGTGACTTCTGAAGGTAATTGGTTGCACCAGATCTTATTTAGGGGCTTCATAGCAAAGGCGGTGAATACATATACATATGCACGCACAACTTTTCCGTTATTCATTTTGTCGAATTTTTTTAAACAAGTAGTTTTTTTTCGTTTCACTTCACCAATTTGGACTATTTTCTGTATGTCCATTACATGAAATCCAAATAAAAATCCATTTAAATTACAGGTTGTAATGCAACAAAATAGGAAAAACGCAAAGGTGGATGAATACTTTTGCAAAGCATTGTATATATATATATATATATATATATATATATATATATATATATATATATATATATATATATATATAAACATGACTGAATAAATTACATAATTGAATTGCCTTGTTCCAGAGAAGAGTGGAAAAGGCTGTCCTTGTAACCAGTCTTTTCTTATGTGATGTTCCAACTGACATTTGAAAATTAAAGCTGTATGACTTTAGGACCGCTTTAACTCACAGAACAGCTAAAACACACAAGTGAAGTATATGGAATGAGGTTTTTGTTGTTGTTGTTTTACTATTCATAGCTGGTGTGAATAGTATATTTTAAACAAACAGGTTTTGACTGTGTTACCATTTCACCATGTTATTTCTTAATACCCCTTACAGAAAAACACATGCTTACACATGAAATTTCATGTGAAAACATGTTTTTGGAACACTTCACGTAATCATGTGTAGTTTCATGTTATCACATGTTGCTTTACATGTTGTCACATGTTATCACATTAACTTCACATAAGATCACATAAAACATGTGTTCCCTTTCAGTCAGTCAACTTTGGTACAACATACTATGTGGAGTCGCACTCTCGTGACTTCGGTTGAAGGATCTACAATCACGCCTGACAAGGCCAATGCAATCCGAGGGATTACTTCCTTCAATTGTTTCGCTCTTCACCTAGGGGGGTAACAGGAACGATTCATGCTACTTAAACAAACAATTGGAAAACGAGACTGTCTTATGTTGCGCCAACTAAATTGTCCCATAGTGGTAGAGCGTGCTCAGCCCCTGGATGTTGTGTGCTGAAGTTTGTATTTGTTCTCATAAGTTTTCTAATCACAAACAATAAGTTATTCTTCAATTTGCTGGTGCAATGAGTAAGATGGCTAACAAAACGACCGAGACGACCATGGCTAAGCCGGGTTCGGGGTCGAGATCATGCCCCCAGTCATGCGGTTATAGCATTTCTCTGAAAGATTCTCACGATCTATGTGCAGTTTGTCTCGGCTTGGACCACGCTCAGGCGGGCCCTCACTCGAACCAGTTCCGTGTTTAGACATTTACACGTACTGCGTACAAACTCCCTGGAAAGACACGTAGAATTCTTGAGGAAGCTTGGAGAAACCGATGGCGACTTTCTTTTCCCGGATGCCGGTACATCGGCTGAGACCAAGGTGCAGGAAGCGGAGATGGATTGGGTGGTCAGTGCAAATGTCTTGTCTGCCTGGGCGTGGGGTATGCGATGGCTGACCGTGCCCAACCTGGCTCCTGTGCGCTCTGTTGATGGTTATGGGACGCTACTAGAAGAGAGTGGGTGGAAGAACCAATTTCACAAGGTGGCATCCAAACATGCCCTCGTAAAACTGACTATCCTACCGATCCTTGACTTTGGCGATGTCATTTACAAAATAGCCTCCAACACTCTACTCAGCAAATTGGATGTAGTCTATCACAGTGCCATCCATTTTGTCTCCAAAGCCCCATACACTACCCACCACTGTGACCTCTACGCTCTTGTTGGCTGGTCCTCACTACATGTTCGTCGTCAAACCCACTGGCTCCAGGCCATCTATAAATCACTGCTAGGCAAATCCCCGCCTTATCTTAGCTCATTGGTCACCATAGCAGCACCCACCCGTAGTCTGCGCTCCAGCAGGTATATCTCACTGGTCATTCCCAAAGCCAACACCTCCTTTGGCCGCCATTCCTTCCAGTTCTCTGCTGCCAATGACTGGAACGAATTGCAAAAACCTCTGAAGCTGTAGACTCTTATCTCCCTCACTAACTTTAAGCATCAGTTGTCAGAGCAGCTTACCGATCACTGCACCTGTACACAGCTATTCTGAAATTAGCCCACCCAACTACCTCATCCCTATATTGTTATTTATTTTGCTCTTTTGCACCCCAGTATCTCTATTTGCACATAATCTCTTGCACATCTAGCATTCCAGTGTTAATACTAATTGTAATTATTTTGCACTATAGCCTATTTATTGCCTTACCTCCATAACTTGCTACATTTGCACACACTGTATATATTTTCTGTTGTATTTTTTGACTTTATGTTTTTTTACCCCATATGTAACTCTGTGTTGTTGTTTTTATCGCACTGCTTTGCTTTATCTTGGCCAGGTCGCAGTTGTAAATGAGAACTTGTTCTCAACTGGCTTACCTGGTTAAATAAAGGTGAAATAAATAAAATATCAAAAATCCCGCCCCTTCAGATCACACTTTACGGGAGTCTCGCTGTCTGCTCCGACCAATGGCGCGCATGCGCAGTGTCACCCTGGACCATGCGAACAGTGATGCTAGGGTACAGGCTACAATTTGTTGTGCGTCCCCCATGCTTCTGCAGCATCATCAAGTCGACTGTTTCCGAGGCCTAAGTGGCCATTTTGTGGGAGGAAATATCCTTCCGTCTCCAGTAGCAGGCAATCCCAGTGGTTCCTATATAGAAAGATCTGTGACGGCTGGTACAGCCTGTATTCCTGGTTATGAAAAGGGATGGGACTTTGCGTCACAGTCTAAACCTATGTGCCCTCAGCAATCACCTCAGAGTTTACAAACTCAGAATGCTCACGAGCCGCTGGCTATTACAGCGATTGGCTGGTGGCGGCAGAGTAAGGGGGCAAGCAGTGTTACACACATCCATGCTACTGTCCTATATTCAGTCTCTAGGCTTCAAAATAAACCAGAAAAATAGATGTCTGACTCCATCTCAGCGCATTCCGTTTCTGGGTCTCGAGGTAGACTCACTCGCATAGCCACTCAACTGGACGCATCTCGCAGCCTAAGCCGGTCACTTCGGGTGTCCCTGTCAGGCCTACGGGCCATGGCCCAGTCGTGGGACCCTCTGCTATTGTCAGGGGGCTCCCATGGGCTGAGTTATATCCTGCAATTCGGGGGATATGGACACTGGTGCGGAGCACACTGCATGACACAATTACAATCATGGACTTGATTTGGACTCACATTTTTCTGGTCTCGGTCTTGACTCTTTCTTGCTCCCCCCTCCAGTCTTGACTGTCTAGATTAATAACAGGAAGTCTATGGTATCTACTAGCATGCTAGTTAGAAATTGCGATAACGCTAGTTATCAACTTCCTTCAAACTGCACGCAGAGACATAGAAATGGTATCCACGAGTTCATCTGACTCTGTCGATAAAGGGCAGAAGTATCCCTTTAAAGGCCTTAGAGAGAAAATATTGCAGTTTTCAAGCTAATTTCCTGCAATTTTACACATTTTGTCACGTGGCAGAGAGATTTTGGGTTGTTGCAGCTTTAAAGCTAATATCCTACAATTCTGAAAATGTTTTCTATGAGGCAGAGAGGAAACTTTGCTGTTTTAAAGCTAAAATTACAGTGCATTTATGGTTACATGGGAAAATATGGATTCACGTGAAATTTAAGCTCAACGTGAAAACAGCTATTTCACTTATTTTTTTGTATATATTTTTTCACATGTGAAACTGCAATTTTTTTGTAAGGGTTGTGGTTTCTCTTTTGGGCACACTGATCTTGTCTTGACTCATAAACTCTTACAGCTCAGCAACGATCTGCAGAAATGGTTTGTTGAAAGACATTGACTACATAGCAACTTAGACTGCCCAAAATAAAAAAACATCACAAAATGTAAATGTTCTTTAATTGTTATGTTTATAGAGATATCCTGCTGTCACTGTGTGTGAAAGGCAATTTGGAATGCTAACGTCATATCTCACACAGTCTCACGTGCTCTATGCCCTCAAACTCAATTCTGGACCTCAAAACCAGTTCCACTGCATTTTCTTATTGTTCCCCTCTAATCAGGGACTGATTTAGACCTGGGACACCAGGTATGTGCAATGAATTATCAGGTAGAACATAAAACCAGCAGGCTCTGGACCTCGTAGGGTAAGAGTTGAGTACCGCTTCTCTACAGTATCTAATAGAGAAGGCCAAGAATAATTTGGTGTTCTAAATCAATTTACTTGCATGCACTTTACAGTTGACGGTTACCCAAGCATTCAAATACTGAAATCGAACACTGTGTAACTGACATCTACAAAAAATATATTTATTGATTTTATCTATTCTTGACAGTATCTCTGTTGTGGTTTGCTTGCTGTCAATCTCATATCTTAGAACAGAAACAAACTGTTGAGAGATACCGATTTGGTGCCTTGTAAAAATGTATTGGATTTACTCTCAAAGAGCAGAGCTATTTATGTAACCAAGATAAATATCAACAACTGCCAACAGCTATCAACATCCGGTCAGCATCCATCACCCTTAATTTACTAATCAACAAGGCCTCATCTAGACGCGTGCTCTGGCTCCACCCATATCATGGCCGCTGGTCACATCAATATAGTTAACATTACCGATGCCAATATCACCTCGTAAATCTCATGTACAAAGCATTTAAATGTTTTACATTTGAGTAATTTAGCAGATGCTCTTATCCAGAGCGACTTACAGTTAGTGCATTCATTCAAGCAGAGCACACAGACAGAGCACACAGAGCGAGCACACATCCTGAGAAGAACCGTGTTGGAAAGGCTACTGAGTAATCAGCAGGGGGTGGATTGGTGGAAATAGTTAGTCAGTAAGAGGCGACGTGATGTGGTCGACTGTACAGCCGGTGGTGGTGTCTGCTGAGAAAGTAAAGGATCTTCTTACAGGGATCATCCCGTGGGAAACAGAGTCTCTTTTTTCTGTTTCTCATTTTCTGGTGATCACTGCCTTTCCTTTTGTTGTGAAGGAAGCATTCTGGGAGCTGCTTCCCTTCATTGTGTGTATTTTTTCCAAAGTGAGAGCAGGTACTTATAACTCACCAGTACTGGGACATGAGAATGCTCCTGGGAGGTTAGCTCAAGGTAAGGCTGTGTCTGTGTCCAAGGGGGATATAATCTGTAGTAGGATCTCTGAAGTTCTGGAGGTGTCCTTATGGATAAGTAGAGTAACAATTCATACGGATACTTTGATATGGAAAGTGTGAGAAAATAATGATTCAATTTCAATTAAAAGCTTACCATTGATTCTTGCGGCTCCCCGTTGGGCCAGGCAGTGTTGGTTCGCAGGGACCTGTGGCAGGGACAGGTTGGCAAGCAAGGCCGGAGATTTGGTTCCTATCGGCCTGGCCCCTAAGAGGGCCAATTTGATGGCTAGAGGTTTACCTCCGAATGTTATTTCTACCATTCAGTCTGCAAGGGCACCCTCCACGAGAGGGCTGCATGTGTATATAAGGCAGGGTCAGGTCTGGGTGGTCTACCATGGGCTGTTTCATTTAGTATCCGTTGGAGTCGGCTTGGGACGTGAATATATTTCCCCATAGTATGTTGTACCGAAGTTGACTGACTGAAAGGGAATGTAACATTATGACTATAACTTCTGTTCCCTGAAGGAGGGAAACGAGGTACAACACCAGTTTGGCCCCGCCCAGCCCGTTCCTGGGCTTGATGAAGAGCGGTATTGAATTGAAGGAATGAATCCGACCGAGCCTCATGCTCAACACCTGTGGAAGGTTGGGCTTCCAGCGAGGCGTGGATTTCATTGGCCTTCTCAGGCGTGATTGTAGATCCTTTAACTGAAGTCGCGAGAGTGCGACTCCCCATAGTATGTTATATCTCGTTTCCCTCCTTTAGGGATCAAAAGTTATAGTCATGACATTATGTTTTTGGAATACTCCACATGTGGTCACGTGATATTCATGTGTTTGTTTCTCGACGGGACATTTATGTTCTGTAAAATAGGGAGCAACCAATAATATCCTGTGTAATTTGGTCAGATGCTCGATTATGTAGTCTGTCCAGGAGAGATTATGCAACCAATAACTTTGTGTCTATGATGTCATCATATAATAGGGTCAAAGGTTATCGTGTGTACTTCTCTGTATGTGTTTATGTTGGTTTGTGTGATAGGATGCAAACCAGCACTTTTTGAGGACTTTGGGTGGAAGTGGGAGGTATTGCACAATCTTGCCAATTCATTGTTGGGATGTTTGTTTAAACCAAATGTTGGTGTGATTGTGTATTGTGAACTGATAAAAGACAATAGTAGGAATAAGGATGCAGAAGCAGGATTTGACACAACAGGCAGTGTGGTAGCATAGCATCGGATTCTAAAATATAATGGATTCTTAGAGAGTCAAGAGAATTCTCTTTTACGGTGCCACACAAGCTGACACAGAGTCTGACCACACAAAACCACACAATGTTAGGATTCTTATCTGCAAACAAAAGGAAATGGATTGACACACTTGGAGATGCTTGTCAGACAAGCAAAGAGACGTTTGGGATTCCTTTGTAGATACAAACTCCCCACTGGTTTGGTTTAAAACAGGGGTTCTCAAACTTGTTGGGGCCAGGGACCGCTTATGTGATAGAAAATTCATCAGGGACCCCCTCATAATCAGAACACAACTCGAGTGAGATTAAAAATATATAATATAAGGAGTTACTATGACTTCTGTGGTGCATGGCCGGACGAACCAAGTCCTGGGCCCTAGGAAGGAACATCTTAAAGGGATTCTTTATTTTGGCAACAAAGCCCTTTATATACTTCCCAGAGTGAGATGAACTCATGAATGCCATTTTTATGTCTCTGCATCCAGTATGAAGAAGTTAGAGGTAGTTTTGTGAGCCAATGCTAACTAGCGTTACTGCAATACAGTGAGAGTGTCGTAGTACTAAAGACTGAGGTCCTGCCTCGAGACCACATATTGAGTGTCTAGGTCTTAGGGATTGTACTCGGTCTTAACTTGGTCTCGGACAATGAGGACTCTTAATTTCTTCCGAGACCAGCAGAGTAAAGAACTCATAATTATCAGCTCACATTCAGTAAGCGCATAAAACTGCTTTGTCAGTCCAAATATCCACACTCCTTTCACAACACATTCATACCTTATAGCTTATTAAACCTTGGCTTCCTACTTTACCTGTGACATTACTGTCCTTTACATTCATTAAAAAATATCCACAAACTTTGTGGCCTTTCCTTTTGTTGTGAAGGAAGCATTCTGGGAGCTGCTTCCCTTCATTGTGTGTATTTTTTCCAAAGTGAGAGCAGGTACTTATAACTCACCAGTACTGGGACATGAGAATGCTCCTGGGAGGTTAGCTCAAGGTAAGGCTGTGTCTGTGTCCAAGGGGGATATAATCTGTAGTAGGATCTCTGAAGTTCTGGAGGTGTCCTTATGGATAAGTAGAGTAACAATTCATACGGATACTTTGATATGGAAAGTGTGAGAAAAATAATTATTCAATTTCAATTAAAAGCCTACTTGCTGTACCTTAGAGAACTGCTTCACATCGACTCACATTATAACTGGACCAGGGCCGTGAATAGACCTTTCACGGGGCAAGTGCTCAAAATGTCCTATCTCGAAATTCATAGCATACTGTACCAAATGCCTCCGTAGTGAACATTTTGAAAATGTTTGAGCATAGGCCTATTTATTTCTGCAACAACACTCACTCTTCATTTATTGTAAGCAAGCTAGTTACAGTGCCTCCTAAAGACATGGTTGACATCGGGAAAAGAGGGTGGGCTATCAGCTGATCGTTGCTGATTGATGTAAATCTGCTAGTTAGCTAGCTCGAATACTTTCATTTATTGTGATTTACCTCTCTGTCTTTCTGCCTCTCTGAAGTGCATATCAGCCAACCAGAACAAATATTTATGATGATATAGGCTAAATCAAGTGTTATCAAGTGTTAGTCAAATGTTATGCTGCTGTGACCGTACTGTTGGTATTTAAACTACACTACCAGTCAAAAGTTTGGACACACCTACTCATTCAAGGGCTTTTCTTTATTTTTTACTATTTTTTACATTGTTGAATAATAGTGAAGACATCAAAACTATGAAATAACACATATGGAATCATGTAGTAAATAAAAAAGTGTTAAACAAATCAAAATATATTTGAGATTTGAGATTCTTCAAAGTAGCCACCCTTTGCCTTGATGACAGCTTTGCATACTCTTGACATTCTCTCAACCAGCTTCACCTGGAATGCTTTTCCAACAGTCTTGAAGGAGTTCCCACATATGCTGAGCACCTGTTGGCTGCTTTTCCTTCACTCTGCGGTCCGACTCATCCCAAACCATCTCAATTGGGTTGAGGTCAGGGGATTGTGGAGGCCAGGTCATCTGATGCAGCACTCCATCACTCTCCTTCTTGGTCAAATAGCCCTTACACAGTCTGGAGGTGTGTTGGGTCATTGTCCTGTTGAAAAACAAATGATAGTCCCACTAAGCCCAAACCAGATGGGATGGCGTATCGCTGTAGAATGTGGCCTGATTCACACTGTCCCCTCTGAACAGTTGATGTTGAGATGTGTCTGTTACTTGAACTCTGTGAATAATTTATTTGGGCTGCAATTTCTGAGGCTGGTAACTCTAATGAACTTATCCTCTGCAACAGAGGTAACTCTGGGTCTTCCATTCCTGTGGTGGTCCTCATGAGAGCCAGTTTCATCATAGCGCTTGATCGTTTTTGCGACTGCTCTTAAAGAAACTTTCAATGTTCTTGAAATGTTCCGTATTGACTGACCTTCATGTCTTAAGGTAATGATGGACTGTCATTTCTCTTTGCTTTTTTGAGTTGTTCTTGCCATAATATGGACTTGGTCTTTTACCAAATAGGGCTATCTTCTTTATTCCCCACCTACCTTGTCACAAGGCAACTGATTGGCTCAAACGCATTAAGAAGGAAAGAAATTCCACAAATAAACTTTTAAGAAGGCACACCTGTTAATTGAAATGCATTTCAGGTGACTACCTCATGAAGCTGGTTGAGAGAATGCCAAGAGTGTGCAAAGCTGTCATCAAGGCAAAGGGTGTCTACTTTGAAAAATCTCTGGACTGCCATAACAAATCCATAATGACAGCAAAAAGACAGCTTCAATGCATTTTGGTCTAAAGTTGCTACAGTTGATCCCAAGGTAATTCTCTAGGTGGCTACAACAAGCTTTAGTGTCCTTCTACCTGAAATTCATGGAATACTTTAGTTGTGCATCTTTATAGTACAAGTCCTGTCCAGTCACTCAACTTGTCAATCAATGGTGCCAATTCCACAAACTGACAACTTGGCAGTAGAACAGAGAATATAGCCTTTTAAAGAACCCATCAATTGAAACAGGCAATACAGTATACATTACATTGTCAAGCTAAATTAAATAATATTGGCCTATTTACATCAATATTATTATTCTATACATACAGTGAGGGAAAAAAGTATTTGATCCCCTGCTGATTTTGTACCTTTGCCCACTGACAAAGAAATGATCAGTCTATAATTTTAATGGTAGGTTTATTTGAACAGTGAGAGACAGAATGACAACAACAAAATCCAGAAAAACGCATGTCAAAAATGTTATAAATTGATTTGCATTTTAATGAGGGAAATAAGTATTTGACCCCCTCTCAATCAGAAAGATTTCTGGCTCCCAGGTGTCTTTTATACAGGTAACGAGCTGAGATTAGGAGCACACTCTTAAAGGGAGTGCTCCTAATCTCAGCTTGTTACCTGTATAAAAGATACCTGTCCACAGAAGCAATCAATCAATCTCCACCATGGCCAAGACCAAAGAGCTCTCCAAGGATGTCAGGGACAAGATTATAGACCTACACAAGGCTGGAATGGGCTACAAGACCATCGCCAAGCAACTTGGTGAGAAGGTGTGTCACGATCGTCGGGAACAGAGGACCAATGCGCAGCGTTGAATGCAAACATACTTATATTTATTTAAATGTTTACACGAACAAAACAACAAAAACGATACGTGACATCCAAAATAGCGAACACAAACCTACACAGGAAACACGGAACAAGATCCCACAAACACTGAGGGAAAACAGACTGTTTAAATATGGTTCCCAATCAGAGACAACCAGCAACAGCTGACACTCGTTGCCTCTGATTGGGAACCACTCTGGCCAACATAGAAATACAAGACCTAGAATGGAAAACAAAGAGCACAAAACATAGACTCTACACACCCTGGCTCAACATAAAAGAGTCCCTAGAGCCAGGGCGTGACAAGGTGACAACAGTTGGTGCGATTATTCACAAATGGAAGAAACACAAAAGAACTGTCAATCTCCATCAGCCTGGGGCTCCATGCAAGATCTCACCTCGTGGAGTTGCAATGATCATGAGAATGGTGAGGAATCAGCCCAGAACTACACAGGAGAATCTTGTCAATGATCTCAAGGCAGCTGGGACCATAGTCACTAAGAAAGGAATTGATAACACACTACGCCGTGAAGGACTGAAATCCTGCAGCGCCCGCAAGGTCCCCCTGCTCAAGAAAGCACATATACAGGCCCGTCTGAAGTTTGCCAATTAACATCTGAATGATTCAGAGGAGAACTGGGTGAAAGTGTTGTGGTCAGATGAGACCAAAATCGAGCTCTTTGGCATCAACTCAACTCGCCATGTTTGGAGGAGGAGGAATGCTGCCTATGACCCCAAGAACACCATCTCCACCGTCAAACATGGAGGTGGAAACATTATGCTTTGGGGGTGTTTTTCTGCTAAGGGGACAGGACAACTTCACCGCATCAAAGGGACGATGGACGGGGACATGTACCGTCAAATCTTGGGTGAGAACCTCCTTCCCTCAGCCAGGGCATTGAAAATGGGTCGTGGATGGGTATTCCAGCATGACAATGACCCAAAACACACGGCCAAGGCAACAAAGGAGTGGCTCAAGAGGAAGCACATTAAGGTCCTGGAGTGGCCTAGCTAGTCTCCAGACCTTAATCCCATAGAAAATCTGTGGAGGGAGTTGAAGGTTCGAGTTGCCAAATGTCAGCCTCGAAACCTTAATGACTTGGAGAAGATCTGCAAAGAGGAGTGGGACAAAATCCCTCCTGAGATGTGTGCAAACCTGGTGGCCAACTACAAGAAACGTCTGACCTCTGTGATTGCCAACAAGGGTTTTGCCACCAAGTACTAAGTGATGTTTTGCAGAGGGGTCAAATACTTCTTTCCCTCATTAAAATGCAAGTCAATTTATAACATTTTTGACATGTGTTTTTCTGAATTTTTTTTTGTTATTCTGTCTCTCACTGTTCAAATAAACCTACCATTAAAATTATAGACTGATCATTTCTTTGTCAGTGGGCAAACGTACAAAATCAGCAGGGGATCAAATACTTTTTTCCCTCACTGTATCCTTCTTATCATGATATCATTCACAGCTGTGTGGATTATCAGATCATTATGTAATGGTTAACAATGAGGTGTTGAGGTGGTTAGTAAGCTTGCAGCACAACGTCTCCGGATGGTGGCTGCTATGGCATTTTCTGTATAGTGGCCCCATAATGACATCCCGAGACACTGTTCTGTTTGGCTGCCTTGTTCTGGACTAAGGCCTAGCTACTGTCTCACAAAACAGGCCTGGAATGGTTCCAAGCCAACCCTCACTCCACAAACACTTCCCTTGTAAAGCAGTACTACAACATTACTCAGCCTCCCTCTGTCTGTCTGTCTGGCCGGTGGGTCTGGATTTTGTCAATCAGTCGCTGGGCTGGGCGTTCATCATCCTGCTGTGCGATAGATGCAGACTTTGCGCTCCTCTCACAAGCAGTATTGTTTTAAACCATCCTCAGGTGATTGTTGACACCTTTATCAATTTGGTTAAAGCATCTATCTCTATCTTTTTCAGCCAATCTGTCACCGAGAAATTCTGTCTTTATTCACTAACAGCTCATAAAGCACCTCTATTAGAGACCAACTCTCAGTTCAGAACCGTTATCATTGGCAGATACAGTGGTATTGCTAGCATTACATAGCTCCCACCCTGCACACTCCTCCAATTAGGAATAGCTTGAATGTATGACAGTTGTATCTTAAACTTATATGGAAACATATTTTGACAGTTTTCCAGGAGGGAGGAAACCACTGAGGCATACGTTTAAAAAAATCAAATTCCTGAATTAGTTTCTCCAGCCATCTGGATATTATCACAAGGTCTTAGGAACCTCCCTTAACCATATCATAATCTATCTCAGTGGGTAAAGTATCTAATCTAATGAAATCTGGAGTTCAGAACAAGAATCTCAAAATAGCATTCATACAGGTCATGGGGGGTTGGGGGCCATTTTCACTCCATCTAACAGACCTACTAATGTTTTTAATCTACTTTCCTGAGGGCCACCGTAACCGTGCAGACCCCCAACTGAGACGCATAATACCTATTGAGTAGAGTTTGGGTGCAAGCCCCATGATGGAGAAGGAACGAGAGTGTGTGTGTGTGTGTGAGCAGCAAGAGGCCATTTCAAACATCCAGAGTGATGGGAGTGCACAGCCAAGATGCTTCTTTCCGCAGTGGTTCTGAATGTGGACAAGAGATGCTGTCCAAAACCTTGAAATAAACACCTTTTCAGTTGAAATTGAATGTCCTAGTTTTTGTTTGTGGGTTATTTCATCCCCTGGACTCAATTTCACAGCCCGATGAAGCCCTAGACAAACTCCAATGAATAGGAGAGTGGTGACTTTCATTTATTTTGCAAGTTCAGGTTTATTCTGTGTTAGTTAGCGCCACATTCAAAACAGAGAGTTCTTCTCCAGTTATATAACATGCATTTCACATTTCTGTGGTCCAGTTGAGTCAACACATACACTGTGCAACTAGTACTGAACATATAACATGTCTCATCCAATTGTTCCAATAAGTGTCACTGTGTGGGTGACGAGGGTTTGAATCGCACACAGTATGTCAACTAAGACCTTAAAACCTTTTCTGTAAAAATTCATGTTTTTTTAGAAAAAAGGGTTCTAAAACGGTTATTCGGCTCTCCCCATAGGAGAACCCTTTTTGGTTCCAGGTAGAACCCTTTTTGGTTCCAGCTAGAAACCTTTTGGAAAGGGTTATACCTGGAACCAAAAAGTGTTCTTCAAAGGGTTCTCCTAGTGTGTATCTATGCATTTCCATTGTCTACTGTACATGCTACACTGTTCTTGCATTGTACATGCTACACTGTTCTCAACATGTTCTCCAAAACATGTAATGCTTGTACCCAGCATTCCTTGGTTGATCATCCATACACATCACATATGACTCAAATAGGCAACTCATTGGTCAATGTGATAAAAAGTTACATAATTGAGTCGCAGACAGTCCATTTCAGGTAGAGTGTTTTGGACAAGGCTATACGTGGACAATAGCAGACTAGATATAGCAACACAGCATATTTACACCACAAATCAGAGCCTATCAGGCACCAGGGCAGTCATTGTGACAGCATGTCTCTATATTATAAACATGTTTCTAGAATGGACTGGTTGGGTTGGTTTGCTTGGCTAGCCTGGCGTTTCAAGGCATTCTGTCTTGAAGGTCATAATGTGGTGCCATAATTCACACAGATTTATACAGTAAACGTAATCGCAGGAACAATCCACATCGTCTTTCCACCTTGTATTGACCAGTAAGTGAGTGTTTATTGTGTGAAATCATAACAAGGGTTCTCTAAGGATTGAAATTTACAAAATGGTTACCTGGAGGAAAATAGGGGAGGGTCATGCTTTTTCAATTTCAGTAAAGGGGAGGGTTTAGTATTTTTTAAATCTAGTCCAGAGCGTCATGTAATTTGTAATTGATTAAATTTAAATATTTATCTGTGATTTAGAATTAGTTGCTTATTAGGCTATATATCGATGTGTGACCGATGCTGCCCCTCATCTCTGATTCTCTGCTCGGCATGCAATATCAAGTGTGCTTATAGGCTATTTAGTGTGGTCTCAATCAAATTATCCATAGCCTATAAGCTATAGGCTACTAAGTGCATGCTCGGAGAAGCACAGAAAAAAAGGTATATTTTTAAGATAGCTGCTGGGATGGTGTAAATAAAACGAGGCTGCATTATACACGGCAATGGATATTCCAACCCTGAGCCCCGGCCTGCTCTGCTCTTGCTGATCTGAAACGTTTTTGTGTGCTGCTTAACCAATGGCTGTGCTGGGTAGGGCTATGGTGGTTGTTCAGGAGTGGAGTCAAAAGTTTCTTGAGAATTGTTTTAATTATTAGGCCTAGTCCTATAGGGACTAGCCTATAGCCTCTGCTCTGTTCAGTTTGAGAAGGAGAGCGCGAAGATGAGAAGGAGGACTGAAAGTTAACTTTGATAGCTTGCTACTACTATAATTTGTTTTATTAAAAACAATATGTTTCTTGACCTCACAATAAGCCAGATTTGAGTAATTTACATTGTTGTTCTGAAACTTGAACCAGCAGCGGCTGCACAATCAATTGGAAGTGGACAGCTCCTGGTGCTGAAAGTAATCAAATTCGAGTCGGCATAATACATATCAACTGTCTTCATTTTAATTAGTCATTACTAACAACAAGAGGGCTTTGTGTTGGAGCCTATTTCTTCCTATTTAAGAAATAAGATGTAGGCCTACTTGTTTGACAGACAAAATTAGGCTACAGGCTGCTATGTGCATAGATTTGTCTGTAAATTCCTCCACCCACCATGCACTCTTTAAATATCCTACCTCTGTGTCAGTGAACGGCTGTTAAGTTAAAACCAAGACTCAAATTGAGGGGGTATGAGAGGGTATGCCATAGGCCTACTTTTTATTAAAGAAAATGGTAAAAAGCACAAGCCTATCCCTTGCTAGCTTAAGATGTTTAAGAAAATAAAACGGATCTGATTATATAAAGTGATCTACAGTGCATTCGGAAAGTATTCAGACCCCTTGACTTTTTTCACATTTTGTTACGTTACAGCCTTATTCTAAAATTGATTAAACTGTTTTTTTCTCACATCAATCTTCACACAATACCACATAATGACAAAGTAGAAACGGGTTTTTATACATTTTTGCAAATTAATAAAAAATACAAAACTGAAATATCACATTTACATAAGCATTCAGACCCCTCAGTACTTTGTTGAAGCACCTTTGGCAGCGATTACAGCCTCAATACTTCTTGGGTATGACACTACAAGCTTGGCACACCTATATTTGGGGAGTGTCACTGCAAAGTGAATTTGAAGTCTCTCCAGAGATGTTAGATCGGGATCAAGTCTGGGCTCTAGCTGGGCCACTGAAAGGACATTCAGAGACTTGTCCCGAAGTACCTCCTGCATTATCTTGGCTGTGTGCTTAGGGTCGTTGTCCTGTTGGAAGATGAACCTTCGCACCATTCTGAGGTCCTGAGCGCTCTGGAGCAGGTTTTCATTAAGGATCTCTCTGTACTTTGCTCCGTTCATCTTTCTCTTGATCCTGTCTCCCAGTCCCTGCTACTGAAAAACATCCCCACAGCATCACGCTGCCACCACAGTGCTTCACCGTAGGGATGGTGCCAGGTTTCCTCCAGACGTAATGCTTGGCATTCAGGCCAAATAGTTAAATCTTGGTTTCATAAGACCAGAGAATCTTGTTTCTCATGGTCTGCGTCTTTTAGGTGCCTTTTGGCAAACTCCAAGCGGGCTTTCATGTGCCTTTTAATGAGGAGTGGCATCTGTCTGGCCACTCTACCATAAAGGCCTGATTGGTGGAGTTCTGCAGAGATGGTTGTCCTTCTGGAAAATTCTCCCATCTCCACATAGGAACTCTGAAGCTCTGTCAGAGTGACCATCGGGTTCTTGGTCACCTCCCTGACCAAGGCCCTTCTCCCCTGATTGCTCAGTTTGGCCGGGCGGCCAGCACTTGGAAGAGTCTTGGTGGTTCCGACCTCTTCCATTTAAGAATGATGGAGGCCACTGTGTTCTTGGGGACCTTCAATGCTGCAGAAATGTTGTGGTACTCTTCCCCAGATCTGTGCCTTGACACAATCCTGTCTCTTAGCACTGTAAACAATTCCTTCGACCTCATGGCTTGGTTTTTGCTCTGACATGCACTGTCAACTGTGGGACCTTATATAGACAGGTGTGTGCCTTTCCAAATCGTGTCCAACCAATTTTATTTACCACAGGTGGACTCCAATCAAGTTTTAGAAACATCTTAAGGATGATCAATGGAAACAGTCTCATAGCAAAGGGTCTGAATACTGAAATTCTCTTCTTGAAAATTCCAGAAAATGATGTCATAGCTTTAGAAGCTTCTGATAGGCTAATTGACATCATTTGAGTCAATTGGAGGTGTACCTGTGGATGTATTTCAAGGCCTACCTTCAAACTCAATGCCTCTTTGCTTGACATCATGGGAAAATCAAAAGAAATCAGCCAAGACCTCAGAAAAAAAAATGGTCTGGTTGATCCTTGGGAGCAATTTCCAAATGCATGAAGGTACCATGTTCATCTGTACAAACAATAGTACGCAAGTATAAACACCATGGGACCACGCAGCCGTCATACCGCTCAGGAAGGAGACGCATTCTGTCTCCTAGAGATGAACGTACTTTGGTGCGAAAAGTGCAAATAAACCCCAGAACAACAGCAAAGGACCTTGTGAAGATGCTGGAGGAAACAATTACAAAAGTATCTATATCCACAGTAAAACGAGTCCTATATCGACATAAACTGAAAGGCCGCTCAGCAAGGAAGAAGCCACTGCTCCAAAACCGCCATAAAAAAGACAGACTATGGTTTACAACTGCACATGGGGACAAAGATCGTACTTTTTGGAGAAATGTCCTCTGGTCTGATGAAACAAAAATAGAACTGTTTGGCCATAATGACCATTGTTATGTTTGGAGGAAAAAGGGGGTAGCTTGCAAGCCGAAGAACACCATCCCAACCGGGAAGCACGGGGGTGGCAGCATCATGCTGTGGGGGTGCTTTGCTGCAGGAGGGACTGGTGCACTTCACAAAATAGATGGCATCATGAGGAAGGAAAATTATGTGGATATATTGAAGCAACATTTCAAGACATCAGTCAGGAAGTTAAAGCTTGGTCGCAAATGGGTCTTCCAAATGGACAATGACCCCAAGCATACTTCCAAAGTTGTGGCAAAATGGCTTAAGGACAACAAAGTAAAGGTATTGGAGTGGCCATCACAAAGCCCTGACCTCAATCCTATAGAAAATTTGTGGGCAGAACTGAAAAAGTGTGTGCGAGCAACGAGGCCTACAAACCTGACTCAGTTACACCAGCTCTGTCAGGAGGAATGGGCCAAAATTCACCCAACTTATTGTGGGAAGCTTGTGGAAGGGTACCCGAAACGTTTGCCCAAGTTAAACAATTTAAAGGCAATGCTACCAAATACTAATTGAGTGTATGTAAACTTCTGATCCACTGGGAATGTGATGAAAGAAATAAAAGCTGAAATAAATCATTCTCTCTACTATTATTCTGACATTTCACATTCTTCAAATAAAGTGGTGATCCTAACTGACCTAAGACAGGGAGTTTTTACTCGGATTAAATGTCAGGAATTGTGAAAAACTGAGTTTAAATATATTTGGCTAAGGTGTATGTAAACTTCAGACTTCAACTGTACATGAATCACGCTTCACCATCTGGCAGTCCGACGGACAAACTTTTGGTCATGTAGTGTATCTTATTTTTTAATTTCTTTCCTTTAGATAAGATTAGTACAAATGTTCTCAGGGGAACCCACATGGGGCCCTGACCCCAAGGCAGGCTGCATGCATTTTAGCCTGCATCACCACTGTGCACCACATCACTGTCTGTCTCAGTAGCCTCTCTGTAAAGCAAAGTTATTATGAGAACTTAGTAGCGTTTTTTTCTTCTCCTGCTTAGGTAGGCTCCGTTTAATGTTAGCTTCTTACTTCATCCTTCTAGCTTGCTAAGTAATACTAGCCAGAGCCCTTCAACATTACAGCAATATAAGTCTCTGCCGGCAGCTAGCCACCTGACTGACTGATATCTACAAGTGACTATTTCCTCCCAGTTGTGCACTCATTCTCAGTTGTTTTTTTGGGGGAGGGGATGTATGTAGGAGGGTTTTAAAATGGCCTTTTGCCTACTTCAGCCGACTGCGAGCTAGAGCTCTGCTACCCGATCCGAGCCCGACGGGCCCAACATTATACATGGGGTTAGGGCTGGGTAGGGCTCAGGTATCAATAACTAAGTCACGGGCAGGGCTCGGGTATCACTAAATTGATCACAACATTTTGAAGCTGAGGCATTTGCCCGTGCTCTGCTGCACAGTACAGACATATCTGACTAAGATCATAACATGGTGTCAGAAGTGCTTCAACCTCGTCAAATATAAGACATGAGTTTTGTCGGGGTTTAGAGTGAAGAAAAGTAGCTAACTGCTGTCTCATGTCTCTTCATTGAGCAGAGTAGCCCAGGTGGAGCTGTTGCTATGGCTATACACAGACTCAGAACCGCCATGAGCAGAGTGCATGCAGAGCGAGCTGTGCACAGGGAGCGAGTGACAGACGGAGAGGAGCAGCTAATGGATTAACTAACAGAATAAGTTATTTCTGATTTCGGGTTTCGGGCAGGGCCTTACATTTGGCAGAAGCAATCGGGCCTGGGTAGGGTAGGGCTTGAACGTAGTGGGCATGGGTAGGGCTCAAGCTTGAAATTCATACCCGTGCAGGGCTATACTGCGAGCTGGGGTAGTTCATTTCAAGTCTCAGGCCCTCAGCCTGTGTCTAGAGAGGGCAGAGTTAGCAGTTTGAGAGAGTGGTGAATGTGCTGCTAAAAAGGCAAATCCAGGATGCAAATCAGGGGGACGCAGGCGAACAAAACGAACAAACTACTGTTCATAATTCCACTTGTTCGCAAAGAAGCACTTGCGATTAGAACTCAGTCAGATCAAGAATATAAGCGTTCTGAGCTTTGATCAACACTAGGAGCAATATTTAGATGTTGACCCGTAATTCTTTTTCTTTATTGAGTACAAAATATATAGAGATAGTTAAGGCCATTGGGGAAAAACGTGACTGCAGCAGTCAGTCTGCTTGACCAGGCTAGATATTTTCCAATTGTCAATGTGTAATCATGAAAATCACAAACTGATGTCACAGTAAGAATGTATACTTCTAACTATGTTATTACCATGTAAATGTAATATAATTGCCATGTAAATACACTGTTTTAGTTAAGGGTTGAAGGGCGTGACTCCAAGTTGAATACAGAGAAAACAATACCTTAAAAAATCCATAAATGTGTCATTCTTGTGCAATTTATATCTATATTGAGGTTTTTCTTTAATTATTGTAGCCTAAGCCTAAACTATAGTCTACAAGCAAAATTAGACAGTCACAAGATGGGGACTTCAAATAGGCCTATGGCACGTCAAGGGAACTGTAGCCTACTGTTCAGATGGGTTAAATGGAAACTGAAATCTGGACACTGACTGTAGGTCTATAACCTCTCGCATAGCCTTAATATTAACTCCTGCAGATTAAGCATTTCTTGCAGTAAAATGATACACCAAATGTAGGCTAAATTTGGACTTGAGAACAGGAGTGAAGAAATATGTTTTTATTTTTCATAATCTTGAGAGAATGCGATTGCACAGTTACATACAATCTGTAGAGGTGCATACAGCACATACAAGCTGATATTTCAACCACATAAAATATGCATCCAAGCTGAACTGAAATCTAATTTGAAACATGTTGGGTTGTTTTCACAGCTTTCTATTTCCTTACAACCAGTCATTTGGAAATATTGCACAGAAACTCTTTCCCGTTATTGCATTTTCTCCCCAGTCCCTAAACGTCTTTGCTCCGTGAAAGAAGCAGAGATGACAGAGACAATGTTACTGATGTCAACTACATTGAAGCATTCGGGTGCAGGTGAACAAATTGCTGACCCGCGTACCACTAGTGCACTACAGTAGATGTCATGGTCCTGTAATGTGTTTAAGACATATAAGGGTTTATCAAGCTTTGGCTCTAGCTCTATGGAAAGTTATTTGACTAACTTACAGTCTGAGAAAACGTCACTGACTGAGTCTGTAATACCAACATGTTTCAAGCAGACCACCATAGTCCCCGTGCCCAAGAACTCTAAAATAACCTGCCTAAATGACTACCGACCCGTAGCACTGACGTCTGTAGCCATGAAGTGCTTTGAAAGACTGGTCATGGCTCACATCAACAGCATAATCCCAGAAACCCTAGACCCACTCCAATTTGCATACCGCCCCAACAGATCCACAGATGATGCAATCTCTATCGCACTCCACACTGCCCTTTCCCACCTGGACAAGAGGAACACCTACGTGAGAATGCTATTCATTGACTACAGCTCAGCATTCAACACCATAGTGCCCTCTAAGCTCATCACTAAGCTAAGGATCCTGGGACTAAACACCTCCCTCTGCAACTGGATCCTGGACTTCCTGACGGGCCGCCCCCAGGTGGTAAGGGTAGGTAACAACACATCTGCCACACTGATCCTCAACACGGGGGCCCCTCAGGGGTGCGTGCTCAGTCCCCTCCTGTACTCTCTGTTCACCCATGACTGCATGGCCAGGCACGACCATCATTAAGTTTGCCGACGACACAACAGTGGTAGGCCTGATCACCGACAACGATGAGACAGCCTATAGGGAGGAGGTCAGAGATCTGGCCGTGTGGTGCCAGGACAACAACCTCTCCCTCAACGTGACCAAGACAAAGGAGATGATTGTGGACTACAGGAAAAAAAAGAGGACTGAGCACGCCCCCATTCTCATTGACGGGGCTGTAGTGGAACAGGTTGAGAGCTTCAAGTTCCTAGGTGTCCACATCACCAACGAACTATCATGGTCCAAACACACCAAGACAGTCGTGAAGAGGGCACGACAAAGCCTATTCCCCCTCAGGAGACTAAAAAGATTTGGCATGGGTCCTCAGATCCTCAAAAAATTCTACAGCTGCACCATCGAGAGCATCCTGACTGGTTGCATCACCGCCTGGTATGGCAACTGCTTGGCCTCTGACCGCAAGGCACTTCAGAGGGTAGTGCGTACGGCCCAGTACATCACTGGGGCAAAGCTTCCTGCCATCCAGGACCTCTATACCAGGCGGTGTCAGAGGAAGGCCCTCAAAATTGTCAAAGACTCCAGCCACCCTAGTCATAGACTGTTCTCTCTGCTACCGCACGGCAAGCGGTACCGGAGTGCCAAGTCTAGGTCCAAAAGACTTCTCAACAGCTTCTACCCCCAAGCCATAAGACTCCTGAACAGCTAATCATGGCTACCCGGACTATTTGCACTGCCCCCCACCCCATCCTTTTACGCTGCTGCTACTCTGTTAAGTATTTATGCATAGTCACTTTAACTCTACCCACATGTACATATTACCTCAACTACCTCAACTAGCCGGTGCCCCCGCACATTGACTCTGCAACGGTACCCCCCTGTATATATAGCCTCCCTACTGTCACTTTATTTTACTTCTGCTCTTTTTTTTTTCTCAACACTTTTTTTGTTGTTGTTTTATTCTTACTTTTTTGTTTAAAATAAATGCACTGTTGGTTAAGGGCTGTAAGTAAGCATTTCACTGTAATGTCTGCACCTGTTGTATTCGGCGCATGTGACCAATAAAATTTGATTTGATTTGATTTGATTTGAAACGTGAATCAATTAATTTAAAAAGTGAAATATCGGGGGCAGATTTATTTTGCCAATGACTGAAAGAGTTAATGGGGCAATCTGCAGTTGCTACATCAATTTTTAGACTTTTAAATTAATTATATATACCCATTGATTCTTGAAGAATAACTTCTAGATGCCTCATGAGCTTAGTTCAATTGTCATACCCCATCAGAAACCAAAATATAAGCTTGTTTTACTTCTTTGTTTGTAAACAATGTAAAAGTAAACAAACACTGTATAGCCTCATTTTTTTCTTTTTCAAAACTATACTCTTGATATCATGGATGGTCAGTCCTAGTATCCATAGCTCTGTTCATGAGTTTAAGAGTGGTCAAATTGACTTGTTGCAAATAAAAGGTTGTGCTTGATAACGTGGTGCACATAAAAATACCTTTTTGTGGTTCAATTCCCATGTACTGAATAAATGTTTTAAGTTAAATGGGTTTCCATTGCAATCATGTATAGTTTACATGATTAGATTATTATGGACAAAATAGCGAGATTATCTGTATTTGTCAAACGGCAGCCAAGCATCGATGCTCATGTCACCGGAATAAGACCCTCAATATTTATTGGAAAGGAGCATCGAGCTCATCACCTTGCACTTTCACCACCTTGTTAAGTTCATCATAACTTATTTCATCTGTAGGCTAATAAACTGCATGGTTTCCCGACCAGTTATAGTAGGAGGACCACACATGTCATCGCGTGCCTCCAAATTCACTTGATATGCACATAAATGCGTTTCCACCGACATTTCTCGCATAATTAATCTTACAGACACAAAAATATCCCACTTTGTCTAGCATATTTTGTTTTGTCGACATTTGGAAAGTTTACCGAAAACATTTCTATTTCCATCAGGCCTGTCATAACATTTTATATCCGACATGTACTTTGCTCGCATAAAAAGGTTGGATGGAAGCCTGGTTACTGTCACAAAAATTGCTCCATATCGTAATTCAAACAGGGGCACGTCATTCTCTAAACTTCTGCTCCTTTAGACGTGGTCAATGAGCTACTTGTGTGGTGACATTTTGATGAAAACAAATAACAGCGGAAACATTGTGTAAAAGGAAACATGACTATTGACAAAAGCTTTCGCATAGACCTTAAATAACACTGAGTCTGAACTCAAAATACGGAAGAAGTGTTGTTTCAAAATGGCATCCTGTCATTGTGACCGGACTCTATGGAAGAAAAGCACATGGGCCATCCAAATCAAGCACTTGTTTGACAGCTGTTGCTTAGCAAAGCTTTGTTGTTAAATGTTGTTGAATGTTGAATAAATGTTCCCCTTTAGTCAGTCTAGTAATGAATGACCTTGAACTTGTCATGCTCATATAAGCAATCAGACAGATCAAATCTAATTGTATTTGCCAAATGCTTTGTTAACAACATGTATAGACTAACATTGAAATGCTTACTTACAGTGAGGGAAAAAAGTATTTGATCCCCTGCTGATTTTGTACGTTTGCCCACTGACAAAGATATGATCAGTCTATAATTTTAATGGTAGGTTTATTTGAACAGTGAGAGACAGAATAACAACAAAAAAATCCAGAAAAATGGATGTCAAAAATGTTATAAATTGATTTGCATTTTAATGAGGGAAATAAGTATTTGACCCCTCTGCAAAACATGACTTAGTACTTGGTGGCAAAACCCTTGTTGGCAATGTTAAGTTGCGTCAATTCAAATCTGGTATTAGGAACAAAAGAGGTCAATACACGTCTTCTAAAATAGACTAGTATTTTAATTAATGCAAACCACTTCAATGGTAAATATGATATTCGTATATATGGGTCCACTGAAATACCACGCAGGGCACTCAGAGAACTAAGCCATTGTTATGAGTTCTTCTTAAAATACTCTGACAGAGATAGTTCCCGCTCCCTGCTGAGCCTATCAGAGTAGAGACTGAGCGTGGTTTAGACTTACTCAGCCAATCGTTGGCACACAGGCTGGTCCCAGCCTCTTGGCGCTCCACTGTTGCCAGGCATAAGTTTGTTATCATCACAACCTGTAGAGTCATCACCCATAGACACTGTTCCCCTGTACCTACATCCTTGGACGGTTCACAGATCACAAAGAGGCAGTGTTCGTGTCTGTGAGAAATACAAGTCTTATCTCATCCTACCCCCTAACGTTCCTCATATGAATCACAGCTTGTTATGTGAAACAATTTATATCAGTACAGTACAAACCTTTTATGTTTAATCATTAATGCATTCATTCTAAGCTAGTCATCACATCTAGATCCCCACAGCAATCACAGAGGTCAGACGTTTCTTGTAGTTGGCCACCAGATTAGCACACATCTCAGGGGGGATATTGTCCTACTCCTCTTTGCAGATCTTCTCCAAGTCATTAAGGTTTTGAGCCTGACGTTTGGCAACTCGAACCTTCAGCTCCCTCCACAGACTTTCTATGGGATTAAGGTCTGGAGACTGGCTAGGCCACTCCAGGACCTTAATGTGCTTCTTCTTGAGCCACTCCTTTGTTGCCTTGGCCATGTGTTTTGGGTCATTGTCATGCTGAAATACCCATCCACGACCCATTTTCAATGCCCTGGCTGAGGGAAGGAGGTTCTCACCCAAGGTTTGACGGTACATGGTCCCGTCCATCATCCCTTTGATGCGATGAAGTTGTCCTGTCCCCTTAGCAGAAAAACACCCCCAAAGCATAATGTTTCCACCTCCATGTTTGACGGTGGGGATGTTGTTCTTGGGGTCATAGGCAGCATTCCTCAAACACAGCGAGTTGAGTTGATGCCAAAGAGCTCGATTTTGGTCTCATCTGACCACAACACTTTCACCCAGTTCTCCTCTGAATCATTCAGATGTTCACTGGCAAAATTCAGACGGGCCTGTATATGTGCTTTCTTGAGCAGGGGGACCTTGCGGGCGCTGAAGGATTTTTGTCCTTCACAGCATAGTGTGTTAACAATTGTTTTCTTGGTGACTATGGTCCCAGCTGCCTTGAGATCATTAACAAGATCCTCCTGTGTAGTTCTGGGCTGATTCCTCACCGTTCTCATGATCATTGCAACTCCACGAGGTGAGATCTTGCATGGAGCCCCAGGCCGAGGGAGATTGACAGTTATTTTGTGTTTCTTCCATTTGCGAATAATCACACAAACTGTTGTCACCTTCTCACCAAGCTGCTTGGTGATGGTCTTGTAGCCCATTCCAGCCTTGTGTAGGTCTACAATCTTGTCCCTGACATCCTTGGAGAGCTCTTTGGTCTTGGCCATGGTGGAGAGTTTGGAATCTGATTGATTGATTGCTTCTGTGGACAGGTGTCTTTTATACAGGTAACAAACTGAGATTAGGAGCACTCCCTTTAAGAGTGTGCTCCTAATATCATTTCGTTACCTGTATAAAAGACACCTGGGAGCCAGAAATCTTTCTGATTGAGAGGGGATCAAATACTTATTTCCCTCATTAAAATCAAATCAATTTATAACATTTTTGACATGTGTTTTTCTGGATACTTGTCATTTTTCAACAATGCAGCGGAAAAAAAGAGGACATGTTTTTGTTGCAGGAGGAATAAATACACAATGAATAATGAATAACAATGACGAGTAAAAATAACATGGCTATATACAGTAAGTAGCAGTACTGAGTCAATGTGCAGGGGTACAAGGTAATTGATGTAGCTATAATATGTACATAGGGTTAAAGTGACTAGGCAACAGGATAGACAGTAGCAGCAGCGGGTAGCCATTTGATTAGCTATTTAGCAGTCTTGTTTAGCAGTCTTATGGCTTGGGGGAAGAAGCTTTCAGGGTCTTGTTGGTTCCAGACTTGGTGCACTGGTACCACTTGCCGTGCGGTAGCAGTGAGAACAGCTTATGGGTTGGGTGGCTGGAGTCGTTAACAATTGTTTGGGCATGGAGCTCTGCCCCAGTGATGTACTGGGCCGTACTCACTACAAATGTTCCCTCCAATTTGTTTCATCACTGATCAAATTTCAGGTCTGCTGAGCGCAAACATGAGCGCTATATAAATTCAATGCGACGTCCAGCACACTTTTTCATTGAATACTGAGGCTGTACCCGCTTTAAGTTAGTTTTAGCAGTGGTCATGTAGGCTACTGTGGCTATTTGATCATAATGTAGGCCTACCAGAGTGGCCTACCATCAAAAATAATGGAGAAAATGCATCCCATAACATTTTAACATGGAAATAGCTGTTCTATCGTTCAGCCTACGCTAGCAGCCAATGTGTGGTGTTCAATGTAAGCCTACATTCCATGAGACTTTTGAAAAAAAAACATGCAGGGCTTGACATTAACCTGTTTATCCACTTATCCTTCAGACAAGGAGGTGACAATGTCTCAAAATACAACACTACCTCTTTAAGGCATAAAAAAGCTCTTTACCTGACTCGCTTTTCAAAAATGCACACGTTTTGTGCTCTTGTAGGAAGCAATCAATTAATAACTTACTAACTAGCAAAGGATATGAACACATGTACAAATGTGCACACGTCGCTACATGTAACTCTCGCTTTGATCTCAAAACATCCATACAGCTCTCGCTTTGATCTACTCACGACCACTCATGCTGTAAAAACAGTCCAGTTCAAAATGAATGGCACACATCCTTACAGTATATGGCAATGGTCTATTTGCATATAGGCCTACTGCAGCTCTGATTGATTGAATATGGCGCACCGGTCTGTGTAGAGTATGGGCCTGAGTCGTGCCTGTCATGTCAATGCAATAGAATCCTACTCTGATGCTTTCTGCAACTAAATCTCTTGCATAGTTAGTTTTGCATACTAAGTCTTGCGTAGTTTGTTTTGTTTCGGTATGTTGCATTGAAAGTGACTAATATTGTGTTGATTCAATCACAATTCCCACAGTAAAGGGAAATGTTGATAGTTAACTAACAGGGAAAACTCTAGAAAGTTCAGTGAAGTTCAATTTCGTGCTTCTCTGCGTCCACTGAAATTTCTTCTGCACTGGCAGTCCTGGGGGAGCTGCGCGCCCCCTTGCAGCTTAAAAGGAACATTGCTCACCACCCTCTGTAGCGCCTTGCAGTCAGGTGCCTTGCAGTTGCCGTACCAAGCGGTGATGCAGCCAGCCAAGATGCTCTCAATGGTGCAGCTGTAGAACTTTGAGGATCTGAGGGCTCATGTCAAATCTTTTCAGCCTCCTGAGGGGGAAGAGGCGCTGTCGTGCCCTCTTCAAATCTGTGTGGGTGTGTGTGGACCATGATATATCCTTAGTGATGTGGACACAGAGGAACATGAAGCTCTCGACCGGCTCCACTACAGCCCCATCGATGTGGATGGGGGCGTGCTCGCCCCTCCATTTCCTGTAGTCCACGATCAGCTCCTTTGTCTTGCTGACGTTGAGGGAGAGGTTGAGGGAGGGAGAGATATGATATATACAGTGTATATATATAGCTTTATTTTAATGGAATTAACATTTCCCATTCTGGGAACAATACAATGGTGAGGAAACGCTTAGCAAAGCTTTGTTAAATGTTGTTCTATGTTTAATAACTATTCCCCTTTATTCAGTCTAGTAATGAACAACCTCCTTGAACTTATCATGTTCTTATCAGCAATCAGACAAACAGTGCCTTCAGAGAGTATTCATACCCCTTGACTTATTACACATTTTGTTGTGTTACAGCCTGAAATCAAAATGGATTAAACAAAACATTGTTCTCACCCATCTACACACAATACCCCATAATGACAAAGTGAAAACATGTTTTTAGAAATGTTTGCACATTTTTGGAAATTAAATACAGAAATATGTAATGTACATAGGTATTCACACCCCTGAGTCAATACTTTGTAGAAGCACCTCCGGCAGCGATTATAGCTGTGAGTCTTTCTGGGTAAGTCTCTGAGAGCTTTCCACACTTGGAAAACAATAATGGCCATTATTATTTTCAAAATTCTTCAAGCTCTGTCAAATTGGATGTTGATCAGTGCTAGACAATCATTTTCAGGTCTTGCCATATATTTTTTAAAAGTATATTTAAGTCAAAACTGTCACTTGGCCACTCAGGAACATTCACTGTCTTCTTGGTAAGCAACTCCAGTGTAGATTTGGCCTTGTGTTTTAGGTTATTGTCCGGCTGAAAGGTGAATCCATCTCCCAGTGTCTGGTGGAAAGCAGACTGAACAAGGTTTTACTCTAGGATGTGTTTAGCACCATTCCGTTTCTTTTTTATTTAAAAAAACTCCCCAAACCTTAACAATTACAAACACACTCATAACATGATGCAACCACTACTATGCTGAAAATATGGAGAGTGTTACTCAGTAATGTGTTGTATTGGATTTGCCCCAAACACAACAGTTTGTATTCAGGACAAAAAGTGAATTGCTTTGCAATTTGTTTTGCAGTATTACTTTAGTGCCTTGTTGCAAACCGGATGCATATTCTGTACATTTACCCATCTTCCAATAGGTGCCCTGATTTGCGAGGCATTGGAAAACCTCCCTGTCTTTGTGGTTGAATCTGTGTTTGAAATTCACTGCTCGACTGAGGGACCTTACAGATAATTGTATATTTGGGGTACCGAGATGAGGTAGTCATTCAAAAATCATGTTAAACACTATTATTGCACACAGAGTGAGTCCATGCAACTTATTATGTGACTTGTTAAGCAAATGTTTACTCCAGAACTTATTTAAGCTTGCCATAACAAAGGGGTTGAATACTTATTGACTCAAGACATTTCAGCTTTCAGGCTGTAACGCAACAAAATGTGGAAAAAGTAAAGGTGTGTGAATACTTTCTGAAGGCACTATATATAATATTTATGGTTTTATTTTCATGGAATTAACATGTCACATTCTGGGAACAGTACAATGGTGAAGAAACACTTAGCAAAGCTTTGTTGAATGTTGTTGAATTAATGTTCCCCCTTAGGCAGTCTAGTCAGTTGAATCCCGGCCTTCATGTTGTTAGGGACCACATACTGTACAATACAATGGTGAAGAAACAGCTGTTGCTTAGCGGAGCTTCGATAAATGTTCCCCTCCAGTCAGTTTAGTAAAAAATGACTTCCTTGTACTCATCATGCTCAGAGCAGGTAATCAGACAGACAGCTTCATGCGGGTCCAGTTACGACCTCCCAAACCTTAACCATATGGGCCTCCGGAGCAATTAGGTGTAAATATATGCCATTCCATATAAGCATTCCTATATATATCAGTTTATCTTTCTGGTACCAGGGCATACTTCACATTCATGAGAGGCCACCCATGAAGACCTTCATTTATGGATGTTTTGGTATATGTAGGTGAACTTTAATTCGGTGGACAGTCTTTATATTATTATATACATTTTACAGAGGAAACCCCAGTAATCACCCATTTGTCACATTTGGGCCTACACTGCAGAAACTATACAAACTAAACATATAACGGTTAAACATAGGTGTGGTTTAGTCATGGAAAATGGACAGTAAGAAAATGGCGTACATGCCATATTTCCATTGTTTTAATAGTAGTAATAGTCTGTGATGATGGACTGGTTTATTCCCATGATACCTGACATGAAAACAAACTGCACTAAAACCAACAATGCACTTGTGGTTCAGTGTATGTGGATAATCACTGTCTACTTTAACGAGAAATCCTGACTGGAAAAGGCGAAAATGTCCAATTGTATTATATTTTTCAAATATTTTATTTATCCAGGTGAGTCCTCACTGGGCACACACCGGTTGAATCAACCTGGTTTCCACGTAATTTCAATGAAAGTACATTGAACCAACGTGGCATAGACGTTGAATTGACGTCTGTGCCCAGTGGGAGATAATGTATTTCTCTAGAAAGCCCTAAACCAAGAGGTAGCAGCTTACACTTCTCTAGGGTCAAAGAAGATTCACAAAATCTGTTGATCCTAGGGAGGATTCATTTTACGGTAATTGAGTAGAAGAGATCACAATTACTGTAAACATATGATGTCTGGTCAATGTTACATGCACATATTTTGAAAATGTTTATTGTGGTTTGTGTGATCCTCCTTCATTCCTAACAAAGTTGACTGTAGCTGGGCCTCATCAAATTCCTTGCACTTTTTCAATCTGGGAGAGTTTCACCTGACCAATGAATGAACCATTTAAAATATTCTCAGTGCAGGTTTTTGTTTACCCCTGGAGTTTTATGGACGTGGTCAGGTACAGGTCATTTTAGCAAGCCAGTATGATGTAAGAACCTTTCCCAGCACAAAACAACGTTGGATAACGGTAGTAGCTCCCATTCCTCTCTGGTAGTTTGTGAAAACCCCTGGCAAGAATTGTTCAACTTGACACTTTGATTATTTTAACAAGAACACAGCTTTTACAGGATGAACCCCATCACCATCATCTGCTAGAATCATCAGAGAGATGATACGGATGGGACACACTCCAGGAGAAATGTCAGTATATTCTTTGTTTTTATCCAAAAAAATCTTAATGACAGAAACAGCAGGAAGTGCCCAACATTTTGGCTAGATGCCTTTGTCAAGAGCACATCAGAAAGAACAGGAATCACTGGTCAATTAAAGAGTCAGAGAGACTAGAAGTGTCCGATAGTTATCTGACTGATGGGATGGGAAGATGCTGTGTGGTATTTCACCGGCCCAGAATCCCAACTCTCAACTCCCTCCCTCCTCACAAATGGGGGAGCATACATAACAAGAAGAATAAATGCCTTCCCCCAATTTTTTTTTTTACTCCTCTTCCCTACTTGAGGAAACACACAGCCTTGACGTTTTTTTAAATGGTACGTTGGGGAATAAGCAGAGGGGACTTGTTCTGCTTTCCACCTAGATCACAACAGATGGTTCAGCCATTTAGGTCTTAGGGGACATTTATAGCAACATGGGTGGGTCGTCTAACGTGTGACCGAGGTGGGAGACGTTGGGTTCAGACACAATGGGTACTACCGTAAGGAATGGAGTGAGTCACATGTCTGCTCCACATGAAATGACACAGGGTATTCTGACCATATCGTACTCAATATTAACAACCATCGCAATTTTATTTCTAAGTATTTACCCATTATGTTCTTCAAAACTTGTATGACAATTACAAGAAATGACAAATTATCAGTGAATACAGATTTGTTCTGTTTGATGTTCCACAGCCAATAGATTAACAAAGAAACCATATAGCATTGCTTACCCTGAGATTGAACAAGTATATTTTTGCAAGCATATGAGCAACATGTGACATCAATGTGGGTGAACATCCAAAGTTTTTCTTTTCACTATTCATTCTAAATGTTGAGTAGACCAACTAAAAACAACTAGGATATCTTCAGAATAAGATAAACATTCTGTTATTGATTAAGATAGCTTTTTAACAAAATAAGTAGTATGTTCTAACTCACAGATCTGCACTTGATCTGAGTCAGCTTCCCAAACTTTAGACATCTCGCTCATGCCCCCTAGTGATGCAATGTGGACAAAATATCTACTCAAAAAGGATGCTCTCATTTGTACTGTCATAGCCTGAAGTAGACTGTTTTATGCTTTATGAAGGAGCAGTCTATTGGAAATCAACATCATCATTCTTTATTTTTCCTTTTTCTGCTGAGATGGGACTCCTGTATAGTTAGTTGCCTTGTATTCTCAATCTAGCATGAAGTGATAGAGATGCCCTGAAAGGCAGAGTAAGAGCTCTAATTTGAATAGGAAGGGAAGTGTTCTGCTTTTGTCTTACAAGTTGTTATCTACAGTATCAAATCCAGCTGAGCTTTCAAAGGAACTAAAAGAAAGATAATTTACCAGCACGGGAGAGAAAATGTATAATCTCTCCAAGGTATCATTTACTCTCTCAATGCATGCACTGCAATTTGAGCACTTTTCTTCACAAACATAAAGATGAATCAAAACAATCAAACGGTGTCTTTTGTAGGGCACCAGTGCTTAATTAAATTCCTTTCACTTTCCCTTTCCTTCCTTTCTGGATACAATTTGAATAATTATTGAGACTTGACATCAATGAGAATTGTAATACAGTTAACGTGTTGCTGAGTGGAAATCACTTTCTCCGATTTTATTAATCCCTTTCAGCTATGCGCCGAGCGCTCTGCTGAGAAAAAACATGAGAAAAACAGAGAAAACAAAGACAACAAATAAGATGACTAAATTTGAGGAACAATATGGTTTGATACAGATTAAGGATGACTGTTTTCTTTGAACAGTCATACAGTACCATGGGATTATGCTCCCCCATTATCTGTCTGAAAAGCTTTGAATAAAATGCCATCACAAACTCTTCATGGTAAGTCTTGTTTGTTCCTTCACTTTGCAGGTGTGTTGACAGAAGGACTGCGTTCATTGAACATGACAACATCTCAAATCCAAAGAATTCAAAACATTACAGCAACAACAAAGACTGGATCCCTGGTGCATCACCAGATTCGATTTAGGCTTGTATACAGTAAATGTGTTTGTTTATGTATGCCTCTGTGTATTGTATTGATTTTACTTTACCATATGAAAATCATAAAAACTACACTGAACAAAAATATAAAAGCGAAATGCAACAATTTCAAAGATTTGATTGAGTTACAGTTCATATAAGGACATCAGTCAATTTAAATAAATTCATTAGGCCCTAATCTATGGATTTTACATGACTGGGAATACAGATAGAAAATAAAAATAAAAATGTGGTCCCATACACATATTTAGCAGATGTTATTGCGGGTGTAGCGAAATGCTTGTAATATAGTCGGAAGCGGTGGAAGGTATGCACGCTTCCTGAGTCGGACTAAAAGTACACTCCGAATATCTCTTCTCCGCCGGTGCCGTCTTGGAGCAGTCTCTGGGATAAGTGGAATTTCCTTGGGGGTACGAACAAAGGGTCAAATTCAGGAAAGTCGTTTTACCACTGCTCTAATATCCAAAAGTTCTTTCCGGCTGTATGTAATAGCGCAAAGGATGTTCTGTGCTAATAATGTGATAAATAACACACATTAAAAAAATACTGCAAAGTTGCTTAGGAGCCATGAACAGGGCGACCTTGTCTATCGGCACCATCACAAATGCATCTGCTGGTCACAGATACCTTTTTTTTTATGTAGGGTGTGGATCAGAAAACCAGTCAGTTTCTGGTGTGACCACCATTTGCCACTTGCACCGTGACACATCTTCTTTGCATAGAGTTGATCAGGCTGTTGATTGTGGCCTGTGGAATGTTGTCCCACTCTTCTTCAATCGATGTGCGAAGTTGCTGGATATTGTCAATCCAGAGCATCCCAAACATGCTCAATAGGTGACATATGAGTATGCATTTCTGGGATCTTTTATTTCAGCTCCTGAAACATGGGACCAACACTTTACATGTTGCGTTCATATTTTTGTTCAGTATAGTTTCCCCCTGTAACTGTGACTGGTAGTTTCATCTGTCACTGACTTCGAAGCCAGTCCTCAGTCCATTTTATGTAACAGATTATTACTATGCTTCCACCTGTCACAGTCGACTGCATGCCAATTGTCCGTCCTTTCTCCTGAAGTGTGCACTTGTTCAAACTCTTTCTAGTCCAAGCTTTCATCAATCCAATGCTCTTACTTGGGGAGTAAGCCCCGTTAAAATCTTCCCAGCTAATCTATTGTGCTGATTCTGCCCCAGCAATAGGGAATGTTAGTTCATAATGATGTCTTGTTGCTCATGCCTCCCCTACCTCTTCTACACCTGTAATCCAACCTCTTTACAGCCCTCCAAGCTGCCTGCCTGCCGCACAGATATCAGCCAACACACCGGAAGTGATGCAGGACAGAGATGAAAACGATTCTAGCCTAACTAGCTCATCATAGTGTTAAGAGATCATAAGAAAGGAAGTAGCCGATAGACTGCCTACATCTCCCTCCTTTGAAAATGCAGAAGCAGCAGCTTCCCCAACAGGCCAGGGGATTTGAGAGAGAGAGAGAGAGAGAGAGAGAGAGAGAGAGAGAGAGAACTTTTCTTCAACTTGAGATGATGTAAATCAGTTCACAGGTTGTGATGCTTTTTGCTGTTAAATTCAATGCTGGTCCGACCTCACAATGCTGGTGTTAAATGTGGAATATTGGTGAGGAAAGGTTCTCTAATCAGGTTGTTTTGAACAATCTTATTAATCATGGTTGGATTTGCGGGGGTTACCCATAAGTGTGTAAAATACTAATTCTAGAATATTAACATTGATTCAGCTCACTTAAATTCAATTAGAACCTTGATTAGTATAATCATTATTTGTTCTTATTCTAGCCTTTCAGTGGTCCTGTGTGGAACAGTTGGTCGATAGAGCATGGCGCTTGCAACTCTAAGGGTGGTTGGTTCATTTCCCACTTAGGCCACCCATACGGAAATGTATGATCGCATGACTGTAAGTCGCTTGGGATAAAAGGCGTCTGCTAAAATTATATAGTATATAACATGGCATATTTAGCAGACGCTCTTATCCAGAGCGACTTACAGTAGTGCATACATTTTCATGCTGCTCCCCCGTTAGAATCGAACCCACAACCCAGGCGTTGCAAGCGCCATGCTCTACCAACTGAGCCAAAGCTGTACAGTCTGGCCTTCTTCTGTTCTTGGGTAAAATGGAAAGAGAAAGAGTACTTCCTTGGTTTGACTCCAAGACACAGAACATTCCATAAGAGAGGAATGTTTTGGGTTATTTTTTTGTATCAATTCAGGAGCCACCTGAAGTCTTTGTTTACTCTCTAAAATCCCACCAGGGGAGACAGATAGCTCCTTGATGTGCCTCTGTGGTGTGAATCCGTATCTCATTGTACCCTAAATTCACACCGCCTGCCATTTGTTGATTGTGATTAGACTTTAAATAGGTTATTACTGATACTGAGAGAATGCCTCGGAACAGTAATTAAGGTCGAGAATAATAGGGGTTGTTAGGTTAATAATATTTGAAAATGCTTTGGAGGGGCATGGATATTCTAACATGCTTTATAGTGGGGTGACTATTTTGCACTGAGGGGTCGCGATCATATCAACAAAGCCTTTTAATTGCTGTGGTTGGATATGTTTCAGTCTAAACATAGACTAATCCTAAGACCTGCGTGTGTGCCTCTGGGACAGTCAGAGACTGAGAACAGTTAGTCTCTAGGTTACCGCTCAATCTCAGAGAAACAGTTGTTTATCAACCTGGAAAAACAGTTGTCAAATCTAGGCTAATTCGTTAAAATAGGATTTAATCCCTCCAGCACTCATAGCCCACAGCTGTGTTTCGTACAGTCCCTTTAACATGCTTACAGTTGACATGCACTCTGTTCCTTGTATTGTTAAACCACTACTGAGCAGGTGAATCACTAAGGGGTTCAACAGAGTAATGCAGATTACATATACTGATAGATAACAATAGGGAAGAGTCCTATGACGCCGCACAAGGACGTTCTCTGGGGAATAAGAGTGTGGAGGCTGAACACAACTGAAGGAGTTACTGGTTTTTAAACAAAACTGCAGAGGCTCACCCACATTCATTCCTAGTCTTTACATTTTCTGTGATTCACCGGATTGGGAACTCCTGACCTCGAACAGGCCTGACCAATACACACATGGACCGTTTGTCGTCAGAGGCATCTGATTACATTAGTATCACAGAGGTAGTATTGGGGTTGTTCTTGAATTGTGGTGGCATTTGGGTATGGCATTTTAGAAAAAATAAACGTATGAACCTTTTTCCAGGTACATTTTTATTTACGTGTACAGTACCAGTCAAAAGTTTGGACACACCTACTCATTCCAGGGTTTTTCTTTATTTTTATTATTTTCTACATTGTAGAATAATAATGAAGACATCAAAACTATGAAATAACACATATGGTATCATGTAGTAACCAAAAATATGTTAAACAAATCAAAATATATTTTATATTTGAGATTCTTCAAAATAGCCACCCTTTGCCTTGATGAAAGCTTTGCACACTCTTGGCATTCTCTCAACCAGCTTCATGAGGTAGTCACCTGGAATGCATTTCAATTAACAGGTGTGCCTTCTTAAAAGTTTATTTGTGGAATTTCTTTCCTTCTTAATGCGTTTGAGCCAATCAGTTGTGTTGTGACAAGGTAGAGGGGTATACAGAAGATAGCCCTATTTGGTAAAATACCAAGTTCATCTTATGGCAAGAACCGCTCAAATAAGCAAAGAGAAATGACAGTCCATCATTACTTTAAGACATGCAGGTCAGTTAATACGGAAATGTCAAGAACTTTGAAAGTTTCTTCATGTGCATTCGCAAAAACCGTCAAGCGCTATGATGAAACTGGCTCTCATGAGGAACGTGACAGGAATGGAAGACCCAGAGTTACCGCTGCTGCAGAGGATAAGTTCATTAGAGTTACCAGCCTCAGAAATTGCAGCCCAAATAAATGCTTCACAGAGTTCAAGTAACAGACACATCTCAACAGCAACTGTTCAGAGGGGACTGTGTGAATCAGGCCTTCATGGTCAAATTGCTGCAAAGATAACACTACTAAAGGACACCAATAAGAAGAGGAGACCTGCTTGGGCCAAGAAACACGAGCAATGGACATTAGACCGGTGGAAATGTGTCCTTTGGTCTGGAGTCCAAATTGGAGATTTTTGGTTCCAACCGCTGTGTCTTTGTGAGACGCGTGTGGGTGAATGGATGATCTCCGCATTTGTATTTTCCACCGTAAAGCATGTAGGAGGAGGTGTTATGGTATGGGGGTGCTTTGCTGGTGACACTGTCAGTTATTTAGTTAGCATTCAAGGCACAGTACATCTTCCCATTCTAAATCAACTAATATGGCAGCTTAATGACTTTAAATACTCTTACCATTAGGATAACATTGTGCCACCAGTAGGAGTAGTAACACCAATTTATTTATATTTTTTTATTAAACTTAAATTTATTCAGGGGAGCCCAATTGAGACCAGGGTCTCATTCTCAATGGTTCCCTGAGAACAAACAAGTCACAAATCAACATTAAGAAACTAAAGGATACAGCATTTAAAGATCCACTACATTTCAACAACACAAATAAATTATAACAATCAACCAAAACATAACCTCAGTGAATTCATCCCCCATCAGTGTTCTAAACTGCCCTATTGTCACCAGAGATTCAAGATGTAAGGAGGTTTGTAAATTATTCCAAACATGGGGGGCGTTAAACTAAAGGCTGAATTACCTAGGTTGGTAGATACATGAGGGACCTCAAGAGTTAACCAACCCTGTGAGCGGGTTTGGTGCCTCGTATTTTTATATTTTAACAGATAAGTGAGATATGATGGAAGCTTGTGCAGCTGAGCTTTGTAAACAAAAAGGGAGAAATTACGTGATCTACGGGAATTTAGAGCGGTTCAGCCGACCTTCTGATAAAGGATGCAGTGATGAGTATTAAACCTGTCTCCTGTGATAAAGCGAAGCATGCTATGGTACGCTGCATCCAGGAGTTTTAGAGTAGCGGCTGCTGCATTCTGATAAATGGTGTCACCATAGTCAAGAGCTGGCTGAAAAGTTGCCTGTACAACCTGCTTTCTGCTGTTTAGGGAGAGGCATGTTCTATTTCTATAAAAGAAGCCTACTTTCTTCTTAACTAGCTCATCCATGTTTTTTAAAACCCAGATATTTATAGGTGGGAACCTGCTTGATGAAAGAACCATCCAATGCATAAATGTGTAAACCATCTGAGATATTTTCCCTCATTAAGTACCAATTTTTTATGCAAGACAACAAAGTAGATTGCAGCTCTAACATAGCCTGGTCAGCAGTAGGGGCAATAGCGTACATAACAGTGTCATCTGCATACAGATGAATTTTACAGGTTTTTGCAGAGACCAATATATTTTTATATAATAGTAAAGAGGACAGGTCCCAAAATCGACCCCTGTGGGACACTTTTAGTAATATCAAGGTAACTTGACTTGACAACATCAGAAAGCACACATTGTGTCCTGTATGACAGATAGTTCCCAAACCACTTGCAAGACGCCTGGTCAAGGCACATTTCAGACAAACTTTGAATGAGTAGGGGATGGTTGACATGTCTCACTGTCTGACAAACACCGCTTTAACTCTGGCTTAAACTGACAGATTTGTATGGGGATTTTTCTATTTCTGTAGGTCGCGGACATCGACTCTAGAATAGGATTAAATCAAATCAAACTTTAAATGCATTTTAAATAACGTGTATTTTGATAGTATTTTGTTTAATTTTGATTTTTGTTTGCGATGGAGACATGAATCCAACAATTATTAATTTGTAGATAAACTGTAATTAAAGCCAAACTAAGTCAGTGGCACAGATGGAACTATCCAAGCATGTTGATATTTGGTTGTGTTGACAACAAAAAACTATTTAATATTTTTAAATATCATTCCATTCAAAATCAACCAGAGCTTGAAACCATAGGCCTGAAGGAGCTGCTTCCTGTGCTTGGCCCTCCTATGTTGAACATAATAAACAGCTCTCTATCCACCGGATGTGTACCAAACTCACTAAAAGTGGCAGTGATAAAGCCTCTCTTGAAAAAGCCAAACCTTGACCCGGAAAATATAAAAAACTATCGGCCTATATCGAATCTTCCATTCCTCTCAAAAATTTTAGAAAAAGCTGTTGCGCAGCAACTCACTGCCTTTCTGAAGACAAACAATGTATACGAAATGCTTCAGTCTGGTTTTAGACCCCATCATAGCACTGAGACTGCACTTGTGAAGGTGGTAAATGACCTTTTAATGGCGTCAGACCGAGGCTCTGCATCTGTCCTCGTGCTACTAGACCTTAGTGCTGCCTTTGACACTATCGATCACCACATTCTTTTGGAGAGACTGGAAACCCAAATTGGTCTACACGGACAAGTTCTGGCCTGGTTTAGATCTTACCTGTCGGAAAGATATCAGTTTGTCTCTGTGAATGGTCTGTCCTCCGACAAATCAACTGTACATTTCGGTGTTCCTCAAGGTTCCGTTTTAGGACCACTATTGTTTTCACTATATATTTTACCTCTTGGGGATGTTATTCGAAAACATAATGTTAACTTTCACTGCTATGCGGATGACACACAGCTGTACATTTCAATGAAACATGGTGAAGCCCCAAAATTGCCCTCGCTAGAAGCCTGTGTTTCAGACATAAGGAAGTGGATGGCTGAAAACTTTCTACTTTAAACTCGGACAAAACAGAGATGCTTGTTCTAGGTCCCAAGAAACAAAGAGATCTTCTGTTAAATCTGACAATTCATCTTGATGGTTGTAAAGTCGTCTCAAATAAAACTGTGAAGGACCTCGGCGTTACTCTTGACCCTGATCTCTCTTTTGACGAACATATCAAGACTGTTTCAAGGACAGCTTTTTTCCATCTACGTAACATTGCAAAAATCAGAAATGTTCTGTCCAAAAATGATGCAGAAAAATTAATCCATGCATTTGTTACTTCTAGGTTAGACTACTGCAATGCTCTACTTTCCGGCTACCCGGATAAAGCACTAAATAAACTTCAGTTAGTGCTAAATACGGCTGCTAGAATCCTGACTAGAACCAAGAAATTTGATCATATTACTCCAGTGCTAGCTTCCCTACACTGGCTTCCTGTTAAGGCAAGGGCTGATTTCAAGGTTTTACTGTTAACCTATAAAGCGTTACATGGGCTTGCTCCTACCTATCTTTCCGAGTTGGTCCTGCCGTACATACCAATACGTACGCTACGGTCACAAGACGCAGGCCTCCTAATTGTCCCTAGAATTTCTAAGCAAACAGCGGGAGGCAGGGCTTTCTCCTATAGATCTCCATTTTTATGGAACAGTTTGCCTACCCATGTGAGAGACGCAGACTCGGTCTCAACCTTTAAGTCTTTACTGAAGACTTATCTCTTCAGTAGGTCATATGATTGAGTGTAGTCTGGCCCAGGAGTGTGAAGGTGAACGGAAAGGCTCTGGAGCAACGAACAGCCCTTGCTGTCTCTGCCAGGCCGGTTCCCCTCTCTCCACTGGGGTTCTCTGCCTCTAACCCTGTTACAGGGGC
The DNA here is from genome assembly GCF_020615455.1 of Coregonus clupeaformis. NCBI lineage: Eukaryota > Metazoa > Chordata > Actinopteri > Salmoniformes > Salmonidae > Coregonus > Coregonus clupeaformis. Next base: position 28,375,855 of record NC_059205.1, read on the forward strand.
TGAGTCACTGGCTTGCTGGTGCTCTTTCATGCCGTCCCTAGGAGGGGTGCGTCACTTGAGTGGGTTGAGTTACTGACGTGATCTTCCTGTCTGGGTTGGCGCCCCCCTGGTTTGTGCTGTGGTGGAGACCTCTGTGGGCTATACTCGGCCTTGTCTCAGGATTGTAAGTTGGTGGTTGAGGATATCCCTCTGGTGGTGCGGGGGCTGTGCTTTGGCAGAGTGGGTGGGGTTATATCCTTCCTGTTTGGCCCTGTCCGGGGTTTCTTCGGATGGGGCCACAGTGTCTCCGGACCGCTCCTGTCTCAGCCTCCAGTATTTATGCTGCAGTAGTTTATGTGTCGGGGGGCTGGGGTTAGTTGGTTGTACCTGGAGTACTTCTCCTGTCTTATCCAGTGTCCTGTGTGAATTTAAGTATGCTCTCTCTAATTCTCTCGTTCTCTCTTTCTCTCTGAGAACCTGAGCCCTAGGACCATACGTCAGGACTACCGGGCATGCTGACACCTTGCTGTCCCCAGTCCGCCTGGCCTTGCTGCTATTCCAGTTTCAACTGTTCTGCCTGCGGTTACGAAACCCCTACCTGTCCCAGACCTGCTGTTTTCAACTCTTAATGATCGGCTATGAAAAGCCAACTGAGAGACCTGAGCCCTAGGACCATACGTCGGGACTACCGGCCGTGGTGACTCCTTGCTGTCCCCAGTCCGCCTGGCCTTGCTGCTATTCCAGTTTCAACTGTTCTGCCTGCGGTTATGGAACCCCTACCTGTCCCAGACCTGCTGTTTTCAACTCTTAATGATCGGCTATGAAAAGCCAACTGAGATTTATTCCTGATTATTATTTGACCATGCTTGTCACTTATGAACATTTTTGAACATCTTGGCATGGTTCTGTTATAATCTCCACCCGGCACAGCCAGAAGAGGACTGGCCACCCCTCATAGCCTGGTTCCTCTCTAGGTTTCTTCCTAGGTTTTGGCCTTTCTAGGGAGTTTTTCCTAGCCACCGTGCTTCTACACCTGCATTACTAGCTGTTTGGGGTTTTAGGCTGGGTTTCTGTACAGCACTTCGAGATATTAGCTGATGTAAGAAGGGCTATATAAAATAAAATTGATTGATTGATTGATTGTTGTATTGTCTATTTTTTGTTGAATTCTAAGTTGAATTGAAACAATAGCTGTTGATGACTTTGCAAATGCTACAGTTGAAGTCGGATGTTTACATACACCTTAGTCAAATACATTTAAACTCAGTTTTTCACAATTCCTGACATTTAATCCTAGTAAAATTTCCCTGTCTTAGGTCAGTTAGGATCAAATAATTGAAGAATGTGAAATGTCAGAATAATAGTAGAGAGAATGATTTATTTCAGCTTTTATTTCTTTCATCACATTCCCAGTGGGTCAGAAGTTTACATACACTCAATTAGTATTTGGTAGCATTGCCTTTAAATTGTTTAACTTGGGTCAAACGTTTCGGATAGCCTTCCACAAGCTTCCCACAATAAGTTGGGTGAATTTTGGCCCATTCCTCCTGACAGAGCTGGTGTAACTGAGTCAGGTTTGTAGGCCTCCTAGCTCGCACATGCTTTTTCAGTTCTGCCCACACATTTTCTATAGGATTGAGGTCAGGGCTTTGTGATGGCCTTTCCAATACCTTGACTTTGTTGTCCTTAAGCCATTTTCCCACAACTTTGCAAGTATGCTTGGGGTCATTGTCCATTTGGAATACTCATTTGCGACCAAGCTTTAACTTCCTGACTGATGTCTTGAGATGTTGCTTCAATATATCCACATCATTTTCCTTCCTCATGATGCCATCTAATTTGTGAAGTGCATCAATCCCTCCTGCAGCAAAGCACTCCCACAGCATGATGCTGCCACCCCCGTGCTCCACGGTTGGGATGGTGTTCTTCGACTTGCAAGCAACCCCCTTTTCCCTCCAAACATAACGATGGTCATTATGGCCAAACAGTTCTATTTTTGTTTCATCAGACCAGAGGAAATTTCTCCAAAAAGTACGATCTTTGTCCCCATGTGCAGTTGCAAACCATAGTCTGTCTTTTTTATGGCAGTTTTGGAGCAGTGGCTTCTTCCTTGCTGAGCGGCCTTTCAGGTTATGTCGATATAGGACTAGTTTTACTGTGGATATGGATACTTTTGTACATGTTTCCTCCAGCATCTTCACAAGGTCCTTTGCTGTTGTTCTGGGATTGATTTGCACTTTTTGCACCAAAGTACGTTCATCTCTAGGAGACAGAACGCGTCTCCTTCCTGAGTGGTATGACGGGTGCGTGGTCCCATGGTCTACAATTTTCTTTCTGAGGTCTTGGCTGATTTCTTTAGATTTTCCCATGATGGCAAGCATTAAGGCACTGAGTTTGAAGGTAGGCCTTGAAATACATCCACAGGTACACCTCCAATTGACTCAAATGATTTCAATTAGCCTATCAGAAGCTTCTAAAGCATGACATCATTTTCTGGAATTTTCCAAGGTGTTTAAAGGCACAGTCAACTTAGTGTATGTAAACTTCTGACCCACTGGAATTGTGAGACAGTGAATTATAAGTGAAATAATCTGTCTGTAAACAATTGTTGGAAAAATTACTTGTGTCATGCACAAAGTAGATGTCCTAACCGACTTGCCAAAACTATAGTTTGTTAACAAGAAATTTGTGGAGTGGTTGAAAAACTAGTTTTAATGACTCCAACCTAAGTGTATGTAAACTTCCGACTTCAACTGTATATAGGCCTAATTGACATCATTGATGATATATGAGTGATAATAATAATAATATGCCATTTAGCAGACGCTTTTATCCAAAGCGACTTACAGTCATGCGTGCATACATATTGTTGTGTATGGGTGGTCCCGGGGATCGAACCCACTACCCTGGCGTTACAAGCGCCGTGCTCTACCAGCTGAGCTACAGAGGACCACATGTGATAAAGTATGTTCACATTTCATTTGCTCTGTTAAACCTATACCATTTGGAATGACTTGAAAAGCAACAGTGAATCTATCTAATCATTCTCACGATAGCACAATGGTAAAAGTCAGTGACAAACGTCATAGCTGGGCTTGTTTTAAATCCTGGATGGGAGACCAACGGGTTGCTTTAGATGGATCTCCATTAGGAGGTGCTGCCCAGCCTACTGTTTTTTTTCTGGTAGTGGATATAAGGTTGAAGATTTGTTTTTAAGATACAAATACAATATATTTTAAACAACGTTTGTCTATGTTGAAATTTGGTTAACATGATGACATAATCCTATTGTTTAAATTTCCCCCTCAAAACAACTTTTGATGACTTTTTTCAAATCCAATGTATTTTCCACGTAGATTCCACATCACAATACGTTGACAAATTACGTTGAAACAATGTTGATTCAACCAGTTTGTGCCCAGTGGGAATGCTCAAGTTCCTTGTACTGTATATCTTTGTAATAAGTGATTTTCAAGGCAGTAACAACGCATAAATAAAATTGAGGGACAGACATTATACTATAAAGAAAGGTACTTTTTATGGCCTTCTTTGTTTTTATTGATCTATAGAATATATCAAATAATTTTGCTCACTTTCTAACATTCAAAATAATAGATAGATATCTCTAAATCCACACATCATGTCATTATAACGCTACACTACTAGGACAAATCAATTTGCTTACCCTAAGTACTTGAAACAATGCATAAACATAAAGTTTTGCAGTATAAAGGACTTGCATTATGTTTTAGCATTGATAAACAGTTCAATATAAACAAAAACATGGATGAGGTCTAACTATTTGTAAATTAAATTTGTTTTTTTATGGTTGCAAAGGCAAGGGACGTACAGTGAAGGAAAAAAGTATTTGATCCCCTGCTGATTTTGTACGTTTGCCCACTGACAAAGAAATGATCAGTCTATAATTTTAATGGTAGGTTTATTTGAACAGTGAGAGACAGAATAACAACAACAAAAATCCAGAAAAACGCATGTCAAAAATGTTATGAATTGATTTGCATTTTAATGAGGGAAATAAGTATTTGACCCCTCTGCAAAACATGACTTAGTACTTGGTGGCAAAACCCTTGTTGGCAATCACAGAGGTCAGATGTTTCTTGTAGTTGGCCACCAGGTTTGCACACATCTCAGGAGGTATTTTGTTCCACTCCTCTTTGCAGATCTTCTCCAAGTCACTAAGGTTTCGAGGCTGACATTTGGCAACTCAAATCTTCAGCTCCCTCCACAGATTTTCTATGGGATTAAGGTCTGGAGACTGGCTAGGCCACTCCAGGACCTTAATGTGCTTCTTCTTGAGCCACTCATTTGTTGCCTTGGCCGTGTGTTTTGGGATCATTGTCATGCTGGAATACACATCCACGACCCATTTTCAATGCCCTGGCTGAGGGAAGGAGGTTCTCACCCAAGATTTGACGGTACGTGGCCCCGTCCATCGTCCCTTTGATGCGGTGAAGTTGTCCTGTCCCCTTAGCAGAAAAACACCCCCAAAGCATAATGTTTCCACCTCCATGTTTGTCGGTGGGGATGGTGTTCTTGGGGTCATAGGCAGCATTCCTCCCCCTCCAAACACGGCGAGTTGAGTTGATGCCAAAGAGCTCCATTTTGGTCTCATCTGACCACAACACTTTCACCTAGTTCTCCTCTGAATCATTCAGATGTTCATTGGCAAACTTCAGACGGCCCTGTATATGTGCTTTCTTGAGCAGGGGGACCTTGCGGGCGCTGCAGGATTTCAGTCCTTCACGGCGTAGTGTGTTACCAATTGTTTTCTTGGTGACTATGGTCCCAGCTGCCTTGAGATCATTGACAAGATCCTCCCTTGTAGTTCTGGGCTGATTCCTCACCGTTCTCATGATCATTGCAACTCCACGAGGTGAGATCTTGCATGGAGCCCCAGGCCGAGGGAGATTGACAGTTCTTCTTTTGTGTTTCGTCCATTTGCGAATAATCGCACCAACTGTTGTCACCTTCTCACCAAGCTGCTTGGCGATGGTCTTGTAGCCCATTCCAGCCTTGTGTAGATCTACAATCTTGTCCCTGACATCGTTGGAGAGCTCTTTGGTCTTGGCCATGGTGGAGAGTTTGGAATCTGATTGATTGATTGCTTCTGTGGACAGGTGTCTTTTATACAGGTAACAAACTGAGATTAGGAGCACTCCCTTTAAGAGTCATTACAGAAAGTGGTTTGTCTCAATCATGTTTTGGAGCAGTATCAGAGCTTGACCCACGTAGGGTTTATTATCCATGCTTCAGGATGATTAAAACACCTCTCCACTGTCCAGAGGAGGTAGCAGTGGCACTCTTATGATGTAGAGGTGATGATAGGCCTATTGAATGGTGCTTCAGCTTCACAGAGTGTATAGGTAGAAAAATAGCCATCTGATCTATCTGATTCTGATGGCACAAGTGGTTAGTCTCCCGAGTGGCGCAGTGGTCTAAGGCACTGTATCGCCGTGCTAGCTGTGCCACTAGAGATCCTGGTTCGAATTCAGGCTCTGTCGTAGCCGGCCGCAACCGGGAGACCAATGGGGCGGCGCACAATTGGCCCAGCGTCGTCTAGGGTAGGGGAGGGAATGGCCGGCAGGGAGGTAGCTCAGTTGATAGAGCATGGCGTTTGCAACGCCAGGGTTGTGGGTTCGATTCCCACGGGGGGCCAGTATAAAAAAAATAATTATGCACTAACTGTAAGTCGCTCTGGATAAGAGCGTCTGCTAAATGACGTAAATGTAAATGTTGCTGCTGTATGGTATTGATGGGTTGAGTTCAGTCGGTGGAAAATGTTTTGAAACAGAGTGAAACAAGAAGGTTCTACAGTCTGTCCAATTTCATTTTCAGTTGCAAAATGTTTTGCTACGGTGTGCCCACTGAACATGTCTGTGATATCTCTGGTGCATAATGATTCTGGTGGGTGTAAATTACACATTTGTGGAATGGTTAATGATATGCTATTCTTTCTAAATGCTGACTGAGTTTATAACAAGTCACAACAGAACATACATGGAAACAGAAATAACAGAATGACAAATGAGAACAACTCAGGGAAATGTTATCAATTACATGAATAACTGATGGCAACACAACTAAAATGGGGGGATGATAACAATCTCTTTAAATCTTAGACAATCACTTAAACATGCAGAGTACTTACCTTGAGGCCATTAAGATTATCCCTCCCTTTTGCATTTTATGTGGTTAAACAGTCTGATAAATGTGGATTATTTTTATTTGTGAACAACAGCTTTACTCTGTGAGCTCTATAACTGAAAATGCCCACAATGCATTTTAAATTGATTTGAGTACGGCTTTATAAATCATCAAACAAGTCATTGTCTATGGTATAATCACACTGTTTTCATAGAGATAATGGCAATAGAGCACCATTTCAAAGGAACTGCACCCGCTGATTTAGCCTAATCTTTTGGCTTGCTCCTCAAGAAATGCTGGCGGCCATGACAGAAGCCAAACGTGAGTTGGCTTGGTGGTGTGGTTTGATGTGGGTGTTTCTTGGGTTTGTCCTTGCCACCACCAAGACAACTCATCTGTCATAACGGCTATAAGGTGAATGCACCAATTTGTAAGTCGCTCTGGATAAGAGCGTCTGCTAAATGACATAAATGTAAATGTAAATGTAATAACCTTGCCCGCAGCTTTTTCTCCCCACTCAGTCACAACAAACAAACCTGCAGGTTCAATTCAATAACTACAGGCAGATGTAAGGTGAGATGCCAGAGGAAGCTTTGAATAGGTCAGTAGCCTATAGAGTAATACGAGAACAAAGCAATTGCTGAATTTACGTAGATAAATGGATAACTTTCAAATGTAGTAACAGGTCCATGTAGAATACACAACTCTTTACATAATACAAGTAAGCAGTGTTCTGCTAATATAACAATGTGCACCTTTCACCTTTCATTGTCATTCCCAGCCTACACAAATACTGTGCCTATCTGCATTTTGTCAGGTGGTAATGGGGCTACCTTGGCAAACATGTCAGAGTGGTCATACCTTCCTGTGTGGTGTCCCGTATACCAGGAGTTCCCTGATCCTGGTGCAGAATACACAGGGTTTCTCCCTCCTCGTATTGACTGATACCATACAATTCAACAATAAAAAAGACAATAAAAGTAAAAGTTGTGTCTAGTAAATGTTTAATGGCGAGTTCCAGGTCTCTCTCCATTCAGAGACTGTCAGTCTGGACATCATCTAGCAAGTCTCCATGTGCTGGCTCCATGCATGTTTCTGTGAACACATACACACGTAGTCACTGTTCTATTACCAATGGCAGTTAAGATAGGTAATATCTGACACACACACACATATACTGTACTATGTTGAAGTTTCAACAAGTCAGACTAAACCTACCTAATTCTGTTATCCCCATCGACGACCGTTGGTGAGGTCTTTCCCAGAGCCCCATTGATGGGCATAGCAGAGTAGATCTGCTCCTTGCCCCTCATCAAAGATACTGGTCGGTCACACACACACACACACACACACACACACACACACACACACACACACACACACATGGTGGTTATGATTAGCCTGGTGGAACCAACCTGATTACCGTGTTCACCTTTCTATTTTACTTAAGATATCATAAAATATGAAGTGAAATATAATTGTGAACACAGCGATCAGGTTGCATGATGCTGATGAGGGCCCCTTGCTGGTCTTCTCTATGCTGCATGTTCGGCTGCAAACTGGACATCTCTCGAACAACTGCAGCAAGCAATCTTATGAGGTGGTGTTGACTGGAAGTCCTGTCACAGGGTGATAAAATAGACAGCAAAGTGGTAAATTACATTTTGTTCTAAAGAAAGAACAAAGCTTTTTGCTAATTGCATTTCAAAACCAAAATGGCTGTACTAGTTGTATCTACCTAGCTGGGGAATAAGTACACTATTTTCTCAAGCCAGTATTTTTTTTACTTTTCACATAACACACATTAACTGTCGTTGTTGATGAAGCCGTCTGTGTCATCAGGGCAGTAACTTGGGTCAGTATCATAGGCCTCATGATGGCGTGTCCATTTCATAGGAGTCGAGGGAGACTCTGGCAACAACTGAGAAGGTGTCACAAGGGCACTTGTGTCACATGACACACTTTTATTCTGAGGTCTTGCCTGACAAGCTGTGAAAATAGCAAGTGAACAGTGAATTTTATGATTTTGGAGGTCGCTAAACCATTGCAATCACATTGCTGGACATGTTATGATACCTACCTTTGCTCCTTCTGGTAGGTCCCGGCATTCGTTCATGACCAGGGGATCAGTCTGGCACCCAACTGTACACTTTGTCTAATAGAAAAACAGGGTCAATGATTGTCATCATGCCTCAATTATAAACATAGCTCGAGAAATAACAGTCTCGTTTGGAAGCTAATTCTATGCTTTACAGATGTAGACTGACTGGCTCCTGATTGGATTAGATTCAGGTGGGTGACACCGTTACACTTTTCTACCAGCTGTGACATGTTTTGCTATGGCACTGGGTTGGTTTGAGTTTGTTGCTGCTAGTAATTACACTGTTGTAGTCAGACATGAGTTAGCTAGTACCACCAAAGCTGCATACAATATTTATTTGTGCCCTAGACATGGATTGCACCTCGGAGGCTAATGGGACTGTTTAGTCTAAATTACACTAACTTAGAGTGTCATGGAAATACGATGACATTGCTAAAGTTTGCAAATAATTTGTAGGAAACAACATTGCCATATTATGATGTCGTCAAATTTATTTTAGAGAGATGGCAATGTTGCCATTAATGTAACTAGCAAAGTTAGTCAAAAATAGCTAGCAATGCTAATGTTAACTAACTAAAATAGGGTGGTCCCCTCAATCTTAATTAGCTGGCTAAGGTTATACTGCATCTCTAATCAATCTGGCGAGATCACAATCATGACAAATGGTTTTCGTACTAATTATTTGACTTCATTTTAAATGTTATCGTGATTACAAGCCAATTCTGAGTTGTACTGAGGTAGGCTAACTTTAGTCAGCTAAACTCAGCAAAAAAAGAAACGTCCTCTCACTGTCAACTGCGTTTATTTTCAGCAAACGTAACATGTGTAAATGTTTGTATGAACATAACAATATTCAACAACTGAGACATAAATTAAACAAGTTCCACAGACACGTGACTAACAGAAATGGAATAATGTATCCCCGAACAAAGGGGGGTCAAAATCAAAAGTAACAGTCAGTATCTGGTGTGGCCAACAGCTGCATTAAGTACTGCAGTGCATCTCCTCCTCATGGACTGCACCAGATTTGCCAGGTCTTGCTGTGAGATGTTACCCCACTCTTCCACCAAGGCACCTGCAAGTTCCCGGACATTTCTGGGGGGAATGGTGCTAGCCCTCACCCTCCGATCCAACAGGTCCCAGACGTGCTCAATGGGATTGAGATCTGGGCTCTTCGCTGGCCATGGCAGAACACTGACATTCCTGTCTTGCAGGAAATCACGCACAGAACGAGCAGTATGGCTGGTGGCATTGTCATGCTGGAGGGTCATGTCAGGATGAGCCTGCAGGAAGGGTACCACATGAGGGAGGAGGATGTCTTCCCTGTAACGCACAGCGTTGAGATTGCCTGCAATGACAACAAGCTCAGTCCGATGATGCTGTGACACACCGCCCCAGACCATGATGGACCCTCCACCTCCAAATCGATTCCGCTCCAGAGTACAGGCCTCAGTGTAACGCTCGTTCCTTCGACGATAAACGCGAATCCGACCATCACCCCTGGTGAGACAAAACCGCGACTCGTCAGTGAAGAGCACTTTTTGCCAGTCCTGTCTGGTCCAGCGATGGTGGGTTTCTGCCCATAGGCGACGATCAGCTGTCCGGCCTGTCTCCCTGTAGCGCTGTCTTAGGCGTCTCACAGTATGGACATTGCAATTTATTACCCTGGCCACATCTGCAGTCCTCATGCCTCCCTGCAGCATGCCTAAGGCAAGTTCACGCAGATGAGCAGGGACCCTGAGCATCTTTCTTTTGGTGTTTTTCAGAGTCAGTAGAAAGGCTGTGACCTTGCCTTGGTGTCTTAATGACCGTTCCACAGGTGCATGTTCATTAATTGTTTATGGTTCATTGAACAAGCATGGTAAACAGTGTTTAAACCCTTTTCAATGAAGATCTGTGAAGTTATTTGGATTTTTACAAATTATCTTTAAAAGACAGGGTCCTGAAAAAGGGACTTTTCTTTTTTTGCTGAGTTTAGATAGCTAGGTAGCTAACACCAGCTATGCTAGCGATGATAATTATTATCAAAATATACATAACCAGATACATAACCAGCAGTCTATGGTCTAGCTACCGGTATACTCACCACCAATGGAGACCAACGAACTCCAACAACCTAATTTCGAATTATAGGGTCCTTCGGCAGGGCATGCAAACCATAGTTGCTGTCTGTGCATCCTGCTGGAAGCATGCATTGCATGGTCAATCCAAATAGCTAAGGCTTTTCAGTCTCAAATGGCCGTGATCCTTTGAACGCGTTGGTTGGGGGCGATGAAACAACAGAGCCCCATTCAATGAAGGGAAGTGAAGTGGGCGTAGGAGCGATTTGCACGTGGAGTTTGGCAAAAGAGGGCATGATTGTAATCCAAACCCTAACCTTCATTTACTTGTTGTGACGCACTGAGGTTACAAATAAGACTGACTTTATGACCAAAATTGTCCTATTTACACTTTGTAGTCAATTTTGACACTATAATTAATGTTTCGGAGTCATATCAATACCACATAGGACGTTTTCAAAGGGATTAGTTGTTTTTTAGGGGCAGTCGCTCTTTAAAAACATACACCGGGGGTTAGAAGAGTTCCACTGTCATGTGCCAGATATTGTCTTCCAGTCCTTGGCCTGGTTAGTTGTATTTGATAGTATTCAAACTGTTAGTATATTCATCAGGTTTTTAGTGACCCTAAAACCTTGATTGTGCAGAAGGAACTCTATCCATTCTATAATGAAATAATAGCTCTTACGCATCAACAGCATCCATCAATCCATTCAGGGAACACCAATGAGCACAACATGACATTTGTATCTGGACGGAACACAAATAACAACAATTGGCTTTCAGCTACGCTCAACTTGAGTTGCTTCAAAAAAACAAAAAACAAAGGTACTCTCCATGAAATGTGGTGATGCACATTTGGAATTGTGTGCCACTAATCATTCCCCTTCCTTACAAAATGACAACAACAGTATTCACATTCCTGTAATAAAAACATATATATTTTTTAAAAATATGTAGTAGGCTAGAAATGCCTCACTGTGATCAGAATCTAGGCCTATTGGCTATGCATTTAACTTCTGTGAGTTCACACTCCAGGAGCTCTTTCGTGATGATTATGAATACCTTATTCATACAATTGGCAGAAAGAAGAGCTCTGTATCCTCTGCCAGTGAATAATTCTCTGGCTATGCCACTGATTGCTCCCATCAAAGAAAGAGAAATGTTTCAGAGCCGAAGGTAAAAGAACAAACATTATCTGACTGACATGGTGAGGGAAGAGGGTGGTTTCTTTCAGAGGAGTGCATGGTGAACTGCAGGCAGTGCATCTACCAGTGAAGAGAGTCAGAGCAACTGTTCAGAAAACCACTATCTGGTAGGCATACAGGTCCCGTGTGGCTCAGTTGGTAGAGCATGACACTTGCAACACCAGGGTTGTGAGCTTGATTCCTATGGGGGACCAGTACGAAAAAGTATGAAAATGTATACACTCACTACTGTAAGTCGGTCTGGATAAGAGTGTCTGCTAAATGACTCAAATGTAAATGTGGACAAAAGACAATAAACAGTGATATTAAGTAATGGAATATAGAATAATGTGGTCAAATCAGTACGTTCTGGATAGTTTAAATGAAGGATAGGCATATGAATATTTTATTGATATGCTGGACAAGATGGAACCTTCTGATGAACAACACAACGGGGTTGAGAGAGAAGGAGCTTGGAGAGTGATGATAGCAGTCACGGTTGGTTGATGGTGGCTCGTTTGGCAGGAGAGATAATTGGATCGTAAAACAGACACTTAAGGCCAAACATCTTCCTACCAGAGATGCTAAAGACCCTGGACAAGTACAGAGATGTGCTAATGGCTCTAGACCAACCAATCTGTGACCTGTGATAAATCAACTGCTAGTACTCATTTCCATAGACATAGCAGTTACAAATTGATAAAAGTAATATTTTGATTTCAGACTCTATTTTATTCATATCACACCTCTACACAGCAAAATATGAATACATAAATGAATAATCTATCTTGAACATTGTACATCTTTGAACCCATGCCCAGTCCCCATACAGATAAGGACAGTTATATTTATAATGTCTGTTATTCCACCTGGTTTACAGGTATTGGCATTTCACTTAGGTATACTGGATCAAACACTGATAAGAACAATCACTCTGAGTAAACTAAAGTTGAAGCTTCTTAAAGTTTAAATAGCTGGGCAGGGGCTGTCACGAGGGTCTATGTCGTCTAAATATGACCAAGGCGCAGCGTGTCCAAGAAACATGACTTTATTATATCAAAGTCTGGAACAAAACAACAAAACAAGACCGATACGTGAAGTCCTCTGCAACACTGACAGAACTTAGAACAAAAACCCACAAAACCAACAAGAAAACATACAGATTAAATATGGCTCCCAATCAGAGATAACGAGCCGACAGCTGACACTCGTTACCTCCGATTGGGAGTCATAGACCAAACCTAGAAATGAACCCAACAGAAAGGCAAACCTAGAAATACACACAACAGAACTACCAACATCGAAATACACCCAAATACCCAACAAAACAAAATACACCCTGGCTCAAATATCAAAGTCCATGGAGCCAGAGTGTCACAGGGGCGCAGCCATGGGTGGGCCTTTGAGGGCCCACCCACTGGGGAGCCAGGCCCAGCCAATCAGAATGATTTTTTCCGCACAAAAGGACTATATTACATACAGAAATACTCCTCAGCACCCCGCCTCCCCCCCCTCTGACAATCCCACAGGTAAAGAAGCCAAATGTGGAGGTCCTGGGCTGGCGTGGTTACACATGGTCTGAGGTTGTGAGGCCAGTTGGACGTACTGCCAAATACTCTCAAACGGCTTATGGTAGAGAAATTAACATAAAATTATCTGGAAACAGCTCTGGTGGACATTCCTGCAGTCAGCATGCCAATTGCACGCTCCCTTAAAACTTGAGACATCTGTAGCATTGGGTTGCGTAACAAAACTGCACATTTTAGAGTGGCTGTTTATTGCCCCCAGCACAAGGTGCACCTGTGTAATGATCACGCTGTTTAATCAGTTTCTTGATATGCCACACCTGTCAGGTGGATGGATTATCTTGACAAAGGATAAAATGTTCACTACTAAGGATGTAAACAAATGTATGCACAATATTTGAGAGAAATAACCTTTTTGTGCGAATGGAACATTTCTGGGATCTTTTATTTCAGCTCATGAAACATGGGACCAGCACTTTGCATGTTGCATTTATATTTTTGTTCAGTGTACATAAGACCGACATGTTATTAGAAGGGAAATCCAGATTTCCTTTTGTGTGCAAAATACCTAATTATGTTATTTATACAGTATTTTAGATCATTGAAGACGGTCTTGATGAAAGTTCAGTCCAAATGTCTAACCTTGCTTTTGTTTTCTATTCAACTTACATAAAGAATCTGATTGACACAATGATTCCCTTGGGGCAGGAAATCTGCTTAGTGAGTCACTAGCCGTTGTTGGATGCCTCAATTATGTATTTAGCATATTTGACGATAAGCTTTTAATTTGATTGCCTATCTGGAGCAATGGCTATGCATACCAGATGTTGTCTTAAGATTTCAAGGGCATTGATGAAAAAAGGATCAGTTGGTGACAAAGAATCTGCAATACTATTGACCCTGTGTACATACACAGGGTATACAAAACATTAGGAACACCTTCCTAATATTGAGTTGCACCTCCTTTTGCCCTCAGAACAGTCTCAATTCGTCGGGGTATGGACTCTACAAGGTGTTGAAAGTGTTCCACAGCGATGCTGGTCAATGTTGACTCCAATGCTTCCCACAGTTGTGTCAAATTGGCTGGATGTCCTTTGGGTGGTGTACCATTCTTGATACACACGGGAAACTGTTGAGCATGAAAAACCAAGCAACGTTGCAGTCCTTCACACATTCAAACCGGTGCGCCTGGCACCTACTACCATACTGCGTTGAAAGGCACTCAAATATTTTGTCTTGCCCATTCACGCTCTGAATGGCACACATACACAATCCATGTCTCAATTGTCTCAAGGCTTAAAAATCCTTCTTTAACTTATATTTTCCCCTTCATCTACAATGATTGAAGTGGATTTAATTAGTGACATCAATAAGGGGTCATAGCTTTCACCTTCTCTGTCTACGTCATGGAAAGAGCAGGTGTTCCTAATGTTTTGTACACTCAGTGTATACAGGATAAAGATCTTCTTAATTGAAATGTACAAAGCATGGAACTCTACTGACATAATTGGCTTCATCAGGATTCCAGACATCCTCTCCTCCATCCTTCTTTACTCTGTTCTGTTGCCTCTATGATCTGCTGCTGACACATGGGACCGCAGAGGGGAATATTATTACGTGTGGCCAATGATTTAAAACAGGTTGGAACACACTTTTTACTCAAACGTTTTACTAAAATTACTACTAGCCAAAGAAGTGCAGAGTGACTGATATCTCATCTAAGTGTGCATGATTTGCTAATGATGACCAAATGGCCATATTGTTCTGATGATTTTATCATTTGTTGAGTCATTTTTGCAAATGATTCAACATGTAATGTAATATAATAAGATTCAAGCTAGCATCTGCTATTCTATATATTTTCTGATTTACATTTTAGTGTTTAGTTTTTTGGGGGACTAATACTAAAATAGGGTTTTTCGAGGTACAGTATATATCAGCCATCTCCCTGAGGTACAGTAAAGGGAATGAATGTTGCTAATGTTGTCTGAGTGTGGATGCAGACTGCATTCGGAAAGTATTCAGACCCCTTGACTTTTTCCACATTTTGTTATGTGGAATGTTATGTTGTTATTTTGTTACATTTATGTAAATGTGATATTTCCGTTTTTTTTTAAATACATTTGCAAAAATTTATAAAAAACCGTTTTTGCTTTGTCATTAAGGGGTATTGTGTGTAGATTGATGAGGGGGGAAAAACAATTTAATCCATTTTAGAATAAGGCTGTAACGTAACAAAATGTGGAAAAGGTCAAGGGGTCTGAATAATTTCCGAATGCACTATATATGTGGTGTCACATGGAGATTTACCCTTTAATATCCTGTCCCTCTGCTTCCTTAGTCCCAGGATGTAGCACATAGCTGTTTTCCAAATCATCCCCACAGATGAACATTCTTACTGCTTCTCCTCTGGTGGACCCAGTCACTCAGACGCCTCCCATCTCAGAATACAACATAGCTAAAATTGTAATTTATAAACTTTTACAGAATCATAATTGCTTATGTCATAGTTAACAAATGTCAACAAATAGTGATTTATGGAGAAATGTGTGAACTACTGTCCCCAAAATGTTTTAAATAATGTCACCACTATATGTCAACATAATGTTGCTGTACCATAGCAAAACACTTTTATGAAGGTATGCTTAAAATGGAGATACAGAAGTGTTCATCTTTTTCCCCAAAAATAATATCTCCAAATTATAGATGGTTTTGTAATATAATTCAGCTTCAATATTGATAGTGTTAGCTAACAGTATAAAACATTAAATGTATTTACTCTATTATTTCACCTGTTGTACAATTGTCAAGTGAAGAGATTTACTTTGTTAGTAGTTTGATGTAATAGAGTACTATAGCATTAACAGTGTGAGCCAACAAACAAAGTCCCCTTTTAATGGCTCAATCCTGACAGGCCTACCAGTTGTCAGTGTAGTGGGAGATTTCTCCAGCGACTCCCATGCCTCTACCTGACCTCTAACCTTTCACTGTTCATGGATATTTGTGTCAAATCCCCTGTTACCCTACGATTGTACACACTTGGTTTCTACAGCTTGAGCTAGATTTTCATGCATCTGCCCATGCTCTTAATCCAGTGAAAGCTGACTACCTTCAATGCTGAAGAAAACCATTTTATAAAAGCTCCCAATATTTGGTAGGTGACTTGCATACAGGGTTGGGAAGTAACTGATTATGTTACCAGCAAAACTATTGTAATCAGATTACAGATACTTTTGAAAAACTAGATGATTACTTATTGGATTACTTTTACATTCCGAAAGGATCTTTGCAGGAAAAATATATACTTTATGACACCTTTCTGTTTTCTCAATGACATTTAATTCATCATTGAAAAAAGGCGCAAGTTTAAGTTCCACCTGAGCGAGTCTGACCACAAGTCAGATACCACTATGATGACACACCAAATGCATTTGATGGATCGTTTTGGCTTCTTCTAATGCCTCTTAAGGGGAAAGTAATCCAAAAGTAACTGAAAGTAATCAGATTATGTTACTGAGTTTGGGTAATCCAAAAGTGACCTTACTGATTAACATTTTGGACAGGTAGCTAGTAACTGTAACGGATTACATTCAGAAAGTAACCTACCCAAGCCTGCTTGCATATTTAGATACTGTCAAGTCTCAAGTCAAAACCGTAACAATGCCTCTCAGGAACATTAATTATTCTTGGTAAGCAACTCCAGTGTATATTTGGCCTTGTGTTTTAGGTTATTGTCTTGCTGAAAAGTGAATGCATCTCCCAGTGTCTGGTGAAATGCAGACTGAACCAGGTCTTTCTCTAGGATTTTGCCTGTTCTTTGCTCCATTACGTATTTTTTTATCCTGAAAAATTCCCTAGTCCTTGCTGATGACAAGCATACCCATAACATGATGCAGCCATCACCATGCTTAGAAATATGGAGAGTGGTACTCAGTGATGTGTTGTGTTGGATTTGTCCAAAATATAACACTTTGTATTCAGGACAAAAAGTGTATTCCTTTACCATTTATGGCTTGCCTCTTATTTGCTTGTCGTCCCCTTATGCCATAATCTGTACATCTCAGTTGTCAGTAGAAACCACATTTGTTTAAGCAAGTCAGCCATATCAGCTATGTTTTTTGAAAGGCAGTAAATGAGGCTGAATGAACTGTTTCGCTGCCAGACAAGGCTCAGCTGATAGCCAGGTGTAGCAGTGGTAAGGTGTTGGGACTGCTGTTGGGACTCTGCTGTTGGGACAGCTTTATGTAGGCCCTAACAGTTTGTAGGCACTGTTTGTCACCGTTATAGTGCAATTTATGTATTGTTTAGTGTTGTGTTGTGTTGTGTAGTGGCTTTTCTGGCATGCATCCCCAATTTTTTGTTTTTGTTTGCCCCACCAAGATTTACATGCTAAAATCGCCACTGATAATAAGGCTTACATGGAGAAAATCGGACCTCTCTGAAATGAAAATGGATGGCCCTCCGTTGAGCAAAATACATTTCACCTAAACCCTCCCTGAACACTTGAAAAAAAAACAAGTGACTGTCCCCTACTGTATATGTGTTTTCTGTAGTGTCCTCATGTAAATAGCCTTTTTTTTTTTGTATTTTTCGTATATATTTCTCAATCTCACTTTCCATCCTTTAACTAAATATACTTTCCTGCAACCCGCCTCACCCAATGTGGAACGGATTCTATTATTTCTTCATACATTTTTATCCAGAACCTCTGGCTGAAACTAGCCAGCTAACTAGCTACTTGCTATTAGCCACCGTTAGCGGTCTTCACCATTGTCCGTGGCTGTGGCCTGCACTACCTATCAGCCAGCTCTAGCCTGGACAATTATCGGCCAGTCTGCACATCGCGCTATCGAGCCAGAGCATATCGGATTTTCTGCCGGAATCAATGAATCACTGGACCTTAACACCGGATCATCGCAACTAGCTAGCTGCAACCGAATGGCTGTTGTCGTTGTTGGCTAATCACCACTAATCACCACTGTCCTGAAGCTAACCCCAGTTAGCCTTGAGCTAGCCTCGAGCCAGGCCCATCTCCCGGCTATCTACCTATCTGTCAACCGGACGGGACCTCCTAGTGCCGATCCATCATGACTGGTCTGCCGACATAATTGTCTGATGTGGTTTCAACAGGCTTCCCATTGCGATGACCACGAAGATCCATTTGCTAGCCCCGGCCCGCTAGCACATGCAATCAAAAGCCGTGCCTCCAGCTCGCCTGTAGCGTAGCAGCCACTGAACTGCTCCCATACTTACTTATTACTGTTCACTGGACCTTATGATCACTCAGCTACACAGCTGATGCCTGCTGGACTATCCTACCGATCCTTGACTTCGGCGATGTCATTTACAAAATAGCTTCCAACACTCTACTCAGCAAATTGGATGTAGTCTATCACAGTGCCATCTGTTTTGTCACCAAAGCCCCATATACTACCCACCATTGTGACCTGTACGGTCTCGTTGGCTGGCCCTCACTACATATTCGTCGCCAAACCCACTGGCTCCAGGTCATCTATAAATCCCTTCTAGGCAAATCCCCGACTTATCTTAGCTCATTGGTCACCATAGCAACACCCACCCGTAGTATGTGTTCCATCCCCAAAGCCAACACCTCCTTTGGTCGCCATTCCTTCCAGTTCTCTGCTGCAAATTACTGGAACGAACTGCAAAAATCTCTGAAGCTGGAGACACTTATCTCCCTCACTATCTTTAAGCATCAGTTGTCAGAGCAGCTCACCGATCACTGCACCTGTACACAGCCCATCTGTAATTAGCCCACCAAACTACCTCATCCCCATATTGTTAATTACATTGTTATTTATTTTGCTCATTTGCACCCCAGTATCTCTATTTGCACATCATCTTCTGCACATCTATCACTCCAGTGTTAATACTAAATTATAATTGTAATTATTTTGCACTATGGCCTATTTATTGCCTTACCTCCATAACTTACTACATTTGCACACACTGTACATAGATTTTCTATTGTGTTATTGACTGTACTTTTTGTTTATTCCATATGTAACTCTGTGTTGTTGTTGTTTTTTCCACACTGCTTTGCTTTATCTTGGCCAGGTCGCAGTTGTAAATGAGAACTTGTTATCAACTGACTTACCTGGTTAAATAAAGGTGAAATAAAAAAAAATACCCAAAATAATAATTTCAACAAAGTGGACAGCAGAGAACATGTCTACCGTTTACCCTCACTTCTTGGGCAGACCAGAGCCTCAGATATGCAATTTTAGAAACTGTTCACCATCATGTAAGTATTACAACACAGGGCTGCGGGCCAGAAGTCTGTGGGTTAGCAGACCACTGTGGACAAGAGTAGGGGTGGAAAGATCTCCTTTATAATAAAAGCATTGAATGAATCTATCATCGTATTTGCAGGTCCGAGAAAAAATGGCCTTTTTATAAAAATGTCATGCAATTCTACATAATTTTACATATTAGTGGAATCTTTTTGTGATTTGTTTGCAACGAAACTGTCCCTGTTTGCAAATAATTAAATCTTAGACGTCATTAGGAATCTCAGCGGGGTACTTTCCACCCCAGACAGAGTAGGCCTACCGACGCAGAAACATGTAAGCTTTAACTACTGATTACTCTTCTTCCATGGCTTAACCCAATGAGAGAAGGTCACAAGTGTTTCCCTAAAAGCTGTCTGTGTTTAAAATCTTCTATTGTACGGAAAGTGAATAGCTTAATCAATTGAGTGACAGAATTAGATTACTTCCCAAGCAAAGTCAGCCTCTGATTGTCAAAGAAACAACACAATGATAACCCATATGCATTGGAATCACGTCTTTCCTGGCTATTTTACAGCTTGTTTCTAGCAAAAAGCATTGCGAACCAATTTATATAATCGGATTCGTTTTAAGCTAACAAGGGGTAGGCCTGTGCTTTTT
The DNA here is from genome assembly GCF_020615455.1 of Coregonus clupeaformis. NCBI lineage: Eukaryota > Metazoa > Chordata > Actinopteri > Salmoniformes > Salmonidae > Coregonus > Coregonus clupeaformis. The sequence goes on from NC_059205.1 coordinate 28,395,781, forward strand.
GCCATTTTCTTTTAAAAAGGTAGGCCTATGGCATACCCTCTCATACCCCTTCAATTAGAGACTTGGTTTTAACTTAACAGCCCTTCACCGACATGTAGGTAGGCTATTTCAAGAGTGCACGGGGGTGGAGGAATTGACCGACACATCTATGGATATAGCAGCCTATAGCCTAATTTTGTCTGTCAAGCAGGTAAGCCTACCTCTTATTTCTTAAATAGGAAGGAATAGGCTCCAACACAAAGCCCTCTTGTTGTTGGTAAAATCGAATTAAAATGAAGACGGTTTAAATGAGTTATGCCTACTCAAATTTGCCTACTTTCAGCACCATGAGCTGTCCATTTCCGATTGGCTGCTGCTTCAAGTTACTCGAATCTGTCTTATTGTGAGGTCAAAAACTCTGATAAATACATAATGTGCAAGAAACATGTTGTTTTTAATAAAATGAATTATAGTAATAGAAAGATATCAAAGTTGACCTCTGGTCCTCCTTCTCATCTTTGCACTCTCCTTCTAAAACTGAACAGAACATAGGCTATAGGCTAGTCTGTGTGCAATATAGTGAATTTTTTGGACTAGGCCTAATCAACAACAAACATTTGGAAGAAATTGACTCTCCTCCTGAACTGCCGCCGTAGCCCTACACAGCACAGCCATTGGTTAAGCAGCAGACAAAAGAGTTTCTGATCAGCAAGAGCAGAGCAGGCCAGGGCTCAGGGTTGGAATACCGATTGCAGTGTGTAATACAGTTTTATTTACAAAATCGCAGCAGCTCTCTTAGAAATATAACTTTGCTCTGTGCTTCTCAGAGCATGCACTTCGCAGCCTACAGCCTATAGGTTATGGATCATTTGATTGAGACCACACTAAATAGCCTATAGCCGCAATTGATATTGCGCGCCCAGCATTTCACCGAGTCGTGGCTAAACAAGGACATGGATAATATACAGTTAACAGGGTTTTCTGTGCATCTGCAAGACAGAACAGCAGCCTCCGGTAAGGGGGAGGGTGGCATGCAATTTTCTCAAGATTTTGCTTGCCTGAGATAAAGTACCTCATGATAAGCCATAGACCACACTATTTACCAAGAGAGTTTTCATCTATATTCTTCGTAGCTGTCTATTTACAACTACAAACCAATGCTGACACTAAGATTGCACTCAACAAGCTTTATAAGACCATAAGAAAACAAGAAAATGCTCATCCAGAGGCGGCGCTCCTTGTGGCCTGGGATTTTAATAAAGGACTGAAATCAGTTTTACCTCATTTCTACCAGCATGTCACATGTGCAACTAGAGGAAAAAAAACTCTAGATCACCTTTACTCCACACACAGAGATGAATACAAATCTCTCCCTCACCCTCCATTTGGAAAATCTGACCATAATATCCTCTTGATTCCTGCTTACAAGCAAAAACTCAAACTGGAAGTACCAGTGACGCTCAATACGGACGTGGTCGGATGAAGCAGATGCTAACCTACGGGACTGTTTCACTAGCACAGACTGGAATATGTTCCGGGATTCATCCGATGGCATTGAGGAGTATACCACATCAGTCACCGGCTTCATTAATAAGTGCATCGATGACGTCGTCCCCACAGTGACCATACGTACGTACGTACATATCCCAACCAGAAGCCATGGATTACAGGCAACATCCGCACTGAGCTAAAGGCAACTTTCAAGGAGCGGGACACTAATCCAGACACTTATAAGAAATCCCGCTATGCCCTCCGACGAACCATCAAACAGGCAAAGCGTCAATACAGGACTAAGATTAAATCCCACTACACTGGCTCTGATGCTTGTCGGATGTGGCAGGGCTTTCAAACTATCACGGATTACAAAGGGAAACCCAGCCGCGAGCTGCCCAGTGACGCGAACCTTCCAGACGAGCTAAATGCCTTCTATGCTCGCTTTGAGGCAAGCAACACTGAACCATGCATGAGAGCACCAGGTGTTCCGGATGACTGTATGATCACGCTCTCCGTAGCCGATGTGAGTAAGATCTTTAAACAGGTTAACATTCACAAGGCCGCAGGGCCAGACGGATTACCAGGATGCGTACTCAGAGCATGCGCTGACCAGCTGGCAAGTGTCTTCACTGACATTTTCAACCTCTCCCTGACCCAGTTTGTAATACCTACATGTTTCAAACAGTCCCTGTGCCCAAGAACGCCAAGGTAACCTACCTAAATGACTACCGCTCCGTAGTACTCACATCGGTAGCCATGAAATGCTTTGAAAGGCTGGTCATGGCTCACATCAACACGTGAGAATGCTGTTAATTGACTACAGCTCAGCGTTCAACACCATAGTGCCCTCCAAGCTCATCACTAAGCTAAGGAGCTGAGCACGCCCCCCAGTCACATCGACGGGGCTGTAGTGGAGCGGGTCGAGAGCTTCAAGATCCTTGGTGTACACATCACTAAGGACCTATTATAGTCCAAACACACCAATACGGTCGTGAAGAGGGCACAACAAAGCCTATTCCCCCTCAGGAGGCTGAAAATATTTGGCATGAAACCTCAGATCCTCAAAAAGTTCTACAGCTTCCCCATTGAGAGAATCCTGGCTGGTTGCATCACCGCTTGGTATGGCTCCTGACTGCAAGGCGCTACAGATGGTGGTGAGTACAGCCCAGTATATCACTGAGGCCGAGTTTCCTGCTATCCAGAGCCTCTATACCAGGCAGTGTCAGAGGAAGGGCCTAAAAATTGTCAGACTCCAGCCACCCAAGTCAAAGACTGTTCTCTCTGCTACAGCACGGCAAGCGGTACCGGAGTGCCAAGTCTGGAACAAAAAGGCTACTTAACCCCCTTAAGTTGATGTCTGTGCCCCCGCGGAAATCTAATTAGCATAATAAAAAAATCCCCATCAAAATCTGTCAGTTGTCGCACTTCCCCATCTGCAGTGAATGGTGACAGAGCTAGAGTGTTGTTTGTCAAACCATGAGACATCCCGAAAATCGGTCTTCTCACAAAATCGTCTGTAGCATTCGAATAGTTATGACCCCTCTATGGAAAGATGAGACTCTCACGAACACTGTTGTGTTCTCCGTTTTGCTCTACGACACCTTCAAGCGTTATGGGACTCGTCGGTACAACCAGGTATTCGGAGTGGACTTTTAGTCCGACTCAGGAAGTGTGCATAGCACCCACAGTTCCAAGTACACTGCTCAAAAAAATTAAGGGAACACTAAAATAACACATCCTAGATCTGAATGAATGAAATAATCTTATTAAATACTTTTTTCTTTACATAGTTGAATGTGCTGACAACAAAATCACACAAAAAGTATCAATGGAAATCAAATTTATCAACCTATGGAGGTCTGGATTTGGAGTCACACTCAAAATTAAAGTGGAAAACCACACTACAGGCTGATCCAACTTTGATGTAATGTCCTTAAAACAAGTCAAAATGAGGCTCAGTAGTGTGTGTGGCCTCCACGTGCCTGTATGACCTCCCTACAACGCCTGGGCATGCTCCTGATGAGGTGGCGGATGGTCTCCTGAGGGATCTCCTCCCAGACCTGGACTAAAGCATCCGCCAACTCCTGGACAGTCTGTGGTGCAACGTGGCGTTGGTGGATGGAGCGAGACATGATGTCCCAGATGTGCTCAATTGGATTCAGGTCTGGGGAACGGGTGGGCCAGTCCATAGCATCAATGCCTTCCTCTTGCAGGAACTGCTGACACACTCCAGCCATATGAGGTCTAGCATTGTCTTGCATTAGGAGGAACCCAGGGCCAACCGCACCAGCATATGGTCTCACAAGGGGTCTGAGGATCTCATCTCGGTACCTAATGGCAGTCAGGCTACCTCTGGCGAGCACATGGAGGGCTGTGCGGCCCCCCAAAGAAATGCCACCCCACACCATGACTGACCCACCGCCAAACCGGTCATGGTGGAGGATGTTGCAGGCAGCAGAACGTTCTCCACGGCATCTCCAGACTCTGTCACGTCTGTCACATGTGCTCAGTGTGAACCTGCTTTCATCTGTGAAGAGCACAGGGCGCCAGTGGCGAATTTGCCAATCTTGGTGTTCTCTGGCAAATGCCAAACGTCCTGCACGGTGTTGGGCTGTAAGCACAACCCCCACCTGTGGACGTCGGGCCCTCATACCACCCTCATGGAGTCTGTTTCTGACCTTTTGAGCAGACACATGCACATTGGTGGCCTGCTGGAGGTCATTTTGCAGGGCTCTGGCAGTGCTCCTCCTGCTCCTCCTTGCACAAAGGCGGAGGTAGCGGTCCTGCTGCTGGGTTGTTGCCCTCCTACGGCCTCCTCCACGTCTCCTGATGTACTGGCCTGTCTCCTGGTAGCGCCTCCATGCTCTGGACACTACGCTGACAGACACAGCAAACCTTCTTGCCACAGCTCGCATTGATGTGCCAAGCTGGATGAGCTGCACTACCTGAGCCACTTGTGTGGGTTGTAGACTCCGTCTCATGCTACCACTAGAGTGAAATCACCGCCAGCATTCAAAAGTGACCAAAACATCAGCCAGGAAGCATAGGAACTGAGAAGTGTTCTGTGGTCACCACCTGCAGAACCACTCCTTTATTGGAGGTGTCTTGCTAATTGCCTATAATTTCCACCTGTTGTCTATTCCATTTGCACAACAGCATGTGAAATTTATTGTCAATCAGTGTTGCTTCCTAAGTGGACAGTTTGATTTCACAGAAGTGTGATTGACTTGGAGTTACATTGTGTTGTTTAAGTGTTCCCTTTATTTTTTTGAGCAGTGTATATTAATCACTAATGTGCAGTCCCTGGACAATAAAGTAGATGAGCTCAGGGCGAGGATCTCCTTCCAGAGAGACATCTAGGACTGTAAAATATTCTGTTTCACGGAATCATGGCTTTCTCCGGATATACTGTCCCCGTCCACACAGCCAGCTGGGTTCTCAGTACATTGCGCAGTCAGGAATAAAGAACTCTCTGGGAAAAAGAAAGTCGGAGGTGTTTGTTTCATGATTAACTACTCATGGTGTGATTGTGGTAATGTACAGGAACTGAAGTCTATTTGTTCACCCGGCCTAGAATAACTCACAATCAAATGCTGACCGACTTACCTCCCGAGAGAATTATTTTCAGTCATGGTCACAGACCTGTATATTCCCCCTCAAGCCGATACCATGACGGCTCAAAAAGGAACTACACTGGACTTTGTACAAACTGGAAACTGCATATCCTGAGGCCACATTTATTGTAACTGGGGACTTTATTAAAGCAAATCTGAGGAAAATGTTGGCAAAGTTTAATCAACACATTGCCTGCGTCACTCACGCTTCAAGAACTCTCGACCATTGCTACTCTCTCTTCCGGGACGGCTACAAAGCCCTCCCCCACCCTCTCTTCGGCAAATCAGATCACGCCTCCATCCTGCCCCTCCCTTCCTATAGGCAGAAACTCAAACAGGAAGTACCCGTGGTAAGGACTGTTCAACGCTGGTCTAACCTATCAGAATCCATGCTTCAAGATTGTTTTGATCACGCGGACTGGGATATGTTCTGGGTTACTTCTGAGTATAACATTGACGTACACACTGACATTTTTTTATTTTATTTTTTATTTAACCTTTATTTAACCAGGTAAGCCAGTTGAGAACAAGTTCTCATTTACAACTGCGACCTGGCCAAGATAAAGCAAAGCAGTGCGATAAAAACAACACAGAGTTACATATGGGGTAAAAAAACATAAAGTCAAAAATACAACAGAAAATATATATACGGTGTGTGCAAATGTAGCAAGTTATGGAGGTAAGGCAATAAATAGGCTATAGTGCAAAATAATTACAATAGTATTAACACTGGAATGCTAGATGTGCAAGAGATTATGTGCAAATAGAGATACTGGGGTGCAAAAGAGCAAAATAAATAACAATATAGGGATGAGGTAGTTGGGTGGGCTAATTTCAGATGGGCTGTGTACAGGTGCAGTGATTGGTAAGGTGCTCTGACAACTGATGCTTAAAGTTAGTGAGGGAGATAAGAGTCTCCAGCTTCAGAGATTTTTGCAATTCGTTCCAATCATTGGCAGCAGAGAACTGGAAGGAATGGCGGCCAAAGGAGGTGTTGGCTTTGGGAATGACCAGTGAGATATACCTGCTGGAGCGCAGACTACGGGTGGGTGCTGCTATGGTGACCAATGAGCTAAGATAAGGCGGGGATTTGCCTAGCAGTGATTTATAGATGGCCTGGAGCCAGTGGGTTTGACGACGAACATGTAGTGAGGACCAGCCAACAAGAGCGTACAGGTCACAGTGGTGGGTAGTGTATGGGGCTTTGGAGACAAAACGGTTGGCACTGTGATAGACTACATCCAGTTTGCTGAGTAGAGTGTTGGAGGCTATTTTGTAAATGACATCGCCGAAGTCAAGGATCGGTAGGATAGTCAGTTTTACGAGGGCATGTTTGGCAGCATGAGTGAAGGAGGCTTTGTTGCGAAATAGGAAGCCGATTCTAGATTTAACTTTGGATTGGAGATTCTTTATGTGAGTCTGGAAGGAGAGTTTACAGTCTAACCAGACACCTAGGTATTTGTAGTTGTCCACATACTCTAGGTCAGACCCGCGAGAGTGGTGATTCTAGTCGGGTGGGCGGGTGCCAGCAGCGTTCGATTGAAAAGCATACATTTAGTTTTACTAGTGTTTAAGAGCAGTTGGAGGCTACTGAAGGAGTGTTGTATGGCATTGAAGCTCATTTGGAGGTTTGTTAACACAGTGTCCAATGAAGGGCCAGATGTATACAAAATGGTGTCGTATGCGTAGAGGTGGATCTGAGAGTCACCAGCAGCAAGAGCGACATCATTGATATACACGGAGAAAAGTGTCGGCCCAAGAATTGAACCCTGTGGCACCCCATAGAGACTGCCATAGGTCCAGACAACAGGCCCTCCGATTTGACACACTGAACTCTATCTGAGAAGTAGTTGATGAACCAGGCGAGGCAGTCATTTGAGAAACCAAGGCTATTTAGTCTGCCAATAAGAATGCGGTGGTTGACAGAGTCGAAAGCCTTGGCCAGGTCGATGAAGACGGCTGCACAGTACTGTCTATTATCAATCGCGGTTATAATATCGTTTAGGACCTTGAGCGTGGCTGAAGTGCACCCATGACCAGCTCGGAAACCGGATTGCATAGCGGAGAAGGTACGGTGGTATTCGAAATGGTCGGTGATCTGTTTGTTAACTTGGCTTTCAAATACTTTCGAAAGGCAGGGCAGGATGGATATAGGTCTGTAGCAGTTTGGATCTAGAGTGTCACCCCCCTTTGAAGAGGGGGATGACCGCGGCAGCTTTCCAATCTCTGGGGATCTCAGACGTTATGAAAGAGAGGTTGAACAGACTAGTAATAGGGGTTGCGACAATTTCGGCGGCTAGTTTTAGAAAGAAAGGGTCCAGATTGTCTAGCCCAGCTGATTTGTAGGGGTCCAGATTTTGCAGCTCTTTCAGAACATCAGCTGTCTGAATTTGTGTGAAGGAGAAGCGGGGGGCATGGGCAAGTTGCAGCGGAGGGTGCAGAGTTGGTGGCCGGGGTAGTGGTAGCCAGATGGAAAGCATGGCCAGCTGTAGCAAAATGCTTGTTGAAATTCTCGATTATTGTAGATTTCTCGGTGGTGATATTGTTTCTAAGCCTCAGTGCAGTGGGCAACTGGGAGGAAGTGCTCTTATTCTCCATGGACTTTACAGTGTCCCAAAACTTTTTGGAGTTAGTGCTACAGGATGCAAATTTCTGTTTGAAAAAGTTAGCCTTTGCTTTCCTGACTGCTTGTGTATATTGGTTCCTAACTTCCCTGAAAAGTTGCATATCGCGGGGGCTATATGATGCTAATGCAGTACGCCACAGGATGTTTTTGTGCTGGTCAAGAGCAGTCAAGTCTGAGGAGAACCAGGGGCTATATCGGTTCTTAGTTCTGTATTTTTTGAATGGGGCATGTTTATTTAAGATTGAGAGGAAATTACTTTTAAGGAACAACCAGGCATCCTCTACTGACGGAATGAGATCTATATCCATCCAGGATACCTGGGCCAGGTCAATTAGGAAGGCCTGCTCGCTAAAGTGTTTTAGGGAGCGTTTGACAGTGATGAGGGGGTGGTCGTTTGACCGCGGACCCGTTACGGACGCAGGCAATAAGGCCGTGATCGCTGAGATCCTGGTTGAAGACAGCTGAGGTGTATTTAGAGGGTATGTTAGTCAGGATGATATCTATGAGGGTACCCATGTTTACGGATTTAGGGTTGTACCTGGTAGGTTCGTTGATAATTTGCGTGAGATTGAGGGCATCTAGTTTGGATTGTAGGATGGCCGGGGTATTAAGCATATCCCAATTTAGGGTCACCAAGCAGTACGAACTCTGAGGATAAATGGGGGGCAATCAATTCACATATGGTGTCCAGGGCACAGCTGGGGGGCTGAGGGGGGTCTGTAGCAAGCGGCAACAGTGAGAGACTTATTTCTGGAAAGGTGGATTTTTAGAAGTAGAAGCTCAAACTGTTTGGGCACAGACCTGGATAGTATGATAGAGCTCTGCAGGCTATCTCTACAGTAGATTGCAACTCCACCCCCTTTGGCAGTTCTATCTAGACGGAAAATGTTATAGTTGGGGATGGAAATTTCAGAATTTTTGGTGGCCTTCCTGAGCCAGGGTTCAGACACTGCTAGAACATCAGGGTTGGCTGAGTGTGCTAACGCAGTGAATAACTCAAACTTAGGAAGTAGACTTCTGATATTTACGTGCAAGAAACCAAGACTTTTGCGATTACAGAAGTCAGCAAATGATAGCGCCTGGGGAGTAGGAGTGATACTGAGGGCTGCAGGGCCTGGGTTAGCCTCTACATCACCAGAGGAACAGAGGAGGACTAGAATAAGGATACGGCTAAAGGCTTTAAGAACTGGTCTTCTAGTGCGTTGGGTACATAGAATAAAGGGGGCAGATTTCTGGGTGTTGTAGAAAAGATTCATGGCATTATGTACAGACAAGGATATGGAAGGATATGAGTAAAGTGGAGGTAAACCTAAGCGTTGGGTAACAATGAAAGAGATAGCATCACTGGAGGCACCAATTGAGTCGGTCTCCGCGTGTATGGGGGGTGGGACAAAGGAGCTATCTAAGGCAGGTTTAGCTGGGCTGGGGGATCTACAGTGAAATAGTACAATTAGAAATAACCGAAACAACAATAAGCTAACCATGTTTGGGCTGAGGCTAAACATAAACAGGATGTAGTACCGTAAAAAGGAACAGTCCAGCAGACATCAGCTGTATAGCTGAGTTATCATAAGGTCTGGTGAACAGCAATAGGATATTTCTTAGGCTGCTAAAGCACTAGCGAGTAAGAGGCCACGGCTAGCGTGTGCTAGCGGGCCGGGGCTAGCAGATGGAATCTTCGTGGTCGACGTCGTAACCACATCAGACGATTTCGTCGGCAGACCAGTCGTGTAGGATCGGCGGGGCTCCGTGTCAACACTAGGTGGTCCCGTCCGGTTGACAGAGAGGTAGATAGCCGGGAGATGGGCCTAGCTCAGGATGATTAGCCAGACCACAGCGTCCATTTTGTTGCAGCTAGCTGGTAGCGATGAATCCGGAGTTAAAGGTCCAGTGATTCAGTGATTCCGGCAGAAAAACTGATATGTTCTGGGTCGATAACGCGCTGTGCAGACTGGCCGAATAATAGTCCAGACTAGAGCTGGCTGGTGAGTGGTGCAGGCCACGGACAATGGTGAAAAACCGCTAACGGTAGCTGATAGCAAGTAGCTAGTTAGCTGGCTACTCCCGTCCAGTACACCTAGAGGTAGATATGAGCCTGGATCTAGGCTAGCTTGAGGCTAACTGGTGCTTGCATTGGGGGCAGTGGTGATTAGCCAGACAGCAACATCCATTCGGTTGCGGCTAGCTAGTTGCGATCCGGTGATTAATGTCCAGTGATTTAATTAATCCCGCAGAAAAAAAATCCAATGTTCTGGGTGAAATACCGCTAACTGTGGCTAATAGCAAGTAGCTAGTTAGCTGGCTAGCTAGTTTCAACTGGAGATTCTAGATAAAAGGTAAGTCAATAATAGAATCCGTTCCACATTGAGTGAGGCGGGTTGCAGGAAAAGTATATTTTGTAGAAGGATGAAAAGTCTGATAGGGAAATATGTACGAAAAATACAAAAAAACAGGGTATTTACAGGCTATTTACAGACACACGACAAAAACAGAACTGCACTACTACGCCATCTTGGAAGTAGTTCTGAGTATAACATTGACGTACACACTGACATGGTGACTGAGTTCATCAGGAAGTGTATACAGTGAGGGAAAAAATTATTTGATCCCCTGCTGATTTTGTAAGTTTGCCCACTGACAAAGAAATGATCAGTCTATAATTTTAATGGTAGCCATGTACCGTCAAATCTTGGGTGAGAACGTCCTTCCCTCAGCCAGGGCATTGAAAATGGGTCGTGGATGGCTATTCCAGCATGACAGTGACCCAAAACACACGGCATAGGCAACAAAGGAGTGGCTCAAGAAGAAGCACATTAAGGTCCTGGAGTGGCCTAGCCAGTTTCCAGACCTTAATCCCATAGAAAATATGTTGAGGGAGCTGAAGGTTCGAGTTGCCAAACATCAGCCTCGAAACCTTAATGATTTGGAGAGGATCTGCAAAGAGGAGTGGAACAAAATCCCTCCTGAGATGTGTGCAATCCTGGTGGCCAACTACAAGAAATGTCTGACCTCTGTGATTGCCAACAAGGGTTTTGCCACCAAGTACTAAGTCATGTTTTGCAGAGGGGTCAAATACTTATTTCCCTCATTAAAATGCAAATCAATTTAGAACTTTTTTGACATGCGTTTTTCTGAATTTTTTTGTTGTTATTCTGTCTCTCACTGTTCAAATAAACCTACTATTAAAATTATAGACTGATCATGTCTTTGTCAGTGGGAAAACGTACAAAATCAGCAGGGGATCAAATACTTTTTTCCCTCACTGTATATAGCCTCGCTACTGTGATTTTATTTTACTGCTGCTCTTTAATTGTTCTATTTTTTATTTTATTTTTATTTTTTACTTAACACTTTTTATTTTCTTAACTGCATTGTTGGTTAAGGGCTGTAAGTAAGCATTTCACTGTAATGTCTACACCTGTTGTATTCGGCACATTTGATTTAACCATGAGAAACAAGATTCCCTGGCCTGATGAAACCAAGATTGAACTCTTTGGCCTAAATGCCAAGCGTCACGTCTGGAGGAAACCTGGCACCATCCCTACGGTGAAGTATGGTGGTGGCAGCATCATGCTGTGGGGATGTTTTTCAGTGGCAGGGACTGGGAGACTAGTCAGGATCGAGGGAAAGATGAACGGAGCAAAGTACAGAGAGATCCTTGATGAAAACCTGCTCCAGAGCTCTCAGGACCTCAGACAGGGGCGAAGGTTCACCTTCCAACAGGACAACAACCCTAAGCACACAGCCAAGACAACGCAGTAGTGGCTTCGGGACAAGTCTCTGAGTGGCCCAACCAGAGCCCGGACTTGAACCTGATCAAACATCTCTGGAGAGACCTGAAAATAGCTGTGCAGCGACTCTCCCCATTCAACCTGATAGAGTTTGAGAGGATCTGCAGAGAAGAATGGGAGAAACTCCCCAAATACAGGTGTGCCAAGCTTGTAGCGACTTGAGGATGTACTCGCTGCCAAAGGTGCTTCAACAAAGTACTGAGTAAAGGGTCTGAATAGTTATGTAATGTGATTTTTCAGTTATGTATTTTTAATAACGTTGCAAAATATTCTACAAACCTCTTTTTTCTTTGACATTATAGGGTATTGTGTGTAGGTTGATGAGGAAAAAAATCTATTTAATCAATTTTAGAATAAGGCTGTAACTTAACAAAATGTGGAAAAAGTGAAGGGGTCTGAATACTTTCCGAATGCACTGTATGTTGATTTTGCTTTTCTAACCAGAGATAGACATTTATTTCTCAAATGTCTGAAGAACTTCCAATCAGCCTTAGCCCATATTTATTTCCCGAAGTTTCTAAGACAATTAATGCTTGATGCATTAAACAGAGTAGTAAAACAATTAAGGGCCTGATCCAACTCAGAGAGATAGATGACACAGCCCCCCAAGTCAAATAACCCCGGGTCAGAAAATAAATGTTGCTCATTACAGCTTTTTTTAATGGCTTTGGTACTATGTTCACAAGTATGTGGCACATTTTCACAACTCTTAGTACAAAACTCCAAACTGGTCACAATTGTAACGCAGCAAGTCTTTCATTCAAAACGTGTCATTGTGCATTCATTTGGATTGTAAACATCTCTTACCACACAACCATTGATTCAAAATATAAGTGCATTGTGAAATGTAATGATAACATTGATTTAATCACCAAAGCACAACATAATGATATCTTTTCCATTTAGTCGTTTTAACTACCAGTTAATCCAATACCATCACCCTCTAAAAATATATTTTGGTTAGTTTAGTTATATAATATAGTTCCAATATGATATTGTGAAGTAGCATGTGCATCAAATAGTAACAGTAATACAGTATATAGTGTTGTACCTGAACATACCTGGCCCGCAATTGTTTCACCTGGTCATTGTTTCTCTCAAAAGGCCCCAGGTAAATGTATTTCATAGACACCTGGTGCCATTTCAAAAGGCGGGCGATTGTTGGTCGGCTGATGGATGCCACATTGGCCAAAGTGTCATCGTTCTCCTCAATAGCTTGCTTTATTTCGGACAGCCGTATGTCATTCCTGGCCCTCACCATTTCCACCACTGCCCCCTCCTGCTGGTTGGTCAGCACACAGTTGCAGCCACCACCATGGGGTCTTCTGTCAATTCTGAGGGTAGAACTGTCAATAGATCATACTGTAAGAATACTGTAACATGTTTTGTGAATTTACATGCATTACAATATGTAATTGACTATAAATCTAATGGTAAAGCATAGTGCATATCCTGTAGACTTACCGGTTTTTCTTGGCGAAATGTTCTCATGATCGAATTGACAGTTGATCTTTTCAGATTGGGGTGAACTAATCTGGCAGCCTCTGCCATGGTAAGGCCTCTGTTTACCACATGGTCAATGATGATGGCCCGGACTTCAATAGACACAACAGTTCTCTGCCGTCTGCCTCCCTCTATCTGATGTCCACCTCTTTGACGGGGCCCATGCCCACCTCTTTGACCTCTTTGACGGGGCCCATACACACCTCTTTAACCTCTTTGATGGGGCCCATGCCCACCTCTCTGATGGGCCCCTTGTCCATAAGCTCTTTGATTTATTCCTCTCCCTTGCTGTCTGTCCTGCTCCATGTTGAAAGAAATTGCAAGTGTTCACACACACCCTTTTATATGGTGACCAATTGTGGTTATCACTATGTGAAATCAATTAGCAATAACAAGTAGTCATTATGTATGGTTATCATGTATCATACTTGTTATTTCGATTTTGAAAGTTTTGAAAAAACTGCCTTTTTGATGATCTGTTTTGAGTTTTGTACTAAGAGTTGTGAAATTTAAAGCAAACTGTACAATTCCAAAAATGTATCTTTGTAATAATGTGTGGGCGAGATTTAGGTATCTTAACATCTCTTATGAAGGCAACGGGACAATGGTCACTGAGCTCATTAGCAAAGATTCCATTTGCTGTATACTTATGAGGGGCAATGACTGTATATATGAATGGACAAAGCCATCGATCACGTGACACCATTCATTCCTATGTGAAGACTCAATAGCGCATTGAAGCCAAATTAAGTTGGTTAAGATGGCGTCTCATGGAGACATAGCATGAGCAGTTTGAGCTACTCCAGGAAGTGACGTTGCAGGCTAGCTCAGTGCTGCCCCCTCTCATTGAGTAACTAAAGTTGAAGGCCGACCGGGGTACTTGCAGGCTGCCATTAGCAACGAAATTAACCTTATAACTTCTTCTGTGTGCGATCAAGGACATACATGTGGTGTATTAAAATAAATTACTGGTACCGTGAATGTTTGTAATTTGTGATCTTCTGAAGACCCCTCCAGACAGACGAGCAGTCGTTTGTTTGTTGTTCTAGCCTCTCCTTATGTTGTCCTTTGGCTGCTTTAATCCCCTTATTCCGATTCTGTTTTGCCACTCTGTAGTGGTCCATGTTGCCACTCATATGTGCCTCTTCCTTGGCAGAGTGTAGGCCTCTCAGCTCTGCATTGAACCAGGGTTTGTTGTTATTGAATGTGACAAAAGAACTGGTTGGAATGAATACAATATTATGGACAATGACGGTCGATGGCAGGAAAATTCGTTGTCCTTTCATTGGCTTTTTCTAGAGGTGGGGGAACTGACTGCCAGGAATCTGAGAGAGAGAGAGAGAGAGAGAGTTGAGGTATAAAAATCCCTTTCAGAGGGGATTGCTGTCTTTGAGCAAAGATAATCAAGAGGTGAAAAAGACAGTTGGACTCCAGTTCAACTAATCGACTATGAGGATTACTGAGCAACCTTAGAATTTGTTTCAACACCTCAAAAGCAGAATGAATTTGCTTGCAACACAACAGCAAATCACAACAACTCAGAACCAGAAGCAGAATGAAAGTGCTGTGCAGGCATAGATGTAATCAATATAATTAACAACCAAACCAAACCTGCCTTCCAAGGATTCGAACCTGCAACCTCCTGAAGTTTAGAGCTTTCTGTTACGCATATTAATGAGAAAATGACCTTGAAATTAAATCTATTGAGATGTTTGAGACTCTGTAAAGGGTTTACGTCATTATAGTGACATATAACCAGGAGTGAATTAATATCAAAAGTGACGTATAACTAATATTTAAGTTTATGTAGCTACAATCACTATTCTAGTGAGACCATGTTGCAGTATTATGTATAACTGTACCTAAGTACCATAAATAAGGAATAAATAAGAAATGTTAAGGTTAGCTTTGTCCTCTTTACAGAGGCTTCGGGCTCTCCAAGACATCAGGGTATGCCCTTTGAGCTACACTGCATCCTTATCGGGTTTAAATGGAAAGAGTGGAAATGTGGAAAAGAAAAGAACCGCTTGTAATTTTCCTTCTGCCTTGATGGTAAAGGTGAAGTGTGGTTTGTTTTTAAGTGCTGTTGTTTGATGAGTCAATATTTTATTTGACAGATGGTAGTCTTTTCATTTACAGAGGCCTCGGACCATTGTTTTTTTTTTTTCAGAAGTTTTCTATCCTCCATTCCCCAAGTCAGTCAACCCTTCAATTTGACAGGGAGGTTTTGGATTAGAGATTTTATGTTGTTCAGTTTTGATGCCATCCAGACAGACAGCACACACGACTACAGTTGCAGGCGAGTCTAGGTGAAATGATGCAGACAGACGCATCACAGTTTCAAGTCAAGAGTCTTGTTAGTGGCAATACTCACTTCTATCGTCATATTCGATCTTTGAATACCCGCTGGATTCCACTATACTTGATGCACTAGAAAATGTAAGGCCACATAACTCATACAAATCCAGGTGGAGATTTGATATAAGAGACAACACAGTTTTAATTGGTTACTAAATTGGCTGCACAGAAATAAAAAATAAAGAAAAGCTAATCGACCTTCAAATGAAACATGAAAAAGTTTCATGAAATAAAAGTAGTACAACTTTTCTTGTGGTGCACTGCTCTCTGAACCACTCTTCAGAACCTACACAGTGATGTACCCTTGATTGAGACAAGGTCTTCTAGGTTTAATAATCGGCCTCGTTATAGAGAACCCACACTGCTGGAACACACACACACACACACACACACACACACACACACACACACACACACACACACACACACACACACACACACACACACACACACACACACACACACACACACACACACACACACACACACCTCAGTCTGTCTGATGATGCTACTCTGATGAAAATGTCCTCTAACTCAAAGGATTGTGCCCGGCCCGGAAAATGAGCTATCGATTTCAGGCATGAAAAATCAAACATTGAATGAACTTCTACATCAATGGTTGCTGTGATGTAAGGAGTCATGAGAACAAATTGTTCAGGACATTAGATGTTAGCTGCCTTCCTGATGTTACATTAAGGGTTTTCTTCCACCTTTCTAGGGACCTTTCTATCACTTGCTTATAAATACATACAAATGGTTGCACTTGTTGTAGGTGAACTGTATTGTATGATCTTCAGCCTGCTCTCCAAACCCATTTCTCTAGCTATACAACCTGCCCCCACTGTGGTTGAAACTGCCCCTCCAGGTTTGGGCTCCTCAGTCACCTCCGAATAACATACTGTATGTAGCCTGACTGATGTCAAATTTGACTGTGTGCGACCACCGCTGATTATCTACGTAAGAACAACAGAGATGATCCCATCAGTTTAATGGAGAAGCCAGAGATAAGGTACCACCCCACAATCACAGCAATACCCCAGCCTTTAAAATGTTAATTCCCCCTGTCTTTCAACCTGACATCACACTCTTAGGGTTAAATCCTCTTGAAAAACAGCCATATCTGATGTGCTAGGAGTCATAGTCAGTGCTTAGGCTCTTTAGGATCTGACCATTTTTTTCAATTTTGGCCTACAATTACATACCCAAATCTAACTGCCTGTTGCTCAGGACCTGAAGGAAGGATATGCATATTCTTGATACCATTTGAAAGGAAACACTTTGGAGTTTGTGGAAATGTGAAATCAATGTAGAAAAATATAACACATTAGATCTGGTAAAAGATAATACAGACAAAAAATATTTGAAATGCAAGAGAAAGGCCACAATATAATATTGCAGTTTAGGCGCAATTTAGATTTTGGCCACTAGATGGCAGCAGTGTGTGTGCAAAGTTTCAGATTCATCCAGTGAAGCATTGCAATACTGGACTATTTTGTATCAAGTCTGCCCAAATAAGCCGAATTGGTCAATTGATACATTTTCAAGTATGTAACTATAGAGAACATACAAAAATGATATGATAATACAAAATGTAAGTTTACACACTCCCAGGAATGTCATACATGATGAATCATTAGCTTATACACTAACTTTCACACATCTAGATGGCGGGCGGGGTGGGTGTGGAGCCAGAGACAGCAGGGGTTCAAACTGTAGAACCCAGTTCCTACATTTGAATATAAAAATGAATTTTATCAAACAAAACTATGCTACATTTTATTTCTGGGACCCTTAGGATGACAAATCAGAGCAAGATTACTGAATGTAAGTACATTATTTACCTTCAGAGGTGAATGTGTCAAACCAGTTGCTGTGATAAGTGTTTTTTGTTGTTGTGCACTCTACTCAAACAATAGCATGGTATTTTTTAAAACTGTAACAGCTACTGTAAATTGGACAATGCAGTTAGATTAACAAGAATTTCAGCTTTCTGCCCATATAAGAAATGTCTATGTCCTGGAAAGTTTGCTGTTACTTACAACAGTCATGCTAATCACATTAGCGCACGTTAGCTCAACCGTCCCGTGTATGGGACAACGATCCCGTAGAGGTTAATTTGAGCCGGATCTTGCCGGAACAGGATCCGTCACCTCTCCATTTTGGAATGTTTCGTTCCGGGACCTATTTGGCCGGATCTGGTACCTCTCGTGAAATGAAAAATAATTGTCACTTTTTGCAATGTAAAAATTCTAATAAAAGCGATCAAAGATTTTTTTAAAATAAAAATCCTTCTAATTGCCTCTTCATTCTAAATGCCCCCCCCCAAAAAAATGTAATGTGAAAAAGTAGATTTTCAGCATGGGCCTGATATTCTAAGAGTTGATTCGGGTTGGGTCGGCCCGGGCTTATGGTTTGCGTAACATTGGCTATGTGAGAAGCGCGCCTGTATCTCTCACAGAGCTAGAATGACATTCACTTTCTATGATCCCTCTCTGCTCTGATAGACATGATCCTGCAACTCTCATCTCTCCAGCGTTGCAATTCATCATTTATTTCCTTATAGAGTCATAGCCGCACAAAGGGTTCTGGAGGAGCTGCAGCTCCTCTGATGAATTGAAATACATTTGCCAAAGTTATAGAATAACTGCTGTCTGTTCAGAAATAAATGAAATAATTCTGAATAGCCTACTACACCATGAAAATGGCCATAAGGTATCCACAGAGGATCAATAGCTTCTTTTTAAAAATTGCCTAGCGGTGGATTGTGTGTAGCCCAATAACAAGGCATAGCCTATAGTCGGGAACGCGCTGCAAATCTGTCAGTGAACAGCATGCAGACAAAACAGGCCTTTTGCAATATTTCAAATACAATTGTGGGAAAACAGGTTGGAAACCAAATTGCTCCTGCTGAAAAGAGAATACTCTAATCTGTCTGCTATAGGCGAACAAAATATTTGATAAACTTCAAAATATTGTTTTTACAAAGTAGGACTATAATTTCCTCCTCATAGTGTAGCCTACAATATGTGTCTCCACACACCTAGGCCTATGCTATTGATGGATTCAAGATCGTTTTTATTGATCTCAGATTATCATTTTGTCCGTTTCAAAGTAGCTTGTCTTTTCGATCATTTGTGCGGTATTAAAAACGATTCTGCCAAAGTCTCCAGTCATGTAAAATGATGTAGAATTGCATGAAATGCAGGGGCGCAACCTTGGTTTTAGAAGCGGGGGGGACATTACATTTTTTGTCCAGTCGGATAAACACTCCAAACAGCTTACCCGACCGCTCAGAGGTGTCCGCATAGTCCTAAAGCACACCGTTGCCTCGTTTTGTATCACATTGGGGGAGGGGACAAAAATGCATGTCCCCCTGTCCCCAGTGAAAGTTGCACCCCTGATGAAATGCATTTATTTTTAAAAATCCCGGACCCGTGGCTACGAAAATGTTTCCCATGTGTAAATGCCTCTACTCTACTACTCTATCCACTACGCAAATGCGATGATATGCATGCAATGCTTTATTATAAAGGTGATTTTTTTCCTCATGCGTTCTGGTACCCCAGAGCTCCCCAGGTCATCCCCCTCTCGCGCACTTTTTGTTCCGGCACCTCATGATTTACAAATTAAGCACTGGTCATAGTGCTTTTTTGTTGAGGCTTGAGTTTTTAGAATACACATGAAAAACAAATATACCACATTGGAGAATTCTGCTCAGAAAAAAACATGGTGCCTTGTGCCTGAAAATGTTCGCAAGCATGTACGTATCCTGAGGGGAATGTTATGTTCTTAAGGTCATGATGTATTCTGCAAATATAGTTTATTTTTCCTTATGTGCCTTGAGACTTCCAAGATGAGCTATTAAAGGTCATAGGAAGAGAAAATCTATGTTGCTCTGGTACCCAGATCCAATAGTCAATACGACAGGTGCCAAGGAAACAGTCCGGCGACCAACACACAACCAAACACACAAATAATGAGTCAAAAACACACCAAGACAGTCGTGAAGAGGGCACGACAAAGCCTATTCCCCCTCAGGAGACTGAAAAGATTTGGCATGGGTCCTCAGATCCTCAAAAAGTTATACAGCTGCACCATCGAGAGCATCCTGACTGTTTGCATCACCGCCTGGTATGTCAACTGCTCGGCCTCCGACCGCAAGGCACTACAGATGGTAGTGCGTACGGCCCAGTACATCAATGGGGCCAAGCTTCCTGCCATCCAGGACCTCTGTACCAGGCGGTGTCAGAGGAAGGCCCTAAAAATTGTCAGACTTCAGCCACCCTAATCATAGACTGTTCTCTCTGCTACCGCACGGCAAGCTGTACCGGAGCGCCAAGTCTAGGTCCAAAAGGCTTCTCAACAGCTTCTACCCCCAAGCCATAAGACTCCTGAACAGCTAATCATGGCTACCTGGACTATTTGCACTGTAATGTCTACACCTGTTGTATTCGGCGCATGTGGCAAATAAAATTTGATTTGATTTGAAGCTCCTGTTATCTCATCTTACATCTCATCAGCATTGAGCACAGCTGATTGTCAAACGGGTACAAGTTCAAGTTCATGTTTTTAATAACATCCACATTGCAGACAGACACTGAAATACATGGATATTGCCTTGATAAATGGGGCAGCAGGTACTAGTTAAGAGCGTTGGGCCAGTAACCGAAAGGTCACTGGCTGAATCCCCGAGCCGACTAGGTGAAATATCTGTCGATGTGCCCTTGAGCAAGGCACTTAACCCAAACTGCTCCTATAAGTTGCTCTGGATAAGAGTGTCTGCTAAATGACTAAAATGTCAATTTAATAAATAGACAATAGAACATGCAAGTTGAAAAACATGACAACATTTACATTTATGTTTTGGGATGCTTAAAGAGTTGTGTTAATTAAGTGGCAAAAGTAAGGTATGGGTGACTGTTTGTATCATTCAGTCCTGGCCTGTTGAATAGAGAGCAGGTTTATACTGTGTACAACGCCACCACCACACAAATGGCTTGCAGGTGCTTGAAATTCCACCCAAGGTGTTTTCAAGTGAAAACAACTTTTAAGTTCATAATCATAAACTGACTGGAAAATAGCAAAGCCTTGAAACTTTTAAGACCCGGCATCTGTTCACTTGTTAAAGTCCTTGGCTTAGAAGAAAGTTGTCAAAACTGGGGGAATGATTTAGCAGTCTTTTAAAAGATTTATGAAATAGTAATTTAAGTCTGACTGGGGGAATGATTTAGCAGTCACACTACGCCACACAGCATGGAGAAGTCACTCATACGGCAAAGGTATAGTTAAATATATTCATGAGATAAACAAGTAGTAGTGCTTCCATTCAATTTAAGGGTTTGTCCCACTCAAATAAGGCCAATGAAACACAATGGCTGTACCAGCTCAAAATGTTCCATATGTGTCTGTAAAATTAATTATGCGAGAAATGTCGGTGGAAATGCTTTATGTGCAAATATAGATATAATAACCATCATAATGAAGTAATCTTGGAGTCACACGATCACATGTTGTGTAGTCCTCCCACTAAGACTCATCGGGAAAGCATGCAGTTTATGAGGCTACAGATTAAATACAGTAAGGGTGGTGATAGTGCAAGGTGATGAGCTTGATGCTCCTTTCCAATAAATATTGAGGGTCTTATTCTGGTGACATGATCATCGATGCTTGGCTACCGTTTGAGAAATAAAAATAATCTTGCTCTTTTGTTCATAATAAACTCATCATGTAGGCTACACCTGCACTATATCTGCTAGCTGTTGGCTACAGCGCACGTGCCATTACCACAGTGGGCACACAATATTTTTGTTGTTGTGAGAAAACCATCAGTAGAGTTGAATTTTTTTTTATTAGGTTCATTGGAATTTAATCATAAAATGTAAGTTTATGTGCACTAAGTCCTCACGCACAAGCCTTTTATCTGCATCAAGTCAATTTGATGGAAACACATATCAGGTGTGAAAATTCACATCTTGTTTTTATGCAGATTTTAGAATAATCGCATGAAAATCTGTCACCAATTGGATGGAAACCTAGCTACTGATGATCATCATCAGTGCATTCAGCTGCAGTAGTTCACTCAGCCATGTCTAGTTGTTTTTTCACCAGAGATACCCCATTATAGAATGTGACAATAATTGCAGTCAATCACAATATACAAGTCAACCATAATGCATTGATGTACACAGCCACTACCACATATAGAATGAGGCTCACTCACTCCTGAAAGGGACAGCCCTTACAGAAAAAATCACATGATTTCACATGTGGAAAATCACATGATTTCATGTGAAATTTCACATCTGAAAAAGTGTTTTGGAACACTTCACATGTGATCACGTTTTCACATGGAAAATGTCATGTTATCAAATGTTGCTTTACATGTTGTCACATGTTATCACATTAACTTCACATAAGATCACGTGATCACATAAACATTTTTTGTGTAACTATTCATGTGTGAAATTCATGTGGTTTTTCCGTAAGGGAGTGACACACACAATATAACGTATAGGCTAGTGCACTAATGGAACTAATGGAATGTGGCATTCAGTTTTCCAATTATCCAAGAAAGTTGCTTGAATGCTTTCCCACTTGCTTGTCTACCTTTTGATTAAACTGTTATCATGCATATACAGATGGGTGTTGTTCTTTCCAATATTTTTCAAATTTTAGTACTGTAAATCATGCTATACATCACCTCTCATTTCCTTCTGTAGTAAATGGTGTTGTGAAGTCACGTGACCATGCCAGTGAGTCAACATGAATGGCTGGTCTTGTGTACGCTATGTTCAAACAGAAATAGAATGGCACAATGCCTATCTTTCTTTAGCCCTCTGCAGTGTTGTGGTCGAGTCACTAAACCTCGAGTCCGAGTCGAGTCCCAAGTCCCCTGTGCTCGAGTGTCCGAGTTAAGTCAGAGTTCAAGTCTGAGTCACCAATGGTTGAGTCACTAGTCGAGTCATGAGTCGAGTCACGGGTCCCTATGGCTGAAGTCTATTCTAATACATAGCCTACTGTTTACTTTGCAGTCAGTTGGCAATGGTCTTCTCTTCTATTTTCTGTTACATAGTTGACATTGCGCCACACTCTTTGCACCAGGGGTGCAACTTGTCAGCGCTACCACTATGTACTGATTTTAATGTCTATGTGTGTAGCCTACATGATCGGAGGCAGAGCATGAGCGGAGCCTGCCTGCCTGTCTGGTCACACTACAACACTGGCGCTCTGTTTCTGGTGCATGACTATTTAGTGTCAATGCCACAATAGTGAATATGTGTTTCTTTGCCAAATACCAGGGATGAACTCTCCTTAACCTCTGATTTGGCTGCCAAACAGAGGCGGCATGCTCTCTGAAACATTATAGAAGACACACATAATTAATGCAACGATATTGAATCAGTGCCTACTCTAAATGTCTTTGTGCATGACCCTACTGCTACCAAACAGGTTCAAATGGGCTGCGGTGGGCAGGATTTCAAAACGCTGTACCGCTGTAGTTCTGTTCAATTGCAGTTAAACCCTAACATGATGTAACTGTCTTCCAGAGGAGATACATTAAGGACACGTTTGTTCAACCGGAGCAGAGCCACAGTAATCAAAGGTTTACCTCAGTCCCAGGGGTGCGTGGGGACTATTTTTGTGATTTGATTGGCTCACATAAGGAGCAGTATCAGTATAAGGCCACCTTGACTAGCTCTGCAGCTAGCTCAGGGGTCTGAACTTGTGAACATCAGCAAAAGTTTAAGCTCAATTCAAATCATGCAAATGTGACAAAGTGGATTATTCTAATAATGCATATACAGTTGAAGTCGGAAGATTACATACACTTAGGTTGGAATCATTAAAACTCATTTTTCAACCACTCCACACATTTCTTGTTAACAAACTATAGTTTTGGCAAGTCGGTTAGGACATCTACTTTGTGCATGACACAAGTAATTTTTCCAACAATTGTTTACAGACATATTACTTAACTTATAATTCACTGTATCACAATTCCAGTGGGTCAGAAATGTACATACACTAAGTTGACTGTGCCTTTAAACAGCCTGAAAAATTCCAGAAAATGATGTCATGGCTTTAGAAGCTTCTGATAGGCTAATTGACATCATTTGAGTCAACTGGAGGTGTACCTGTGGATGTATTTCAAGGCCTACCTTCAAACTCAGTGCCTCTTTGCTTGACATCATGGGAAAATCAAAAGAAATCAGCCAAGACTTCAGAAAAAAAATTGTAGACCTCCACAAGTCTGGTTCATCCTTGGGAGCAATTTCCAAATGCCTAAAGGTACCACGTTCATCTGTTCAAACAATAGTACGCAAGTATAAACACCATGGGACCACACAGCCGTCATACCGCTCAGGAAGGAGACGCGTTCTGTCTCCTAGAGATGAACGTACTTTGGTGCAAAAAGTGCAAATCAATCCCAGAACAACAGCAAAGGACCTTGTGAAAATGCTGGAGGAAACCGGTACAAAAGTATCTATATCCACAGTAAAACGAGTCCTATATCGACATAACCTGAAAGGCCGCTCAGCAAGGAAGAAGGCACTGCTCCAAAACCGCCATAAAAAAGCCAGACTACGGTTTGCAACTGCACATGGGGACAAAGATCGTACTTTTTGGAGAAATGTCCTCCTGTCTGATGAAACAAAAATAGAACTGTTTGGCCATAGAGACCATCGTTATGTTTGGAGGAAAAAGGGGAAGGCTTGCAAGCCGAAGAACACCATCCCAACCGTGGAGCACGGGGTGGCAGTATCATGCTGTGGGGGTGCTTGGCTGCAGGAGGGAGGAAAATTATATGGATATTTTGAAGCAACATCTCAAGACATCAGTCAGGAAGTTAAAGCTTGGTAGCAAATGGGTCTTCCAAATGAACAATGACCCCAAGCATACTTCCAAAGTTGTGGCAAAATGGCTTAAGGACAACAAAGTCAAGGTATTGGAGTGGCCATCACAAAGCCCTGACCTCAATCCTATAGAAAATATGTGGGCAGAACTGAAAAAGCGTGTGCGAGTAAGGAGGCCTACAAACCTGACTCAATTACACCAGCTCTGTCAGGAGGAATGGGCCAAAATTCACCCAACTTATTGTGGGAAGCTTGTGGAAGGCTACCCGAAACATTTGACCCAAGTTAATCAATTTAAAGGCAATGCTACCAAATACGAATTGAGTGTATGTAAACTGCTGACCCACTGGGAATGTGATGAAAGAAATACAAGCTGAAATAAATCATTCTCTCTACTATTATTCTGACATTTCACATTCTTAAAATAAAGTGGTGATCCTAACTGAACTAAGACAGGGAATTTTTACTAGGATTAAATGTCAGGAATTGTGAAAAACTGAGTTTAAATGTGTTTGGCTAAGGTGTATGTAAACTTCCGACTTCAACTCTAATACTAATAATGTATTACATTTCTATAGTGCTTATCATAATATCTCAAAGCGGTTCATGACAGGTCAACCAATAGAGACCATGTGTTTGAAAGCTGCATCCTTCGAAGATGGAGCGCAATTCATGGCTTTAGTGGAGAGAGCTGGTCAGAGGATGTTAGATGATGGTGATGGAGTCTGCTGATGATCTTGTAGAGGGCAAGTCTGGGAACCAGCCTGACTCTTATAGCCACTGGACTTCTTCTCTTCCACTCTGTGTAGCACCGACTTGGGTGATGCCTCAGCAGCTCTGGGCACGAGAAAGTTCACCACACAAAGTTCAGAATAGTAGCCAGTAGTCCTCACTATGAGCCCTCCGCCTCAACACTGCTGAATTCCTCTATCTCCCAATACTCTCACGCTTCAGGCGACTCTTCGAATTGGCAGCCAGGTGAAACAAAAAATCTGGTACTGTGTCCAGATGCATTTTTCTAAATATTAGCCAGCTAGCTTGCTAGCTAGCCAAGCCAAAAAGTGTTAACCTGTCAGTCAATCTGCAAATCCGTGGCTCAAAAACACCAAAGGATATGAAACGTTGTACATATAAGTGTAGCCTACAAGTTTATGTAATATATGTAAGCCATAGAAAGTTGGTTGCAATTTCAATTTAATCCTCCAGAAATGACAGAACAAATAATGCAACAAATATTGTGGTTAAACTCAAATATACTAATTGACAAAAAAACATTTTTTTTGACAAAATTTAAAGAAAATGTATAATCTTCATAAATGATATCATCGGTAGGACTGGTGGAGTTATGTCGCATATGAAGCTAACAAAAACATATGGAAATGTCTGCTCTACCCAAAATTACAACCAAATAATTGCAGCCTTACCGCAAAAATGGAAGAGGAATGTGGAAGGGGAACATAATTGGTTAAGGAAAACTGTGATAAATAAAAAAGTATATCAGTTTCATTTAAGGACCAAAGGATTGAAAGCCGTCCCATATAGATTGCAAAATAGTTGGGTAGAGATTTTTGACGTACCGATCCCATGGCATAGTGTTTATGAACTGATATGCAAAACGACACCGGATTCAAAACTTAGAATCTTTCAATTTAAAATTATTATATAAAAATCTTGCTACCAATAGAATGTTATTTACAGTGGGGAGAACAAGTATTTGATACACTGCCGATTTTGCAGGTTTTCCTACTTACAAAGCATGTAGAGGTCTGTAATTTTTATCATAGGTACACTTCAACTGTGAGAGAAAATCAGATTGTATGATTTTTAAGTAATTAATTTGCATTTTATTGCATGACGTAAGTATTTGATCACCTACCAACCAGTAAGAATTCCGGCTCTCACAAACCTGTTAGTTTTTCTTGAAGAAGCCCTCCTGTTCTCCACTCATTGCCTGTATTAACTGCACCTGTTTGAACCTGTTACCTGTATAAAAGACACCTGTCCACACACTCAATCAAACAGACTCCAACCTCTCCACAATGGCCAAGACCAGAGAGCTGTGTAAGGACATCAGGGATAAAATTGTAGACCTGCACAAGGCTGGGATGGGCTACAGGACAATAGGCAAGCAGCTTGGTGAGAAGGCAACAACTGTTGGTGCAATTATTAGAAAATGGAAGAAGTTCAAGATGACGGTCAATCACCCTCAGTCTGGGGCTCCATGCATGATCTCACCTCGTGTGGCATCAATGATCATGAGGAAGGTGAGGGATCAGCCCAGAACTACACGGCAGGACCTGGTCAATGACCTGAAGAGAGCTGGGACCACAGTCTCAAAGAAAACCATT
Source organism: Coregonus clupeaformis (assembly GCF_020615455.1). Lineage (NCBI taxonomy): Eukaryota > Metazoa > Chordata > Actinopteri > Salmoniformes > Salmonidae > Coregonus > Coregonus clupeaformis. The sequence continues at coordinate 28,422,349 of NC_059205.1, forward strand.
ACTAACACACTACGCCGTCATGGATTAAAATCCTGCAGCGCACGCAAGGTCCCCCTGCTCAAGCCAGCGCATGTCCAGGCCCGTCTGAAGTTTGCCAATGACCATCTGGATGATCCAGAGGAGGAATGGGAGAAGGTCATGTGTTCTGATGAGACATAAATAGAGCTTTTTGGTCTAAACTCCACTCGCCGTGTTTGGAGGAAGAAGAAGGATGAGTACAACACCAAGAACACCATCCCAACCATGAAGCATGGAGGTGGAAACATCATTCTTTGGGGATGCTTTTCTGCAAAGGGACAGGACGACTTGAGGGGAGGATGGATGGGGCCATGTATCGCGACAACCTCCTTCCCTCAGTAAGAGCATTGAAGATGGGTCGTGGCTGGGTCTTCCAGCATGACAACGACCCGAAACACACAGCCAGGGCAACTAAGGAGTGGCTCCGTAAAAAGCATCTCAAGGTCCTGGAGTGGCCTAGCCAGTCTCCAGACCTGAACCCAATAGAACATCTTTGGAGGGAGCTGAAAGTCTGTATTTCCCAGCGACAGCCCCGAAACCTGAAGGATCTGGAGAAGGTCTGTATGGAGGAGTGGGCCAAAATCCCTGCTGCAGTGTGTGCAAACCTGGTCAAGACCTACAGGAAACGTATGATCTCTGTAATTGCAAACAAAGGTTTCTGTACCAAATATTAAGTTCTGCTTTTCTGATGTATCAAATACTTATGTCATGCAATAAAATGCAAATTAATTACTTAAAAATCATACAATGTGATTTTCTGGATTTTTGTTTTAGATTCCGTCTCTCATGATAAAAATTACAGACCTCTACTTGCTTTGTAAGTAGGAAAACCTGCAAAATCGGCAGTGTATCAAAGACTTGTTCTCCCCACTGTATATGTAGGCCTAATAAACTTAATCATTAGCTGTGTGCTTGTCTACAAGGCTGAAAATGCAGCTCCTCATTAAATGTATTCTTCATTTTCATTTTTAATCTGCACTTCCCTTTGCGACACAGTAACACAATAAATGTAATCCTAAATTTCAAAGGAAAACTCTATATCTCCCCTGGGATTCGAACTTGCCGCAAAAAGCAACATTTTCAAGGAGCTAGGCTTGCTACACTGTAAGCTAAATGTCTAGTTCAAATTTCATGTGTTTTAGTACCTTTTTATTAACATATGATGCCGTTTTGACTTCTGTTAAAGGTCTAATGCAGCTTTTTTTTCTCCTGCAATATCAAATCATTTTGGGGTAACAATTAAGTACCTAATTCTGATTGTTTTCAATTAAAAATTGTAAAAAAGAAATGAATAGCTTCTTAGGAAAGAGCAATTTCTTAAGCAAACATTTTGCTAGGACTGTCTGAGTAGGGAGGGGAAAACTGAAAAATAGCTCATATTGTTAGAGATGTTTGGAATTCTCTTTCTTATTGGTCTATTAACTAATTTACCCCCTGGAGTTGTAACCAGGCAGGCCAAAACTCCATCCCACCACAACAGGCTGACATTTCAGGTGGTCTTTTTAATTAATTATAATTAATATGCCATTTAGCAGACGCTTTTATCCAAAGCGACTTACAGTCATGCGTGCATACATTTTTTGTGTATGGGTGGTCCCGGGGATCGAACCCACTACCTTAGCGTTACAAGCGCCGTGCTCTACCAGCTGAGCTACAGAGGACCACGGACCTTTTAAAACAGCTCTTAGACTAAAAGGGCATTATCATAATATTCACAATTTCACAGTATTATTCCAACCTCAGTGTGGAAATAAATATATATAAAACACAGGAAAATCACGTTTAAGACTGCACTGGGCCTTTAATAGGGACGCTCTCATTAAAAAAAGTGTTCTATGATGTAAACTACATAAACATTTGTTAATGGCTGATGCAGAATTTTTTACAGGGAATAATCATGTACAGCTGGTGTAGTTAGCATAGGGCTAAGTGTGGCAGGTTATCTGATGGGAAAAGCTAACATTTAACATTCTATCATGTGCAACTACATCAACGTTTTTAATTGGCTGATGCGGATTTTGAGACAGAGAAAAACTTTTTCTAATGTTTGCAAGTATGGACCCCAGGTGACAGATGTCATGGGAGCAGCTGAATTGGATGGCTGTTGTGGATTGGATGGGTATGTTGGTGAATGGACTTACCCAAAGAGGAAGACAGAGAGCAGCAGCTGACGCCTAGCCTACTCAAAGGAGTTGATGAATGCTATGCCAACTTCATATTCTAACTTAATCTTCTGCTTCATGGTCCAGCTTGCACACTGGTGCTTCTTTCATGAACAGTATTTATGTTGTCATCCGAATGAAATTTTGTGGCTTATGATGACGTATGATATGCTTCAACTGGGTGGCACATTGGAAATCTTAGACTGATTTTGTTGTTGATCTAAAGCTGATATCCCATTACCCACAAAGCCTTGTTCCAAGAGCTGTCATGAAGCATGTTCGATCAATTCTTAATGAATTAGCTTCACTGTAAAACTGTAATTTCAACAATAAAACACTGTAGAACAAACCGTAAAATACCTTAAATGTGTTTTACAGAATTAGTGCTGTAGATTGTGATATGATATGGGGGGTAGTTTAGTGTTAGCACAGAGTTAGGCAACACACTACCAGGTCACACTTCCACACTAAACACTCCATCCCCAGATGGCAGGACCAACCGGGTCAAGGGCAGTGCTCTGCCAGGAAGCCTTCAAAAGCACATCAGGTGCAGGCAATTTAGGTGAACAACTAATAATCTGCTTGGATAGGCCAAACAAGAGGTCAAGAAGGAGCTGGCCCTGGACCTAAGGTAAGGTTGCAGTCTCCTGGGTACATCTACATACTGTACAGGGCCTTCAGAAAGTATTCACACCCTTTACAACCTGATTTTAAAATGTATACATTTTGTGTCACAGATCTACACAAAATACCCCGGAATGTCAAAGTGGAATTTTGTTTGCAGAACATTTTAGAAATTAATAAAGAATTCAAAGCTGAAATGTCTCAAGTGAATAAGTATTTTACCCCTTTCTTATGGCAAGCCTAAATATGTTCAGGAGTACAAATTTGCTTAACAAATTGCATAATAATTTGCAAGGACTCATTCAGTGTTAAATAACAGTGGTTATAAAAACAAACAAAGAGAGTCGCACACTCTATGTATAAACTCCCAGTAATTTATTGGGTAAAAAAAACACAATTTATTTTTTACCCAATAAATTACTGGGAGTTTATACATAGAGTGTGCGACTCTCTTTGTTTGTTTTTATAGCTTACAGTTTATTCTCAGTTGGTCAGCACCTCTACCCTAAGTGATGTTCTCTGGGTGTGTGCCAGCTCATGCTTTGTATGAGTTAACGTGATTTTTGAATGACTACCCATCCTCTGTACCCCACACATACAATTATCTGTAATGTCGCTCAAGTTATTAGTGAATTTCAAGCACAGATTCAACCACAAAGACTAGGGAGGTTTTCAATGTCTTGCAAAGAAGGGAACCGATTGGATGTGTTAAAAAAAAAGCAGATGCTGAAAATCCCTTTGAGCATGGTGAAGTTATCAATTACACTTGAATGGTGTATCAAAACACCCAGTCACTACAAAGATACAGGCATCATTCCTAACTCAGCTGCCAGAGAAGAAGGAAACCGCTCAGAGATTTCACCATGTTACAGAGTTTTTAATGGTTGTGATATGAGAAAACTGAGGATGGTTCAATAACATTGCAGTTACTACACAATTATTATTAACGTGATTTTTGAATGACTACCCATCCTCTGTACCCCACACATACATTTTTTAAACCTTTATTTAACTAGGCAAGTCAGTTAAGAACAAATTCTTATTTACAATGACGGCCTACACAATACTAACCTAAATGACAGAGTGAATAGAAGGAAACCTGTACAGAATAAAAATATTCCAAAACATGCATCCCGTTTGCAACAAGGCACTTTAGTAAAAAGAAATTGTCCTGAATACAAAGCATTATGTTTCGGGCAAATCCAACACAACACATCACTGAATACCAATCTTCATATTTTCAAGCGTGGTGGTGGCTGCATCGTGTTATGGGTATGCTTGTCATCGGCAAGGACTAGAAAAGGTTTTTGAATGAAAATAAACGGAATACAGCTCAGTTCGTAGAGCATGGCGCTTGCAGCGCCAGGGTTGTGGGTTCGATACCCATGGGGGGCCAGTATGAAAAAAACAAAAACATGTATGCACTCACTAACTGTAAGTCGCTCTGGATAAGAGTGTCTGCTAAATGACTCAAATGTAAATAAGCATAGGCAAAATCCTAGAGGAAAACCTGGTTCAGTCTGCTTTCCAACAGACACTGGGTGATGAATTCACCTTTCAGCAATACAATAACCTAAAAGACAAGGCCAAATATACACTGGAGTTGCTTACCAAGATAACATTGAATGTTCCTGAGTGGCCTAGTTAGTTTTGACTTAAATCGGCTTCAAAAAATCTATGGCAAGACTTGAAAATGGCTGTCTAGCAATGATCAACAACCAACTTGACAGAACTTGAAGAATCTTAAAAAGAATAATGGGCAGATGTTGTACAATCCAGGTGTGCATAGGTCTTAAGAGACCAAGCACGCCCCCATTCTCATCGACGGGGCTGTAGTGGAGCAGGTTGAGAGCTTCAAGTTCCTTGGTGTCCGCATCACCAACAAACTAACATGGTCCAAGCACACCAAGACAGTCGAAGAGGACACGAGAAAACCCATTCCTAAGGAGACTGAAAATATTTGGCATGGGTCCTCAGATCCTCAAAAGGTTCTACAGCTGCACCATCGAGAGCATCCTGACTGGTTGCATCACTGCCTGGTATGGCAACTGCTCGGCCTCTGACCGCAAGGCACTACAGAGGGTACTGTGTCTGGCCCAGTGCATCACTGGGGCCAAGCTTCCTGCCACCCAGGACCTCTATACCAAGAGGTGTCAGAGGAAGGCCCTAAAAATTGTCAAAGACTCCAGCCACCCTAGTCATAGACTGTTCTCTCTGCTACCGCACGGCAAGCGGTACCGGAGCGCCAAGTCTAGGTCCAAGAGGCTTCTAAACAGCTTCTACCCCCAAGCCATAACACTCCTGAACATCTAATCAAATAGCTACCCAGACTATTTGCATTGCCCCCCACCCCCCGCTTACGCTGCTGCTACTCTCTGTTTATTATCTATGCATAGTCACTTTAATAACTGTACCTACATGTACATATTACCTCAATTACCTTGACTAAGCGGTGCCCCCGCACATTGACTCAGTACCGGTAGCCCCTGTATTTAGCCTCATTATTTGTTATTTTTACTGCTGCTCTTTAATTATTTGTTACTTTTTTTTCGGGGTGAGCACTATGTCCCGTGCCTCCGACTCGTTGAAGTAGAAATCTTCATTCAAATTGAGGTTAGCGACAGGTTAGTTACTGTTCTGATGTCCAGAAGTTATTTTCAGTCATAGGAAATGATGGAGGAAATATTATGTACAGAAAAGTTACGATCAGAACATAAAAACACACAAATAGCAGAATTGGTCAGGAGCCCGTAAAACAGCTGCTATCCATTGCAGCACCATTTCCTCGCTTTTAGGCATAGGACCCCTATACTTTAGCGAACGTATCAATATTAGCAGGCTAGTTATGGGTTTCGTAACAATTGTACTGCATTATGGGTGAAATGCTGAAAAGATTTATATCAATCAATCAATTTTATTTTATATAGCCCTTCTTACATCAGCTAATATCTCGAAGTGCTTTACAGAAACCCAGCCTAAAACCCCAAACAGCTAGTAATGCAGGTGTAGAAGCACGGTGGCTAGGAAAAACTCCCTAGAAAGGCCAAAACCTAGGAAGAAACCTAGAGAGGAACCAGGCTATGAGGGGTGGCCAGTCCTCTTCTGGCTGTGCCGGGTGGAGATTATAACAGAACCATGCCAAGATGTTCAAAAATGTTCATAAGTGACAAGCATGGTCAAATAATAATCAGGAATAAATCTCAGTTGGCTTTTCATAGCCGATCATTAAGAGTTGAAAACAGCAGGTCTGGGACAGGTAGGGGTTCCATAACCGCAGGCAGAACAGTTGAAACTGGAATAGCAGCAAGGCCAGGCGGACTGGGGACAGCAAGGAGTCACCACGGCCGGTAGTCCCGACGTATGGTCCTAGGGCTCAGGTCTCTCAGTTGGCTTTTCATAGCCGATCATTAAGAGTTGAAAACAGCAGGTCTGGGACAGGTAGGGGTTTCGTAACCGCAGGCAGAACAGTTGAAACTGGAATAGCAGCATACCCATTCAAAATCCTATTTTCCCTAACACCTAACCCTTACCTGAAAACCTAACCCTTGCTCCTAACTCCTAAATGTAACCTCCTTACCCTAAAACTAGCCCTAGTTCCTAACCCTAACCTAATTCTAATTCTAACCTTAACCCTAAATATTGCAAGCATTTCGCTACACCCGCAATAACATCTGCTAAATATGTGTATGCGACCAATAACATTTGATTCGAATAGCGTTTGACCTATTAGTTCTCTGAGATACAGTGGGGGAAAAAAGTATTTAGTCAGTCACCAATTGTGCAAGTTCTCCCACTTACAAAGATGAGAGAGGCCTGTAATTTTCATCATAGGTACACGTCAACTATGACAGACAAATTGAGAAAAAAAGAAATCCAGAAAATCACATTGTAGGATTTTTAATGAATTTATTTGCAAATTATGGTGGAAAATAAGTATTTGGTCACCTACAAACAAGCAAGATTTCTGGCTCTCACAGACCTGTAACTTCTTCTTTAAGAAGCTCCTCTGTCCTCCACTCGTTACCTGTATTAATGGCAACTGTTTGAACTTGTTATCAGTATAAAAGACACCTGTCCACATCCTCAAACAGTCACACTCCAAACTCCACTTTGGCCAAGACCAAAGAGCTGTCAAAGGACACCAGAAACAAAATTGTAGACCTGCACCAGGCTGGGAAGACTGAATCTGCAATAGGTAAGCAGCTTGGTTTGAAGAAATCAACAGTGGGAGCAATTATTAGGAAATGGAAGACATACAAGACCACTGATAATCTCCCTCGATCTGGGGCTCCACGCAAGATCTCACCCCGTGGGGTCAAAATGATCACAAGAACGGTGAGCAAAAATCCCAGAACCACACGGGGGGACCTAGTGAATGACCTGCAGAGAGCTGGGACCAAAGTAACAGAGCCTACCACCAGTAACACACTACGCCGCCAGGGACTCAAATCCTGCAGTGCCAGACGTGTCCCCCTGCTTAAGCTAGTACATGTCCAGGCCCGTCTTAAGTTTGCTAGAGTGCATTTGGATGATCCAGAAGAGGATTGGGAGAATGTCATATGGTCAGATGAAACCAAAATATAACTTTTTGGTAAAAACTCAACTCGTCGTGTTTGGAGAACAAAGAATGCTGAGTTGCATCCAAAGAACACCATACCTACTGTGAAGCATGGGGTGGAAACATCATGCTTTGGGGCTGTTTTTCTGTAAAGGGACCAGGACGACTGATCCGTGTAAAGGAAAGAATGAATGGGGCCATGTATCGTGAGATTTTGAGTGAAAACCTCCTTCCATCAGCAAGGGCATTGAAGATGAAACGTGGCTGGGTCTTTCAGCATGACAATGATCCCAAACACACCGCCCAGGCAACGAAGGAGTGGCTTCGTAAGAAGCATTTCAAAGTCCTGGAGTGGCCTAGCCAGTCTCCAGATCTCAACCCCATAGAACATCTTTGGAGGGAGTTGAAAGTCCGTGTTGCCCAGCGACAGCCCCAAAACATCACTGCTCTAGAGGAGATCTGCATGGAGGAATGGGCCAAAATACCAGCAACAGTGTGTGAAAACCTTGTGAAGACTTACAGAAAACTTTGACCTGTGTCATTGCCAACAAAGGGTAAATAACAAAGTATTGAGAAACTTTTGTTATTGACCAAATACTAATTTTCCACCATAATTTGGATTACCATAAGAAGGATTACTTTATCCTATCCCAGGTATTCCTTAAAGAGGTGGGGTTTCAAATGTCTCCGGAAGGTGACTCCGCTGTCCTGGCGTCGTGAGGGAGCTTGTTCTACCATTGGGGTGCCAGAGCAGCGAACAGTTTTGACTGGGCTGAGCGGGAACTATGCTTCCGCAGAGGAAGGGGAGCCAGCAGGCCAGAGGTGGATGAACGCAATGCCCTCGTTTGGGTGTAGGGAATGATCAGAGCCTGAAGGTACAGAGGTGCCGTTCCCCTCACAGCTCCATAGGCAAGCACCATGGTCTTGTAACAGATGCGAGCTTCAACTGGAAGCCAGTGGAGTGTGCGGAGGAGCAGGGTGACGTAAGAGAACTTGGGAAGGTTGAACACCAGACGGGCTGCGGCATTCTGGATGAGTTGTAGGGGTTTAATGGCACAGGCAGGGAGCCCAGCCAACAGCGAGTTGCAGTAATCCAGACGGGAGATGACAAGTGCCTGGATTAGGACCTGTGCCGCTTCCTGTGTAAGGCAGGGTCGTACTCTCCGAATGTTGTAGAGCATGAACCTGCAGGATCGGGTCACCGCCTTGATGTTAGCGGAGAACGACAGGGTGTTGTCCAGGGTCACGCCAAGGATCTTTGCACTCTGGGAGGAGGACACAACGGAGTTGTCAACCGTGATGGCGAGATCATGGAACGGGCAGTCCTTCCCCGGGAGGAAGAGCAGCTCCGTCTTGCCAAGGTTCAGCTTGAGGTGGTGATCCGTCATCCATACTGATATGTCTGCCAGACATGCAGAGATGCGATTCGCCACCTGGTTATCAGAAGGGGGAAAGGAGAAGATTAGTTGTGTATCGTCAGCGTAGCAATGATAGGAGAGGCCATGTGAGGATATGACAGAGCCAAGTGACTTGGTGTATAGGGAGAATAGGAGAGGGCCTAGAACTGAGCCCTGGGGGACACCAGTGGTGAGAGCACGTGGTGCGGAGACAGCTTCTCGCCACGCCACTTGGTAGGAGCGACCGGTCAGGTAGGACGCAATCCAGGAGTGAGCCGCGCCGGAGATGCCCAGCTCGGAGAGGGTGGAGAGGAGGATCTGATGGTTCACAGTATCAAAGGCAGCAGACAGGTCTAGAAGGACAAGAGCAGAGGAGGGAGAGTTAGCTTTAGCAGTGCGGAGAGCCTCCGTGACACAGAGAAGAGCAGTCTCAGTTGAATGACCAGTCCTGAAACCTGACTGGTTTGGATCAAGAAGGTCATTCTGAGAGAGATAGCAAGAGAGTTGGCTAAAGACGGCACGCTCAATAGTTTTGGAAAGAAAAGAAAGAAGGGATACTGGTCTGTAGTTGTTGACATCAGTGGGATCGAGTGTTGGTTTTTTTGAGAAGGGGTGCAACTCTCGCTCTCTTGAAGACGGAAGGGACATAGCCAGCGGTCAAGGATGAGTTGATCAGCGAGGTGAGGTAGGGGAGAAGGTCACCGGAGATGGTCTGGAGAAGAGAGGAGGGGATGGGGTCAAGCGGGCAGGTTGTTGGGCGGCCTGCAGTCACAAGTCGCAAGATTTTATCTGGAGAGAGAGAGGAGAAAGAAGTCAAAGCATAGGGTAGGGCAGTGTGAGCAGGACCAGCAGTGTCATTAGACTTAACAAACGAGGATCGGATGTCGTCAACCTTCTTTTCAAAGTGGTTGACGAAGTCATCCACAGAGAGAAAGGAGGGGGGGGGGGAGGATTCAGCAGGGAGGAGAATGTGGCAAAGAGCTTCCTAGGGTTAGAGGCAGATGCTTGGAATTTAGAGTGGTAGAAAGTGGCCTTAGCAGCAGAAACAGATGAAGAAAATGTAGAGAGGAGGGAGTGAAAAGATGCCAGGTCGGCAGGGAGTTTAGTTTTCTTCCATTTCCGCTCCGCTGCCCGGAGCTCTGTTCTGTGAGCTCGCAATGAGTCATCAAGCCACGGAGCTGGAGGGGAGGACCGAGCCGGCCGGGAGGATAGGGGACACAGAGAGTCAAAGGATGCAGAAAGGGAGGAGAGGAGGGTTGAGGAGGCAGAATCAGGAGATTGGAGAGAGAAGGATTGAGCAGAGGGAAGAGATGATAGGATGGAAGAGGAGAGAGTAGTTGGAGAGAGAGAGCGAAGGTTGCGGCGGCGCATTACCATCTGTGTAGGGGCAGAGTGAGTAGTGTTGGAGGAGAGCGAGAGAGAAAAGGATACAAAGTAGTGGTCGGAGACATGGAGGGGAGTTGCAGTGAGATTAGTAGAAGAGCAGCATCTAGTAAAGATGAGGTCAAGCGTATTGCCTGCCTTGTGAGTAGGGGGGACGGTGAGAGGGTGAGGTCAAAAGAGGAGAGGAGTGGAAAGAAGGAGGCAGAGAGAAATGAGTCAAATGTAGACGTAGGGAGGTTGAAATCCCCCAAAACTGTGAGGGGTGAGCCATCCTCAGGAAAGGAACTTATCAAGGCGTCAAGCTCATTGATGAACTCTCCAAGGGAACCTGGAGGGCGATAGATGACAAGGATATTAAGCTTAAATGGGCTAGTGACTGTGACAGCATGGAATTCAAATGAGGAGATAGACAGATGGGTTAGGGGGAAAATTGAGAATGTCCACTTGGGAGAGATGAGGATTCCTGTGCCACCACCCCTCTGACCAGATGCTCTCGGGGTAGGCGAGAACACATGGTCAGACGAGGAGAGAGCAGTAGGAGTAGCAGTGTTTTCAGTGGTAATCCATGTTTCCGTCAGCGCCAGGAAGTCGAGGGACTGGAGGGTAGCATAGGCTGGGATGAAGTCAGCCTTGTTGGCAGCAGAACGGCAGTTCCAGAGGCTGCCGGAGACCTGGAACTCCAGGTGTGTGGTGCGTGCAGGGACCACCAGGTTAGAGAGGCAGCAGCCACGCGGTGTGAGGCGTTTGTGTAGCCTGTGCGGAGAGGAGAGAACAGGGATAGGCAGAGGCATAGTTGACAGGCTGTAGCAAAAGGCTACAATAATGCAGAGGAGATCGGAATGAAATGAACTAAACATCTGGGAAAGGAGAGAGTAGGGCCTCCCTCACCAAAACTCCCAAATATAACTCTCCCAACTTCCACCTCAGAAACTATAATTGTTTCACTGAACCACACGAATAAAACTCTCCCAACTTCCACTTTAGAAATTAGAATTGTTGTAAACTACAGCGGTTCAATGTTTCAAGGAATAGACTCAACTTACTTTATTCAGCTAGCTAACTATGACGCCATAGCTAACTAGCATGCTAGCATCCAATAACACACAGTTTAGCACCAATACTTGGTTACAACAAACTACCAATGGTGTGTTAACACACTAAACAGATAATTCGTGTCCGTGTCTAGTTCCTTTCATAACGCAGCAATAATTAAACATTGGCTAGCTAGCACAAATATATTGTATTTAGCTGCTACAGTACAGCTAGCTGGTCATGTTGGCTAGCTAGCAATGGCTGCTGTGTTGACTTTGTTTTGAAAAACGGCGGCGCTGCGAACAAATGTAGCTGGCTAAAAGGATATTGTATTTAGTTGCTACCGTTGCTAATATATACTTGCCAGCTAGTCCAGGAGGTGAGTTAGCTAGTTAGCTAGCTTCGTGCTACACCCAGCACCGCCGAATACAATGCTAACCTACAATAATTACATACAATAACTACCCACAACAACCCACGATGCCTACCTACAATACCTAACTACAATCTAAATACATAGTTTAAGCCTTACTCGACAAAGCCCAAGCTATGTATAAAGCCAAACTTACCCGACGCCAGCTGTCTGGGTGGCAGACAAGAAGACATTGGTCTTCTGCAATCAGTAGCTGTAATTAAGTACAGTAGCTACTAACTACCTAACGTTAATGCCTCAGATAATGAGGTTAGAAAAACAGCTGAATGGTAGGTAGCTAGCTGGCTTAATTACAGGTACTCTTAAGCGTGAAATAACATTGGAAACAACTATCCACAGTTGTTAAAAGTTACCAGTAGCTACCCGCTAGCTAGCTAGCTTTATTGGTCCAGGTAGTGGGTTAGCTAGCCTCGTGCTAGCCTCGTGCTTCACCGGGCACCGCCGAATACAATACTTACCTACAATAATTACCTACAATAACCTACAATAACTACCTAAATAAACTACCTACAATACCTAACTACAATACCTACCTACAATCTAAATACATGGTTTAAGCTTTACTCAACACCATATAAGAAGCCAAGCTTACCTCCTGCTAGAGAAAACACAACCTCTCCCGACCTCCTCCTCGCACAGTTGACGTGTACCTATGATGAAAATTACAGGCCTCTCTCATCTTTTTAAGTGGGAGAACTTGCACAATTGGTGGCTGACTAAATACTTTTTTTCCCCACTGTACATGGGGGATATTTAAAAATGGGTTTCAATTATGGGTCAGTATCAATAATATACCAGTGCTTCCTGATAATGTCCTTAAATGCCTTCCCCAATGGTGAGTATTGGGTAAAGCATGAAGGGACATGTTCTGCTTTTTCTTTAACTTTTGGTTGAAGGCTTTCCAGCTATGTTAGTCCTTCAAAACGATCATTGGCATGTTTTACCCAATTGTCTTTGTACCCCCTTTCCTTAAACCTCTGTGTGAGGTCCGTGGTCTGTTTCTGATAAGAAGCATCAGAGCTGCATATTCTTTTGATGCGACTGAATTGACTTACAGGGAGACTTTTAATAAGTGGATGTGGATAAAAGCGGTCACCTCTAAGAAGGGTATTCCTGTCCGTAGGGTTCCTATAGAGATCTGTAAAGAGGGAGGTTTTGTCCTTAATAACCATCACATCAAGAAAACTGATTTGTGATAGGTCATAGTTAATGGTGAAATGAAGGTGTTCATTCATAGAGTTTAGATAAGCATGGAATTTCAAAAGTTCTTCCTGGGTCCCTGTATAGATCACGAAAATGTCATCCAAATATCTCAGAATTAGGAGAATATTGGAGAGAAAAGGGTTAAGGTCTGGATTCAGCACCACCTGTTTTTCAAACATTCCTAGATATAGGTTTGCATAATTAGGAGCCGGAGTGCTCCCCATCGCTGTCCCTTTGGTCTGGAGGAAAAAGTATCCTCTGAAGAGAAAATAGTTGGAGGTTAATACCAGTTCAGCCAGGTCACAATACAATTGGTGCTGGGGAAAGTATTAGGGGGACATTCATTGAGGTAGAACTTGAGGTTCTCTAGGCAACCCTGATGGGGGATGTTAGTATATAGACTGGTAACATGAAAAGTACACAGAATAGAATTCTCAGGTATATGGTCCACAGATTTAAATTTTTTTATAAAATCAATAGAGTCTCTGGTATATGTGGGGAGGGAGATCGCCCAGGGTTTAATAAAAAAGTCTACAAAGGTACAGATATTCCCTGTCAGAGATCCGTTGCTACTCACAATGGGCCTGCCTGGTAGAGGTGGTGTCATGCTCTTGTGAATTTTGGGGAGAGCGTATATGACAGGTGTGGTTGGGCAGTCAACTTTCATATACTCATATTCTGTCTTTGTAATTTCCCCTTCATTCAAAAATGTTGACAATTTATCATGGATCAGAGACCTGAATTGATTAGTAGGGTCCTTAAGGAGTCTTTTGTCAAATTCATCATCACTAAGTTGTCTCAGAATTTCCTTTTCATAGTCTGCTGCATTTAGTATCACTATTGCACCTCCTTTGTCAGCCGGTTTTATAATGATACTGGAGTTATTTTTGTGTTCCATAAGAGATTATTTCTCTGCTTTGGACATATTGTGGAATACCTTGTATTCTTTTTTCTTAGCCAGGAGATTATGTACATCTTTCTCAACTAGGCGGCAATATGTTTCAAGAGAGGGATTTCTTTTAGGTTGTAAAAATGCTTTTCCTCTTAAAATATGTATTTTCCCTTGTCATGTCCTCAGGGCGAGAGTCAGGTTCATTGTCATTCAGGTTATCAATGGGAAAAACGTTAGCACCATTACCTGTCTGGTTACTAATATCCTTCAATAGATTAACATTGGCTGGTGTATAGCGAGCAAACCCATTACCCAAAAAACTCAGTCAATCTCAAACTGCGGGAAAACTTTTGAAAGTCTATATCTCTCCATTTGGTTTATTTTTGTTCATTGACTATTCTTCTGGGGACTTCTGGTCCCCACAAGTAGGGCTGTTGCGGTCATTACATTTTGTCAGCCGGTGATTGTCAAGCAAATAATTGCCGGTCTCACGGTAATTGACTGTTAATTAACATAAACACATTTAGCATCTCCTGGCTTCTACGCATAGCCTACAAGCCACTGATGCAGACCTTTGGAACATCATTTTATAAAGTCTAATAAATCCATGTAATATAGCCTACACCATCACAATAAATCCATTATTTATTTTAGACAGGTCTAAAAAAACATGATATGAAGAAAATGTAGTCTATTTCATTTTACATTTTACATTTTAGTCATTTAGCAGACGCTCTTATCCAGAGCGACTTACAGTTAGTGAGTGCATACATTTTCATACTTTTTTCATATTCAGAAGAACAGAATAGCATATTCTGAGTTGTCCTTATGTTAGGCCCTGATCTGGCTATGCCTGGCTATATGGCTGTGGGCTACACTAGTTCATTTAGCAGACAAGATTTGCTAAGAATTCCGTGGCATTATTATTTTTTATTTTTTGTGTGGCCGTAATGCCCCCTAAAAAAATCCATGCCTTTGTGCCCTTGGGCTGAATATAATAATTATAATTCCCTGCTGCCCTGCTCCCCCGAAGCACCTCGCTCTCTCAGATGTAGCCAATGCCCGTCACGTGATTGGGTCCTTCTCACAGGCATTTCAGCTAAGTAGGCTACAAGTGAATGAAGACAGACACATCGGGGACGCAACTGCGCGCGCCCCTCTTATCGAATTCCGAGGTGCATATTGAAGATGTTAGAACTGTCCACATTTAGGCTACTTTTCGTCAGCCAACAAGATGAGTAGGCCTAACTAACAGCAAAAGCACTAGCCTACTATCTACTATCCCCCATACTACAAAAGTTGACCTATTCTGTGCAATAAATGAATATTCCAAACATACTCTGGGACAGTTGTGGAATGCGATAGATCCTAAATGAATACAACCACTACCATCAAAAAAACTGGTAAAAGCTGATGTACAGATCAGAACGTTTAGCTTAAAGTGTTGATAAACTATTAGGCTATTTCCAAGCTGGGCATCATTCACAAGTGATAGGCTAATATTGTCACCATCAGACTATTCTTAATTTAATTATGTCTTTACATATACTAAACTAATATATGTGTGAAATTTGTTTTGATTTAGAATGGACCATTATCATGCCCCTGTCTCGGAACAGGGGCATGGGAAAAAAAATACATGAAATCTATGCACTTAAAGAGTGAATGGAGGACACTTTTCCCATGGTTCATTTTCATGCCAGCGAGGTAGGGGCTGTACTCCTGTAGTAAAGTGAAGCAATGTGCTTAATATTAGGAAAGTTGATAAATAAAAATAGTAAGCCTATAGAAAGCTGATGGGATTTTTAATAGAGGCCATCAAAACTGTTTTCTAATGCCTATAGAAAGGTTGCGCAACATGAGCTCATGGGCGCTCTTGAAGTGTTTGATTAGATTTTGGATAACATTTGCATTGATGTCAGAGTGATTAGAGGGACAATAGAGTGCTGAGTACCAGACAGTTAGCACGTTTAGTAGGCTACTAATGACCATCAGCAGCATCAGAGCTTGGAGAAGCCTAATTACCATGACTAAACAGTCCCGTGGAAGTTGACTGCCATCATGACTCGCGACCGCCGGTGTGGCGGTAATACAGTCACCTGTCACGACTTCCGCCGAGGCTGCCTCCCCTCCTTGTTCGGGCAGGTTTCGGCGTTCGGCGTCACCGGCTTACTTGCTACTGCCGATCCATTTATCATCACTCCATTTGTCTTTTCTTCAATCACACACACCTGGTCCTTATTCCCTCATTAGTCATTGTATAAGTGTTCCCTCTGCTTCCTTGTCTGTGTGGGTGATTGTTTATTGCGGAGGTTAGTGAAGCTCGGTGGTGCTCGTGTATTTTGTATCGACGGGAGTATTTCCCGTGTGCCTTGTATTTTCCAGTGCGCCTGTTTTGTGCCCTGGAGTGTGTTTGACCCATTTCTGCGTAAACCTGTATTTTGCGGATTAAAGCCTGTTATTCTGTGATTTACCCTCCTGCGCCTGACTCCTTCAACACCACCTCATCACATCACCATAACAGCCCTACCCACAAGTATAGTTAAACAGGTCCACACACACACATGACACCAGATTGATATGAGTTACAGCCCTGGTGCTCTCTGTCGCTCATTCTATTCTTTCTGTTTCTATGCTTGCCCTAGGGGTGAGAGGAGCTGACAAATCAGAACTGAGGAGGATTGCTATGGAGCCCCATGACTTACACCTGATGCTTTGCTGACTTCTCTCTCCTGGATGATCTCCTGCCCAAACTGTCCCGTTATGGCCTCCGCACCGCCTAGGTCCACCGATGTAGGGACATGAGGGCCGACAGTGGCAGAGCAGCCCCAGCCAGGGGGAACACCGGGTTCCTTTGCTACTGATACCCAGTATAATCGCGCTGAGCAGCAGCCCGTCCCAAAGGCTGGCGTGGCACCTACCGAGCCACAGACACAGGTTTTCGCAGGCAATGAGGATTAATCCATTGAACTGGTTTCCAATACGGAGGAGGATGTGGTGCCCAGTGCTTGTGGTGGGGGGCGGGGAGGGAGTGGTGAGAGTCATGTGGTGGGGGGGAGTCAAGCGGCTGAGGCCACTGTTGATGAAGATGAGGAGGAGGAAATGGGAAACGTCAACATGTCGGAGCCGTCTGGTGACAACTCGCTATATATACACTAGAGGTTACCAGGTTCCTAGATCAGACTTTTGTAAAGTCAGTTAAAGTATTTTTTATAAAGATACGTTTGTGAGGTCAGCTGCAGTTTTGCAGAAGACTGTGAGGTTAGACGAGTTGAGTAAGAAGAAGTGTTTCCGCTTGAGGAAACATGTTACAGCAGTTACATCAATAAAAAAGGTTGGAAAACATGGTTAAATCAAGAGAAAAACAAAATGGCCCCTCTTTAAATGACATGCAGCTCATAAAGGCTTCATAAAGCCTTCATAAACACTAAATAAATGTTACAAATCATCTATAACCTTATGTTATGCTTTATAAAGGGTTCATAAATGTGTCATAACTGTGTAACATAACCACCAATGTCAAACATGACATAACCCACTATGTCAAATATGACATAAACCTTTGCTTTATAAAGGGTGCAGTAAGCATCACTTAATAAAGGCCTTATAGATCATATTAAGTTGAAGCTTTACAAAGCATTTATAAACCTGTCATGCATCTTGGTAGAGCATTGTAACGCCAGGATATTGGGTTCGATTCCCGGGACCACCCATACGTAAAAATGTATTCACGCATGACTGTAAGTCGCTCTGGATAAGAGCGTCTGCTGCTAAATGACGTAAATGACTAAGTCGTTTTGGATAAAAGCGTATATTTCACTAAAATATTTATAGGATTAACCAATCTCTTACCCTCTTGGGGAATATTGGACCTGACCTCAACTTCCCGCAAAGTGCTGTGCTGCAGGATGACACACACTCTAAAGTGCAGTCATGCACAGCAAAAAAACATTGGGGCCTTTTTCAAATCCATTTTTTTTGCCTACTTGTTTTTTTTCAGAAATTCCATTTTATTGTTTTTGTTTTTCCAGGTTTCTGATTTCCCCAAAAATGTTTCTGTTTTGCCACAGTTTTTTATACTTTTTAACTAGAAAAATAACATTGGATTTTCTTTGCTCAATTGGTAACACACTACGCCGTGAAGGACTGAAATCCTGCAGCGCCCGCAAGGTCCCCCTGCTCAAGAAAGGCCATATACAGGGCCGTCTGAAGTTTGCCAATGAACATCTGAATGATTCAGAGGAGAACTGGGTGTAAGTGTTGTGGTCAGATGAGACCAAAATTGAGCTCTTTGGCATCAACTCAACTCGCCGTATTTGGAGGAGGAGGAATGCTGCCTATGACCCCCAAGAACACGATTCCCACCGTCAAACATGGAGGTAGAAACATTATGCTTTGGGGGTGTTTTTCTGCTAAGGGGACAGGACAACTTCACCGCATCAAAGGGACGATGGACGGGGCCATGTACCGTCAAATCTTGGGTGAGAACCTCCTTCCCTCAGCCAGGGCATTGAAAATGGGTCATGGATGGGTATTCCAGCATGACAATGACACAAAACACACGGCCAAGGCAACAAAGGAGTGGCTCAAGAAGAAGCACATTAAGGTCCTGGAGTGGCCTAGCCAGTCTACAGACCTTAATCCCATAGAAAATCTGTGGAGGGAGCTGAAGGTTCGAGTTGCCAAACGTCAGGCTCGAAACCTTAATGACTTATAGAATATCTGCAAAGAGGAGTGGAACAAAATCCCTCCTGAGATGTGTGCAAACTTGGTGGCCAACTACAAGAAACGTCTGACCTCTGTGATTGCCAACAAGGGTTTCGCCACCAAGTACTAAGTCATGTTTTGCAGAGGGGTCAAATACTTATTTCCCTCATTAAAATGCAAATCAATTTATAACATTTTTGACATGCGTTTTTCTGGATTTTTTTGTTGTTATTCTGTCTCTCACTGTTTAGATAAACCTACCATTAAAATTATAGACAGATCATGTCTTTGACAGTGGGCAAACGTACAAAATCAGCAGGAGATCAAATACTTTTTTCCCTCACTGTACATACTGTAGCTACCGCAATCGTTGTTTCAAATCATTTCGGTGACTTCACAACAATTGCTAGCTAGCCGAAATGTTGCTACCTAGCAGGCTCAGCTAAATACAAATCCCCCTAGATACAGCCATGTCTCATATTACGTCTTGAGATTTTAAAATGAAAGAGGAATATAATAATACGAATTGAAAGGAGTTTCCCATTTTCCCATTTAGAGTTTCTGGCGCAGCACAGAAATGCCCTTATCCAGATGTGTAAGGGTTGGTGTGAGGTGTGACCCAGGTGCGGTGCAGGTTAGACAGTAGGCAGAGATAGTGAAACAAGGAACTTTACTGATGGTCCCGAAGCCAGGATACAAAACACTTTACATTAAAAAGAAAGGCGGAGCAAATAAGACTCCAAAAAACAGGCAGACAGCCAAAAATACTAAATACTAACTATGACTGAAATAATAACTAAACAGGGAGAACACTTATCACGTACCTGTCCATACGTCCCGCGATCAGACACTGATTAGTACTGCTTGGCATAGTGAAACTAGCAGAGAAAATTGAGCAAGGAAACACTGGGAAGTGAGGGCATAAATACACAGGTGAATCAGATAGACACAGGTGACACCAATAGGAAGATGATTAGTCCCGACTGTGAGTGAGGATGACACCTAGAGGGTCGCTCCAGAACTGCGAACCCCTCCTGTAACAAGATGGTGTGACAAAGGCATTTCCTAACAGACCTGCTAACTTTCTTTGTTGTTACTTTTAAGGTTGGAACCAACATGCAGTACCTCCAGCATGAAGCGATGCAAGAACCAATCGGCCGCCAGCTCAGGGACAAGCTACACTATTCACAGCCCTGTGTAATGTTCAATGTAATTGCATTGCTGGACTTTTGAAACTTAATGTATTTGTATTGTTTTAAAAATGTACCAATAAAAGGAAAGGTATGGTTTAAACATGTCTTTAATGTTTATTTGTTTTAGCTGTTAGTGATAATACATTTGTGTTCACATCATTAAGCCTTTATGTACTGTATGTGTTATGAATGACCAAAGGTGTCTGATTATATAGTAAGTACAGCATCATATGATACAAGGCATTTATGTATGTGTTATAAATGACCGAAGGTGTCTCACTTCAAACTAAGGATTACAGGACACTACATAAAGTGTCAATAAAGAGGTTATTAACATTCTGCTGGTTTATGAAGGTTCTCTCATGATCCACAGGTTACTGTAGGATGTGAGAGGTATTTAAATGAGTTGATGGACCTGTGTGTGTGTCAGAACCAAGATGATTTGGAATAGTCCAACCTGAGACTACTACATCAGGCATTTCTCTTCTGTTCCCATGCTGGAGACCAGGGCTTGATTACAGCCTGTTACAATGGTGCAAACATTTTGTGGCTGATCTTTCAGCAGATAAGTGGGTGAATGTGTCAAAGACCTGACTGGGCCCAGCACCACACGGTATGGCTAGTTTTTGTTGTGTGCGTGTTTGTGTACTGAGGAACATGTAACTTGGTTCAAGAAGAAAGACATTTTACATTGCTTTAGGTTGGGGGCTTTCATCAAGGTAAGTGTTTCTTGGTGTAACGTCGTCCCCAGGCTATTGCACACACAGCACATATAAGCCTGGGATATCAACCATCTCCCGTCACTTCCTGTTGAACACAGAGCGTGGGAGAGCTCGGTTTGATGTTTTGGAAGGTTTTGAAAGCTACTACTAGCTAGCTACCTTTTGAGTTTGAATCCCCATGATGCGGTTGGCATCAGTTGCTGGGACCGCTACTATCTGTCTAGTGATCCTGCCGACCAAGGCCAAGTCTGAGGAGCTGCTTGGTGTAGCAGCTAGCCTAGCTGCTAGCTAGATGCCTATCAAGCTAGTGGGGGTTTCTTGAGGGCTTGAATGCAGTTCGCGATGCAGTTTGACATTGTGGCTGGGACCGCGGATTTTCCCGGACTTGTGGCTGTCTAGATCCCTGCTGTTTGTTGTTGTTTCCAATATTCCCTGCGACCTGCCCTGTCTGTAACTGCGAGGAGTAACAGCATAACCTACATTGCTACAATGACAAAGACCAAAGCCGGCGGGAGTACCGTTGAGGACAGTGGTGTCTCTCTATCACAGGTGAAGGATCTTTTAAATGAACAAATAGTTCTAGAAGCAATTGTTACAACACGGAAATGGCTTCAAGTGTTGTGTTAAATACTGGTGGAGTCAACTAATAAAAGAATGGACGACCTGACCAGAGAGGTCCAGGACTTGAAGAACAGTTTGCAGTTCTCCCAGGGTCAGTTTGATGAGAACGGCAAGATGACAGCAATCTATAAGTCATTGAGAGAGTACATCAGTTCTGTATGTCAATCGATGATAACAACGACAGAGAAATCAGATTATCTCGAGGGACAATCAAGGCAGAACAACATGGTTGTGGACTGAATTGCAGAATCTCCACAAGACATGGACGGAGTCTGAGGACAAAGTGAGGGAAACGATCTCGAAGAAACTGAAGATGGACCACAGGAAGATTGAGGTGGAGAGCCCCCACAGGACTGGAAAACCCACCACCGGCCCAGGTGACAGTTCCAGGCTGATAGTGGTCATTCCTGAGGTTCTGGAAAGAGCCAAGAACTTGAGGGGAACATACATCTTCCTCAACTAGGACTATCCTGAAGCTGTGCGCCAGAAGAGGAAAGAACTTATCCCAGCCATGAAAGCTGCCAGAGAGCATGGGGACATTGCTTACATCCACTATGACAGGCTCATTGTCCACCCTCCCTCCCAAAAGCCTGGAAGGTATGAGAGAGCCAAGCCTATGGGTTCATAGCTTCAACCCTGCAGCACACACACAAACCTACACACACCAACTGATTAATGGACTGCTGAATGTATTTTTTTTCTCTTGCTTTGTTTTCTATTTCCCATATTATGTCTATCTCTGATAAGCTACCCAGGAAAGGGCTGAAATCAGCCCATATTAATATATGTAGCCTTAGAAATAATGTTAATGAAACCAATAACTTGCTAACATCAGATAACATTCCTATATTAGCCATTGCTGAGACCCACGTAGATAATTAATTTGATGGTACAGCAGTAGCAATTCAAGGATATAACATATATAGAATAGACAGGAATGCTTATGGGGGAGGTGTTGCTGTATATATTCAGAGCCATATCCGTGTAATGCTTATAGACGATCTTATGCCAAGTGTTATTGAAGTGTTGTGGTTGCAGGTTCACCTGGCACATCTAAAGCCTTTTCTTTTGGGTGTTTCTATAGGCCACAAAGTGCTAACAGTCAGTATCTAAATAATATGTGTGAAATGCTTGATAGTGAATGCGATGTAAACAGAGAAGTCTACTTTCTTGGGCACTTGAATATTGATGGGTTTTCATCAAGCTGTCCGCTCAAGAGGAAGCTTCTCATCGTAACCAGTGCCTGCAATCTGGATCAGGTTATGAATCAACATACCAGGGTGTTTACAAACACTACAGGAACAAGATCATCCACATGTATTGATCACATTTTATCTCCCTCACTAACTTTAAGCATCAGTTGTCAGAGCACCTTACCGATCACTGCACCTGTACAAAGCCCATCTGAAATTAGCCCACCCAACTACCTCATCCCCATATTGTTATTTATTTTGCTCATTTGCACCCCAGTATCTCTATTTGCACATCATCTCTTGCACATCTGTCATTCCAGTGTTAATACTAATTGTAATTATTTTGCACTATAGCCTATTTATTGCCTTACCTCCATAACTTGCTACATTTGCAAACACTGTATATATATTTTCTGTTGTATTTTTGACTTTATGTTTTGTTTTACCCCATATGTAACTCTGTGTTGTTGTTTTTATCGCACTGCTTTGCTTTATCTTGGCCAGGTCGCAGTTGTAAATGAGAACTTGTTCTCAACTGGCTTACCTGGTTAAATAAAAGTTAAATAAAAAAATGAAAAAACGTTTTTACTAATACTGTAGAACTTTGTTCTAAAGCTGTATCCGTACCCATTGGATGCAGTGATCACAATATAGTGGCTATATCCATGAAAGCCAAAGTTCTAAAAACGGGGCCTAAAATAGTGTATAAGAGATCATTCAAAAGAATTTGCTGTGACTCTTTTATGTGGATGAAGTAAAACATATTTGTTGGTCTGATGTGATTATTAAGGAGCATCCAGACACTGCACTTGATTAATTTATGAAATTGTTTCTTCCAATTATTGATAAACATGCACCTGTTAAGAAACTGACTGTTAAGGCTCCATGGTTTGATGAGGAATTGAAAAACTGCATTTTTGAAAGAGATGGGGCAAAAGGAGTTGCTAATACTGTAAGTCTGGCTGCACATCTGACTGGTTGATTTACTGCAAATTGATAAATTATGTTACCAAACTCAACAAAAAGAAGAATAAACTGTATTCTGAAGCCAAGTTCAATGATATAAAGAATTCATGGGAAAAAAACTTTGGAGTATTTTAAATGAAATTATGGGCAGGAAGACAAATTCAACTCCATCTTTCATCGGATCAGATTACTTATTCATCACAAAACCATTTGATGTTGCCAATTATTTTAATGATTACTAGTGGGCACACTTAGGCAGGAAATGCAAACAAAAACAGTGAGCCATGTACTCAAGCATAAAAAACTAATAATGAGAGAAAAGCATTGTAAGGTAGAATTTTGTAAAGTTGGTGTGGGAGAGGTGGAACAATTGTTATCGACCAATAACGACAAACCTCCTGGCAATGAGGATGGTAGCTGACTCTATAGCCACTCCTATCTGTCATATCTTTAATCTGAGCCTAGAGGAAAGTCTTTATCCTCAGGCCTAGAGGGAAGCCAAAGTATTTCCGCTACCCAAGAGTGCTAAAATGGCTTTTACTGGTTCTAACAGCAGAACTATCAGCTTGCTGCCAACTCTTAGCAAACTGTTGGAAAAAATATTTTGACCAAATACATTGCTATTTCCTGTAAAGAAATTAACATCAGACTTTCAGCATGCTTATAGAGAAGGGCACTCAACATGTACTGCACTGACACAAATGATTGATGGTTGATTGTGTCACATCTGCTCCTGCAACGCCCTCGTCTGAGTCTGCTCTTGGGTTCCCCTGTTCCACTCCACGTAACAGTACGATCTGGCCTAAGAGATGAACCCATCAGACTCTGCTACTCTCTACCAAACCCTCGTCGGCCAAGGCGCCCTGCTCGTGCAACATGACCAAGCCCTGAAGACCCTTCTGGAGCACATCAAGGAGTTTTCACAGAGCCTGTCTGACCTACAGGGCCGACCCTTCGCAGATAGGAGACCCTTCGCCAAGAGCTCACAACCAGTTCCAAGTCCTTCTCCTCCGCTCCGGGAGCGATTTGTTCCGACACCCGAATGTTACGATGGCAACCTCGGAGCTTGCAGAGCCTTTTTGGTACAATGTTCACTAGTATTTGAGCAACAGCCCTACTCTTATGCTAGCGAATGGTCCAAGATTTCCTTTCTGATTGGCTGCCTCCGTGGAGCAGCGCTTTCCTGGGCCACGGCAGTGTGGGAGAGACAGTCCCCCATCTGCTTCTCCTACTCCAGATTCACGGAGGAGTTGAAGAAAGTCTTCGACCACCCGGTCTGCAGTAAGAATGCTGCTAAATGACTCCTGTCCCTCCGTCAAGGCCCCCATAGTGTTGCTGAGAGGGCATGTGAGTTCCGCACCCTCGCCGCTGAGAGCAGCTGGAATGAGGAGGCCCTTCAGGGAGCATTCCGGAACACGCTCACTGAGACCCTCAAGGAGGAGTTGGTGTCCAGGGATGATCCAGATGGACTTGATTAACTCAACTCTCTTGCTCTCCACATTGACAACCGTCTCCGTGAGCGTCGGAGGGAGAGGGTAGGTAGGGTTGCATGTCCCATAACATCTGCTTCAGTGCCTTGTCCTCCTTCTCAGACTGCACCCCATCCCGAGGCTCATTCAGATCCTGAACCCATGCAGCTCGGCCGAGCCCGTCTCTCTCCAGAGGAGTGGCAACGACAAATCGGCAGTAGCAGCTGCCTATACTGTGGCCAGGTTGGTCACTTTGTTTCCACTTGTTCCCTGCGTCCAGCAAAAGAGGGGGCTCGGCAGTAGTGGGGGATATACTGTTGAGCCATATCGCCTGCCCATCTTCCCCCAGACCCCTGCTTGAAGGCAACCTTGTGTGGCAGAGCAAGGCTTTTCTTCTGTCTGCTCTCATCGATTCGGGCGCCGACGAGAGCTTCCTGGACCGAGGTGTCGTTACCCAGTTGGGCCTGGACACTGTCCCACTCGATTCACCCCTCAATGCCAATGCTCTCAATGGACAGCTCCTCAACCGTGTCTGTGAGACAACCGTCCCTGTCATCCTGCGTCTCTCTGGAAATCACCAGGAAAATATCAGTTTCCACATAATCGACTGTCCATACTCTCCCCTGGTTCTTGGCCATCCATGGTTAAAGCTACACAACTCACAGATTGAATCGACCGCCGGAAAGGTAACCACTTGGAGTTCATTCTGTCACTCTAATTGTTTACATTCTGCCCTTCCCCCTGCCTTGTCTGTGCCCCAGTTCATTCCAGAACCTCCGGACCTGTCATCAGTTCCTCCCGAGTATCACGATCTAGCTCCTGTGTTCAGCAAGCACCACGCCCTGTCGTTGCCTCCTCATCGGCCGTACGACTGCTCCATTGACCTCCAGCCTTCTATAGGAGTGACCTGACTGAGTAAAGTATTTACTTAACACAGTCAAAAAGTTATTGCTAAACCCTGCCCATTTCTACAAATTATCTTCTTAAAATTTGAATTTAAACCTAACCCTAACTAATGAAGGCCAAGTTTGTTGCGTCGGTCCCCCAGACCTTCCAAGCATTTAGGCGGAAGTGTCTGGGAATGCGATTAGGTGTAATGTGACTAACATGACATCACTTTAGAGTGTATGCCATCCATCAGCACAACATGTCACCCTTTATAAAGTAAATGTTTATATCATATTTGACATTGGTGATTATATTACACAGTTATGCCACATTTATGAACCCTTTATAAAGCATGACATATGGTTATATATGCTTTGTAACACATTTATGTACTTAGGAAGGCATTATGAAGGCTTTATGAAGCCTTTGTAAGCTGAACGTCATTTAAAGCGGGACCAACAAAATAGTAATTAATAATGATGATCATGCCTCACAGGGTGTTTCCTTTTCCTTGCATGTTTTCTCAGTGCATTTTTCTGGTTTTCGTCTTGTATTTCTATATGGAGGTACTAAGGGTGGGCTCTCTCAAAACTAATGTGGGAGGCAAAGGAATAAGAAGGCTTTGGTTTCAGACCTAATAAGACAGAAAAAGATTGATGTCGTTTTTCTACAGGAGACACTTAGTGATAAGGCTTGTGAGGTTGACTGGGGTATATGGGGTATCATGGTAAAAGGTTCAGTGCTGGGGTGGTAATTTTGCTTTCCTCAGGCTTAGGGGCTAATGTGTTATCTATCCTGAACAAAAATATAAACGCAACATGCAACATTTTCAAAGATTTTGCTGGGTTACAGTTCATATGAGGAAATCAGTCAATTGAAATAAATTATTTAGGCCCTAACCTATGGATTTCACATGACTGGGCAGGGGTGCAGCCATGGGTGGGCCTGGGAGGGCATAGGCCCACCCACTTGGCAGCCAGGCCCACCCACTGGGGAGCCAGGCCCAACCATTCAGAATAAGTTTTCCCCCACAAAAGGGCTTTATTACAGACAGAAATACTCCTCAGCACCCCTCCTCAGACCCCGCAGGTAAAGAAGCCGGTCGTGGAGGTCCTGGGCTGGCGTGGTTACACGGTTGGATGTACTGCCAAATTCTCTAAAACGACATTGGATGCAGCTTATGGCAGAGAAATTAATAACTGGCAATGGCTCTGGTGGACTTTCCTGCAGTCAGCATGCCAATTGGACCCCCCTTAAAATTTGAGACATTTGTGGCATTGTGTTGTGTGACAAAACTGCACATTTGTCCCCAGCACAAGGTGTACCTGTGTAATGACCATGCTGTTTAATCAGCTTCTTGATATGCCACAACTGTCAGGTGGATTGATTATCTGGGCAAATGAAAAATGCTCACAAACAAGGATGTGAACAAATTTGTGCACAAAACATGAGAGAAATAAGCTTTTTGTGCGTATGGTACATTTCTGGGATTGCCTTTTTAGCTCATGAACCATGGGACCAACACTTTACATGTTGCATTTATATTTTTGTTGAGTGTACCACAGAGGTTTTTAAGTAGGCGGGTTGTGTTGATCAAACCAGATGTCATGGGGAGTTTGTTCTACTTTCTGAATATCTACAGTGCCTCCAGAAAGTATTCATACCCCTTGACACATTTAGTTGACTTATTCCACATTTAGTTGTTAAAGCCTGAATTCAAAATATATATTTTTTTCAATCTCACCCATCTACACACAATACCCCATAATGACAAAGTGAAAACATGTTTTTAGAATGTTTGCAAATTTATTGAAAATGAAATGCAGAAATATCTCATTTACATAAGTATTCACACCCCTGAGATGTTAGAATCACCTTTGGCAGCGATTACAGCTGTGAGTCTTTCTGGGTAAGTCTAAGAGCTTTGCACACATCGATTGTACAATATTTGCACATTATTCTTTTTTAATTTCTTTAAGGTCTGTCAAGTTGCTTGTTGATCATTGCTAGACAGCCATTTTCAAGTCTTGCCATAGATTTTCAAGAAGATTTAAGTCAAAACTAACTAGGCCACTCTGGAACATTCAATGTCTTCTTGGTAAACAACTCTAGTGTATATTCGGCCTTGTGTTTTAGGTTATTGTTCTGCTGAAAGGTGAATTTGTCTCCCAGTGTCTTTTGGAAAGCAGACTGAACCAGGTTTTCCTCTAGGATTTTGCCTGTGCTTACCTCTATTCCGTTTCTTTTTATCCTAAAAAACTCCTTAGTCCTTGCCGATGACAAGCATACCCATAACATCATGCAGCCACCATCATGCTTGAAAATATGAAAAGTGGAAAGTGTTGGATTTGCCACAAACATAACACTTTGTATTCAGGCGTAAAGTTCATTTCTTTGTCACATTACATCCAATCTAGTTTTTTTCAGAGTTCCCACTTTCTTCAATGCACTGAAGTCGGAAGTCGAAAGATTTCCGAGTTCCCAGTTCCCAGTTGTTTTGAACATGGCATTAGTCTCAGCGGAGGGAGGAAGAGAGCAGTAGAGGGTCCGCTTCTCACGGTCCCTGCTTTCTCCTTCCTTTCCTCTGGATAGACTGACCAGAGAGAGGGGACACTGTCTTCCACCTGATGGCGAAACTTGAGTCGCACCACATCTGCACAAATTTATGTTGCTCCTATTACCAGAGAAAGTGAAATATTCCTTAATATTAAAATAGACACTACGAGCTGCTAATAATAATATAAATGCAGGGCTATCGATACACTTGGCTACTTATTAATTGCAGCTGCAGCGCAAGTGTCAGAACTGGCTGATGTGGATGTGGTGGAGGAGTCACACGCAGGACACAGAAGCTAAGTCCAACCGACTTTACTGAACACACAAAAATAAACAGACTCTGGCCTCAACAACGTAGGAGGCGGACTATGCGCAACAATGCGCAAAACACAAATAATCCAAGGCGCACGAAACCATACAGTGCGACGACCGGAATATACAAAAATACAAATGACGAGCCGCACCAGTAGACAGGCGCACAATAACACACAACACATGACTAACAAAACGAGAAACTTATAGGAGACATAATCAACCAAAAAGGAAACAGGTGTACACAAAAGACAAAACCAAACAAACATCGAAAACATCAAACGGTGATAGCTAGTACTCCGGGGACGACGACCGCCGAAGCCTGCCCGAGCAAGGAGGAGGAGCAGCCTCGGCCGAAACCGTGACAGCAAGTGGAAGTACTCACTCATAAAAACAGCAGCTCTTTGCTGTATTCTTTGACAGTCTCTCTGGTCATGGTTTTAAAAGTTGTGAAATCTCACAAAGGCTTGTATCAAACTTTGCTGTGGCCGGGATCGTGGAAGCTGTAGGAACAGTGATTTTAGCTATCTGATTGGCCAGCACAGCAGGCAAACTCAATTTAGCCACAGATCTCCCAGTCCACCGGGGAGTTTGTCTTTTCAGACAAATTAAATGGTTTAAAATGGGAACCTTTGGCCATCAACCGGTTAGTGAGTTAGCTCTAAAGCAAAGCACAGGCCTTTTGTCTTGTGACATCTCAACATCATCCGGGGCAGATCACTCTAGCACACCATAATGTGATGAAAAGGGGGGGATGAATATGTCCAAGGGAAATACATTTACTGAGACAGACAGAAGAAGAGACAGACAGAAAGAGAGAGAGAGAAAGAGGAATAAAAGCAAAAGGGAGAGCGAGGCATTTGTTAACTTAACAGAATTCGATAACTAAAACGATTACAGAAAATATTATTCTGGGTGGACAGAACAGGAGGGGGCAATAATTGCGAACATAAATGGGTTATCCTGTACATTAGTCAAATAGCAGTCATGTAGGCTATCATTGTCATCATTGCTTCTCGGTGGCACACCATCTGCTAAAGTGCTTGACTCTCAAATGATAGTGCACTTTCAATGTGGGTTTGAGCACCCCTTGCAGCAAGCTTTTTTGTTGAGGAAAAAACTGTTCACTGCTGGTCCTTATGCTCGATTCAAAACACGTGACAAAGTGGATGATTATGATAATGCATAGTGGTTAGCCTGCATGTAAGTGTAGCCTACATAAGAATAAACTAATGACAGCCACTGCACCCCTCTACTAGCTTGAACCCTCTACTAGCTTGAATTGTTAAATATTACTGCACTGTTGGAGTTAGAAACACAAGCATTTCACTACACCCGTAATAACATCTGATAAACATGTGTATGTGACCAATAACATTTGATTTGATTTGAACCAGAACATGGATGCATGTCGGAACCAGAAAGAAGGAGAAGAATCGTTCTCGGTGCGCCTGCCTTCTTCCCCCGCGTCCGGACTTAAGACTTTCAAATCGCTTTGAGCTCCTGTACTAGCTGTCTTCTGCCGGGGACTTGGGTGTTCCCTCCATGGCAGTGGATGTCCCTCCAGCTACCTCTCCCTGTCCTAGTCAATCAACTGCCTGGGCACAGCCCGGACCACCGCGGCCCCCCTCCACTGGGCCATGCTCTCTGGATCAGAGCTCTGACCCTTTGGCTGTTGTGGCCTGCACGCAGCCGGCGTCTCAGCAGCCCTCTTCTCAGGTGAGTTCTGTGGCTCTGGCCTTGCAATCAGCTTTGAGATACGGCAGAGGCCGGATCATTCCGGTTATTGTGATATGGAGTTCAATGGTGAGGCATATATCTGTACCTGGGGCAAAGACTTTGTGTTTTCCTGGGGCAATACATCAGGATATCACCAGGTTTCTTCCCGAGACTGTGCGTCAGTCACCGGGGGCTGATACTGTCATGGTTCATGTGGGGTCGAATGACATTATGAAGGGCAGCTCAGAACAGCTGAAGATGAATTTTAAAGAACTGATTGGGTCACTACTTGACACCAACAAATGCCCCATAATATCTGGCCATCTGCTATCCTTAAATCGTGGCATTGAATGGTTCAGCAGACTTTTAGCCCTACATAACTGGCTATGAAACTATTGCACTTTGTGGGTGTAACATTTATTGACAATTTTGACACCTTCTGGAAACAAAGTCTGTATTATAAGGAGGATGAGATCTACCCAAATCATTTGGGTTTCTGGATCCTTTCACAGCATTATAAGGCTGCGTTGAGACAATGATTTAACAATGACCTAAGCCCAGCTCATTTAATCCCTACCATTGTGTCGCTGAGTTGTCATAATGCTTCAGCAAATGTACATTATCCCAGGGTCACTGGAAGATACAATGTAAGTAACCTAATTTATGTCCCTCTTACTGCCCTGAATGCCTCTGTTGATCCTGACGCTATTGTATGCAGTAATCATGTGCCTATGAACTAGAGTTATACTGTTAGCACTGAGGCGGTGTGCCCTAGCAGGAAGTCCACTGTGTGCAGCTCATCCTGCACTTACATAAATAACTCTAGCATGTCTACCTCTGCTAAGCTTCCCAGTAAAGCAAGAAAAACATTCAAGCATCCCAGAAAAGTGTTGAAAATAGCCCACATTAACATGTGTAGCTTAAGAAACAAGGTTCATGAAATCAATACTCACTTAGATAATACATTTGATGATACAGTGGTAGCAATACATGGTTATAAGATCTACAGAAAATACAGAAATGACAAAAGGTGGAGGTGTGGCTGATTACATTCAGAACCACATTCCTGCAAAGCTTAGAGAGGATCTCATGTTATGTTAAATACTGTTGAAGTAATTTGGCTACAGGTTCATCTGCCTCAACTAAAGCCCATTCTGGTGGGAAGCTGCTACAGACCACCAAGGGCTAACAGTCAGCATCTGGATAACATGTGTGAAATGCTTGATAATGTACAGTGCCTTGCAAAAAGTATTCATCCCCCTTGGCATTTTTCCTATTTTGTTGCATCATAACCTGTAATTTAAATTGATTTTTATTTGGATTTCATGTAATGGACATACACAAAATAGTCCAAATTGGTGAAGTGAAATGAAAAAAAATAACTTGTTTCAAAAAATTCAAAAAAATAAAGAACGGAAAAGTGGTGCGTGCATACAGTTGAAGTCGGAGGTTTACATACACTTAGGTTGGAGTCATTAAATCTCATTTTTCAACCACTCCTCACATTTATTTTTAACAAACTATAGTTTTGGCAAGTCGGTTAGGACATCTACTTTGTGCATGACACAAGTAATTTTTCTAACAAATGTTTACAGACAGATTATTTCACTTATAATTCATTGTATCACAATTCCAGTGGGTCAGAAGTTTACATACACTAAGTTGACTGTGCCTTTAAACAGCTTGGAAAATACCAGAAAATGATGTCATGGCTTTAGAAGCTTCTGATATTCTAATTAACATCATTTGAGTCAATTGGAGGTGTACCTGTGGATGTATTTCAAGGCCTACCTTCAAACTCAGTTCCTCTTTGCTTGACATCATGGGAAAATCTAAAGAAATCAGCCAAGACCTCAGAAAAAAAATTGTAGACCTCCACAAGTCTGCTTCATCCTTGGGAGCAATTTCCAAATGCCTGAAGGTACCACGTTCATCTATACAAACAATAGTACGCAAGTATAAACACCATGGGACCACACAGCCGTCATACCGCTCAGGAGAGAGACGCGTTCTGTCTCCTAGAGATTAACATACTTTGGTGAGGAAAGTGCAAATCAATCCCAGAACAACAGCAAAGGACCTTGTGAAGATGCTGGAGGAAACAGGTACATAAGTATCGATATCCACAGTAAAACGAGTCCTATATCGACATAACCTGAAAGGCCGCTCAGAAAGGAAGAAGCCACTGCTCCAAAACCGCCATAAAAAAGCCAGACTACGGTTTGCAACTGCACATGGGGACAAAGATCGTACTTTTTGGAGAAATGTCCTCTGGTCTAAGCATTCCAAATGTAACGAGTACTTTTGGGTGTCAGGGAAAATGTATGGAGTAAAACGTACATTATTATCTTTAGGTAAGTTCGTCCTTATACTGATCAAAGAACCAAAGTATTTCAGACTTTTTGTAGAATTAAGATAGACTTTATAACATAAGCAATAGAGCCAAGGTGGTTTGCAAAGCATCTCCCTTCTACCTCCCAGCTCTCAGTTTATATAGTCATTTCACATACATTTTAGCTTAACCCCTCCCTCTTGGGTTCCCCCACCACTGTCTCCAGTTTCCACATCTTGACCGCTCCACCCACTTCCTTAATTTATGATAGTGGCGAAATCTGACTTCCCCTCTATGTATTCAGTTTGGAAACAATGGTAGTGCAATCAATCAAGCCCTGTCATGCACAAATTATCATGTTCAGTTTGAACTCTGTTCAATCCCGGCTCACCCTGGCTTGACCTGGAGATTGACTGTTGGACATGGCAGGTCCACAATCAATCTCTCAAACATATCCAAGCCCAACCCCTCTCTCCCCTCCCGTCATGCTATAATTAATCAAGAAGACGCCCAAGGAGAGACAAAGGATTTAGCCTGAACTCTGTTCAACCCTGACTCCATTCCCGTAATATGCCGTAGGATAGAGGCAAAGGATAACACTGGTTTCAGTCACTGATAAATCAGGACAGCCTTGGATTAGGAAAGAGTGATATCCCCATTTCACACACACACAAACCCAGTGAGAGGAACCAATTAAGTTATTGCCTAGCAACAGAGATGTACCCATGTTTAACCCTGGCTCCGTGTTCGTCATGTTGTGATGAACTTTTTCTTTTTATCTTAAAGTTTACTGAAAAATCCTCATCATACCCCAAAAAACTACTTAAGTAGTACTTTCAAGTATTTTTACTTAGGTACTTTACACAACTGCTACTTTCAAGTACTGGCTGAAATTATAAAAATCTTATTTTTAACTGTGTGTTCTTTGGTCAACAGATGTCTCAGACAGACTGCTTTTCTCTTCCAGATCATCAGACAAAAGAGTACAGTGAAAATTAATTCAGCATACAAAAGTCTTATGATTTCAGTACCAAGTAAGAGCAAGGTCATTGAACAGTTATCTAAAAATGTATGCTGAAAATAAGTCACAGCCGCTTAGCTAACTATCCCCTCAGGTGCTAAAGATCACATCACATTACAGCTCTTCATGCATGCTCATCATGCACTGTACTGTATTTGCCCAAAGGAGCCAACAATTGGAAAAGATCCACTCAATTAATATTTTATAGCAATCTTAGTCGCTAATAGCAGATGGTAATGATGGCACTCAATGTGCCATCCCTGGGGTTTGGTAGACTTTACTTCAAAAAATCATATTATTCAGATTCTTGGTAATTGCCTGGTCTTGCATGGGCAGGTTTAATTATATTGATAGAGGAACCAGCAGCCTAGTTAGTTGGGTTTGGAGTAGCAACAGTTGAGATGGAGTCTTTGGTCAGGTACAAATATGGTGGAATGTACTTACAGTGCAGGCAATGGAGAAGACTGGATCCATGCAGAGTATAGAAAAATAAAAAAATAAAAATTGCAAAAATTCCTTGAGAAACGTAATAGTAAAATAAGAAACTTGGCCAATAGCAAAATATGAGGACTAACAATATTAATATACAGAGCGCCAATATACACTACTATTCAAAAGTTTGGGGTCACTTAGAAATGTCCTCGTTTTCTAAAGAAAATAAATAAAAAAGTCCATTAAAATAACATCAAATTGATCAGAAATACAGTGTAGACATTGTTAATGTTGTAAATGCAAAGAAAAAGCCATATCTCAGACTGCACATCTTAATCTTTTATTTGTATTGGCCAGTCTGAGATATGGCTTTTTCTTTGCAACTCTGCCTAGAAGGTCAGCATCCCGGAGTCGCCTCTTCACTGTTGACGTTGAGACTGGTGTTTTGTGAGTACTATTTAATGAAGCTGCCAGTTGAGGACCTGTGAGGCGCCTGTTTCTCAAACTAGACACTCTAATGTATTTGTCCTCTTCCTCAGTTGTGCACCGGGGCCTCCCACTCCTCTTTCTATTCTGGTTAGAGCCAGTTTGCGCTGTTCTGTGAAAGGAGTAGTACATAGCGTTATATGAGATCTTCAGTTTCTTGGTAATTTCTCGCATGGAATAGCCTTCATTTCTCAGAACAAGAATAGACTGACGAGTTTCAGAATAAAGTTATTTGTTTCTGGCCATTTTAAGCCTGTAATCGAACCCACAATTGCTGATGCTCCAGATACTCAACTAGTCTCAAGAAGGCCCATTTTATTGCTTCTTTAATCAGCACAACAGTTTTCAGCTGTGCTAACATAATTGCGAAAGGGTTTTCTAATGATCAATTAGTATTTTAAAATGATAAACTTGTATTAGCAAACACAACGTGCCATTGGAACACAGGACTGATGGTTGCTGATAATGAGCCTCTGTACGCTTTAGTAGATATTCCATTAAAAATGCTACAATAGCAATTTACAACATTAACAATGTCAACACTGTATTTCTGATCAATTTTATGTTATTTTAATGGACAAAGAAATTGGTATTGTGGAGTAACTACAATGTTGTTGATCCATCCTCAGTTTTCTCCTATCACAGCCATTAAACTCTGTAACTATTTGAAAGTCACCATTGGCCTCATGGTGAAATCCCTGATTGGTTTCCTTCCTCTCCGGCAACTGAGTTAGGAAGGATGTCTGTATCTTGGTAGTGACTGGGTGTATTGATACACCATCTAAAGTGAGCTCCAATCAAGAATATCCTACCAACGTGACATTAAAAACTGTAATATCTTATGTTTCACCGAGTCGTGGCTGAACGACGACATGGATAACATACAGCTGGCGGGGTTTTCGGTGGGTCGGCAAGATAGAACAGCTGCCTCCGGTAAGACAAGGGGTGGCGGTTTGTGTATATTTGTAAATAACAGCTGGTGCACAAAATCTAATATTAAGGAGGTCTCGAGGTTTTGCTCGCCTGAGGTAGAGTATCTCATGATAAACTATAGACCACACTATTTACCAAGAGAGTTTTCATCTATATTTTTCGTAGCTGTCTATTTACCACCACAAACCGATGCTGGCACTAAGACCACACTCAACAAGCTGTATAAGGCCATAAGCAAACATGAAAATGCTCATCCAGAGGCGGTGCTCCTAGTGGCCGGACTATAATGCAGGGTAACTGAAATCCGTTTTACCTCATTTCTACCAGCATGTTAAATGTGCAACCAGAGAAAAAAAAAAAAACTCTTGACCACCTTTACTCCACACACAGAGACACGTATAAAGCTCTCCCTCGCCCTCCATTTGGCAAATTTTTTTTTTTTTAATTTTTTTTTTTTTTTAATTATTATTATTATTTTTTTTTTTATACTTTGTTTATTGAATTTTCAGTACCAGCATTTAGTAAATAATTGCACTTGAAAGTTATTTGGTATGAATATGGAACAACAATTTGAAGACAACGATACAGCAAAACATAGAGAGACAGACATGAAAGAAAAAATAGGCATTGAATACATAAATAAGATTAAAAAAAAAAAAAAAAAAAAAAAGGAAAAATATCTGTTTTGATCCAGTTGTTATAGGTCAGCTAGCACAGTTATTACCGTCCTTAACATCCGAGATGTCGTATATGCACATACCAGGCTTCTTACATCACCAATATATAAATATACATCACTCTGGAACTGCAGGGAAATGTATTCTTTTAACATAAGAAAAGAAGGGAGCCCACTTTGCATAGAATTTGTCTACAGACCCATTGAGTGTCTGTTTTATTTTCTCCAACTTTATGCAATTCAAAATAGATTTAATCCAAAGAGCATGAGAATGGGCTGCAGAGGATTTCCATCTAAGTAAAATTAATCGTCTCGCTAACAACGTGACAAAGGCAATTACATCCTTATTCATTTTGGTCAATTGTATTGTGGGTAAGGAAACTCCAAATAATGCAATGAGAGGGTCTGGCTCGATCTGTGTGCCGCTTAATTCTGAGAGTGTGTTGAAGATGTCTTTCCAGAAACCAACAAGAGATGGGCAGCACCAAAACATGTGCACATGATTAGCAGGGGACTGGTTACATCGAACACAATTAGGGTTCACATCCTTGTAAATTTTTGATAGTCTTGCTTTGGTCCAGTGGGCCCTATGAATGAGTTTGCATTGGATGAGGCCGTGTCGAGCGCAAATAGAAGAGCTATGTACCCTTTTGAGTGCCCCTTCCCATAGTTCATCAGATATTTCCTCACCCAGTTCCTCCTCCCAAGAGGATTTGATATTGTTTAATGAGATGGCTTGTAGTGAGCAAATTTGTCTATAGATTATTGACAATGTGCCTTTCTGATTAGGAAGTGGGGTGAGAAATGTGTCGAACTGTGTTCCACCAGAAAGGTTGGGGAATCCTGGATCTATGCTGCGGACATAACTCCGGACTTGTAAGAACCTAAAAAAATGATGTCTGGGGAGACCAAATTTAGCTGATAATTGTTGAAACGTACTAAATGTATTGTTAGTATACAGGTCTCTGAATCTTTTAATACCGAGATTAGACCATGTTGAGAAAGCACCATCAATCATAGATGGGGGAAAAGCTGGGTTTGAGGCTACCGGAGCCAAGGAAGAGGTTGTTTGAAACCCAAAGTGGCGTCTAAATTGATTCCAGATCTTCAATGTTGTTTTGACACATATATTATTGGTGAAGGAGGAGTAAGGGCCTGTAATAGAGGAGTGAGCGAGGGAAGACAATGATGCCGGTGTAGACGAGGCAGCCTCCATCTCCAGCCAAGTTGGGGGTGGGAATATCACTCTGCTCTGCAACCAGTACTGAATGATCCTAAGGTTAGCGGCCCAATAATAGAATCTGAAATCTGGTAGAGCTAGACCGCCGTCTGGTTTGGGCCTCTGCAAGAGCTGTTTTCGCATCCTAGGAGGCTTTTTGTCCCATATAAAGGGTAGAATTAGGCCGTCGATCTTTTTGAAAAATGTATTGGGTAGAAATATTGGAAGGCACTGATAGAGGTATAAGAATTTAGGGAGAGTATTCATTTTAATAGAGTTAATTCTAGCAACTAAGGAGAGGTGTAGCAAAGACCACCGT
The DNA here is from genome assembly GCF_020615455.1 of Coregonus clupeaformis. Taxonomy (NCBI): domain Eukaryota; kingdom Metazoa; phylum Chordata; class Actinopteri; order Salmoniformes; family Salmonidae; genus Coregonus; species Coregonus clupeaformis. The sequence continues at coordinate 28,459,815 of NC_059205.1, forward strand.
TCCAAATCGTCCTTAGTACGGGTTAAGAGAGGAGCAAAGTTGGCTTGAAAAAGGTTTTCAAACCTACTTGTGACATGTACCCCGAGATAAATAAAACTACTGTGAGCTATTTTAAATGGCAAGTTATGTAAAGGGGATTTTTTGCAGCCATGTTAAGTGGCATCAATTCACTTTTACTGAGATTTAGTTTATACCCTGATAAGTGACCGAAGGATGCGAAAGTGGCAAGGGCAGCAGGGACAGAGACAGAAAGATTGGATGTGTATATTAATAAATCATCTGCATATAAAGACAGTTTGTGTTCGTGCCCGTATCTGACCATGCCTTTGATGAGGGGGTTGGAGCGAAGTGCTATTGCAAGTGGCTCTATGGCGAGGGCAAACAGTAAGGGACTTAAAGGGCAACCCTGACGTGTCGATCTTTGCAAAGGGAAGCGATCCGATTGAGTGTTATTAGTCCTGACAGAGGCTTGGGGGGATGAGTACAGAAGTTTTATCCAGGTCATGAATTTGGAGCCAAAGCCAAATTTATTTAGAGTGTAAAAAAGGTATTTCCATTCCACCCGATCAAACGCTTTCTCCGCGTCCAGGGATATAATGGCTTCAGAGGTATTGTCGATAGAAGGATTGTATATAATATTAAATAATCTTCGGAGATTGAAGAATGAGTGTCTATTTTTTATAAATCCTGTTTGATCCGGAGAGATAATTGATGGGAGGACTGTTTCTAGCCGCGTTGCCAGAATTTTGGCTAGAATTTTATAGTCCACATTTAGCAAGCTAATTGGACGGTATGATGCACAGTCAACAGGGTCTTTGTTTTTTTAAGAATAACACAAATGGTTGCTTGAGTGAGAGTATGTGGGAGAGCACCATTTACAAATGCATCATTGTACATTTCAATTAGAATAGGGGCTATTTTGGTGATAAACTTTTTATAAAACTCTGTCGGGTAGCCATCAGGCCCTGGGCTTCTCCCAGATTGAAGGGATTTGACAGCGTTAGACAGTTCTTCAACAGTGATCGGCTGCTCTAATTTTTTTAACCAAATCCCGGCCGACCGAAGGCACAGAAAGTGAGTGGAAGAAATCATCCAATTCCAGTGTATCCGCTTTACTTTCAGAGGTATATAGAGACTGGTAAAATCTCTTGAACTCCTCATTGATCCCCCCAGGATCTAATGATATCCCAGATGATGTCACGAATTTTTGTAATCTGAGATGATGATGATAGTTGACGTAACTTGTGAGCTAATAATTTACTGGCTTTATCTCCTTGTTCATAGTAAGTGCTCCTAGACTTGACAAGCATTTCAGTAACCTGGTCTGTTAATAGTGTGTCAAATTCTGCTTGCAGAGTTAAACGTTCCTTATAAATATCCGGGGATGGTGAAACGGCATAAATGTCATCTAATTGGGCAATACAGCGTGTTAACATAGATAACCTATTCCTTTTCAATTTGTTCTCATGTGCGGTGTAGGAGATAATTTCACCTCTGATATAAGCTTTCAAAGTTTCCCAGAGGGTAGACGCAGAGATGTTTGGGGTTCTATTTGTAATCATGAAAAAGTCGATTTGACTCAAAACAAAATTGACAAAGTGTTCATTACTGAGCAGTTGAGTTTTTAGTCGCCAAGGCGGTCGCTGATTGTCTACATTTTGAAAAGCTACTTCCATAGTAACAGGGGCGTGGTCAGATACAACAATTGGGTTATATGAACATGAAGATATGGAGTGGAGGAGCCGGTCATCAACAAGGAAGTAGTCTATGCGCGTAAAAGTGTGGTGAACCGATGAGAAAAAAGAGTATGCTTTCCCAGCTGGATTAGCCATTCTCCAAGGATCTGAGATTGCGAATTCAGACATAAAGGTTCGAACAACTCTAGCTGAGGTTGATAAGGTGGTAGGTTTAGTGGAGGATCGATCCAATTGTGGGTCTAACCAACAGTTAAAGTCACCTCCTAAAATCAACATATGGGTGGACATATCTGGGAGTGTAGAGAAAACCGATTTGAAAAAATCACCATTGTCCCAGTTAGGAGCATAGATATTAACAAGAATAACCTTTGTATTGAGCAGCCTACCACTGACAATTATATATCTATCATGGGGATCTGCGATCACCTTAGAACATGTAAAAGGTACCGATCTGTGAAGTAAAATAGCCACCCCTCTCGCCTTACTCTGAAATGAGGAATGGAACACCTGACCCACCCATCTGCACCTAAGACTTGAGTGTTGTGATACCTTCAGATGAGTTTCTTGAAGAAAGATGATGTGAGCTTTCAAATGATGAAGATGGTGTAGCACCTTACTACGTTTAACTGGGTTATTTATGCCCCTGCAGTTCCAAGTAAGAAAATTAAAGCCATTCCCTCCAGCAGTATGGGCTACACTAGGCTGAGTCATATCTTAAGAGAGAGAGAGATGTGTAAAGGACAAGGTACAATGTAAACTGAAGATCTTAGTTGAACCTAAAAGCGCAAATGTAAAAAACAAAAACAAGCGAAGAGGCACAAAAAACATATACAAACTATATACAAATAGAGAGTGAACAAACCCTTCCCTCACACCCGCCCTTGCCGAAGCATCTCCCCAAATGAGATGCAAGCAAAACCCTAAATACAAAGAAAGTTTAGAGCTAAGCATGATAACTCTTACTCTGTGCTACCTAAGATTAGTGACCATTTAACTAGAGTAAGCCAAACATGGATAGAATGGTCCCCAACAGAGTTTAAGGAAAATTATCCTCGATTAAGAGAGGTTTAACCTCGACGCAGATGGTAAATGAACAAACTGAAACAGCCATGCAGACCCCCAGATATTGGCATTAGAGGCGGCAAACCTGGGCTGGAAATAAAGAGATAAAAAAGAGAATGACATTCATATGTCGATGAACCCAGCAAAGATGGCTTCGTTAGTCACCCATTCGGCCTGCTAACTAGCCTGCTAGGAAGACCAGCCAGCCAACCATTTGTTACACACCATGCGGTACAACAGCCGCTTTCACGTTCTTGTTGATGAAATCTGCCGCTATAGCCGGGTCCTCGAATCTGTGCATGGAGCCGTCCGGTAAAGTCAGTCTCAAAACCGCAGGGTAGATGAGGCCGAACTTCACGCCCGGGCAGGCGTGTAGTTGGCGTTTCACAGCTCCAAAGCTAGCCCGCCTCTTAGCCACAGCTGTTGTGTAGTCCGCAAATATCGAGACTCTTTTACCCTTATGTAGAAGAGGGGATGCTTCTCCCGATCTTCTCAGTATGTCGTTGCGGACGTGAAAGAAATGCACCCTGATGACAAATGGTCGTGGGGGTTCTCCGTCCCTGGGTCGGCTACGCAGAGTGCGGTGAGCCCGGTCTAGCAATGGCTTCTCCTCTAGCCCGAGTAGCTCCTGAAGTAGCTGGGCCATGTACTCCGTGGGCCTTGGGCCCTCCACTCCCTCCGGTATTCCCAGTAGACGAATGTTGTTCCTCCGCATTCTACTTTCCATATCTTCGCATCTATTATCGAGGAATGCCACCCTAGTTGTCAATGAGCCGACGTTAGCCTCTAGCTCGCTAATGCGAGTGCTGTGGTCTGTAGCACCTCGCTCCAAATCCGATAAAGTCACCCCATGTGCGTCGAGCTTATTCTGTATACTCTCGATAGATTTTTTAAGCTCGTCTTTGATCGTTGATATCTCTGACCTGAGATTGGTAGAGAGACAGTCAATTTTTCCGAAAATGTCGGTTTTGAGGGTGCCTATCACGGATTGCAGCATCTCCACAGTCAGTGTTTCCGTGGGGCCGGCATTGGCAGCGTTTGGTGGCGGGGGTGAGTCGGGAGAAGTTGCAGGCTTGTTGCGGCCTGCTCTTGCAGACTCTGTTTTTGGCCGGGTTGATGTCATTACGAATTTGAATTTATTAAACTTGAACTGAGTTGTTTATGGGTCTCTTCAGACGCCTGGGCAAACAGAAATGTATGCAATTTTGCAAAGTTAAATATATAAATTTGGTCACTAACTCAGGAGCGATAGGGAGACGCGTGCTACATCCTTGGCTTCCAACAGCGCCCCCCCTCCATTTGGCAAATTTGACCATAATTATATCCTCCTGATTCCTGCTTACATGCAAAAACTAAAGCAGGAAGTACCAGTGACTCGCTCAAAACAGAAGTGGTCAGATGACGCAGATGCTAAGCTACAGGACTGTTTTACTAGCACAAACTGAAATATGTTCCCGGTTTCTTCCAAAGGCATTGAGGAGTACACCACATCAGTCATTGGCTTCATCAATAAGTGCATCGATGACGTCGTCCCCACAGTGACCATTTTTTAATTTTTACTTATCAATTTTTTACTTAACACTTATTTTTCTTAAAACTGCATTGTTGGTTAAGGGCTTGTATGTAAGCATTTCACTATAAGGTCTACACCTGTTGTATTCGGCGCATGTGACAAATACAATTTGATTTGATTTGATTTGAACTTCACTCCCAATCTAAATTGTGCTGTGTAATAATTTTCAGGTTAAAATGTGTGAACTATTTGAAAGAATTCATCCACCTGGTCAATTCATGTCAGCATGACAAAACATTGATGTGAGGGGTATTTGTGTTTTTCCTAGGTGAAAGTAAAAATACAAGTACCCGTACAAGTAGTGGCAATCATGTTGGAGGTAAATTAAATAATAAAAACGTGTTGTTTATGCTTTACATACCAAGTGTTGTCATCGATTCCTTGTAGAGATGCCACACCGCTGCTTTTGTCACATGAGATGGCAGCACTTGGTATGTAAAGCATAAACAGCACGTTTTGGCGTCCTGGTATTACCATTGCATTATCCTCTGCATAGTTTTTGGATGCAAGTCCTCATGCTTCAGGTGTAACCTGTGCTTGCTTGGGCCAGCTCTCTTTTTGATGGGAGGCATTAGACCATTCTCATTGAATGACTGGTGGAGGAGAGTCAGGTGTGTTTTACTGATGCTGAAAGACAAATTCCAGGTACAAATATTTGAGTATTACCATACAATAGATAGCCGTTTTGTTTAGACATATAGCTAGCTAGCTAGCTAAACAATGAACCATAATCCCAATCCATAGAGTACTAGCAATACAAACCGATTGTCATAGCTAGCTAAAGTTAACCAAATAGGTTCAATGTTAGCTAGTTAGCTAGCTAACATTAGGCCATAACTAGCAATGCTAATGGATTTCTGAGATAATGTTACTACACAGATCATACACGTAATGTTAGCTAGTGACCCAGCCACCTAACGTCAGCTAGCTAACAGTAAGCTTTATCTTGCAATGAAAACAACTTTCTGACAAAATTAGAAACCTGGAATGCAAATTGTCCGGGTAGCCATTTGATTAGATGTTCAGGAGTCTTATGGCTTGGGGGTAGAAGCTGTTAAGAAGCCTTTTGGACCTAGACTTGGCACTCTGGTACCGCTTGCCGTGCGGTAGCAGAGAGAACAGTCTTTGACTAGGGTGGCTGGAGTCTTTGACTCAGACACCGCCTGGTATAGAGGTCCTGGATGGCAGGATGCTTGAACCCAGTTATGTACTGGGCCGTACGCACTACCCTCTGTAGTGCCTTGCGGTAGGAGGCTGAGCAGTTGCCATACCAGGCAGTGATGCAACCAGTCAGGATGCTCTTGATGGTGCAGCTGTATAACTTTTTAAGTATCTGAGGACCCATGCCAAATCTTTTCAGTCTGCTGAGGGGGAATACGCTTTGTCGTGCCCTCTTCACGACTGTCTTGGTGTGTTTGGACCATGATAGCTTGTTGGTGATGTGGACACCAAAGAACTTGAAGCTCTCAACCTGCACCTTTACAGCCCCGTCGATGAGAATGGGGCCGTGCTCTGTCCCTTATTTTCCTCAATCATCTCCTTTGTCTTGCTCACGTTGAGGGAGAGGTCGTTCTCCTGGCACCACACGGCCAGGTCTCTGACCTCCTCCCTATAGGCTGTCTCATCGTTGTCGGTGATTAGGCCTACCACTGTTGTGTCGTCGGCAATCTTAATGATGGTGTTGGAGTTGTGCCTGGCCATGCAGTAATAGGTGAACAGGGAGTACAGACGGGGACTGAGCACGCACCCCTGAGGGGCCCCCGTGTCGAGGATCAGTGTGGCAGATGTTGTTACCTACCCTTACCACCTGGGGGCAGCCCGTCAGGAAGTCCAGGATCCAGTTGCAGAGGGAGGTGTTTAGTCCCAGGGTCCTTAGCTTAGTGATGAGTTTTGAGGGCACTATGGTGTTGAACGCTGAGCTGTAGTCAATGAATAGCATTCTCACGTAGGTGTTCCTTTTGTCCTGAAGGGAAAGGGCAGTGTGGAGTGCAGTAGAGATTGCATATTCTGTGGAACTGTTGGGGCGGTATGCAAATTGAAGTGGGTCTAGGGTTTCTTGGATAATGGTGTTGATGTGAACCATGACCAGCCTTTCAAAGCACTTCATGGCTGCAGACGTGAGTGCTACGGGTCTGTAGTCATTGAGGCAGGTTACCTTAGTGTTCTTGGGCACAGGGACTATGGTGGTCTGCTTGAAACATGTTGGTATTGCAGACTCAGTCAGGGACAGGTTGAAAATGTCAGTAAAGACACTTGCCAGTTGGTCAGCGCATGCTTGGAGTACACGTCCTGGTAATCCATCTGGCCCTGTGGCCTTGTGAATGTTGACCTGTGTAAAGGTCATACTTACATCGGCTATGGAAAGCGTGATCACACAGTCGTCCAGAACAGATGATGCTCTCATGCATGCTTCAGTGTTGCTTGCCTCGAAGCGAGCATAGAAGTGATTTAGCTCGTCTGGTAGGCTTGTGTCACTGGACAGCTCGCGGCTGTGATTCCCTTTGTAGTCTGTAATAGTTTGCAGTCGGAGCCGGTGTAGTACGATTCAATATTAGTCCTGTATTGACGCTTTGCCTGTTTGATGGTTCGATGGAGGGCATATTGGGATTTCTTATAAACGTCCGGGTTAGAGTCCCACTCCTTGAAAGTAGCAGCTCTAGCCTTTAGCTCAGTGCGGATGTTGCTTGTAATCCATGGCTTCTGGTTGGGGTATGTACAGTCACTGTGGGGACGACATCATCGATGCACTTATTGATAAAGCCAGTGACTGATGTGGTGTACTCCTCAATGCCATTGGAAGAATCCCGGAACATATTCCAGTCTGTGCTAGCAAGCCAGAAATCTTTCTGATTGAGAGGGGGTCAAATACTTATTTCCCTCATTAAAATGCAAATAAATTCATAACATTTTTGACATGCGTTTTTCTGGATTTTTGTTGTTGTTATTCTGTCTCTCACTGTTCAAATAAACCTACCATTAAAATTATAGACTGATCATTTCTTTGTCAGTGGGCAAACGTACAAAATCAGCAGGGGATCAAATACTTTTTTCCCTCACTGTAAGTTTCCCTGCATTAAAGTCCCCGGCCACTAGGAGCGCCACCTCTGGATGATTGTTTTCCTGTTTGCTTATGGCCTTATACAGCTCATTGAGTACGGTCTTAGTGCCAGCATCGGTTTGTGGTGGTAAATAGACAGCTACGAAAAATATAGATGAAACCTCTCTTGGTAAATAGTGTGGTCTACAGCTTATCGTCAGATACTCTACCTCAGGCGATCAAAACCTCCAGACTTCCTTAATATTAGATTTCGTGCACCAGCTGTTGTTTACAAATATACACAGACTGCCACCCCTTGTCTTACCGGAGGCCGTTGTTCTATCTTGCCGATGCAGTGTAAACCCCGCCAGCTCTATGTTATCCATGTCGTCTGAATACTTTCCCAATGCACTGTAATGTCTCACTTTGTAGCTCTACAATGTGATCTATTGAAACAGCTTCTATTCAGATTACTCCACTGGTGTAGTAGTAATGGATTGTATTACAAAATCAAACCCAAATCCTTAAACCCAGATTAGTTTATTTACTTCAGCTGCTCACCGCACAGCAAGAGAAACCACTGGAGTTATTAATCACTCTGAAACAAGCACACACACACACACACACACACACACACACACACACACACACACACACACACACACACACACACACACACACACACACACACACACACACACACACACACACACACACACACACACACACACACACACACACACACACACACACACACACACACACACACACACACACACACACACACACACACACACACACACACACACACACACACACACACACACACCTCAGTCTGTCTGATGATGCTACTCTGATGAAAATGCCCTCTAACTCAAAGGATTGTGCCCGGCCAAGCAAACAGACAAACACTGGAAGCTAAAAAAGTGTGTGCTGTACTTTGGAATGTAGTCTTTGGCAGAATGTCCCAAGACCAGCTGATCACTGATTGGCGGGTGAAAGCTGGGAGAAATGGGAGAGAACTATTTTGCCTCACCAGTTGATCTGATGATCATGTTATGCTAGAGCTGCTTTTTTTCCCAAGGATTTACTGTCTCTGCTATTGCTTTCTGTTAGCTCTGCTCTGCTCCACATGTCTGAGATAACAATGTTTATTTCAGTTTTTTAGAAACCAGTTAGATCAGAGTTTGATTCCTGACAGAGAGTACATGGCGGCATGAGGACATACATTTTTATACAGTTAATGAGGAGAAGTTTTATATCTCAGTATTTTAGTTGATCTTTTCTCATCTTTTATTTGTCCCTCTCTGTCTATGATACAATTGCGTTTTCTTTCATTCAGAAGTATGTGATTCAGATTTGATGAAACTTTGAAATATGGGGTGTGACATAGACCATGGAAGTTCTGCCTCTCTTTTTGGATTATGACACTTCCTAACATGATTTCAGCATCAACATGAATGCTGCACATATTTTGTTACTTCTGATACTGTTGTATGTGAGTATTTCAATACTTTCTTAACTAAATATTGTGTGTATTTCAATACTTACACTTTATTTACAATTAAGCTTTTTCCTTGACTGAAGGCATTACAAAAATGCCTTGGAAATATTTGACTCTTCTTTATTGTATTCTATTCCTCCTACCTTAAGATTCTACATTGCTATACACACATACAGTACTTGAAAACAAACAAGTCACATGTTGAGGGACCACATGGATTGCCATCTGACAATTCACTGCCTGACCTTCTTTACTTCAGAGTGGGATCTACTTCAGAATGTGACTTTAATTTCCATGTCCTTAGTTTATCTATTCCATATGCATGGTATGCAATTCTGTTTGAGTTTGGAGAAGTATACTTTTGTGAGACAGCATGCTGTCCAGATATTATTAAACAAAACTCAACTTCATGTTTGAATCAGATCTAAATTGAATATACCATATAGGCCTACATACATGTATGTGTATGGGTTTAATTCTTACTAATTATGAATGGTTTCAAAGAACTGTAACATACAGTAACATTAACATATGATAACATATTCAAACCTCACTATGATTGAGCTATACACGGACACGTGCAGCTACACAAACACACCCACGTCATGGAAAAGAAAATGAAAGAGTTCCCTAAGGAACTGTGTGGGAAGGTTTTCTAGAATTTACGGGACATATCGTGGACATTTCCTACATAATTTTACAGGTAGACTAGAACATTTTAAAAAAGGGGACATTTTCCCAATGCAGTTATAAAGTACAGGTCAATGGGTTCCTTGTTCATAAAATTATTTTGTGGACTTCAGATGAAAAGGTAAATATTAATTATGTAACAGAAGTGAAACCTGTGCATTGCTAACTAGTCTTTAACAGTGTGTTCTAAATCCAGGTAACCATTTCAAATGTAGGCTACCATTATGAAATCATTATGAAACGCCAGTGCAGATTCTGATTTATTGTGTGGCGTGACCAGGAGAAAATTCCCTCCATAATCCTGAAAGGCATGACCATAAACAAACCAAATAAAACCTGACCACAAACCGTGTCTAAAAATGCAACACTGCGTTTTTCTTTTCTTGACACTTTGACAGCAGCAGCAGAGTCAATTGACCATTCTAATTAGGATTGGTGTGCTGTGTATTGCAATCCCTTAAGTCCAGAGTTACAGTTGGGGGCATTATTTTCTTTTTTTATACCTTTGCTGCAGCAGTGGTACATCGTTAATGTGATAAAGAAAGACTGTAAGTTACGATGACTCCACTACACGTGAAACAGCCCTGCACTGTAGTAGACCCTGTAGACAGAGTTCTTAGAATGGCTTCCTCCACCACAACCCCCCAGAGGTCTCAGTCTAACCCCAGAGGAACTCTGCAGCTGCCCTCCTACCATCAGCTTCCTCTGTGCCCCAGCCTGTCCTGTCCCCCGATCCCTCCAAAAAAGGCAATTTATCGTACAGAACACAGCTGGCCCTCCAGCTATAAAATGAGGGCTTCCCTTGCCCACTGTCTTATCTGACCATCAGGTCAGTGCCTGTCAGAGAGGGATGGATAGAGGAGAGGTTGATGTTGCTTTGGCACAAACACAAATGCAACCATCAGTAGCCTCTTCTTGCCACAATTTCCACACTGTCATACCAGTGGTGGTCAGAGAGTCAGGGATAGAGGCAGAGGTGGAGGGAGAAGAGAGGAATACATTGAGACCGAGATAAAGGCTGATGCTTTAGCCCAAACACAAAAACCGCCATGTGGGAGCTCATATTGCCACCCTGTTATCATGCGCTGCCAGTGCCATGCCTTCACATTACCCAGAGGGGAAAGTCATAGGGTCAGGCCAGCCAGTCTGTCTAGGAGGGTGACACTGACATGCTGCTGCAGTGTCCCCCTGCCTGCCAACCTAAGTCAGGTGGCTATATTACATTACATTAAGCAGGAGTCATTGCATTATGTGGGGACAGGAGGGAAACACTGTTGACCACTTCTGATTAGAACCACTGCTTAATTAACCTTCAGGCCTACCTACCCTTACGGGAAAACCACATGATTTCATATGTGGAAAATCACATGACTTCACATGTGAAATTTCCACGTTTTGCATATTATTTCACATGTGAATTCATGCGAAAACGATTGGTTTTGGAACTCTTTACATGTGCTGATATTTCATATGAAGTTTCACATGTGGATTTTCATGTGAACACAAACGTTATCATGTGAAATCATGTGAAACCATGTGGTCTTGGAACACTTCACATATGGATTTTCACATGTGATGACATAGCCTTTCACATGAGATTTCAAAGGTGATGCCCTGCAAAAAAAGGTAATTAGGATGTCCCCGGAATGTCACAGAATAGTTGCAGTGTTTTCAACATACATATTTACATATTTACCATGATTACAATGTGTATGTTCAAAACAAAATCTAATTTAATTTGTAACATGCGCTGAAAACAACTGTTGTAGACTTTACCGTGAAGTGATTGCTTATGAGCCCTTCCTAACAATGTATAATTTAAAAATAAAAAGATAGATATGTACAAGAAGGAAAGGTAAAGTGACAAGGCATCAGGATAGATAAGAATAACAATAAAATAAAGAACAGAGCAGCAAATGATGAGTGAAAAAGTGTGTCCGTCTGTATTATGTCCGTGTGAATGGGTTTTGTGTGGGGGTGTCAATGTGGTTTGTATATACAGTGACTTGCAAAAGTATTCATCCCCCTTGGCATTTTTCCTATTTTGTTGTCTTACAACCTGGAATTAAAATTGATTTTTGGGGGGTTTGTATCATTTGATTTACACACATGCCTACCACTTTGAAGATGCAAAATATATCTTTTTGTGAAACAAACAAGAAATAAGACAAAAAAGCAGAAAACTTGAGCGTGCATAACTATTCACCCCCCCAAAGTCAATACTTTATAGAGACACCTTTTGCAGCAATTACAGCTGCAAGTCTCTTGTGGTATGTCTCTATAAGCTTGGCACATCTAGCCACTGGGATTTTTGGCCATTCTTCAAGGCAAAACTGCTCCAGCTCCTACAAGTTGGATGGGTTCCACTGGTGTACAGCAATCTTTAAGTCATACCACAGATTCTCAATTGGATTGAGGTCTGGGCTTTTCCAAGACATTTATAAGTTTCGCCTTAAACCACTCGAGTGTTGCTTTAGCAGTATGCTTAGGGTCATTGTCCTGCTGGAAGGTGAACCTCTGTCCCAGTCTCAAATCTCTGAAAGACTGAAACAGGTTTCCCTCAAGAATTTCCCTGTATTTAGCGCCATCCATCATTCCTTCAATTCTGACCAGTTTCCCAGTCCCTGCAGATGAAAAACATCCCAACAGCATGATGCTCCCACCACCATGCTTCACTGTGGGGATGGTGTTCTCGGGGTGATGAGAGGTGTTGGGTTTGCCAGACATAGCGTTTCCTTGATGGGCAAAAAGCTCAATTTTAGTCTCATCTGACTAGAGAACCTTCTTCCATATGTTTGGGGAGTCTCCCGCATGCCTTTTGACGAACACCAAACGTGTTTGCTTATTTTTTTCTTTAAGCAATGGCTTTTTTCTGGTCACTCTTCCGTAAAACCCAGCTCTGTGGAGTGTACGTCTTAAGGTGGTCCTATGAACAGATACTCCAATCTCTGTTGTGGAGCTTTGCAGCTCTTTCAGGGTTATCTTTGGTCTCTTTGTTGCCTCTCTGATTAATGCCCTCCTTGCCTGGTCCGTGAGTTTTGGTGGGCGGCCCTCTTTTGGCAGGTTTGTTGTGGTGCCATATTCTTTCAATTTTTTAATAATGGATTTAGTGGTGGTCCGTGGGATGTTCAAAGTTTCAGATATTTTTTTATAAGCCAACCCTGATCTGTACTTCTCCACAACTTTGTCCCTGACCTGTTTGGAGAGCTCCTTGGTCTTTATGGTGCCGCTTGCTTGGTGGTGCCCCTTGCTTAGTGGTGTTGCAAACTCTGGGGCCTTTCAGAACAGGTGTATATATACTGAGATCATGTGACAGATCATGTGACACTTAGATTGCACACAGTGGACTTTATTTAACTAATTATGTGACTTCTGAAGGTAATTGGTTGCACCAGATCTTATTTATGGGCTTCATAGCAAAGGGGTTGAATACATATGCACGCACCACTTTTCCGTTATTTATTTATAAATTTTTTGAAAGAAGTTATTTTTTTCATTTCACTTTACCAATTTTGACTGTTTTGTGTATGTCCATTACATGAAATCCAAATAAAAATCCATTTAAATTACTGGTTGTAATATGACAAAATAGGAAAAACGCCAAGGGGGGTGAATACTTTTGCAAGGCAATGTATAGTCTAATAAGTGTGCATGTATGTTTATTTATAAAGTCGTGGTCAAAAGTTTTGAGAATGACACAAGTATTGGTCTTCACAAAGTTCGCTACTTCAGTGTTATGAAATATTTTTGTCAGATGTTACTATGGTATACTGAAGTATAATACAAGCGTTCCATAAGTGTCAAATGCTTTTATTGACAATTACATAAAGTTTATGCAAAGAGTCAATATTTGCAGTGTTGACGCTTCTTTTTCAAAACCTCTGCAATCCGCCCTGTCATGCTGTCAATTAATTTCTGGGCCACATCCTGACTGATGGCAGCCCATTCTTGCATAATCAATGCTTGGAGTTTTTCAGAATTTGTGGGTTTTTGTTTGTCCACCTGCCTCTTGAGGATCGACCACAAGTTCTCAATGGGATTAAGGTCTGGGGAGTTTCCTGGCCATGGACCCAAAATGTCGATGTTTTGTTCCCCGAGCCACTTAGTTATCACTTTGCCTTATGGCAAGTTGCTCCATCATGCTAGAAAGGGCATTGGTCGTCACCAAACTGTTCTTGGATGGTTGGGAGAAGTTGATCTCGGAGGATGTGTTGGTACCATTCTTTATTCATGGCTGTGTTCTTAGGCAAAGTTTTGAGCAACCCCAAACATGAATGGTCTCAGGATGCTTTATTGTTTGCATGACACAGGGCTGATGGTAGTGCTCACCTTGTCTTCTCCGGACAAGGTGTTTTCCGGATGCCCCAAACAATCGGAAAGGGGATTCATCAGAGAAAATGACTTTACCCCAGTCCTCAGCAGTCCAATCACTGTACCTTTTGCAGAATATCAGTCTGTCCCTGATGTTTTTCCTGGAGAGAAGTGGCTTCTTTGCTGCCCTTCTTGACACCAGGCCATCCTCCAAAAGTCTTCACCTCACTGTGCGTGCAGATGCACTCACACCTGCCTGCTGCCATTCCTGAGCAAGCTCTGCACTGGTGGTGCCCAGATCCCGCAGCTGAATCAACTTTAGGAGACGGTCCTGGCGCTTGCTGGACTTTCTTCACAACAATTGAACCTCTCTCCTTGAAGTTCTTGAAGATCCGATAAATGGTTGATTTAGGTGCAATCTTACTAGCAGCAATATCCTTGCCTGTGAAGCCCTTTTTGTGCAAAGCAATGATGACGGCACGTGTTTCCTTGCAGGTAACCATGGTTAACAGAGGAAGAACATTGATTTCAAGCACCACCCTCCTTTTAAAGCTTCCAGTCTGTTATTCTAACTCAATCAGTATGACAGAATGATCTCCAGCCTTGTCCTCGTCAACACTCTCACCTGTGTTAACGAGAGAATCACTGACATGATGGCAGCTGGTCCTTTTGTGGCAGGGATGAAACGCAGTGGAAATGTTTTTTGGGGATTAAGTTCATTTTCATGGCAAAGAGGGACTTTGCAATTAATTGCAATTAATCTGATCACTCTTCCTGACATTCTGGAGTATATGCAAATTGCCATCAACAAAACTGAGGCAGCAGACTTTGTGAAAATTAGTATTTGTGTCATTCTCAAAACTTTTGACCACGATTTGAACTAACATCCTATCGGTTCACTGCATTCTGATCTTCCTGCTACGCCACCACATCTGTGTCAATGACTGATTTCACCTATATTCTACACTTTGGACTTCAAAGTATATTTATCATAGTGATTCAGGAGTAACATTAAAATAGAATAATATTCCCCACCAACATTAGACAACTATACAGAAAACCCTCAAATTGCTGAAATAAGTAAATTAAATCAATGATGAGAGAATAGTCAGATTAACTGATAACTACAATAGCAGTGTAGATGTCACTCTTTTGCTAATTGCAGAGATGTATTATAGGTGATGAATGTGTATGGGGACTTCTGAGAACACTACAGACTTTGTGGCTCAGCAGAAAGATCAGTGTACTCCAAATCCAAAGGATGTAAATTCAAATCCCAGTTGGGGTCATATTGAAAAGTCAGTGATCAAGATTTTGTACACTATTTTAGCTGAACAGTGGACTACTTACCTTAATTCCCCCATACCATTTCATTACTTCCCTTACAAAAAACACATGTGAAATCACATTTTCACATGTAAAATAGCTGTTTTCACATGTTGAACTGACATTTTCACATGTGAAAACAAGAGATGTGAAGTCTGTTGTTCACATGTTAAACCACTTTTTCAAATGTGAGGAGAATAACATGTATTCACCTCACATGTGAGTAGCAGATTCATGTGAAATTTGCAGTTTCAAATGAAAAAATCAAATGTGCATTTTCACATGTGAAAACCTAACTCTCACATGTGGAATTGCATTTTCACGTAAAAATCGAATTTGCAATTTTGCAGGTGAAAACATCCACATGGTTTCACATGTTGAAATTTCACATCCCCATTTTGTCACATTTATTTCACGAGATCATGTTTTCACATGTGCTCAAATGTTTTCACATGTGTAGTTCACATGTTAATCACATAAACTTCACACAAGATCACGTGAAATTTACATTTTAGTCATTTAGCAGACGCTCTTATCCAGAGCGACTTACAGTTAGTGAGTGCACACATTTTTCATACTGACCCCCCGTGGGAATCGAATCCACAACCCTGGCATTGCAAGCGCCATGCTCTACCAACTGAGCTACACGGGGCCCATGCGCTTTTTTCTGAAAGGGTACTGTCTGTTTGGCTATTTACCATGGCTAGGTACAGTGGGGAGAACAAGTATTTGATACACTGCCGATTTTGCAGGTTTTCCTACTT
Source organism: Coregonus clupeaformis (assembly GCF_020615455.1). Lineage (NCBI taxonomy): Eukaryota > Metazoa > Chordata > Actinopteri > Salmoniformes > Salmonidae > Coregonus > Coregonus clupeaformis. Next base: position 28,475,779 of record NC_059205.1, read on the forward strand.
AAAAAGCACGTAGAGGTCTGTAATTTTTTTCATAGGTACACTTCAACTGTGAGAGACGGAATCTAAAACAAAAATCCAGAAAATCACATTGTATGATTTTTAAGTAATTAATTTGCATTTTATTGCATGACATAAGTATTTGATACATCAGAAAAGTAGAACTTAATATTTGGTACAGAAACCTTTGTTTGCAATTACAGAGATCATACGTTTCCTGTTGGTCTTGACCAGGTTTGCACACACTGCAGCAGGGATTTTGGCCCACTCCTCCATACAGACCTTCTCCAGATCCTTCAGGTTTCGGGGCTGTTGCTGGGCAATATGGACTTTCAGCTCCCTACAAAGATTTTCTATTGGGTTCAGGTCTGGAGACTGGCTAGGCCACTCCAGGACCTTGAGATGCTTCTTACGGAGCCACTCCTTAGTTACCCTGGCTGTGTGTTTCGGGTCGTTGTCATGCTGGAAGACCCAGCCACGACCAGTCTTCAATGCTCTTACTGAGGGAAGGAGGTTGTTGGCCAAGATCTCGCGATACATGACCCCATCCATCCTCCCCTCAATACGGTGCAGTCGTCCTGTCCCCTTTGCAGAAAAGCATCCCCAAAGAATGATGTTTCCACCTCCATGCTTCACGGTTGGGATGGTGTTCTTGGGGTTGTACTCATCCTTCTTCTTCCTCCAAACACGGCGAGTGGAGTTTAGACCAAAAAGCTCTATTTTTGTCTCATCAGACCACATGACCTTCTCCCATTCCTCCTCTGGATCATCCAGATGGTCATTGGCAAACTTCAGACGGGCCTGGACATGCGCTGGCTTGAGCAGGGGGACCTTGCGTGCGCTGGATAATTTTAATCCATAACGGCATAGTGTGTTACTAATGGTTTTCTTTGAGACTGTGGTCCCAGCTCTCTTCAGGTCATTGACCAGGTCCTGCCGTGTAGTTCTTGGCTGATCCCTCACCTTCCTCATGATCATTAATGCCCCACGAGGTGAGATCTCACATGGAGCCCCAGACCGAGGGTGATTGACCGTCATCTTGAACTTCTTCCATTTTCTAATAATTGTGCCAACAGTTGTTGCCTTCTCTCCAAGCTGCTTGCCTATTGTCCTGTAGCCCATCCCAGCCTTGTGCAGGCCTTGTTTTATCCCTGATGTCCTTACACAGCTCTCTGGTTTTGGCCGTTGTGGAGAGGTTGGAGTCTGTTTGATTGAGTGTGTGGACAGGTGTGTTTTATACAGGTAACGAGTTCAAACAGGTGCAGTTAATACAGGTAATGAGTGGAGAACAGGAGGGCTTCTTAAAGAAAAACTAACAGGTCTGTGAGAGCCGGAATTCTTACTGGTTGGTAGGTGATCAAATACTTATGTCATGCAATAAAATGCAAATTAATTACTTAAAAATCATAAATTTTTGTTTTAGATTCCATCTCTCACAGTTGAAGTGTACCTATGATAAAAATTACAGACCTCTACATTATTTGTAAGTAGGAAAACCTGCAAAATCGGCAGTGTATCAAATACTGTATCACTTTGGTAACATTGTTCATGTTGAAACATTTATCAAAATAATTCCGCATTTAGCTGATTAAAAAAGCCTATTTGCGTCATTATTCAAATTGCTGACATTGCTCTCTAAAATACTTTTTTTCTTCTTCTATCCAGTCCAGTACATTGTGTGAGCAGCTCTCCCAGCTCTCTCTGCTTACACTTCTACAGAAATACTGTGAGGCTCTCTCCGCTCTCTACAATGTCACAGGTAATGTCAAATATTAATGAAAGTGTGGAATACAATGAGTGTTTGTTCTTTCCAGCCTGTTAATTACTTTAATTACTTGCACAATGGGCTGATATTTAATGGCAAGCACTGCTTAAGCCAAAGCAGAAAATTAACTAGAGGATGTGTATTGGTATAATTAGCTAATATACAGTTTAAGTCAGAAGTTTACATACACCTTAGCCAAGTACATTTAAACTCAGATATTCACAATTCCTGACATTTAATCCTAGTAAAAATTGGTTGGGATGGTGTTCTTCAGATTGCAAGTGACCCCCTTTTCCCTCCAAACATAACGATGGTCATTATGGCCAAACAGTTATATTTTTGTTTCATCAGACAGGAGGACATTTCTCCAAAAAGTACGATCTTTGTCCCCATGTGCAGTTGCAAACCGTAGTCTGGCTTTTTTATGGTGGTTTTGGAGCAGTGGCTTCTTCCTTGCTGAGCGGCCTTTCAATTTATGCCAATATAGGACTTGTTTTACTGTGTATATAGATAGTTTTGTACCTGTTTCCTCCAGCATCTTCACAAGGTCCTTTGCTGTTGTTCTGGGATTGATTTGCACTTTTTGCACCAAAGTATGTTCATCTCTAGTAGACAGAACACGTCTCCTTCCTGAGCGGTATGACAGCTGCGTGGTCCCATGGTGTTTATACTTGCGTACTATTGTTTGTACAGATTAACTTGGTACCTTCAGGTGTTTGGAAATTGCTCCCAAGGATGAACCAGACTAGTGGAGGTCTACAATTTTTTTTCTGAGGTCTTGGCTGATTTCTTTTGAATTTCCCCTAATGTCAAGCAAAGAGGCACTGAGTTTGACGGTAGGCCTTGAAATACATCCACAGGTACACCTCCAATTGAGTCAAATGATGTCAATTAGCCTATCAGAAGTTTGTAAAGCCATGACATCATTTTCTGGAATTTTCCAAGCTGTTTAAAGGCACAGTCAACTTAGTGTATGTAAACTTCTGACCCACTGGAATTGTGATATAGTGAATAATAATTGAAATAATCTGTCTGTAAATAATTGTTGTCTATCGGCCTCGCATTAAAGAACATAATTGGTTAAGGAAAACTGATAAATAAAAAAGTATATCAGTTTCATTTAAGGACCAAAGGATTGACAGCCGTCCCATATAGATTGCAAAATAGTTGGGAAGAGATTTTTGACGTACCGATCCCATGGCATAGTGTTTATGAACTGATACGCAAAACGACACTGGATTCAAAACTTAGAATCTTTCAATTTAAATTATTATATAAAATTCTTGCTACCAATAGAATGTTATTTATATGGGGGATACAATCTTCCCAGCTCTGCAGATTTTGCTGCGAATTTGTTTTGGTACTGTCCATTTGTAGCTTGTTTTTGGACACAGGTCCAGGAATGGCTAAAGGATTGCAATATTTACCTGGAGCTAACCCTGCAGATAGCACTACTGGGTGATCTGAAAAGTCCTAGTCAATCGATCAATAACATAATAATACTATTAGCAAAAATGTTTATTTTCAATTCACAATCTGTAGAAACAATGAGAATAGAAAGGTTCAGAACTTTTGTAAGATATCACAGTACAGTTGAAATATATATGGCAAATAGAAATCCTATATGGATGGTGTTAAAAGATAGATGGGAGGTGTTTAATGGAATTGAAGGATGGGACTAATAACAACTAACAACAAACAATAACAAGATAACTAATAATGTAGGCACGCTGTGTCCATAATAAGTGTATGGGTTGTAGGTTGGGAGCTTTTGTGAAGGAGCACAGTTAGAAAGATATGGCATATAGAAGCAAACCGGATGGACATCATGAAAATGATCGGAGAGGTTGAGACTAGAAGAAGTTCAGGAGAGAGAACAAACAAAATGTAATTACGGTAAAATTGACTGTGTCCACAAAATGTAGATAGTGGGTATGGGCTTGAAGTAGAGGCCTAGGCTTTGTTGTTCACTAGTTTACTCCAAGTGGGGAAATGGTGGCGGGGTTGGAAAGTAATAAAGGGGAAAATATATTTTTTAAGGATATGTACAGTGGGGATTTGATACACTGCCGATTTTGCAGGTTTTCCTACATACACAGCATATAGAGGTCTGTAATTTTTATCATAGGTACCCTTCAACTGTGAGAGATGGAATCTAAAACAAAAATACAGAAAATCACATTGTATGATTTTTAAGTAATTCATTTGCATTTTATTGCATGACATAAGTATTTGATCACCTACCAACCAGTAAGAATTCCAGCTCTCACAGACCTGTTAGTTTTTCTTTAAGAAGCCCTCCTGTTCTCCACTCATTACCTGTATTAACTGCACCTGTTTGAACTTTTTACCTGTATAAAAGACACCTGTCCACACACTCAATCAAACAGACTCCAACCTCTCCACAATGGCAAAGACCAGAAAGCTGTGAAAGGACCTGCACACGGCTGGGATGGGTTACAGGACAATAGGCAAGCAGCTTGGTGAGAAGGCAACAACTGTTGGCGCAATTATTAGAAAATGGAAGAAGTTCAAGATGACGGTCAATCACCCTCGGTCTGGGGCTCCATGCAAGATCTCACCTGTGGGGCATCAATGATCATGAGGAAGGTGAGGGATCAGCCCAGAACTACACGGCAGGATCTGGTCAATGACCTGAAGAGAGCTGGGACCACAGTCTCAAAGAAAACCATTAGTAACACACTACGCCGTCATGGATTAAAATCCTGCAGCGCACGCAAGGCCCATCTGAAGTTTGCCAATGACCATCTGGATGATCCAGAGGAGGAATGGGAGAAGGTCATGTGGTCTGATGAGACAAAAATAGAGCTTTTTGGTCTAAACTCCACTCGCCGTGTTTGGAGGAAGAAGAAGGATGAGTACAACCCCAAGAACATCATCCCAACCGTGAAGCATGGAGGTGGAAACATCATTCTTTGGGGATGCTTTTCTGCAAAGGGGACAGGACGACTGCACCGTATTGGGGGGAGGATGGATGGGGCCATGTATCGCGAGATCTTGGCCAACAACCTCCTTCCCTCAGTAAGAGCATTGAAGATGTGTCGTGGATGGGTCTTCCAGCATGACAACGACCCGAAACACACAGCCAGGGCAACTAAGGAGTGGCTCCGTAAGAAGCATCTCAAGGTCCTGGAGTGGCCTAGCCAGTCTCCAGACCTGAACCCAATCGAAAATCTTTGGAGGGAGCTGAAAGTCCGTATTGCCCAGCGACAGCTGGAAGAAGGTCTGTATGGAGGAGTGGGCCAAAATCCCTGCTGCAGTGTGTGCAAACCTGGTCAAGACCTACAGGAAACATATGATCTCTGTAATTGCAAACAAAGGTTTCTGTACCAAATTTTAAGTTCTGCTTTTCTGATGTATCAAATACTTATGTCATGCAATAAAATGCAAATTAATTACTTAAAAATCATACAATATGATTTTCTGGATTTTTGTTTTAGATTCCGTCTCTCACAGTTGAAGTGTACCTATGATAAAAATTACAGACCTCTACATGCTTTGTAAGTAGGAAAACCTGCAAAATCGGCAGTGTATCAAATACTTGTTAATAATAAATAATAATATGCCATTTAGCAGACGCTTTTATCCAAAGCGACTTACAGTCATGTGTGCATACATTTTTTTTTTTGTTCTCCCCACTGTATGTGTATGTATGTATGTATGTATGTACAGTGGGGGGAAAATGTATTTAGTCAGCCACCAATTGTGCAAGTTCTCCCACTTAAAAAGATGAGAGAGGCCTGTAATTGTCATCATAGGTACACATCAACTATGACAGACAAATTGAGAAAAAAAATCCAGAAAATCACATTGTAGGATTTTTTAATGAATTTATTTGCAAATTATGGTGGAAAATAAGTATTTGGTCACCTACAAACAAGCAAGATTTCTGGCTCTCACAGACCTGTAACTTCTTCTTTAAGAGGCTCCTCTGTCCTCCACTCGTTACCTGTATTAATGGCACCTGTTTGAACTTGTTATCAGTATAAAAAAGACACCTGTCCACAACCTCAAACAGTCACACTCCAAACTCCACTATGGCCAAGACCAAAGAGCTGTCAAAGGACACCAGAAACAAAATTGTAGACCTGCACCAGGCTGGGAAGACTAGGTAAGCAGCTTGGTTTGAAGAAATCAACTGTGGAAGCAATTATTAGGAAATGGAAGACATACAAGACCACTGATAATCTCCCTCGATCTGGGGCTCCACGCAAGATCTCACCCCGTGGGGTCAAAATGATCACAAGAACGGTGAGCAAAAATCCCAGAACCACACGGGGGGACCTAGTGAATGACCTGCAGAGAGCTGGGACCAAAGTAACAAAGCCTACCATCAGTAACACACTACGTCGCCAGGGACTCAAATCCTGCAGTGCCAGACGTGTCCCCCTGCTTAAGCCAGTACAAGCAGACAAAATTAAACGGGCCTATTTATATAACGAATATGAATTCGGAGGACAGAAATAATTAAATATTAAAGCATTAGACCTATCACTAAAAGCTTCAGTCATACAAAAGTTATACTTAAATCCGTACTGGTTCTCTAGCAAATTAGTAAGATTGTCTCACCCGATGTACAAGAATGGCCTTTTTCCCTTTACAACCTCTCACTTTCAGTTATTTGAAAATGAAATCATCTCCCAAATATCACTATTTCTAAAACAAGCCATAGAAAGTTGGTTGCAATTTCAATTTAGTCCTCCAGAAACGACAGAACAAATAATGCAACAAATATTAACAAGAAAAAAGAATGTAAGCTTTCTGCCCATATACAGTGGGGAAAAAAGTATTTAGTCAGCCACCAATTGTGCAAGTTCTCCCACTTAAAAAGATGAGAGAGGCCTGTAATTCTCATCATAGGTACACGTCAACTATGACAGACAAAATTAGATTTTTTTTCTCCAGAAAATCACATTGTAGGATTTTTTTATGAATTTATTTGCAAATTATGGTGGAAAATAAGTATTTGGTCAATAACAAAAGTTTCTCAATACATTGTTATATACCCTTTGTTGGCAATGACACAGGTCAAACATTTTCTGTAAGTCTTCACAAGGTTTTCACACACTGTTGCTGGTATTTTGGCCCATTCCTCCATACAGATCTCCTCTAGAGCAGTGATGTTTTGGGGCTGTCGCTGGGCAACACGGACTTTCAACTCCCTCCAAAGATTTTCTATGGGGTTGAGATCTGGAGACTGGCTAGGCCAGGGGCGGTGTGTTCAATAGGGCGATATGGGCGACGCACTGCCAAACGGGAAAAGGAAGGGATTTTTTTTCTAATCAATTATATCACGGCAACAGTAGTTATCAGTGTTCTAATCTGATCTGACTGCCACTAAATGTCCAATCAGGCTAAAGTCGTGCTTCAAATGCCCCCCTTTTGGGGCGATTTCAGTCAGGTTGAAAATCGCCCAGAAGTCTGTCATAGACTCCCATGTAAAATCAATTTTTTCAAATTTCAGAGCTTTCAATACAATCTCTATGGGTTTCTGAGGGCTTGCACTTACGCGCTTTCGTCATACGTAACGTAACCATGAACGTAACTAAGAAAATAGCGGGTAGCAGCGTCTCTGTTGCGACCTGCAGTGTGGCATTATCTTATGTTTTTAATTTGTACACTTAGTGGCGTTATTTTATGTTTTTAATTTGTACACTTAGTTTACAAACATTCTGCCAACCATGGATTTCCAGTGGTGGGTTTTGGACCGATCTTGTTGATCGTGTACATACCCGCTACGAACGGACTAAATAATGAAAACGCTGCTGGCAGCGGAATCCAATACAGCAGAACAAACTTCCCTTACCCACCACCTTGCTGATTAATGCCCAGTCACTGAGGGGGAAAGCGGATGAGTTGTCAGCGAATCTGCGCTTCCAACACGAATATCGGGAGGCCTGTTTGCTGGCATTTACTGAGACTTGGCTGGATGACAGAGTCCCGGACAGAGAAGTGGAGCCGGCCGGCTTCACCCTGGTCAGAGCGGACCGCGATCTGACAGTCACAGGGAAAATCGATCCTGGTAAGAGAGCGACTCTGTACCCCGACATTGAACTGCTTTCTGTGTCACTGCGACCTTACTATCTGCCCGTGAGTTCCCCCAATTGTTTGTTACCGTTGTGTACATTCAACCAAAAGCTAATATAACAAAGGCATCAGAGATTATTTATAATCTGTCACAGAAACTGGAATCCATCTCCCCAGATCAGTCAATAAATGCTTCTGGTATTGACTTATATGCTGCCCCTGTCTTCATGTTGTTGCTGGACATATCTTTTTTAAAATGTGTGTAGGTCACCTAAATCATCAGAAAAATTGCCCCCCCTGAGAATTTTTTCAGGAGCCGCCACTGGGCTAGGCCACTCCAGGACCTTGAAATGCTTCTTACGAAGCCACTCCTTCGTTGCCCGGGCGGTGTGTTTGGGATCATTGTCATGCTGAAAGACCCAGCCACGTTTCATCTTCAATGCCCTTGCTGATGGAAGGAGGTTTTCACTCAAAATCTCACGATACATGGCCCCATTCATTCTTTCCTTTACACGGATCAGTCGTCCTGGACCCTTTGCAGAAAAACAGCCCCAAAGCATGATGTTTCCACCCCCATGCTTCACAGTAGGTATGGTGTTCTTTGAATGCAACTCAGCATTCTTTGTCCTCCAAACATGACGAGTTGAGTTTTTACCAAAAAGTTATATTTTGGTTTCATCTGACCATATGACATTCTCCCAATCCTCTTCTGGATCATCCAAATGCACTCTAGCAAACTTCAGACGGGCCTAGACATGTACTGGCTTAAGCAGGGGGACACGTCTGGCACTGCAGGATTTGAGTCCCTGGCGGCGTAGTGTGTTACTGATGGTAGGCTTTGTTACTTTGGTCCCAGCTCTCTGCAGGTCATTCACTAGGTCCCCCCATGTGGTTCTGGGATTTTTGCTCACCGTTCTTGTGATCATTTTGACCCCACGGGGTGAGATCTTGCGTGGAGCCCCAGATCGAGGGAGATTATCAGTGGTCTTGTATGTCTTCCATTTCCTAATAATTGCTCCCACAGTTGATTTCTTCAAACCAAGCTGCTTACCTATTGCAGATTCAGCAAAGAAATCTTGCTTGTTTGTAGGTAACCAAATACTTATTTTCCACCATAATTTGCAAATAAATTCATTAAAAATCCTACAATGTGATTTTCTGGATTTTTTTTCCTCAATTTGTCTGTCATACTTGACGTGTACCTATGATGAAAATTACAGGCCTCTCTCATCTTTTTAAGTGGGAGAACTTGCACAATTGGTGGCTGACTAAATACTTTTTTTCCCCACTGTATACAGGTAACGAGCTGAGATTTGGAGCACACTCTTAAAGGGAGTGCTCCTAATCTCAGCTTGTTACCTGTATAAAAGACACCTGTCCACAGAAGCAATCAATCAATCAGATTCCAAACTCTCCACCATGGCCAAGATCAAAGAGTTCTCCAAGGATGTCAGGGACAAGATTGTAGACCTACACAAGGCTGGAATGGGCTACAAAACCATCGTCAATCAGCTTGGTGAGAAGGTGACAACAGTTGGTGCGATTATTCGCAAATGGAAGAAACACAAAATAACTGTCAATCTCCCTCGGCCTGGGGCTCCATGCAAGATCTCACCTCATGGAGTTGCAATGATCATGAGAACGGTTAGAATCAGCCCAGAACTACACGGGAGGATCTTGTCAATAATCTCAAGGCAGCTGGGACCATACTCACACCAAGAAAACAATTGGTAACACACTACGCCGTGAAGGACTGAAATCCTGCAGCGCCCGCAAGGTCCCACTGCTCAGCACATATACAGGCCCGTCTGAAGTTTGCCAATGAACATCTGAATGATTCAGAGGAGAACTGGGTGAAAGTGTTGTGGTCAGATGAGACCAAAATGGAGCTCTTTGGCATCAACTCAACTCGCCGTGTTTTTAGAGATGGAGGAATGCTGCCTATCACCCCAAGAACACCATCCCCACCGTCAAACGTGGAGGTGGAAACATTATGCTTTGGGGGTTTTTCTGCTAAGGGGCCAGGACAACTTCACCGCATCAAAGGGACGATGGATGGGGCCATGTACTGTCAAATCTTGGGTGAGAACCTCCTTCCCTCAGCCAGGGCATTGAAAATGGGTCGTGGATGGATTGTGGGTTCGATTCTCACGTGGGGCTAGTATGAAAATAAAACAATAAAAACAAACAAAAACACAATTTATAATGTATGCACTCACTAACTGTAAGTCGCTCTGGATAAGAGCGTCTGCTAAATGACTAAAATGTAAATGTAAAAACCCTGGAATGAGTAGGTGTGTCCAAACTTTTGACTGGCACTGTACGTGAAACCCAGAATGCATTGTATGTCAACAAACATGGCTCCACACATAGCTGGAATTAGATTAGCTTAGCTCATCATAATCAGTACAACCTTCAAAAAAGTATTTTACATAATATGTGTCCATTACAATCTATGCAAGAATCGGAATGCATGATTTGTCAACAGTACTTGAAAACGTGAATAAAACCGTAAATAAATAAATAATTACCACACAAAACATTTTCTGATAGTGATTTATTGATACAAGTGGCGCAAGATGGCAGTCAATCACGTAACCTCTCACTCCCACTCTGAGCCATTCAGTGTTGTTGTTTATGTATGTAGTTAGTGAGCTAAGCTGTAGCCAATAGCAATGTCTTTCAAAAGGAGACAACTCACAAATGCGGATATTCTGGAGATTTGTTATAAATTCTGACAATGAGTCTGAAAGTCAGGAATCAGATTCTGACTGTGACAGTGACATTGAGGAGCTGCCCCCCAACCTTGTAGCCATTGAGAACCCTGAATCTGAAGACCCCTTGTCCACTGACGAAGTCCCAGGTCCCTTTGAAGATGCTGGTGGTGATGGAGGCAGAGCGACAGTGGATGAAGTACAGGAGTTCTGAGGTAGCTGGAAGGCCGCCAGCCATTCCAACCCTCCTGGCCCTGCTGTTTGCTTTGATGAGTCCCAGTCTGGAGAACAAAGCCCCTTGCCATTTACCTCTGAGGCAGAGTGCTTCAAGCTGTTTCTGACAGAGGAGCTGGTGGGAGACATAGTAGAGGAGACCAATCGCTATGCCTTGGAGCTACAGGAGAAGAGAGAGCCAGGAGTGAGGGGGAAAATCGCTAAATGGGTGTCAACCACAATTAGTGAAATGTATACCTTCCTGGTGACAGTCCTTCTCATGGGAATAGTAAAGAACTCCCTAAGAGAATACTGGAGCACAGATCCTATGTTTGCAACTCCCTCCTTGCCACCCTCTTTTCCCAAGCCCGCTTCCTAGTTCTGCTGCGATGCCTGCATTTCGTCAACAATGCTACAGACAACCTAAATGACCCGTTACACAAAATAAGAAATGTTCTTACCAGCCTGACATCAGCATTTGGTCGGGTCTTTGTGCCATACAAGGACCTATGCATTGATGAGTCCCTGATGTTATGGAAGGGTAGGCTGGCGTTCCGTCAATATATTCCCTCCAAAAGGCACAGGTTTGGGGTCAGGTTCTTTGTCATGTGCGACGTGAAGACAGGATTTGTCCAGGACATTATAATCTACACAGGATCCACCACTGACATCCAATATTATGAGGGGCTTGGGGTGTCCGGGTCCACGGTGATGACCAGCAAGGGACACACTTTGTATGTGGACAATTGGTACAGCAGTCCCACACTCTTCCAGCATCTGTTCTCCAACAGCACAGGGGCCTGTGACACAGTCAGGTCGAACAGGAAGGGGATGCCGGCATTCGGATGCAGGAAGATGCAGAGAGGGGAGGTGGAGTTCAAGGAGAACGGTCAACAGCTGGCAGTAAAGTCGCATGACAAACGAGACGTCCATGTCCTCTCCACTGTCTGTATAGCAACCATGTCGACCACAGGGAAGGTGGACCACCTGACGGGAGAGAGAAAGATCAAACCAGACTGTGTGCTTGACTATAACCTCAAAATGGGGGCTGTGGATAAGGCGGACATGATAAACAGCTTTGTGGAATGCACTCGGTAGCTTCAAAAGACAACACAAGCTAATACTTCTCTGACGCAATTAGCATTGTTTTACAGAGCTAATAGAATAATGTAGCTAGCTACATAAGCACGATTGAATATAACACCATAAAGGTTATGAAATTAGTAACGTTATCTTGCATGTCCGCGGTTATAAGGAATACACACAAATATATTATGCTCCATAAATACAGTGAGCTACAGTGGAAACGACATAACATAACATACAGAAACTATTATAACGTCATAAGGCACTGACTTTGATAGAAACACACACATTTCCAAAGTTATTATCATGTAGTAATGAAAACAACAATGGCATCAGAACACGTGTGTGCAGGTCCTGTTCTGACTGGAGATGCGCAAATATCTGCAGACTTGATCTGCAAAAACAATTGGGAAGTGCTTGGGGAAGTTTGTGCGGGTCAGTAATGCCAAAAAAATTAATTGTCAGCAAAAGCGAAATGGCCTACTTTTATGTTAATTAAGGAGGAAGCAGAACACACCTCTATTCAAACTCAATTCAAACTGTTGTTAGAAAATAAAACTTGTTAGAAAATCATTTAAAATTGACAAGTTGAAACAGCTTGTAAATAAAAACAGACAGCGTGCCTTGGTTTGAGGTCAGCGTGGGTTAACTGTCCTGTTGCGTAACAATCACATTTTGGAACAGTGAGCCCATTCTGACATCGCATGCATAAAAAAACTCACGCTGGGGGCGACCGTTAGAGATATTTGGAACTCACGTATGAAAAGGTTAAACAGCAGTTACCTTGCCAGCTACATCAGTCAACTAAAGAGTAGCCGGTGTCTGCTCTGCTTGCTTTTACAACTCGGAGAAAGAGCACAACTCATACACACTGACAGCAGCTGCCTCTGTTCAACTCTCCCGTGTTGGTTCAGCCAGCCTTTCAGAAGCTTTGCCTTCACACAGCATGTCCGCCCGCTCTGTGGTGTCGGTGAGTCTGCATATTCCTAAAGCACACAGATGCCGTTTTTGGTATCACAGCTCAATGATAAAACTAGGGGGGGGATGCAATTTTCAGAATGTGGAGGGATCATGACCCTGTCCCCAGTGAAAGTTGCACCCCCTGAAGATTGTCACATCTCCTCCCGTTGTTCCCCTCCGGCGCTCTGATTCGTTGGTCTACTGAGCCACCGGTCTGAGCGCACCACCTCGGCAACACTGGAATGGAAACCCAATGCACCCTAATCACCTCCAGCGCACATGCACCTCATCATCTCATCACTACCCCTATTTAGCCTCTGACTGTTCTGTAATATGTTGTGTGTGATTGTTAAGCTTCGTGTTGTTTACTCTATCTTTGTTATTTCGCTTGTTAAGTAAACCTTAATTCCTGCGTCTGCGTCCTGCCTCTTCGTATACTCAGTACGCGTCACAGAATCACACACCAAACGAAAATGGATGCAGCAGGAGTTTCCCAGGGCCTCGACCAGCACCACCAGCAACTTGCCCAGTTGAACGCCGCCCTCCAGGAAGTGCTCCAAACTCAGCATAATCTGCCCAGCGCTCCGGTTCCACCTCAGGAAGCGGCGAGTGCCCCCAATCCACCTGTTCCCATGCTATCACCCACTCCTGCGGGAACCCTCACCCTACCGGAGCGCTATGACGATAAAACTACTAAATGTAGCGGCTTCCTGCTACAGGTTTCCCTTTATCTGGCGCGTCAGCCTGGGGCAGATCCATCTGACCAAGCCAGGATAGCGCTGGTGATTTCGCTTCTTAAAGGAAAGGCGCTGGATTGGGCCACGACAGTCTGGGAAGGAGAGGAGGCAGTGGCACTTCCCTACCCCACCTTCCTCGCTAGGTTCAGGGTGGTGTTTGATCATCCCACGGAGGGAAAGGACGGGGGTGAGCATCTCCTCCATCTACAACAGAGAGAGGGGCCCGCGTCCGAGTACGCTCTGAGCTTTCGCACGGTGGCGACGTCTTCCGGCTGGAATGAGTGTGCTCTGCGCACGGCCTTCAGGAGAGGCTTACAGGAGGACATCAAGACGGAACTCGCATGTCGGGACGACGAGATGGACCTTGATACCCCTATCACCACGTCCATCCATCTTGACGGCATGTTGAGAGAGAGACGGCGTTCCCAACACCCCCCGGAGCCTCGAACGCTCACCCCATCTGAGCTATGGAAGCCTCCCTGCTTCTGAGTCCTCACCCATGGAGGTGGGCAGCACCCTCTACACCATTACATCATTTCTACCGCAATGATAGATTCCGTATCAGCGGAGAACCTTATAGATAGGGAGCTGGTCTCTGAATGGGGGTTGCCCACCGTGCCACTGCCATCTCCGCTACACGTCACCTCACTGGACAATAAACCCCTTGGATCAGGCACCATTACGCACGTCACTCTCCCCATCACCATCACCATTCCCACACTACCGGAGCACCACGAGGAGCTGTCATTCCACATCTTCACGTCACCCCTTCACCGGATCATCTTGGGATTACCCTGGCTCAGACTACACAATCCCACCATCAATTGGAGCACCAAGAGGATCACAGCCTGGTCTACCTTATGCCGGAAGACCTGCCTGCCGGAGGTTTGTTGTTCCACGTCAGTGGAGAGTCCAGAGTCCGCCCTCCAGCCCAATATTCCACGTGAGTACGCAGATCTCTCCGATGTCTTCTCTTCATTAAAGGCTACGTGTCTCCCTCCTCACTGGCCCTGGGACTGTGCCATTGACCTGCTGGAGGGACAACACCCCCCGAAGAGTCGCATTTACCCCCTTTCCATGGTGGAAACTGAGGCCATGGAGATGTATGTGGCGGAGACCCTGAAACAGGGGTTCATCAGACGCTCTATCTCTCCTGCCTCCGCCAGCTTCTTCTTCGTGGCAAAAAAAGACGGAGGACTTAGACCATGCATTGACTACAGGTGGCTGAACGCAGTCACCACCAAGTACCGGTAACCCCTCTCTCTGGTTCCGTCGGCCATCGAGCAGCTACGAGGGGCCCGGTACTTTACCAAGTTGGACCTGAGGAGTGCCTACAACCTGATCCGAATCCGGGAAGGAGACGAGTGGAAGACAGCATTCAGCACTACCTCAGGCCACTATGAATACTGCGTCATGTCCTACGGCCTTGTCAACGCACCATCTGTGTTCCAGTCCTTCCGGGACATGCTGAGTAGACAGGTGGTGGTGTACATCAACAATATCCTGATCTACTCGGCTACGTTCGAGGAGCACATCAGGGACGTCTGAGCTGTCCTATTCCGCCTCCAAGAACACAGCCTGTTGGTGAAGGGGGAGTAATGCGAATTCCACCAACAGGCCATCTCCTTCCTGGGATACCGGATCAGTTCTCAGGGGGTGTTCATGGAAGGATGGAAGATGCCGTCAGGTCATGGCCAGTTCCCACCACCATCAAGGGCCTACAGAGCTTCCTGGGCTTTGCTAATTTCTACTGGCATTTAATCAGGTCCTTCAGCTCCATAGCCGCCCCGCTCACCTCTCTCCTTAAGGGTGGGCCTCAGAAGCTGGCCTGGAACCCTGAGGCTGACCCTGCCTTCAAGAGGCTGAAGGAGAGGTTCACCACAGTGCCCATCCTAAAACACCCAGTCCATCTTGTCCTTTCATCCTGGAGATGGACGCATCGGAGGAGGGCGTGGGTGCGGTCCTCTCCCAGCGGCACGGTAAGCCAGAGAAAATGTATCCATGTGCCTTTTTCTCTAAAAAGCTTACCCCCGCAGAGAGGAACTGTGGAGTTGGAGACAGGGAGCTGTTGGCGGTGGTCATCGCTCTGGAGGAATGGAGATACAGTGAGGGAAAAAAGTATTTGATCCCCTGCTGATTTTGTACGTTTGCCCATTGACAAAGACTTGATCAGTCTATAATTTTAATGGTAGGTTTATTTGAACAGTGAGAGACAGAATAACAACAACAAAATCCAGAAAAATGCATGTCCAAAATGTTATAAATTGATTTGCATTTTAATGAGGGAAATAAGTATTTGACCCCTCTGCAAAACATGACTTAGTACTTGGTGGCAAAACCCTTGTTGGCAATCACAGAAGTCAGACATTTCTTGTAGTTGGCCACCAGGTTTGCACACATCTCAGGAGGGATTTTGTCCCACTACTCTTTGCAGATCTTCTCCAAGTCATTAAGGTTTCAAGCCTGATGTTTGGCAACTCGAACCTTCATCGTCCCTTTGATGCGGTGAAGTTGTCCTATCCCCTTAGCAGAAAAACACCCCAAAAGCATAATGTTTCCACCTCCATGTTTGACGGTGGGGATGGTGTTCTTGGGGTCAATGGCAGCATTCCTCCTCCTCCAAACATGGCGAGTTGAGTTGATGCCAAAGAGCTCGGTTTTGGTCTCATCTGACCACAACACTTTCACCCAGTTCTCCTCTGAAAAATGCAGATGTTCATGTTCATCAGAAGGGCCTGTATATGTGCTTTCTTGAGCAGGGGGACCTTGCGGGCGCTGCAGGATTTCAGTCTTTCACGGCGTAGTGTGTTACCAATTGTTTTCTTGGTGACTCTGATCCCAGCTGCCTTCAGATCATTGACAAGATCCTCCTGTGTAGTTCTGGGCTGATCCTCACCGTTCTCATGATCATTGCAACTCCACGAGGTGAGATCTTGCATGGAGCCCCAGGCCGAGGGAGATTGACAGTTCTTTTGTGTTTCTTCCATTTGAAAATAATCGCACCAACTTTTGTCACCTTCTCACCAAGCTGCTTGGCGATGGTCTTGTAGCCCATTCCAGCCTTGTGTGGGGCGGCAGGTAGCTTAGTGGGTAAGAGCGTTGTGCCAGTAACCGAAAGGTTGCTGTTTCTAATCTCCGAGCCGACTAGGTGAAAAATATGTCGATGTGCCCTTGAGCAAGGCACTTAACCCTAATTGCTCCTGTAAGTTGCTCTGGATAAGAGCGTCTGCTAAATGACTAAAAAAAATAAAAATAAAATTGTGTAGGTCTACAATCTTGTCCCTGACATCTTTGGAGAGCTCTTTGGTCTTGGCCATGGTGGAGAGTTTGGAATCTGATTGATTGATTGCTTCTGTGGACAGGTGTATTTTATACAGGTAACAAGCTGAGATTTAAGAGTGTGCTCCTAATCTCAGCTCGTTACCTGTATAAAAGACACCTGGGAGCCAGAAATCTTTCTGATTGAGAGGGGGTCAAATACTTATTTCCCTCATTAAAATGCAAATCAATTGATACAATTTTTGACATGCGTTTTTCTGGATTATTTTGTTGTTATTTTGTCTCTCACTGTTCAAATAAACCTACCATTCAAATCATAGACTGATCATTTCTTTGTCATTGGGCAAACATACAAAATCAGCAGGGGATCAAATACATTTTTTCCCTCACTGTACTGGCTGGAGGGCGCATTCCATCCATTCTGGGTTCTTACTGACCAATGGAATTTGTAACACATACGGGCAGCGAAACGGATGAATTCTCGTCAAGCCAGGTGGGCCCAATTTCTCACTCGCTTCCAATTCATTCTGTCCTACCTCCCAGGATCCCAGAATGTGAAGGCCAACGCACTCTCCAGGATGCACCATACCGAGAAAGGAAGGATCTGGGTGGTCCTATCCTGCCCTCGTCTCTCATTGTTGCTCCTGTCGTTTGGGATGTGGACGAAGACATCCGCCTGGTGGCTCAGGAGGACCCAGTGCTGCCAACGCTCCTCCGTGGCACGTGTATGTACCCACCAGGGTCCGTGTCCGCCTGCTGATCTGGGCGCACACCACCCTTGCAGCAGGGCCCTCTGGTACTAAGCGCACACTGAATTCTCTAGCCCAAAGATACTGGTGGCCCACCTTAGCTTCTGATGTCTCCCGCTACGTCAACTCCTGTTCCGTATGTGCCCAAACGAAAACACCTCGGAATGCCCCGGCAGGCAAACTAGTTCCTCTCCCAGTTCCTCAGCGACCTTGGTCACACCTGTCCATAGACGTTTGTCACCGACCTTCCACATTCTGACGGCTTCACCACAGTCATGGTGGTCGTAGATTGGTTCTCCAAATCATGCCTTTCTTTGCCACTAACTGGTCTTCCTTCTGCTCTCCAGGTCGCTGAGGTCCTGTTCCAACAGGTCTTCCAGCATAATGGACTTCCGGAGGACATCATCTCGGACTGTGGCCCCCAATTCACCTCCCGAGTGTGGAAGGCTTTCCTGGAGAAGATCGGGGCCACGGCCAGCTTCACTTCCGGGTATAGGCCTCAGTCAAATGGGCAGGTGGAGAGCATGAACCAGGAGCTGGGGAGGTTTCTTCGTTGCCACTTTCAGGACCGGCAGGGTGAGTGGGCAAGGTTTCTTCCTTGGGCAGAATATGCCCAGAACTCCCTCGTTCACTCCTCCACGGGGCTCACTCCCTTCCAGTGTGTCCTGGGGTACCAGCCGGCCCTGGCCAGACCGATTCACCTACTGTCGACGAGTGGTTCCACAGGGCCAGACAGGTCTGGGAGGCTGCCCATGTCCATCTCCAGAGGGCCATTCGTCGGCAGAAGGACCAAGCCGACCGCCACCGCAGTGAGGCCCCTGTATTCCAGCCTGGGGATCGTGTCTGGCTGTCCACAAAAAACCTCCCTCTCCGCCTGCCCTGCAAGAAACTGAGCCCCCGGTTTGTGGGGCCGTTTATGGTCCTCCGGTGGATAAATGAGGTATCATACTGGCTGTTCCTTTCCCCTCACTACCGCGTCTCACCCACTTTTCATGTGTCTCTCCTCAGGCCGGTGGTTCCTGGTCCTCCACCCCTGGACAGTGACGGGAATCCAGCGTATGTGGTGAGGGACCTGCTGGACTCCAGGTTCCATGGGGGACGGCTCCATTACCTGCTGGACTGGGAGGGGTATGGTCCTGAGGAGAGGAGCTGGGTTCTGGCTGGGGACGTTCTGGACCCAAACTAATTCGGGACTTCCACCGTCACCGCCCTGACCGGCCCGCTCCTCGTCCTCGGGGTCGTCCTCCTGGCCGGGGGAGGGTACTGTCACGTCTCCTCCCGTTGCTCCCCTCCGGCGCTCTGATTCGTCGGCCTACTGAGCCACCGGTCTGAGCGCACCACCTCGGCAACACCGGAATGGAAACCCAACGCACCCTAATCACCTCCAGCGCACCTGCACCTCATCATCATCATGGGCTCCCGAGTGGCGCAGCGGTCTAAGGCACTGCATCTCTGTGCTTGAGGCGTCACTACAGACCCCCCGGTTCGATTCCAGGCTGTATCACAACCGGCCGTGATTGGGAGTCCCATAGGGCGGCGCACAATTGGCCCAGCGCTGTCCGGGTTTGGCCGGTGTAGGCCGTCATTGTAAATAAGAATTTGTTCTTAACTGACTTGCCTAGTTAAATAAAGGTAAAAAATTAAATAAAAACAAAAAATCTCATCACCACCCCAATTTAGTTCTGGATGATGTTGTGTGTGATTGTTAAGCTTCGTGTCATTTACTCTTTGTTATTTATCTTGCTCATTGTTAAGTAAACCTTGACCTTGTTAATTCCTGCGTCTGCGTAATTTCGTCAAACTTGTGAGCAAACTCATTAATTAGTTGCTCATTCAACATATTCACTGCTACTTCACCAGTCCCATTTTAAAAGTCTCCCTAACTAACGGTTTTACATTCCCTGAAACCAACCAGAAATGTTTACATGGCCACAATGTTTAAGTGGCGGCGCGACTATCCGGTGCGCTCAGGCAGCACTATACCCCTGCTCCTGCAACACCAAATATTGGTAAAATAATAGGCACGCTTCAATTAGCTCATTTGGTGCAGCAGGAGCAGGGGTGTAGTGCTGCCTGAGCGCACCGGATAGTCGCGCCGCCACTTCTCACAATTGTGCCTGTTTAGTAAAGTTAGATCAAAGATTAATCAATGTCTTGGAAGATCACATAATTATTAATTGGTATTATACATAAAATAACAAAATATAATGGTATAGTATAACATTACTGTTACACAAAAAACATCACCTAATTTCCATTTTACAATGGTTAGCTGAATAGTTAAAACACTAAAAAGATCATGTGCCAAAACTCAACAGCGTGCGCCACTAGGCAGAATGTGCTTGGATTGAAACTAAATACAGGAAGGCTATATAGTTTGTTAACACTGCTAAATTACTAAAATGTAAATGTAAAAACACCATCTGTTCAAATTTGCTCAAGAAACAGTAATTCAAGAAGATCTAAATCCATATTCCCATGAAACCCATTGACATCAAATGATAGGCATGCAGATGCAGTTTGGAAGTTTCACCGGTAAAATGTGAAGAATTATCATTTACGACTGACAGTGGCCTATTTTGAAATTACGTTTGCCTAACTTGGTGTTTGAGGGTATTAAAAATATAACCTTTTCGAGACAATATGTGTGGGCATAGACAGATGTTGCAACTGGAGGATTAACTTTATGCATATTCTAAATGATATTCAGGCTACATCTGTGGGCACAAACCACTGGTACAAATTTGGAGAAATTATGACACCCTTTAAATTTGTATTGCGCTCCAGTACCTGAAGTATTTAAAATGTGGTCACCCTAGCTACAGAGCATTTTATCATCACTCCTGCCTCGATGTAATTATTTGAAACAGGCAGCTTCTGCTCCTGTGTTCTCACTATCTTGTCAAACTAACAGCTCCCTCTCCCTGCTTATTTCAGATCAAGTCTAAAACGTAAGACCAGATGCATCATGAAAAAACAAAACCTTGCTTTCAGAGAGATTCTACCATCAGACGTCATTACAAAAGAGATGAAGGACTGTGAAGGGAAAAATAAAGTAACATACCGCAGGAAAAAATTGAGCATTTTCCAATTATAGTATCTGACATTATGTCACGATCATTGACAGATGAAGCGGACCAAGGCGCAGCGTGATAAGCGTATATTCTTTATTAGTGTACACAACACGATCCAAAACAATAAACGAAACGATACGTGAAGTCCTAGGTTACAACACAAACCTCTACGGAACAAGATCCCACAAATGACTAGTGAAAACAGGCTGCCTAAGTATGGTCCCCAATCAGAGACAACGAGCTACAGCTGCCTCTGATTGGGAACCACCCTGGCCAACATAGAAATAAACGATCTAGAACAAAAACCACAGAAAACGAAACGTAGAAAAATCCACACCCTGGCTCAACATTTAAGAGTCCCCAGAGCCAGGGCGTGACAGTACCCCAAAGGCGCGGACTGCGACCGCGCCACACAAACACAAGAGGGTAGGGCCGGGTGGGCATTCTGCCTCGGAGGAGGATCCGGCTCCGGGCGTGACCACCACTCTCTCTCTACCCCCCCGTTGCGCCCCTGGTCTGGTCTGGCCCCGCTGGCCGGAGCTGGACTGGACACCGGTGGAGCGGATTTCTCAGGCTCCGGAGTGGAGCAGGCACGGGCCGTGCCGGACTGGACACACGCACCACTGGCTTGGTGCGGGGAGCAGGAACGGGCCGGACCGGGCTGACGACGCGCAGCACTGGCTTGGTGCGGGGAGCAGGAATGGGCCGGACCGGGCTGGCGACGCGCACCACTGGCTTGGTGCGGGAGCAGGAACGGGCCGGACCGGGCTGACGAGCCAGCACCACTGGCTTGGTGCGGGGAGCAGGAACAAGCCGGACCGGGCTGGCGACGCGCACCACTGGCTTGGTGCGAGGGACAGGAACAGGCCGGACCGGGCTGGCGACGTGCACCACTGGCTTGGTGCGAGGGACAGGAACAGGCCGGACCGGGCTGGCGACGCGCACCACTGGCTTGGTGTGAGGGACAGGAACATGCCGGGCTGGACTGGGAACATGCACCACAGGCTTGGTGCGGGGAGCAGGAACGGGCCGGGCTGGACTGGGAACATGCACCATTGGCTTGGTGCGGGGAGCCGGAACGGGCCGGACCGGACTGTGGAGGCGGACTGGAGGTCTGGGGCGGAGAGCTGACACAACCCGTCCTGGCTGAATGCCTATCTCCACACAGTATGTGTGAGGCATCAGCACAGGACGTACAGGGCTGTGCACTCGTACTGGCGCTACAGCACGTGGCACTGGCGCAGGATATCCGGGACCGAGGAGGGGTACTGGAGGCCACGAGCGTTGAGCCGGCACTCTCCGTCCTGGCTGCATGCCCACCTTAGCACGACATGTGCGTGGTGCTAGCACAGGACGTACAGGACTGTGCCGGAACACTCGCGGCACAGTACGTGGCTCCGCATAACATGGAGCCTTCCCAGTCTCACGCTTCCTAGCCTGAGTACGGGGAGTTGGCTCTGCTCTAACTCTAGGCTCCGTAACCACCCTTTAGCCCCCAACATTTTTTATTGGGGCTGTCTCTCGGGCTTCCTCCTCGGCCGGTACCCTCTGCGTTGCCGCTGCTCCTCTCTGTAGCGCGCCTCCACAATCTCCTCCCAAGTCCAGGCTGTCTGTTCCTGGACACGCTGCTTGGTCCTCCTTTGGTGGGATCTTCTGTCACGATCGTTGACAGATGAAGCGGACCAAGGCGCAGCGTGATAAGCGTACATTCTTTATTAGTGTACACAACACGAACCAAAACAATAAACGAAACGATACGTGAAGTCCTAGGTTACAACACAAACCTCTACGGAACAATAATATGCCATTTAGCAGTCGCTTTTATCCAAAGCGACTTACAGTCATGCATACATTTTGTGTGTATGGGTGGTCCCGGGGATCGAACCCACTACCTTGGTGTTACAAGCCCTGTGCTCTTCCAGCTGAGCTAACAAGATCCCACAAATGACTAGTGAAAACAGGCTGCCTAAGTATGGTCCCCAATCAGAGACAACGAGC
Source organism: Coregonus clupeaformis (assembly GCF_020615455.1). Lineage (NCBI taxonomy): Eukaryota > Metazoa > Chordata > Actinopteri > Salmoniformes > Salmonidae > Coregonus > Coregonus clupeaformis. The sequence goes on from NC_059205.1 coordinate 28,498,399, forward strand.
TACAGCTGCCTCTGATTGGGAACCACCCTGGCCAACATAGAAATAAACGATCTAGAACAAAAACCACAGAAAACTAAACATAGAAAAATCCACACCCTGGCTCAACATTTAAGAGTCCCCAGAGCCAGGGCGTGACACATTAAGCCAAGCGATACCAATCAATGACTATAACTCCTTCAGCTGCTTCTTCTTACTTCCTGCATGCTCCCACTCTTTTTTCCACAATCTGTTTTTACAGCCACTTGTGCCATTGCTCTGAGCAACACCTTACTGAGGGAGCGTCTGCAGATTCTTTCTCTGTCTGCTGGGCCTTGCAGACTCAGTCTGAAGCAGATTTGTCTCTTTGAACCAGCACAAACAAGGTTGACCTGGGCTTGCAGAAATGACAGTCAGTGTTTAAAATGAGGTCAGACAAGTTGACTTCAGAAGGAAGAATATATTATTATATTGCTAATATATTTTGTTGTCCTCACTATTATGATGACATATAAAGAGTAACCAGGAAGACCTGTTATGAGGATACACTACATAAAAGCTGCCAGAAAGTTAACACATTCAAGTCACCTGTGTCCATGGCTGTGTAGAGCGTTACATGTGAATAGAATCTGGGTCTTCTCGCTCCTATTAATCTACCAGAGTTCATGGGCAAATGCATTCTGCATCTGAAAATATAATGCTATAACCAAAAAAGACATCATAACATGATGTGCTACAATCTTCCATATCACATCAGTTATCTCATCTGGTAAAGCAAACCAGATCGAACTGCACTAATTCACATGCAGTCAGTACTTATCAGCAAAAGTACTGCATCAATAAGCAATTCTAGAGGGCCAATAGTTATCATCAGAGAGAAAGCTTCCAGCTTTAGTACATGAGAGGTGAAAGCCTAGCAGGCCCGGGATCAGAACCTTGGGGTCTCAAGATGGCTCTGGGATCCATTGGTCTCCTATATTTGCAAGTCTTTTGATCCACGTTGCAACCCTGATGTGATGTCCCTCATCTTCACTTCAAGACTTCTGAAACAGAAAACCCAGGACGGGTTTACCTTTACTGTACTTCAGCAGGAACAAAAGTTAGAAGAGGGTAGGCTACTAAAGGTACTGCTGTAAACTATGCCACCAAACACCATTAGAGCACAGATGAGATAATTTAATATTTTATTGGACCTGCACAGCCTACATTAAGGATGCAAAGATTTGATGACTGCAGGTCTAGCCCTAATGTCCCAAAGTTTACAGACCAAAATCCTTTTGAGGAGACAGAAGCTCAAAACTAATAATTTTTCATCCAACATGCTCTTGAAAAAGCAATCAAATGCATTGGTATTAGTTTAATTCAAACTGAAAGATAATTGTCTTATGCCACAGCCACTTTATTTTCTGTAAAGCCATATCAGTCAATATGCAAAAAGCCTTCTTGATTCACTGTTTCGCATTCAGGGAATAACGCTGACAAACTGAAATTAGTGATCACTTGGCAGTTAAATTACACTCAAGGAAATCTAGAATATAGCAGGCCATTATTAAGTCTTGCATGTAGTTAACTGATATGTGATGCCCCTATTGTGCAAACAATTGAGAGAGGAGTTTAAAGAACATTATGCCAAAGTTCAGCATCTTAAAGACTTTTATTTTTTATTTTTTAAGTGCCTTGCTCAAGGGCACATCGACAGATTTTTCACCTAGTTCTTCTTTCTGAATTTTAAAGACTTCCATTACAACCAGTCTGAACCTTCCACAGCAGAAGCACATGCTATATAGTATCACAGCCAATATGTGAATACCATCCAATAGGCCTATAAATTGGATGTGCAGTGAGCACAATTCTGTTATTTACTGATTTGTTTACTTATCTGCTTCCCTCATCAGCCAAATGGAATATGGAGCATAACACGTAAATTAATAATCATCATCATCATCATGATCGTGATAATGATACGCCAGTCTGATTCCATAGCTGGTAGCCTTTAACAGCTTAGCACAGAGTCCTGCTCTAGGGGAATACATTAACATTTAGCCTCGTCCCGCTGCGTAGTCCATTATTCCAAAGGTAATGTACAGAATGTAGGCATTTATCCCTTACTTAATGCCCATTCTAGAATGCCCTTCTAGCCAATCAGAAACAAGTATTCAACAATGCTGTGGGATACATTTTGATAAAGGTCAGGAGTCTATTTGAACAAATAAACAGATCACTAGAGTCTGTGATTACATAATAGGGATACATACATGGGTATCACAGAAAGCATTCGAAAAAGTGTTGCTTTACAAGACATTTATCAAAAGCTATCAAAATCTATATCAAAGTTATATCAAAAGTGACTTGTTAAAAAGTTAGTTTGAGGTACATTTTTCATACTATTTCACAACCATTTTTTATTAATGTTATGGCCTGGGTATAGGCTATACCATTCCATTATTTTATCAATCTAACAGTGTCACGACTTCCTCCGAAAGCTGCCTCCTCTCCTTGTTCGGGTAGGCTTTGGCACTCGTCATCACTGGCCTTCTAGCCACTGCCGCTCCTCATCTCATCATTCCATTTGTTTTGTCTTGTTTTTACACACACCTGGTACATATCCCCTCATAAGTACCTGTATAAGTATTCCCTCTGCCCCCCATGTCTCTGTGTGTGATTTACGCAAAGCTGCGTACAGCTGTATCTGCCGAATAAACCATGTATTCTGTGATTTACCCTCCTGCGCCTGACTCCGGCCAAATCACCAACTACAGAATCACACACCCAACAGCATGGAGTCAGCAGGAGTGGGGAATATGCCTGGACTCGTTGAGCGGGTCCGGGAGCATTCCAACATGCTAGCTAGCTTGGGTGAAGCGATGGATCGGGTTCTCCAGGTTGTCCAGCACCTGGAGAGGAGAGGACCCGACCCTGCGGAATCAGCTGAGCGACCGGATCCAGCCACCCACAACCCAGCGCCCAGAGGTATTCACCTGTCTCGACCGAAGGAATACGAAGGGACAGCGGCCCGCAGCCAGGGTTTCCTCCGGAGTGAAGGAGGAGACGCATTGGACAACTACGGGGTGTTCGCTCGCCTCTTCCGGGCAGTCTTCGATCACCCCCCCCAAAGGAAGAGAGGCGGGCGAGCTGCTGGTCCATCTGAGGCAGGGGACGAGGACCGCGCAGGACTTTGCCCTGGAGTTTAGAACTCTAGCGGCTGGGTCCGGGTGGAATGGGCGGGCCCTCATCGACCGCTTCCAGTGCAGCCTGCGAGAGGACGTCCGAAGGGAGCTAGCCTGCCGGGATACCACGTTAACCTTCAACCAACTGGTGGACATGGCCATCCGGTTGGACAACCTGCTGGCTTCGAGAGGACGTCCTGGAAGGGGCCTGCCCGTTTCACCCCCCTTCAACCCGGATCACGTTCCGATGGAGCTGGGTGGTGCAGCGATCCGGGATAACGGAGGACGACATATCCAGTGTCACTCTTGTAGCAAGAGAGGACATGCTGCTGCACACTGTCGTCTGAGTTCTTCTGGGTCTGGAGGTGGCAGGCAGGGCACTCTCGTGTCACCCCAGGTAGTGCAAACCCACACTCGTTCAGTGCCCTCTGCTGCACACTTCACCATCCACGTCAACTTCCCTGATTACAAGGTAGTTCCCCAGTGTAAGGCGCTGGTCGATTCAGGCGCAGCTGGGAACTTTATGGACAGGTCGTTAGCTAATAGTCTATGTATTACATTGGTTCCCCTCTCCATTCTATTGCCCATCAAAGCACTTGACAGTCGACCATTAGGGTCAGGTTTTGTTAGGGAGGTTACAGCACCAGTCAACATGATTATGCAGGAGACCAATTGGGAGCAAATCACCTTTTATATTATTGAGTCCCCTGATTTCTCTGTTGTGTTGGGCCTTCCCTGGCTAGCACTACAAGACCCCACCTTGTCATGGCCGCAGAGGGTTCTCACGGGGTGGTCGCAAGAGTGTGAGGGTAGGTGTCTAGCTATTTCCGTTGGTGCAACCACAGTGGAAAGTCCAGACACTACCTCCACCGTGCGCATTCCCCCCAAATACCTCGACTTGGCGCACGTGTTTTCCAAAACTCAGGTGACCAAATTACCACCCCATCGGGCGGGGGATTGCGCGATAAACCTCCGGTTAGACGCTGTGCCTCCCAGGAGTCATGTATATCCCCTGTCGCAGGCTGAAACGGAGGCTATGGAGAAATACGGCTCCGAGTCCCTGCGCCAGGGGTTCATACGTCCCTCCACTTCGCCTGCCTCCTTGAGTTTCGTGAAGAAGAAAGACGGAGGTCTGCGCCCTTGCATTGATTACCCTGCACTTAATCAAACTACCATTCACTATAGTTACCCTCTACACCTCATCTCCTCTGTTATTGAATCAATGCATGGGGCGCGCTTCTTCACGAAATTAGATCACAGGAGTATGTACAATCTGGTGCATCTTCGGGAAGGGGACGAGTGGAAGACAGCCTTTAGCACAACCACGAGATGTTTCAGGACATGATTGGTCACGGCGTGGTGGTCTACATTGATGACATCGTATTCCGCTACGTGCGCCGAGCATGTGTCCCTGGTTCGCAGAGTGCTGGGACGACTTGTGGAACATCACCTATGTGCCAAGGCAGAAAAGTGTCTGTTATTCCAACAGTCCGTCTCCTTCCTCGGATACCACATCACCACCTCAGGTGTGGAGATGGAGGAAAACAGCATTTCAGCGCTTCATTGGCTTTGCCAATTAATATCTGAGGTTTATCCATGGCTTTGGCAAGGTCGCAGCTCCTATCGCCTCTCTGTTGAAGGGTGGGCCGTCCCGGCTCCGCTGGTCTGCTGAGGCTGACAGGGCTTTCAGTAACCTGAGGGCTCTGTTAATAATACTAATAATAATATTATTATTCTGTTCACCTCAGCCCCGGTACTGGCCCATCCCGAACCCTCATTGCCGTTCGTAGTGGAGATGGACGCGTCCAAGTTAGGGGTAGGCGCTGTCCCATCCCAACGCTCGGGCATGCCACCCAAGCTCCGTCCCGGTGCCCTCTTCTCTAAGAAGCTCACTGTCCCGACTTCCTCCGAAGCTGTCTCCTCTCCTTGTTCGGGCAGGCTTCGGCGCTTCGCCTTCTAGCCACTGCTGCTCCTCATCTCATCATTCCATTTGTTTTGTCTTGTTTTTACACACACCTGGTTCACATCTCCTCATAAGTATCTGTATAAGTATTCCCTCCGCCCCCCATGTCTTTTTTTGTGATTGTTTTCATGCGGAGGTGACGATAGCTCGGTGGAGCTTTATGTATTGTATCGCCGGGATATTCACCCGTGTGCTTTGTTTTCGCCAGTGCGCCGTTATACCGCACAGTAGAGTTTTTTGCATTGCTGCGTACCGCTGTATTTGCCGAATAAACCATTTATTCTGTGATTTACCCTCCTGCGCCTGACTCCGTCCATATCACCCGCTACAAACAGCTTCTTCATCCACACAAAATAGATAGGCCAACTTTCCCTGGAGTCAGGACTTCAGATTGATAACATTATATTAGGGAATTCCTGCCATAACTCAGGGGTATGGAAAAGCTATTATGATTGTTGTCTGACCAACTACTGTTAGAAAAATGATCTAATTTGTAAAGGAATAAAAGATTAGACATGGTCCCTTTGAGGGGGTGCTGAGAGGAAACCCGACTGTAGTTACTTTAAAACCATTTTTCTTATTTTCCGTTAGTAAAACACATTAGAAATGTTAAATGGTCTGTGTTTTGGATGTAGCCTACATAATGTCGTTTTTTATATACTGTATTCTCTAGGCTACATAAGGCTATTTAAAGCCAAATTTGTGTCACTCACATCAAGTGTCGGATGTATGGCTCGTTCACGTGCTAGTCAGAAATAGGAAATGTTCAACTTGCTAACTGGTTGAACTTGGCACCTGTATAACTACAAACAGTTAGCAAGTAGGACATTTCAGAGTTTCCTAGTTCCAACTAGCACATGAACGCGGCAGTAGGTTATCTATAACCAGTTTTAATCTCCCCTCTTCTCACTCTCCCTCTCCGCAGCTCTCTCTCTCTCTCTCTCCCCTACCTACCTACCTACCTACCTACCTACCTACCTACAGAAAATACCTCATATTTGTACTACAAAATGTATGAAAAAAAATTGAATATCGTTTCTAATCTCCATTGGTCTCAACATTACATCGGATCAGTAGTTTGTTTACCAGATTGTTATTCTCAAAATGGGATGTATGTGTCTCAATAACTCAATCACACAAGGGCTGCAAGAGACAGAACAGATGGACGGTGGTTAAATTAATGTATTTTTTGTATTCATTTAACTCACTTGCATAATTTCAATAACATTCCATAGAGGGATGAGGAATTTGTGTTAGTAGGCTGAGGCTCGGTGTGTCAATCTGATTGTACAGGGAGCGGTGCGAGGAGGAGAGGGAGAGAAGCGCTCGAGCACATGGAGTTAGACTTCTGACGTTTTCCATGGGTTTGAAAGGGCACACTATTTCTTGCCATTATAGTTTGGATGAAACACTTGCATGTAGTGGGCTTCGTGTTGGGAACCTCTTGGACTTCAATCCCAGTTTAAAACTCTTTGATGTAACTTATCAATTAACCATGGACGCTTCGATTTACCAAATCATCTTTGGGGAGTTTGGAGACCCAAACTGTAGTGTGATAGATGCCTTTCAAGACACTTTCTATGAAAACGCATCGTTCTCTTTGATGGATTTTGACGGTACGATTTGGGGTGATTTTGACATGTCATTAATGGTTAATAACGCTCTTTCTTGACATCTTGGACAAATAATACTCATTATTTAAACGTATTTTTATTTATTTAAAGGTTTGTATTGCAATGCCACGACGGATGAGATTGGAACATGTTGGCCAAGGAGCAACACCGGGCGGATGGTGGAGAGACCCTGTCCCGAGTACATCAATGGGGTGAAGTACAACACAACAAGTAAGAGATTTAACCATTTAATTCTGTAAAAGTTTTTTTTCCACAGTGTATCTTTATCATGTCAAAATTGGATACAATTTTGGGATTTGTCGCTATCCATGCGTAATTGTGTGGCAATACTTTTCTGCTGATAATGTTGTAGATCATAAATGAAGCGGAAACTGTAAACTGTGCAATTGAAACCAATCTACTAATACTAGCTACAGTAATAATATAATATTTAGTTTGCGCGTGGGTTGCTGGAATAGAGTCTGAAGACTCAATCGCCATTTTTGCAAATGCGAATACATTTATTAATGCAGTGTTTTCTCCAATTGCTCTACCAAGATGTGATGATACAGTAACACATTTTTTAACAGGAAACACTGTAATTAAATTAACAGTCATATACTAATTTAGTAATACACCCAGTATAAATATGATCCAGTGTGATTTCATCCAATTGTTGTTATTTTTACATTGAAAACTGTTTGTAAGCAATGTGTCCAGTTACGTCTGCAAGAGCCATCCTGTTATGACACATGATCATCAATGTCAAAATAAGCCACACAATTTTTCCTCTCTATTTTTGCTCTCTGTCCTGCCCTGTACTTTTGCTGGACTAAATTTTCATCACCATAGCTAACCTGCCAACATTCATTAATTAATATTTCATTCATTTCTCCAGATGGATTATTACACATGGGCGAGCAGCAACACCCTGATTGATAATGTAGAGAAACATCTGTGTCACTCGATGCGTCATTGTTCGCATCTAGTAGAGTCGTTATTGATGAGAGTCTCTAATTCAATAATAGTGGCAGGTGTCATAATGAAAATAATAGATCACAGATGATGGTGGAGCTGTCAACTCCAGAGATGGGGATAGAGATAGACATATTGCTTGTTTATGAAATCTGACAGGGCGATTTGAACTAATGAATGCAAAAAAACTACATATTTGTATTGTCCAGTGCCCGATTTCCCAAAAGCATCTTAAGGCTAAGTTCATCATTAGAACCTTCGTAGGAGCATCGTTAAATCTCCAAGCTGTTTCCCAAAACCATCATTATTAACGTTGCACTTGAAAACGCTCGTAATCTATCACCTGTCTCAGACCACTCATAAAGCAGCTCAGTGCGGTGTCAGATGCTATTTTGCCCACCCGTGTCACTTCATACACAGAATATTTCCGCTAAACATGGTTTACTGCATTGTTGGAAAAGAGCTGACAAGAAATGCATTTCACTGTACTGTGACAATAAAACTTAAAACTTTACACTTATCACTCACTCGGTGACCGCCGATAACTTCAGATCAAAGTTGACTACAAATACAAAGTTCCCAATAGGCCTATTTCAGTCATATTGAAATACATTTCATGTTCAATCAATTGAGTTCTGTTTTGCTACTTGTAGGCTACTGTCTGTATTTTTTCTCAATATGTAGCCTAACATGTGTGCAATGATGTGCCAAATCTGTGATTTAGTGCATTTTTATTGGGTAAGCATTTAGAATAAGCCGCCTCAATAGTTGCAGCTGCAGTTGGTAATATAACTCTTTACCATCTGGCAGTCTGACGAAGGAAACTGGGTTTGGCGATTGCCAGGAGAACGCTACCTGCCCGAATGCATTGTGCGAACTGTAAGGTTTGGTGGAGGAGGAATAATGGTTTGAGGCTGTTTTTCATTGTTCGGGCTAGGCCCCTTAGTTCCAGTGAAGGGAAATCTTAACTCTACAGCATACAATTACATTCTAGACGATTCTGTGCTTTCAACTTTGTGGCAACAGTTTGGGGAAAGCCCTTTCCTGTTTCAGAATGACAATGCCCCTGTGCACAAAGCGAGATTTATATAGAAATGGTTTGTCGAGATCGGTGTGGAAGAACTTGACTGGCCTGCACAGAGCCCTGACCTCAACCCCATTGAACACCTTTGAGATGAATTTGAACGCTGACTGCGAGCCAGGCCTAATCGCCCAATATCAGTGCCCGATCTCACTAATGCTCTTGTGGCTGAATGGAAGCAAGTCCCCGTGTCAATGTTCCAACATCTAGTGGAAAGCCTTCCCAGAAGAGTGGCGGCTGTTACAGCAGCAAAGGCGGGACCAACTCCATATTAATGCCCATGATTTTGGAATGAGATGTTCGACAAGCAGGTTCCACATACTTTTTGTCATGTAGTGTAAATAGCCTACAGTATAGGCTACATAGGCCTATATCATTCAATAATATTGAAATCAATTTGATGTTCATTCAATTGAGTTCAAATTTTGCTTTTGTAGGCTAATGTCTCATTTTTCCTCAATATACACCGAACAAAAATATACATGCAACATGTAAAGTGTTGGTCCCAAGTTTCATGAGCTGAAATATAAGATCCCCGAAATTTTCCATAAGCACAAAAGCTTATTTATCTCAAATTTTGTGCACAAATGTGTTTACATCCCTGTTAGTTTGCATTTCTCTTTTGCCAAGATAATCCATCCACCCGACAGGTGTGGCATATCAAGAAGCTGATTAAACAGCAGGATTATTACACAGGTGCACCTTGTGCTGGGGACAATAAAAGGCCACTCTAAAATGTGCAGTTTTGACACACAACACAATGGCACGGATGTCTCAAGTTTTGAGGGAGCGTGCAATTGGCATGCTGACTGCAGGAATGTCCACCAGAGCAATCACTAGATAATTTAATGTTAATTTCTCTACCAACATCGTTTTAGCGAAATAGGCAATATATCCAACCGGCCTCACATCTGCAGACCATGTGTAACCACTCCAGCCCAAGAACTCCACATCTGGCTTCTTCACTTGTGGGATCGTCTCAGACCAGCCACCCAGACAGCTGATAAAACTGTGGCTTTGCACAACCGAATAATTTCTGCACAAACTGTCAAAAATCATCTCAGCGTGTATGGCGTCGTGTGGGCGAGCAGTTTTCTGATGTCAATGTTGTGAACAGAGTGTCCCATGGTGGTGGGGTTATGGTATGGGCAGGCATAAGCTACGGACAATGAACACAATTGCATTGATGGCAATTTGAATGCACAGAGATACCATGACGAGATCCTGAGGCCCATTGTCGTGCCATTCATCCGCCGCCATCACCTCATGTTTCCGCATGATAATACGTGGCCCCATGTCGAAAGGATCTGTACACATTTCCTGGAAGCTGGAAATGTTCCAGTTCTTCCATGGCCTGCAAACTCACCAGACATGTCACCCATTGAGCATGTTTTGGATGCTCTGGATCGACGTGTACGACAGCGTGTTCCAGTTCCCGCCAATATCCAGCAACTTTGCACAGCCATTGAATAGGAGTGGGACAACATTCCACAGGCCACAATCAACAACCTGATCAACTTTACGTGAAGGAGATGTGTCGCGCTACATGAGGCAAATGGTGCTCACACCAGATACTGACTGGTTTTCTGATCCACGCCCCTACCTTTTTTTTGATGGTATCTGCGACCAACAGATGCGTATTTTCAGTCATGTCAACTCTATAGATTAGGGCATAATGAAATTATTGAAATGTATTGATTTCCTTATAAGAACTGTAACTGAGTAAAATCTTTGAAATTGTTGCATGTTACATTTATATATTCGTTCAGTGTAGTTCATGATGTGTAACAACGTGCGCAATGATGTGCCAAATCTTGATTTAGTGCATTATTATAGGGTAAACATTAGAATAACCAGCCTCAATATTTGCAGCCAGAGGTGATTATATCATTTTAGGAGCTGATCCGTCGTCAGTATTGTGGAATAATTCTAATGTTAAGGTAAGATTTGAATGGAGAGCAGCGCTGTCTTTCTGTCGATCCTATCAGTATCGACACATGCCTCAATGACGCATTTAGCAAACGTTCTCTCTACGTGCTTGTTTGGGAAACACTCTTAAAAAGTTGGCTCGTAAATAACGATGCATCTGGTATGATCATCGTAATGTTAAATCCAACTGGGAAACAAGGCCCAGAACATTTCAATAATCAACAGATAATCAGACATTTTGCTCGTCATTGAGATATAACCAGTAATCCCCAAATGTCTAGCTATGAGGAATATGTGTGTGAAATCCAAGGGGTCAGGATAATAGATGTTTCTTCCACACTGCTTCAGGGCATATAAAACATTTTTTAAATGAAAAGCTGCACACTCTGCAAAATATAAAAATACAAAACAATATTGAGAGTGTCACGTACGTTAAGGAACGGGACGGACCAAGGTGCAGCGTGAACGGCGAACATGTTTATTAACTAATAAACACACTAAACAGTAACCAAAACAACAAACTTAACCTTGACGGTCCAAAGGCTAACACACAAGCCTAAACATGAACATAACAAAATCCCACAACGCAGGCAGGAAAACTGGCTGCCTAAGTATGATCCCCAATCAGAGACAACGAGCGACAGCTGCCTCTGATTGGGAACCACACCCGGCCAAACATAGAAATACAAAACCTAGAATATATTCACACCCTGACCAAATTAGCTAGAGTTCTATAGGCCAGGCATGACAGTACCCCCCCTACCAAAGGTGCGGACTCCGGCCGCACAAACCTGACGGAATAGGGGAGGGTCTGGGTGGGCTTCCAGCCTCGGTGGCGGCTCCGGAGTGGAGCCGCTGACCGGAGCTGGATCAGGCACCGGTGGAGCGGACTGCTCTGGCTCCGGCGTGGAGCCGCTGACCGGAGCTGGATCAGGTACCGGTGGAGCGGACTGCTCTGGCTCCGGAGTGGAGCCGCTGACCGGAGCTGGATCAGGTACCGGTGGAGCGGACTGCTCTGGCTCCGGAGTGGAGCCGCTGACCGCACCGGTGGAACGGGCATGGGCCGTGCCGGACTGGCGACGCGCACCACTGGCTTGGTGCGAGAAGCAGGAACATGCCGGGCCGGACTGGCGACGCGCACCACTGGCTTGGTGCGAGGAGCAGGAACAGGCCGGGCCGGACTGGCGACGCCCACCACCGGCTTGGTGCGAGGAGCAGGAAGAGTCCGGGCCGGACTGGCGACGCGCACCACCGGCTTGGTGCGAGGAGCAGGAACAGGCCAGGCCGGACTGGGAACACGCACCACTGGCTTGGTGCGAGGAGCAGGAACAGGCCGGGCCGGACTGGCGACGCCCACCACCGGCTTGGTGCGAGGAGCAGGAAGAGTCCGGGCCGGACTGGCGACGCGCACCACCGGCTTGGTGCGAGGAGCAGGAACAGGCCGGGCCGGACTGGGAACACGCACCACCGGCTTGGTGCGGGGAGCAGGAACAGGCCGGGCCGGACTGGGAACACGCACCACTGGCTTGGTGCGAGGAGCAGGTGCGGGGCGTACCGGTCTGGGAACACGCACCACCGGCTTGGTGCGGGGAGCAGGAACAGGCCAGGCCGGACTGGGAACACGCACCACTGGCTTGGTGCGGGGAGCAGGTACGGGGCGTACCGGACTGGGAACCGGCGCTGGAGGTCTATGACTGTCTCCGTCCTTTACACTCCGCGCCCCGTCCTCCAGTGAGGACTCCTCCTTGAGCCCCCACGAGTGCAGTGGTCGGGGCTCCTCTCTGTCGCTCCCCGACCACCCTTTTAGCCCCCCCCTAAAAAAAAATATTGGGGCTGTCTCTCCACCCTGATCCCTTTCAGGGCTTCCATCTTTCTTGCCAAATCCTCTCTTATCTCCTCCCAGGTCCATCCTCTCTGCTCCTCCTGGGCACGCTGCTTGGTCCATTGGTGGTGGGATTTTCTGTCACGTACGTTAAGGAACGGGACGGACCAAGGTGCAGCGTGAACGGCGAACATGTTTATTAACTAATAAACACACGAAACAGTAACCAAAACAACAAACTTAACCGTGACGGTCCAAAGGCTAACACACAAGCCTAAACATGAACATAACAAAATCCCACAACGCAGGCAGGAAAACTGGCTGCCTAAGTATGATCCCCAATCAGAGACAATGAGCGACAGCTGCCTCTGATTGGGAACCACACCCGGCCAAACATAGAAATACAAAACCTAGAATATATTCACACCCTGACCAAACTAGCTAGAGTTCTATAGGCCAGGGCGTGACAGAGAGTTCATGTGTTCATGTCTGTTAGGCAGTTAAAAGCTTTTGGGTATGGAGAGTAGCTGTGTGTGTGGTTTCTTCGTCTCAATACTTTACCTTTTCCCATTTAACCCCTAAAATGCTATTGTAACAAAGTTGCTAAATAATGCTTTTAATATAAAATAAAATAAAAAGCCAGGCATCACAGCCTTTAAAGACAAGAAACTCAAAGACAAGAAATTCAGTATGCTCAAATAATCTTTGCAATAAGTGTGTAATATTACAGAGTCCCATTCTTTTACCATCTTGAGAGTCCTAGCGATACAGATATTGAAAGCTCAGAGACTGTAGGGAACCAAATCAGTTTGTGTGGATTAATGTATTTCATAGATTCATGTTAAACATGCTAGAGAGGTCATTGAAAATATCGGGAGGGTTACTTTACTCACCGCAAATGGCGATCAGTGTTTACCCACCTATACAACAATACTTCTAATATGTTTGTCCAAAGACACAACATTGAACATTAATACCACTATCCACAGCCACTACCAGTACCTACAGGTAACAGCCAAAATAAAGGAAACACCAACATAAAGTGTCTTAATAGGGCGTTGGGCCACCACGAGGCATCAGAACAGCTTCAATGCACCTTGGCATTGATTCTACAAGTGTCTGGAACTCTATTGGAGGGATGCAGCCCTATTCGGTGTTTTGTTGATGGTGGTGAAAATGTATGCACTCACTAACTGTAAGTCGCTCTGGATAAGAGCGTCTGCTAAATGACTAAAATGTAAATGGTGGAAAACACTGGCTCCAGAATCTCCCATAAGTGTTCAATTGGGTTGAGATTCTGCTGACTGAGACGACACACACACACACACACACACACACACACACACACACACACACACACACACACTTTAACCCCCTATGCTCCTTTGAGACCCCTATTTTCTTCTAGCAATGGTAGCCAAAATAGTGGGCAACTGGGCATTTTTATACATGACCTTCAGCATGATGGAATGTTTGAATTGCTTAATTAGCACCTGCTTTCAATATACTTTGTATCTCTCATTAACTCAAGTGTTTCCTTTATTTTGGCAGTTACATGTATCTTTAATCCATGACAGAGACTTGCATTATATTTATTTTGATATGCCTTGCCTAAAGACACAACTTTAAAAACCAATTAGGATCTGTACATTTCTACTTTAAAAATAACTTTTATGACTGCTAATTTATGTGTCAGTATTTCTGTTAGACACGTCATGCAGACCAATAACAACTTCGACAACTTCTTATATAACTGTACCTGGCTTTAAATAGGTCAAGATTAAGCAAAAATTGTCTTGATGTAAACTATACATATTCTGTCACTGTAGACTCTCCATACACAAATCTGGCATATGAAAGTCATAATGATTTCTATTTACTGAGAGATTGTCTCCTTGAGATTACAGTACTTTGAACAATATCAGACATGCAGTTACTGTAGGTCTGCATATTAGAATAACGGTTCAAATTCAGGTCACTGAATTGTTACTGGGAGGATTGAATCAAATCAAATGTATTTGTCACATGCTTCCTAAACAACAGGTGTAGACTAACAGTGAAATGCTTACTTGAAGATACTGTATGCCTGGCCTCACATAATCTTTTGCAGTTCTAAAGATACCACTGTGACTGTCAAGTCTTGAGTTTGACCTTGTTGCACTCAAATAAACAGTTTAGTGGGCCCCATGCCTGGGTTACGTCTGTTGGTTTTGGCAACAATTTAATACAAATCAGATGTTTCCCTCGGTACTAGACCCTCTCAGGTAGGGTGCCGTACAGTAAATTGCTTATTTCCTTTACTTTCAAAATGTATAAATATTAATGTCAGCTCTTTAAGAGGTTTATACATTTTAAAAAGTCCTCTATCCCTTCTTTTGTGTGAGTATTCATCCAATTCCATGGTTTATTTAAAACATGCTTCACCAGGCTGTTTGGAAGGAGTTGTTGAGTGTGCTCAAAGGTCCTTCATTGTCTGTCCCTTGCGTGTCACAACCGTGCCATTCAGTAGCTGGCCAGCCTCTAGGGCACTGGATGTTCCCAACACCTCTAGAGAGACAAATATATTAACTCTTTGGTGTCACAGTCGTGTGACCTCCCTCAGGAGCCTAATTTAATTTCAGGCCACTCCTTTGTTGCCTCATGTGCTTTGTCAAATTCAGTGAAATCAAAATAGTTTTCCATGCATTACATTTGAATTAATGTGAATTGATGTAAACCTACATTGGACCACTCTACCTCTTAGGTACCAACAAGGCATGTCTCACTTGGGTGGCTGTTTAATCTTTTGCCACTTGAGCAAATTAGTTAATATAATTTGACACTTAGTGTGACTGTACTCCAAAAGAACACTACTCTCCTCTCTCCCTTCAGTTGTCAGTGAGTAAATCTGTGTCGAGGTGTGTTGTAACGCTTCACTGGCTGCACTGGCTGCACAATCTGCCTTAAGGGACTGGCTGTCTAATCACCACCAGTCTCCCTGTGCTGACCACTGAACTCTGAATTCTGAATACTGCCAGATTCACTGTACTTTAACAATAAACACTGAATACTAAACACTGCCACAATCTCCATGTACATTGACACTGCCAGCACCCTGTACTTTCACACTGAACACTGACTTAGTGAGTGCTGACAATCCACCATATAGTATAACTGCATACGCTCATGAGGTTGACCAAATCCTCCTTGAGCACTCCGCAAACACGGAGATCTGCCAAATAATAGTATTACTCCTGGAGGAAGGAGCTGTCATATTCTAAATATAACCACGCCACTTGGTATCGAGGCTTTGTTTAATTGTTAATTTTCTGGGTGGAAATACAGAAGCTATTCACAGAAGGTTGCTTTTAACGCTTTTTTCCCCAATAATGGATAAAGAGATGGTAGTCTGAAATGAAACTCTTATTAGCTTATTGGAAGTCTTATGATTCAGCAAAGCTCTTTCCATAACGTGCTTCATGAAATAGCCTGATTGGTAAAAAGTAGTCTACCCAATGATTTTCTGCGATAGATTTTTTTTAAATTCCCAAATGTAATGGAGAAATCCTATTGTGTTGCAAACAGAAATGAATGCATCATTTATTAATGTCATTATACCAGATTCTGGACATAGCAAGAGCAATTTGAATGACAAATATGTTATGTGGTGATTGGGCAAAAACCAAAACATGTTTTTTGGGAACATGAGTTTGGGAAACCCTGTGCTATATTATATACAGTATACCTCACATGCAACCCATGATAAGACCATGCAATTAATTTGACAAAGTCTATTAAAAAGTATATCTGACTCCATAGGATAAAGGGTGAAAGGAATATGTAAGAGACTACAGTTGAGTTACAGTAATAGGTCATCAAGAAATGTCTGAGAATGGAATTCTAAATGCAAGTATTATTTAATAACTTTCTAAAATGAATGGATTCACATACAATGCATACAGCTTAAGTTACAAAACATTAACATGCATTACAAGGCATTATTCTAAGCATGATCAGAGGGAGAGAGAGAGAGACAAAGAACCCATGGCTTGAGCCATGGCCCATAGCTCATTGGAGAGGAAGAAATGAAGAAAGAAAGAGATTGTGAGTGAGTATCTGAACACAGCAGTTCAGGAACAAGAGAGAGAGAGAGACAATTAACCTAATACCCTTTTATAACATCTGAGTTGTTTGGATTCAAAATCTGAATTGTTGACAAATAGCATTATTGTAAAGTTAACCTCCAGTCAGATATCAGACCTGCAGACCTGTAAAGACAACAGAACCTCTGCTCTCAGAGGTGTGACAATGGGGGTTGGAGAGATAATGAGATATTCCTAAAACAACACCTATTACCTTGCAACCAGTTGATAAGAGTCACTTTGGGGGCTGGGTCGCCCTACAGATGTCCTTGTTGCCCACTGAATAAAAAGTATTGTAAACAACATGCACAGTATTAACTTTCTCATTTCCTTGACATAGACACATTGCCTAGACTGCCTGCATTGCATTATCATTAGTATGTTTTTATTGCCCTTGTGATTGTAGGATTATTTTCTAAACCATTGTTGGAATTTGAATGATAGTTGATTATCTACCCTGCAACTACTTTGCTCTATTCTGATTGGTCAGATGTTTGTTAATTGTTGGAAGAGAACAGGAAGTAGGGCAGTTCATGCATGGATGTTATAGTAGTTAGTTCATGATTAAATCTACAAAAGAGTAATCGGTCTCAATCCAGTTTGTATCCACATAGAGAGTCATCCATCCACCATTGAAATAACCCTCAAACTACATGGTGACAGCGGCGTTGTTATTTTTTGGTAGTTTTGTCTTTTTTATGGTTATTTTTCCATGGACATTGTGGATACCTTCACCAGCTAGCACACTGAAAAATGACTTGTCTGGACAACTGGTAAGAGCTACAGTAGCTACTAGCTTTATCTGAGAGATTTTGAGGATTACTGGAGTTTTTGTAACTTTTGCAAACTTTTTGTTACTTGTCTTAAACTGAATCTCTGAACAATGCTAACAATGACCCCAAACCTCTGACTAATGCTAATCAAGCTGGACCTTTGGACAATGCCAATGACTCTGTAGCCCCACACCAGGGGTCATTGGCATTGGCATTTCAGGGCGCCTGAAAATTGACCTAACACCAGCTTTTCAGGAACAGGTTGAGAGCTTCAAGTTCCTTGGTGTCCACATCACCAACAAACTATCATGGTCCAAACACACCTAGACAGTCGTGAAGAGGGCACGACAAAGCCTATTCCCCCTCAGGAGACTGAAAAGATGCACCATCGAGAGCATCCTGACTGGTTGCATCACCGCCTGGTGTGGCAACTGCTCGGCCTCCGACCGCAATGCACTACAGAGGGTAGTGCGTACGGCCCAGTACACCACTGGGGCCAAGCTTCCTGCTATCCAGGACCTCTATACCAGGCGGTGTCAGAGGAAGGCCCTAGAAATTGTCAATGACTCCAGCCACCCTAGTCATAGACTGTTCTCTCTGCTACTTCACGGCAAGCGGTACAGGAGCGTCAAGTCTAGGTCCAAAAGGCTTCTTACCAGCTTCTACCCCCAAGCCATTAGACTCCTGAACAGCTAATCATGGCTACCCGGACTATTTGCATTGCCCCCCTACCCAACCCCACCTCAACCCCCTCTTTGTTTAAACACAATTTTCTCCATCAGTTTACTAAGAACAGGCAGAAAACAGATTGGGCGGCTGTCAGAGTCAGCAAAGGGTGCCTCACTGTTTATAGGTAGTGGAATTACTTTAGCTTCCTTCCACGCCTGTGGACACGCACTCCTTTAGGCTTTGGTTAAAGACATGGCAAATAGGGGTGGCAATACATTCTGCTACCATTCTCAATAATTTCTCATCTAGGTTGTATATACACCTGGTGGCTTAAATGACAAGATGGCTTCCACAGAAGGTGTTTTAGCTAATATTATTGCTATCCTTGAGTTAATTGAAGTGTCTGCACTTCTTGACACAGGATCGAGTGAGGATTTCAGAACTTTACATCCAGCTCTGAAAAAGCACCCCATGAAGACATCCTTTGTGCTCAATGGACAATGTTTGGACATTCTTAGGACTTTGTCAGTAGACATTCGCTTAGGGAAAGAACTACTCCAGTATGAGTTTTAAGTTGTCACAGGGGCCCACCATCCAGTGATACTGGGCTGGAATTTACTGCAGCAGCACCATGCCCCACTGGATATCGGCAATGGACGGTTGTTCTTGTGGAACATGGAGCTCCCTCTTATACCAAAAGGACATGAAGTTGCTGCTTGCTGCAATGTCTCAGTGCTGACTTCAATCCGGATTCCTGCTAGTAGTGAGAACATCATCACAGCTATGGCTGCGTCTCCTGTGCTAATGGACTATGTTGGTGTCCTCATGCCCAACACAAACAGTGATGGTGTCATGGCCCACACACTAAGCAAAGTTCAAAATGGCATGACTGTGGTGCGCATGGTGAACTCAATGGAGGATGACATCGAGCTACATACTGGCCAACACCTGGGGGAGTTTCATGCTGTCTCATCTCTTGAAACCTCAGTTGTGGAAGACATACTGTACCACATCACCTTCGCTGGATGTTACTGCACCTTCTGTGAAGATATATGAGAATAACTTGACTTCCGCTCAAGCACAGTCACTGAAATCGCTTCTCAAGAAGTACATAGACGTCTTCAGCAAGAGTTCAGAAGACCAAGGTCCAGCAGGCATAATCAGACATTGTATCCGCACAGGCGATGTAATGCCATCAAACAGTGTGCCTAGTGTGTGTCAACAAACTAAAAGCAGTAAATACAGAACCAAGTTGAAGGCAGATGTAATTGAAGAAAGTTACAGTCCTTGGGCTGCGCCAGTAGTTCTTGTCCGCAAGAAGGGCGGATCCTAGTGTTTCTGTTTGGATTACAAAAAGCTAAGTGCTGTGACCATCAAAGATTCTCACCCCCTGCTGCGAGTCGACAATGCCTTGGATGCACTGTCTGGTTCAGCCTGGTTCTTAACAATGGACCTTCAGCATGGATACTGGCAAGTGGAGCTGGAGGAGCATTGGCCAATGAGACTGACTAATGCTCCAGCGATGTTCCAGAGGTTAATGGAGATGGTACTGTGAGGCCTCCCATTGAAAGATTTCCTGGTGTATTTGGATGATGTCCTCATCTACAGCCGCTCCTTCGAGGAACACCTGCAGTGCCTGGAAGAAATCCTCTGCAGATTCCAAGCCAGCGGCCTGAAGCTAAACCCTGCCAAGTACTGTCTCGCCCAAGACCAGGTACTGTTCCTAGGGCACATCGCATCCAAAGATGGAATTCAGCCAGACACACGTAATGTGCAAATGTGAAGGACTGGCCCACTCCATGCACACCCACAGAAGTGAGAGGCTTCCAGGGACTCATGCAAAGCTTTGCACACCATGTTGTACCGCTACATATGCTGACTGAAAAGAATGTTCCATTCCATTGGACCTCGGCATGCCAAGACTCATTCTCCTACATTAAACACGCCTTGTTAGAGCCTCCCATAGCTGCCTTCCCGGACAACATGCAGCCGTTCTACCTCTACACAGGCGCCTCCTGCTCTGCGGTCGGCGCTGTACTTGCCCCAAAAAAGGGAAAGGCGTGAGACTGTTGTTGCTTACACCAGCCATGTCCTCACCAAAGCAGAGAGAAAGTGGTCAACCTATGACAGAGAACACTGGGAAATCGTTTGGTCTGTTAGGCTTTCCCCCACCACCTCTAGAAACAACCATTTGGCATTGTAACAGACCACAAACCCCCCTTGGGCTTGGGAAGAATCCCCATTGATGGTGACAGGACTGGTCAACGCGCATGTTGGGCTCTTGAGCTTGAACCCTTTGAGAGGCTTGTCATTCACAGAAAAGGACACAGAAATCAGAATGCTGACACTTTATACCGTCGCCCAGAGGTAGCCACACCAGCAGCTGTCAAATCCACTGGTTCCCCTGTTGACATGTGAAGATATCCAGTGGTCGACAAGCAAGCCTCACTAGTCACCCATACTACTACAGGTACGGGTATACCACTGACATTCAGAAGACTTCCAGAACTCCACCTGAGCCACAAAACCCTCAGCTGGCTACAAGGGACAAATGTCAGCCTGAAGCTTCCTCTACCTTGGTCCACCAACTCTCCAAAACGAGACAGGACCTATGGAAAAAACAGCAGCATGACCCCATCCTGGCTGAATTTATCATTTGGAGAACAAAAGGTCAGAAACCACCTCATTGGCAGATGAAACATTGCAGGCCAGCAGAGAAGGCACTCTGTCACGAATTCCACAGACTGACATTCAACAAAGGTTTACTCTGCCTACAGATCTACCACCCTGCCTCAAAGTCAGTAATCTATCAGGTCATTGTGACTTAGTCCTTGCTTAAAAATCTCCAACTCCTTCACGGTAACTCTGTGGCAGGCCATCTGTCAGCTGACAAGGTCTTGCAACGTGCTCACCAACACTGCTATTGGCTTTTCATGGCGATTCAATCGGACACTCATTGAATAGCTGGCCAAGACACTGCCCCAACAGCCTGGTGAGTGGGACGAGTGCCTCAACCAAGTTGCCCTGGCCTACAACACCAGCACTCACTCTACGATGGGTTTCAGCCCATTCTTTCTGACACATGGTCGAGAAGCGAAGATGCCAGCCAACATACTGTACCCCAAAGGACCACAACAGTCCGCCCCTACACCTGGATCGCCAGCAGATTATGCACCTCAACTCAACCGTGAGCTCCAGCCTGCCTTTGGATCTGCTGCACAGAACAGAGAGCATGCTCACTTTCAACAAAAATGCAACTATGACAACAATGTCAGGCACATTCCCTACAACCCAGGAGATCTTGTGTGGCTTAACGACCCTACGGCAGCACGTCAGAAGCTTTCACCACACTGGAAGGGTCCCTTTGAGGTAATGGAGTGCCTTGGATCTATAGAAGAGGACTCTTGTGTAAACTACAGGATCAGGTACCTACTGGACCAATCTAACGAGACCTATCTGATCCACTACAACCTTCTAAGGCCGTACACCTCCCCTGTAGGATTATTTTATGAGAGTTATTATTATTTTCTACGTTCGTTCTAAAATATGGTGAATCCGTTGTTTGAAATGATAGTTGATTATCTACCTAGCAACTACTTTACTCTATTCTGATTGGTCAGATGTTTGTTAATTGTTGGAAGAGAACAGGAAGTAGGGCAATTCATGCATGGCTGTATCAGTGGACAGTTGAAGATTAAATCTACAAAATAATGATCAGTCTCCATCCAGTTTGTATCCACATAGAAAGTCACCTATCCACTATTAAAATAACCCTCACACTACATGATTGTAGTTTTAGGATGACATTGGTATAATCTTGATCATGTAGCCCATTGGTATCTTAAAATAAAAAATGTGTGTATGTCGGCTTGTTTCCTTGAATTAGAGGTTACAACAAATCAGCTATTGATTCCTTTGGGTTACCAGAAAAAATATCCCTAGCGCCTAGACACACAAAGATCTGAGAGGATTTTATATAGGTTCAAGCAATATGGTAATAGCTCTACCTTGCCCCCTGATAGGCTAGGGGTTGTTTTTGGACAGTGTTGTCAGAAACAGCTGGTATCAGTAATATTCTCTTCTAAATCTACTCAGTGACTGAGTTAAGTAATCCCAACATAATCGTTTAAAGGGAAATGTGCCACCCACATTCTACAAATTGATGTGCTAGTTTAAGAAATCTGACTGGGTTTATCTTAAGAAGCTCGACAGTACAGTACATTCAAGACAATTAAATGACCTTGTCTAAGTTTAGAATTTGTCTATGAGGATTTGGTCTAATTTTTCTGCATTGTTCCCAAAGGTAATTTCAATCTGATTAATTGAATTAAATAATATACTGTAAAATTAATTAAATTATCAAACAATAGTGTTCAAGACCCCTAAGATAACATACATAACACCTTCTGTGCCTTCCAGTTTTCCATGTCTTTGACTTTGTCTTAGTTTCATGTGAAAGTGTGGAGGTTCTCTGAGAATGCTGCTCTCCAACTGTGAGGCTTCAATGGATTCTGGTGATACTTTGAGGACATGATTTATTCAGGCCAATAACAGCTTGTTCATAATAAAGTAATCCACCACATTTAAATTGCTCTCAGTGGAATTGCTAAATGAAAGAATTCTGATGGAGACACTACACAAATAATGTGTGAATTATTTACA
Source organism: Coregonus clupeaformis (assembly GCF_020615455.1). Taxonomy (NCBI): domain Eukaryota; kingdom Metazoa; phylum Chordata; class Actinopteri; order Salmoniformes; family Salmonidae; genus Coregonus; species Coregonus clupeaformis. Next base: position 28,521,150 of record NC_059205.1, read on the forward strand.
AGGAGATAGGACGAACAAGCAAGCAGGAATTTCTCAAGTGAATGCGTTGATAGAATAGATGGAACAGAAGCCTAGCAACGGAACATGTACTGTAGGTGCAAGACAAAGAAAACAATTTGAATAGAGTAGAATTTTGACAATTATGGTAGAGGCTGTTTCTATTGTAACTATTGTTGACTTGGAACATCTCAGGTTTTGAATGGTCGCCCATGGTGCTTGAGGCTTGGTAAACCTTCTAAAAAGTTTGTCCCAGATACGGACGTAATCTCAGCTGTCGCCAACCCTGGCCCTGTGTTTGTTTGAAGCCTGAGGTGGGAGCTTTAGACAACACACATGAGGACATTTGAATCCTTGCCAAAGTGTAGTAGTCTTTCTTAATGTGCTTTGGGAACATGAGGGGGAATGGGAAGCTTCAAAGACACAGCTGTGACACAGCTTAGTTTTGCCCAACACTTCTCCAGGCTCTCAAGGTTTGTCCCTTTTAGTGGTCATCACAAGGCAGGGATTTTGTAAAGATATGCTCCAGTACTTTCGTGACTAAGGAAGTATTTTTTTAAACCTCTCGCTTTGGGCTGGATGTGTCAACGTGTAGTTCATATATGCATAATTTATGAGAAGAATTACTATGCAGAATTACTGTGTTACCTCAATTAGCCACAAAATCCCTATATTGAAAGGACTGCACTGACTTTAAATGTAGCAACTGCTTGCTTGCGGAGGACTACAGGGGTGAAGTGGCTACTCTTAGCAAGCAAGTAGCAAACCTACACAAGCTACTGGGGAATCCACGCCTGCCTACTTTTTTTTTTTCATCGGTTCCCAATGCAAAAACCCTGTGCTATCCAGGAGCACGAGTACAGGACATCACAAGGCTGCTTCCGACTGTTCTACGACAGATACCGGGAGCTGACGCTGTCATAGTCCATGTGGGGTCAAACGACATCAGGAGGGCTAGCTCGGAACATCTGAAAATGTATTTTAAAGAACTGATTTTAGGGTTAAAAGACTCCAAAAAACAGCCAATCCTTTCAGGTCCAGTACCATCGTTGGGCTGCGTATGTGAAAGATTCAGCAGGCTACTGGCATTACACATCTGGCTAAAATATTACTGTAGCTCAGCTGGAATCACTCTTATAGATAACTTTGACACCTTCTGGAAACAGAAGATACTCTACAGGAATGACGGAGTCCATCCAAATCATCTTGGCTCCTGGACTCTGTCCATGCATTTCAAGGCTGCGTTGAAACAATGACATATCAATGACCCAAGAACAGCTCAGTTAATCCCTACAATTGTGACAATGAGTCGTCATAATGCTGCATCAAATGTACATTATCCTAGGGGCGTTGGTAGACACAATGTAAGTAACTTAAGTTATTTCCCCTTAATTGCCCTGAATACCTCTGCTGATCCTACAGCTATTGTATGCAGTTATCATGAGCCTATGAACCAGAGTTACACTGTTAGCACTGAGGCGGTGTGCCCTAGTAGGAAGACCATTGTTTGCAGCTCACCCTGCACTATCACCTCCAATATAAATAACATGAGCAAGTCTACTTCTGATAAGCTTCCCAGTAAAGCATTAAAAACAAACAAGCAACCCAGAAAAGAATAATTGCCCATATTAACATATGCAGCCTGAGAAACAAGGTCCATTAACTCAATAACTTGCTTGTAACATATGACATTCATATTCTGACTATCTCTGAAACTCACTTAGATAATACATTTGATGATACAGTGGTAGCAATACATGGTTATAACATCTACCGAAAAGACAGAATGCCAATTTATTTATTTAACCTTTATTTAACCAGGAAGGGCTCATTGAGATTTAAAATCTCTTTTTCAAGAGCGTCCTGGCCAAGATAGGCAGCACCAAGTCATTACAAAAAATTACAGACAGACAACATGAAAAACTACAAGTAATCTAGTAAAAACCATTCATGAATTCACAAGAGTATAACAATATCAAAAACAGCAAATTAAAGACATTGACAGGTCAGGGAATCAGCCTCAAAATCCTTCATCAGAGATTTAAAAACACCAATCGGGACAAGTTCTTCCAGTTTAAAATTATTTTGTAAGGTGTTCCAAGACGATGGCGCAGAGTACATAAAATACCTTTTACCAAATTCAGTTCGGACATTTGGAACAGTTAGCAGGATAAAGTCCAGTGAACGAAGAGAGTACCCACCACATTTCTGAACAATAAAAATGCCCAAATAAAAGGTAGTAAACCCAAAATGGCTTTGTAAATAAAAGTATACCAGTGACTGAGCCTACGAGTGACTAGAGAAGGCCAGCCAACCCTGGTATACAAAGTACAGTGGTGCGTAAGGGTTTTGCAGTTTAAAATAAATCTCAAAGTACCATGATAAAGAGTGTCAATTGATCTCAAACACTGAGCGGAAGCATTCATATATAAAATATCCCCATAGTCTAGTAAAGGCATAAATGTAGCTGATACTAGCCTCCTTCTGGCTTCAAAAGAAAAACAGGCCTTATTCCTAAAATAAAATCCCAATTTCAGCTTCAATTTTTTTGTAAGTTGTTGAATATGCAATTTAAAAGAGAGGCCGTCATCAATTAGAATTCCAAGATATTTATATGAGGTTACAACCTCAATCTCCTTGCCCTGACAGGTAGTAACAGGTGAAAGGTTCAGAGGTCTATTTCTTGCATTAGAAAACACCATTAGTTTAGTTTTGTCAGTATTGAGGATAAGCTTCAATTGACACAAGGTATGTTGAACAGTATAAAAAGCAGTTTGCAAGTTCTGGAAAGCTTTTGTAAGAGATGAGGCACAACAGTAAATAACAGTATCATCAGCATAAAAATGAAGTTGTGCATTTTGGACATTTTTGTCTAAATCATTAATATAAATAGTGAATAAGAGAGGACCAAGTACAGAGCCCTGGGGCACACCATTCAGGACAGACAATTTAACAGACATAAGCCCATCAAATTGAGTGCACTGAGTTCTATCAGACAGATAGTTAGCAAACCATGCAACTGCATGCTCCGAAAGACCTACACTCAACAATCTCTGCCTTAGTAAAGCATGATCAACTGTATCAAAAGCCTTAGAGAGATCAATAAAAAGTGAGACACAGTGCTGTTTTTTGTCAAGGGCTTCAGTGATATCATTTAAAACCTTCATGGCTGCTGTAATTGTGCTATGCTTCTTCCTGAAGCCCGATTGATACATTGATAAAATAGAGTTAGTAAATAAAAACTCTTTTAGCTGTTCACTTACAAGGGTTTCAAGTATTTTCACCAGGGGTGACAGCTTTGAGATTGGCCTATAATTATTTAAAAGAGTTGGATCTCCCCCCTTTAAAAGTGGTAGGACAAATGCTGATTTCCAGATCTTTGGAATTTCATTACATTCCAGGGTTAGATTGAACAGATATGTAAGTGGTTCAGCTATGAAATCAGCTGCCAGATTTAAAAAGCAGGGATCCAAAAGATCAGGACCTGCAGGCTTTCTTTGATCTAAGGATTTCAGGGCTTTATGTACCACCTGCACTGAGAATGGCAGAAAACTAAAAGTTTGACCAGCTCTCACTGGTTCATCCACACAGGGTTGTACAGAGACAGAGGACACTGGTTCATCCACACAGGGTTGTACAGAGACAGAGGACACTGAATCAAACAGCCTACCAGATGATACAAAGTGCTCATTGAAACAATTTTGTCATATATAGCAACAGAGTCCTTCAAAACACATGACGGTAATTCATTAACATTACTGTTACCAGACATAGACTTAATAGCATTCCAAAACTTTCTAGGGTCATTCAGGTTATCAGTGGTAACAGACATAAAATATTCAGACTTGGCCTTCCTGAGAAGAAAAGAACACTTGTTTCTTAACTGCCTAAAAATAAGCCAATCAGCATCAGAACAAGATTTCCTTGCTTTAGCCCAGGCTAGATTACGGTCGTGAATAATACAAGACAGCTCAGAAGAAAACCATGGATTATCCCGCCCTTTAACCCTGAACCTGCGGAATGGTGCATGTTTGTTTACTATTTGGAAAAAACCATCATGAAAGAATATCCAGGCAGTTTCCACATCAGGGATAAGCTCAATCTTGCTCCAGTCAAAATAAAACAAATCATGAAAGAAAGCCTGCTCATTGAAACACTTCAAATTTCTCTTACGAATAAAACGTGGATTTGTCTTTGGAACCTTAGTATTTCTAACAGCAACAACAGCACAATGGTCACTTAAATCATTACAAAAAACACCAACCGCAGAATATTTATGTGGAACATTTGTCAATATCAAATCAATCAGGGTAGATTTATCAGGGCATTTAAGATTTGGGCGAGTGGGTGAATGAATCAACTGGGTAAGATTCATAGAATTACAAAACATTTTTAAATCATCAGACACCGGCTTTAACCAACACCAGTTGAGATCACCAATCAAGATCATTTCACTGTAAAGAAGTTTAGACATAAGGTGCGTCAAAGAAGAAAATGCATCACCAAGAGCAGAGGGGGGTCTATAACAGCCAATCACAGTTATAGAGAGGCCCTTTGAAACCTCAATATTCAAAGCAAGAAATTCCAACTTGTGTGTGTTGCGGTCTATATTGCGGTGTGTTGCGGTCTATATTCAGAACCACATTCCTGTAAAGCTTAGGGATGATCTCATGTTAAATACTGTTGAAATAATATGGCTACAGGTTCATCTGCCTCACCTAAAGCCCATTCTTGTGGGAAGTTGCTATAGACCACCAAGTGCTAACAGTCAGTATCTGGATAACATGTGTGAAATGCTTGATAATGTATGTGATATCAACAGAGAAGTATATTTTCTGGGTGATTTAAATATTGACTGGCTCTCATCAAGCTGCCCACTCAAGAAAAAACTTCAAACTGTGCCTGCAACCTGGTTCAAGTTGTCAGTCAACCTACCAGGGTATTTACAAACAGCACATTAATTAAATCATCAACATATATTGATCACATCTTTACTAATGCTGCAGAAATGTGCTTTATAGCAGTATCCAAATCCATAGGATGTAGTGATCACAATATAGTAGCCATATCTAGGAAAACCAAAGTTCCAAAGGCTGGGCCTAATATAGTGTATAAGAGGTCATACAAGAAGCTTTGTAGTGATTCATTTGTTGATGATGTAAATAATATTTGCTGGTCTATGGTGTGTAATGAGGAGCAACCAGACGCTGCACTTGACACATTTATGAGATTGCTTATTCCAGTTACTAATAAGCACACAACCATTAAGAAAATGACTGTAAAAACTGTTAAATCCCATTGGATTGATGAGAAATTGAAAAATGGTATGGTTTAGAGGGATGAGGCAAAAGGTATGGAAAATAAGTCTGGCAGCCCAACTGATTGGCAAATGTACTGCAAATTAAGAAATAATGTGACTAAACTAAATAAAAATAAAAATAAACTATACTATGAAACAAAAATAAATGATATAAAGATTGATAGTGAAAAAGCTTTGGAGCACCTTAAATGACATTTTGGAAAAAAAGGCAAACTCGGCTCCATCATTCATTAAATCAGATGGCTCATTCATCACACTGATATTGCCAAATACTTTAATGACTTCTTCATTGGCAAGATAAGCAAACTTAGGTATGACATGCCAGCAACAAACACATCCATGTATATCTGACCAAATTATGAAAGACAAGAATTGTACTTTTGAATTCCGTAAAGTCAGTTTGGAAGAGGTGGAAAGATTATTGTTGTCTATCAACAATGACAAGTCCCCGGGGTCTGATAATCTGGATGCAAAATTACTGAGGATAATAGCGGACGATATTGTCACTCCTATTTGCCACATCTTCAATTTAAGCCTACTATAAAGTGTGTGCCCTCAGGCTTGAAGGGAAGCTAAAGTCATTCCGCTACCCAAGAATAGTAAAGCCCCCTTTACTGGCTCAAATAGCCAACCAATCAGCCTGTTACCAACCCTTAGTAAACTTCTGGAAAAAATGTTTTGACCAGATACAATGCTATTTCACAGTAAACAAACTGACAACAGACTTTCAGCATGCTTATAGGGAAGGACACTCAACAAGCACTTAAACAAATGACTGATGTTTGGCTGAGAGATATTGATGATACAATTATTGTGGGGCTGTCTTGTTAGACTTCAGCACAGCTTTTGACATTATCATACTCTGCTGCTGAAAAAACGTATGTGTTATGGCTTTACACCCCCTGCTATAATGTGGATAAAGAGTTACCTGCCAAAATAATCCAGGTGGAATCAGGAATTCCCCAGGGTAGCTGTTTAGGCCCCTTACCTTTTTCCATCTTTACTAACAACAAGCCACTGGCTTTGAGTAAGGCCAGTGTGTCTATGTATGCGGATGACTCAACACTATACACATCAGCTACTACAGCAATTGAAATAACTGCAATACTTAACAAAGAGCTGCAGTTAGTTTTGGAATGGGTAGCAAGGAATAAGTTAGTCCTAAATATTTCCCCAACTAAAATTGTTGTATTTGGGACAAATCATTCATTAACCCTAAACCTCAACTACATCTCATAATGAATAAAGTGGAAAATGAGCAAGTTGAGGTGACTAAACTGCTTGGAGTAACGATGGATTGTAAACTGTCATGGTCAAAATATATTGGAACAACAGTATCTAAGATGGGGAGAAGTATGTCCATAATAAAGTGCTGCTCTGCCTTCTTAACAATGCTATCAACAAGGCAATTCCTACAGGCCATAGTTTTGTCGCACATAGACTACTGTTCAGTAGTGTGGTTAGGTGCCACAAAGAGGGACTTGGGAAAATTGCAGTTGGCTCAGAACAGGGCAGCACGGCTGGCCCTTAAAAGTACACGGAGAGCTAACATTAATAACATGCATGTCAATCTCTCATGGCTCAAAGTGGTAGAGAGATTGACTTCATCACAACTTGTTTTTGTAAGAGGTGTTGACAAGCTGAATGTACCGAGCTGTCTGTTAAAAATACTAGCACACAGCTCGAACACCAATGCATAACCCACAAGACATTCCACCAGAGGTCTCTTCACAGTCCCCAAGTCCAGAACAGACTATGGGAGGCGCACAGTACTACATAGAGCCATGACTAAGTGGATCTCTATTCCACATCAGGTAACTGATGCAAGCAGTATAATCAGATTTAAAAAACAGGTAAAAAATACAGTACCAGTCAAAAGTTTGGACACACCTACTCATTCAAGGGTTTTTCTTTATTTTTACAATTTTTAACATTTTAGAATAATAGTGAAGACATCAAAACTATGAAATAACACACATGGAATCATGTAGTAACCAAAAAAGTGTTAAACAAATCAAAATATATTTAGATTCTTCAAATAGCCACCATTTGCCTTGATGACAGCTTTGCACACTCTTGGCATTCTCTCAACCAGCTTCACCTGGAATTATTTTCCAACAGTATTGAAGGAGTTCCCACATATGCTGAGCACTTGTTGGCTGCTTTTCCTTCACTCTGCCGTCCGACTCATCCCAAACCATCTCAATTGGATTGAGGTCAGGGGATTGTGGAGGCCAGGTCATCTGATGCGGCACTCCCTCACTCTCCTTCTTGGTAAAAAAAAAGCCCTTACACAGCCTGGAGGTGTGTTGGGTCATTGTCCTGTTGAAAAACAAATGATAGTCCCACTAAGCCCAAACCAGATGGGATGGCGTATCGCTGCAGAATGCTGTGGTAGCCATGCTGGTTAAGTGTGCCTTGAATTCTAAATAAATCACAGACAGTGTCACCAGCAAAGCACCCCCACACCATAACACCTCCTCCTCCATGCTTTACGGTGGGAACTACACATGCAGAGATCATCCGTTCACCCACACCGCGTCTCACAAAGACACGGCGGTTGGAACCAAAAATCTCAAATTTGGACTCCAGACCAAAGGACACATTTCCACCGGTCTAATGTCCATTGCTTGTGTTTCTTGGCCCAAGCAAGTCTCTTCTTTCTATTGGTGTCCTTTAGTAGTGATTTATTTGCAGCAATTCGACCATGAAGGCCTGATTCACACAGTGCCCTCTAAACAGTTGATGTTGAGATGTGTCTGTGACTTGAACTCTGTGAAGCATTTATTTGGGCTGTAATTTCTGAGGCTGGTAACTCTAATGAACTTATCCTCTGCAGCAGAGGTAAATCTGGGTCTTCCATTCCTGTGGCGTTCCTCATGAGAGCCAGTTTCATCATATTGATTGATGATTTTTGTGACTGCATTTGAAGAAACGTTCAAAGTTCTTGACATTTTCCGTATTGACTGACCTTCATGTCTTAAAGTAATGATGGACTGTCGTTTTTCTATGCTTATGTGAGCTGTTCTTGCCATAAAATGGACTTGGTCTTTTACCAAATAGGTCTATCTTCTGGATACCACCCCTACCTTGTCACAACACAACTGATTGGCTCAAACGCATTAAGAAGGAAATAAATTCCACAAATTAACTTTTAATAAGGCACACCTGTTAATTGAAATGCATTCCAGGTGACTACCTCATGAAGCTGGTTGATAGAATGCCAAGAGTGTGCAAAGCTGTTGTCACGCAAGTGTAGGTGGGTGATGTGGTGGAATCAGACGCAGGACACCGGAGTATAGTCCACAAGACTTTAGTATAAATCCAACACGGAAAATACTAATACAATATCCAAAGGCGCAACAAATACGCACAAAGGCAAAACGAAACCAAGAGCGCACCAGACAAGTGCGTAAACTCTCCAAAACAGTGGAGGGAAGCTCAACCGAGCGAACATGTAGAAACCCTACACATGACTGACAAAATCCAATAACACACAACACTAGACAAACACAACGAGAAACTTATAGGACACTAATTACGCCAAATGAGAAACAGGTGTGAAAACAAACAGACAAAAGCAAACGAACATGAAACATACAACGGTGGCAGCTAGAATTCCGGAGACGACGAACGCCGAAGCCTGCCCGAACAAGGGAGAGAGGCAGCCTCGGCCGAAACCGTGACAGTACCCCCCCCTTGACGCGCGGCTCCAGACGTGCGCCGACTCCGGCCTCGGGGACGACCCGGAGGACGTGGAGCAGGGCGCGTCGGATGCCCCCGATGGAATTCCGTCAGGAGCGACGGGTCTAAAATGTCTCTCCTCGGCACCCAGCACCGCTCCTCCGGACCGTACCCCTCCCACTCCACTAGATACTGGAGACCCCCATCCGACGTCTCGAATCCAAGATGGACCTCACGGAGTACGCCGGTGCCCCCTCGATGTCCAGTGGGGGGCGGAGGAGTCTCCCTATCTAATTTTCTTGGAGTGGGCCCGCTACCACCGGCCTGAGAAGGGACACATGGAACGAGGGGTTAATACACTTATACTCCACAGGTAGCTGTAATCTATAACATACCTCGTTCAACCTTCTCAGGACTTTAAATGGCCCTACAAACCGCCGACCCAGTTTCCGACAGGGCAGGCGGAGGGGCAGGTTTCTGGTAGAGAGCCAGACTCGATCACCAGGTGCGTACACCGGTCCCTCACTGCGGTGGAGATCAGCGCTCGCCTTCTGACGTCGGAGGGCCCGCTGCAGGTGGACGTGTGCAGCGTTCCAAGTCTCCTCCGAGCGCCGCGCCCACTCATCCACCGCAGGAGCCTCGATCTGGCTCTGCTGCCAGGGTGCCAGAACCGGCTGGTAACCTAACACACATTGAAATGGAGTTAGGTTAGTGGAGGAATGGCGTAGGGAATTCTGGGCCATCTCGGCCCAGGGAACGTACCTTGACCACTCCTCCGGCCGGTCCTGGCAGTATGTTCTGAGAAACCTACCCACATCCTGGTTTACGCGTTCCACCTGCCCATTACTCTCCGGGTGGTAACCCGAGGTGAGGCTCACCGAGACCCCCAACCGCTCCATAAACGCTCTCCAGACTCTGGAGGTGAATTGGGGACCTCGATCAGCCACAATGTCCTCGGGTACTCCGTAGTGCCGGAACACATGGGTGAATAGTGCTTCGGCAGTTTGTAGGGCAGTAGGAAGACCCGGCATGGGGAGCAAACGACAGGCCTTAGAGAACCGGTCCACAACGACCAGGATGGTAGTATTCCCTTGGGAGAGGGGAAGGTCTGTTATAAAATCCACAGGGAGGTGGGACCATGGTCGTTGTGGAACGGGCAGGGGTAGCAACTTACCCCTAGGCAGATGTCTAGGCGCCTTACACTGGGCGCACACCGAGCAGGAGGAAACATAAACCCTCACATCCCTTGCCAACGTGGGCCACCAGTACTTGGCACTAAGACAGTGCACTGTCCGGCCGATACCCGGATGTCCAGAGGAGGGTGACGTGTGAGCCCAATAGATCAATCGATCCCGAACCTCGAGCGGAACGTACTTCCGACCCTCCGGGCACTGTGGTGGACTAGGGTCGGTGCGTAACGCCCGCTCGAGTTCAGCATCGACCTCCCACACTACCGGTGCCACCAGACACGACTCCGGCAGTATGGGAGTGGGCTCCACGGACCTCTCCTCCGTGTCATACCGCCGAGACAGCGCATCTGCCTTACCATTCTGTGACCCAGGGATGTACGTGATCTTAAAAGTAAACCTGGTCAAGAACATACTCCATCTTGCCTGGCGAGGGTTCAGCCTCCTCGCCGCCCGGATGTACTCCAGGTTACGGTGGTCCGTCAAAATGAGGAAAGGGTGTTGAGCCCCCTCAAGCCAGTGCCTCCACACCTTTAGAGCCTGTACCACGGCTAACAGCTCCCTGTCCCCTACGTCATAGTTCCGCTCCGCCGGACTGAGCTTCTTAGAATAAAAAGCACAGGGGCGGAGTTTAGGTGGCGCGGCAGACCGTTGTGAAAGCACGGCTCCTAAACCGGCCTCTGACGCGTCCACCTCTACCTGGAACGGCAAAGAGGGATCCGGATGCGCCAGCACCGGGGCCGAGGTAAACAGGTCCTTCAGCCTCCCAAACGCCCTGTCCGCCTCGGCCGACCACTGCAGACGCACCGGACCCCCCTTCAAAAGAGACGTGATGGGAGCTGCCACCTGTCCAAAACCCCGGATAAACCTCCGGTAGTAATTCGCAAACCCCAAAAACTGCTGCACCTCCTTCACAGTGGTTGGTGTTTGCCAATTACGCACGGCCGACACCCGGTCCACCTCCATCTTCACCCCTGACGCAGACAACTGATACCCCAAAAAGGAGACCGACTCCTGGAAAAACAGACACTTCTCTGCCTTCACATACAGGTCGTGCTCCACCAGCCTCCGCAACACTCTACGCACCAGGGCCACATGCTCGACACGGGTAGGCGAGTACACGAGAATGTCATCAATGTACACAACCACCCCCTGCCCCTGCATGTCCCTGAAGATCTCATCCACGAATGATTGGAAAACTGACGGAGCGTTCATCAACCCGTATGGCATGACCAGATACTCGTAATGGCCCGAGGTGGTACTAAAGGCTGTCTTCCATTCATCGCCCTCCCTGATGCGCACCAAGTTGTACGCGCTCCTGAGATCTAATTTAGTGAAGAAACGCGCCCCATGCAACGACTCAGTCATGGTCGCAATCAGCGGGAGTGGATAACTGTACTTCACCGTAATCTGATTGAGACCACGGTAATCGATGCACGGGCGCAAACCACCATCCTTTTTCTTCACAAAAAAGAAACTCGAGGACGCAGGGGAAGTGGAAGGCCGTATGTATCCTTGTCTCAGAGATTCGTCTATGTAAGTCTCCATAGCTTTCTTCTCCTCCTGAGACAGAGGATACACATGGCTCCGTGGGAGCGCAGCTCCTGCCTGGAGGTCTATCGCACAATCTCCCTGCCTATGGGGCGGCAACTGCGTCGCCCTCGCCTTACTAAACGCAATAGCCAAATCCCCATACTCAGGGGGAACGTGCAATGCGGGCACCTGGTTTGGACTCTCCACCGAGGTTGCCCCTACGGAAACGCCCAAACATCTACCCACACACTGAGCAGACCACTCCATCAGAGCCCTCTCCTGCCACGAAATAGATGGGTTATGGGTACTTAACCAGGGCATGCCCAGCACCACCGGATACGCAGGAGAGTCAATCAGGAACAGCTGAATCATCTCCTGATGATCCCCCTGCGCACACATCCTAAGTGGCGCCGTGACCTCCCTGATTAAGCCCGTACCCAACGGACGGCTATCTAGGGCATGAACGGGAAAGGAACATCAACAGGAATAAGGGGAATCCCTAACGCTAAACAAAACTTTTTATCAATAAATTCCCAGCCGCGCCTGAATCTACCAGCGCCTTATGCTGGGAATGAGGTGCCACCTGTGGAAAACGCACAGGCATACAAAAATGGGCAACAGTGAGCTCTGGGTGAGTGGGGCGCCTACTCACCTGGAGGGAATTCCCAGTGCGGGACCTGTCGTCATCCCCCCTAGGAGGCCATCCCCAGCACCTAGCCGCGGTGTGTCTTCCCCGACCACAGTTGGTGCAGTGGATGGACCCCCTAACCAACCGACTCCTCCTCTCTCTAGCGCCAGCGCCCCCGAGCTCCATAGGACACGGCTCGGAGGCGCTGGAGGGTGAAATGGACGGACCCTCCTCAGGACGTCCGCGGGTAGCCAGTAGGTTATCCAGCCTGATGGACATGTCGACCAGCTGGTCGAAAGAGAGGCTGGTGTCCCTACAAGCCAGCTCCCCGACGGACGTCCTCTCGTAGGCCACATCTGTATAGATCGACGAGGGCCCGCTCATTCCACCCTGCATCTGCCGCTAGAGTACGGAATTCAAGAGCGAATTCTTGGGCACTCCTCCTCCCCTGCCGGAGGAAGACCAGACGCTCCCCCGCCGCTTTCCCCTCCGGGGGATGGTCAAACACCGCCCTGAAGCGGCGGGAGAACTCGTTGTATGTGATAGTCTCGGCGTCGATCTTCCTCCACTCCGCGTTGGCCCATTCCAACGCCTTCCCGGACAGGCAGGAGATCAGGGCGGACACGCTCTCATGCCCCGAGGGTGCCGGGTGTACGGTGGCCAGGTACAGCTCCACCTGGAGCTGGTGTGTTATTCTGTCACGCAAGTGTAGGTGGGTGATGTGGTGGAATCAGACGCAGGACACCGGAGTATAGTCCACAAGACTTTAGTATAAATCCAACACGGAAAATACTAATACAATATCCAAAGGCGCAACAAATACGCACAAAGGCAAAACAAAACCAAGAGCGCACCAGACAAGTGCGTAAACTCTCCAAAACAGTGGAGGGAAGCTCAACCGAGCGAACATGTAGAAACCCTACACATGACTGACAAAATCCAATAACACACAACACTAGACAAACACAACGAGAAACTTATAGGACACTAATTACGCCAAATGAGAAACAGGTGTGAAAACAAACAGACAAAAGCAAACGAACATGAAACATACAACGGTGGCAGCTAGAATTCCGGAGACGACGAACGCCGAAGCCTGCCCGAACAAGGGAGAGAGGCAGCCTCGGCCGAAACCGTGACAGCTGTCATCAAGGCAAAGGGTGGGTATTTGAAGAATCTCAAATATAAAATATATTTTGATTTGTTTAACACTTTTTTGGTTACTACATGATTCCATATGTGTTATTTCATAGTTTTGATGTCTTCACTATTATTCTACAATGTAGAAAATAGTACAAATAAAGAAAACCCCTAAAATTATTAGGTGTGTTTAAACATTTGACTGGTACTGTACACCTTATGGAACAACAGGGACTCTGAAGAGACACACACAAAGGTTTGCTATTGTTGTATGGTGGTATTAAACATTTTGCATTGTAGATATGTAGTGGTGTAATAATGTTATATGATGTACTGTTTTATCTTTTGTTTTATATGTAATGTAAGTGCTTTAATACGTTTGGACCCCAGGAAGAGTCCTCTGTAGCTCAGCTGGTAGAGCATGGTGCTTGTAATGCCAGGGTAGTGGGTTCGATCCCCGGGACCACCCATACACAAAAATGTATGCACGCCTGACTGTAAGTCGCTTTGGATAAAAGCTTCTGCTAAATGGCATACTATTATTATTATGCTGCCTTGGCAGTAGCTAATGGGGATCCCTAAAAAATACAAATACTGTTTTCTTGAAGCTGTAATCTATGGATTTCACATGACTGTGAATACAGATATGCAAATTCCTTAAAAGAAAAGTAGGGGTGTGGTTCAGAAAAAAACAGTATCTGGTGTGACCACCATTTGCCTCATGCAGCGCGACACATCTCCTTCGCATAGAGTTGATCAGGAAGTTGATTGTGGCCTGTGGAATGTTGTCCCACACCTCTTCAATGGCTGTGCAAAGTTTCTGGATATTGGTGGTAACTGGAACATGCTGTCGTACACGTTAATCCAGAGCATCCCAAACATGCTCAATGGGTGACATGTCTGGTGAGTATGCAGGCCATGGAAGAACTCAGACATTTTCAGCTTCCAGGAATTGTGTACAGATCCTTGCGACATGGGGCCACGTATTATCATGCGGAAACATGAGGTGATGGCGGCGGATGAATGGCACGACAATGGTTCTCAGGATCTCGTCATGGTATCTCTGTGCATTCAAATTGCCATCAATGCAATTGTGTTGGGGCCGTGCATTATAATGCAGAAACATTATCATGCAGGACGTCCTGCCAAATTCTCTAAAACGAGGTTGGAGGTGGCTTATGGTATAGAAATTAACATTCAATTATCTGGCAACAACTCTAGTGGACATTCCAGCAGTCAGCATGCCAATTGCACACTCCCTCAAAACGTGAGACATCTGTGGCATTGTGTTGTGTGACAAAACTGCACATTTTAGAGTGGCCTTTTATCGTCCCCAGCACAAGGTGCACCTGTGTAATGATCATGCTGTTCAATCAGCTTCTTGATATGCCACACCTGTCATGTGAATGGATTATCTTGATAAAGGACAAATGCTCACTAACAGGGATGTAAACAAATGTATGCACAATATTTGAGAGAAGTCAGCTTTTTGTGCATATGGAACATTTCTGGGATATTTTATTTCAGCTCATGAAACATGGGACCATTTATATTTTTGTTCAGTATAACATAGCACATCTCTGAATGAGTTGAGGAGAGTTGGTAATTGAAACACCATTGAGATAATGAATCAATGCTTGCTCTTACTCGAATACAAATGCATTTTTCTGTATTGTGTATAGGCTTGGGGCAAAACAAGTCTGACTCATTACTTTATAGCCCTCCATGATGTGGTATTTCCTTTGTTGCATTGTGCAATAGTTCATTTTATTAGGCTACGTGTTTTCATGCACAAAAGTATTGAATTATTTGAAAATCTTCACGCCAAAGGACTACTTTTTGTTGTGAGTCTGGGTTCTTGAAATATGGTTGAATGCACAGTTTCTTTTGGCATCACTTGGACCTGACACATGCTGATGTTTTTTACAGTGCTTTCATGTTGCACTGAGAGGAATGCCTTGGGGATTTGGAAGAGGAGCAATCACACTGAATACGACATCTATTTGTTTTGATGACAATGAATTCTCCAGAGACCAATTTGTAGGGTCAGTGGACACAAGACAGAAAGAACTTCAAAACATTTTATTTCATTATCTCTCAGTTTTTATTCAGAGTCCACAGACGCTGAGACACGATATTCTGGCGTTCCATTGTGACATAGCTACGCGGCTCTGACCACAGTCTGCTGACGATGCACATCCCGACCACGCACCTCCCCAAAATTCCAAACCAATGCTCCTCCACGTATCTGTCCTCTACTGATTTGAATGTGTTGACAGTTGGAGAAATTGCTTGAGACGCGCCGAGAATTCGAAAAATATGAAAACTAATGGTCCAGTATTTTTGAACTCTGCTGTGCGTACACGTACACGTACACGTTTTGGACTCTAATAGGCGTCTAAGGGATCTATATTTGAATCGTATTGCATCACCAAGTCAAGCCAATTCGTATTCTGTGAGGGTATACAGTTTGTCCCTTACTATCAGATTGTTTTTCTTCTTCTGAATAAAATCAAAGTTAAACATAGGCCTATAGGACTTTTTAGGGTGGGGGTTCACAAAATATTGTATGTGTAAGTACAGTGTACAGTGTCTTCCTGCAGTGATTTGAGGCTGTGTTGATCATGCTGTGAGCCCATTGTTCTCACAACTGTATGAATATCAGCATGTTGTCTGTGCAAATCTATACATGACATACTCATCTTGACCTCAATAATGGAAGGAGCGTTCTTGTGTGCTACACTACAAATAAAGACACTACAAAATCCATGTTTTCGATGTAACAATTTTTTAGGACGATTACAATACATTCAATAACTTGTCTTGGCATTAGGCTCTGCTCCTTCGGGGTAGCTCACCGCCAGAGCGTGCATCATGTTAAGATAATAATAATTACAGGTAGAGTCGAGAGAGAGCAGAGTATTACTTTATTAATCCCAACTTGGGAAATTGTTTTATCACAGCATGCATCATCAATGACTTACAATGACAGAACACGCAACAATGACCAACACATAATAAAAACAATAAAAAATAACATGTTTTAATCTTTTTTTTTTAAATAAACAAATAATAACAATATAATTAAAAAAACATTAAGACAAAGGCACATGCACCAACCATAGTATTCCTAAAATAATAGTCTGATTCAAGTGCTGTT
The DNA here is from genome assembly GCF_020615455.1 of Coregonus clupeaformis. Taxonomy (NCBI): domain Eukaryota; kingdom Metazoa; phylum Chordata; class Actinopteri; order Salmoniformes; family Salmonidae; genus Coregonus; species Coregonus clupeaformis. The sequence goes on from NC_059205.1 coordinate 28,537,799, forward strand.
TTCTATCATACTCTGGGGAAAATAGGCAACAACATTTTCCAATAGAAAGACCTCATAAAACAGTTAATCAATTACACTCATTAAAAAGTTGTTGCCTCACTTGTCAAGCTTGTTTAAGTCTTCCTTAGCTAAATTCCCTTTCCAGCACATAATGGCACAGGTCACTACACTCGCCACAACACTGCTATAGAATATATATGAAGCATTTTGTCACATACAGTCGTGGTCAAAAGTTTTGAGAATTACACAAATATTAATTTTCACAAAGTCTGCTGCCTCAGTTTTTATGATGGCAATTTGCATATACTCCAGAATGTTATGAAGAGTGATCAGATGAATTGCAATTAATTGCAAAGTCCCTCTTTGCCATGAAAATGAACTTAATCCCCCCAAAAACATTTCCACTGCATTTCAGCCCTGCCACAAAAGGACCAGCTGACATCAGGTCAGTGATTCTCTCGTTAACACAGGTGAGAGTGTTGACAAGGACAAGGCTGGAGATCACTCTGTCATGCTGATTGAGTTAGAATAACAGACTGGAAGCTTTAAAAAGGAGGGTGGTGCTTGAAATCATTGTTCTTCCTCTGTTAACCATGGTTACCTGCAAGGAAACACGTGCCGTCATCATTGCTTTGCACAAAAAGGGTTTCACAGGCAACAATATTGCTGCTAGTAAGATTGCACCTGAATCAACCATTTATCGGATAATCAAGAACTTCAAGGAGAGAGGTTCAATTGTTGTGAAGAAGGCTTCAGGGTGCCCAAGAAAGTCCAGCAAGCGCCAGGACTGTCTCCCAAAGTTGATTCAGCTGCGGGATCGGGGCACCACCAGTGCAGAGCTTGCTCAGGAATGGCAGCAGGCAGGTGTGAGTGCATCTGCACGCACAGTGAGGCGAAGACTTTTGGAGGATGGCCTGGTGTCAAGAAGGGCAGCGAGGAAGCCACTTCTCTCCAGGAAAAACATCAGGGACAGACTGATATTCTGCAAAAGGTACAGGGATTGGACTGCTGAGGACTGAGGTAAAGTCATTTTCTCTGATGAATCCCCTTTCCGATTGTTTAGGGCATCCGGAAAAAAGCTTGTCCGGAGAAGACAAGGTGAGCGCTACCATCAGTCCTGTGTCATGCCAACAGTAAAGCATCCTGTGACTATTCATGTGTGGGATTGCTTCTCAGCCAAGGGAGTGGGCTCACGCACAATTTTGCCTAAGAACACAGCCATGAATAAAGAATGGTACCAACACATCCTCCGAGAGCAACTTCTCCCAACCGTCCAAGAACAGTTTCGTGACGAACAATGTATTTTCCAGCATGATGGAGCACCTTGCCATAAGGCAAAAGTGATAACTAAGTGGATCGGGGATCAAAACATCGACATTTTGGGTCCATGGCCAGGAAACTCCCCAGACCTTAATCCCATTGAGAACTTGTGGTCAATCCTCAAGAGGCGGGTGGACAAACAAAAACCCACAAATTCTGACAAACTCCAAGCATTGATTTTGCCATCAGTCAGGATGTGGCCCAGAAATTAATTGACAGCATGCCAGGGTAGATTGCAGAGGTCTTAAAAAAGAAGGGTCGACACTGCAAATATTGACTCTGCATAAACTTAATGTAATTGTCAATAAAAGCCTTTGACACTTATGGAATGCTTGTAATTATTCAGTATACCATAGTAACATCTGACAAAAATATCTAAAAACACTGAAGCAGCAAACTTTGTGAAGACCAATACTTGTGTCATTCTCAAAACTTTTGACCACGACTGTACATTAAAAGATCTAAGCTTCCTTAAAAAGTACAGTCTGGATTGGGCTTTTTTGTAAACACTGTGAGAATTCTCCTTCCAGATCAGTTTGTTGTCCACTATTACACCCAAGTACTTATAAGTGTCAACAGTGCCAATCTCTTCACAATTAATAGAAATGGGATTAAAAACATATTTATTTTTCCTAACATCTACCACTAGCTCCTTGGTCTTCAGTACATTCAGGTCCAAGTAATTGGCCTCACACCATTTCACAAAGGACTCTGTTTTATCCCTGTGATGAGCATCTGATGACACAGATAATGAGCAAGGTACATTGTACCAATCTCCCTGCAAGAAGAAACACAGAACCAATAGGTGGAGGCTTGGGTGGTGGGTAGTTGCATATTATCGAGCAACCAACAGCAGTAGACAGCAGAGAATGAGTGAGTAAAACTGATCAGCTAAATAGACCGCCATATTAAGGTAGGAAGTGTTTGTAGAATATCATTGTTGTGATGTCAGCTGATGCATCGCTGAAGCCAATACTAGGGTTACCTCTATCAACTACCCTGCACTTGATTGTTTGCTGTGTTAACTGAGTAAAAGGATGCTGGTTAGTTATCCTGACTGATCTATCAGTTAATGTGAGAAATACAAAAATAATGATATGCTGTTCATGTCTATTATTGTGCCCATTTACATATATATATATATATATATATGTATGTTACACTCGTAGAATGTGTGAGTGAATTTGCTGTAGAATATGCTTTTTCATCCCTACAGTGAAATTCACAGTCCCTGTCCTCTTTTGTTTAACCAAAGAGAGAATTGATATTTTGTCAGCGGAACAATAATCTCTTCACACCATTTTGTACACTCTAAAATTATTTCCGGTCGACTTCCACACAGAGGCATTGCATTTATATTTTTATGACACCCCCAGTAGCCTTAGTGTGTTCACAAGAGAAAAGTAGGTCAATTCTGAGGTGTACTTCTATGCACTCCTTTCTTTTCAAAATGGTATCCTGCTGGCTCAAATTGTCACTTTTCATTTAGATTGCACCTGACAGAGAAACAATGTCTCCAAATGCCATATTCATCCACCCAACTGTTCCTGAAACCCAAATGACTAGGAGTTTAGGCTATTTACTTGGGCTAATCTCTGAACAGATGAGTTCCTTATCCTTTGCGATATGATGTCAACATTACAGTGGTGACTCGGAAATCTTGGCTTAGCCCTGAGTTCAATTGCAATTCACAGTTCCATCTGGGAGATGTTTTGTTGCTTTTAAAACATGACCCTTATCCCGTCCACAAAATTACAAACTGTCAGAGATGACTGACATATTGATATAGAAGGGATGTGCAATGTGCATGTTCACTCAAAATAACTTTTTTCAATAACCTTTTTTTCTTTGTCCTCCCATAAATCTATATGGGGTCAGCCAGCCAGCCAGCCTAGCCTGAGTGACTGTGTGATTGTCCCCCAGCCATCTCTCTACAGGAGGCAGATTTTACTTAGCACCACAAATTAACCTGTAATGTATCACAATTATGTTAATTAAAGGGGCAATCAGCAGTTGATACATTCATTTTTCGACGTATATATTTATTATATGTTCCCATTGATTCTTGAAGAATATAATTTGCCTGTCTGTTTCTCAGACTTTAGTTCAACTGCCATACCCATCAGAACCCAAAATATAAGCTTGCTTTACTCCAATGTTTGCAAACAACGTAAATGTAAACAAACACCATATAGCCTCATAACATGGTTAAAACTATAATTTTGGTATCATGGATGCTCAGTCCTTGCATCCATAGCTCTGTCTATGAATTTAAGAGTGGTTACATTTCTCCAGCCCCATACCACAGCTTTTTACAGAAACAAGGGTGGGGAGGCCGCCTTGATATTGTTTCTACTGCGGATTGCCACATTAACTCTAAATCAACTACTGCAAGACTAGAATAAAAATAACCCAATTTATGTGGCGTAGTCAGTAGTCTTATAAATGTATGTCCATACAGACATACAACCTTTACTTAATGTAGCGGTTTAACAGTGTTTGAAATTCATTCATTTCTCTACATTCTCCAGTTTTACATGTGGAGCAACATGAAGTGATTCAAAATGTTTGACATGAGCTTCTGAGGCGTGTGGGAGTAGAATCCATCTGTCATCTTATAGTTGGAGACAGATGTTAAGGATAGACACAGCTCTCTCCGAGTGAATTATATTTACTGTTCATTTGGTGGTGTTAATGTACAGTATGTATTCAACTGTATACATTATTGTGTTTGTCATTGTACAGTATGGCTCACATTCCTTTTTTACTTCCAGGTACACTCTGGAATAGCAGATGTTTCCTAATGCCCACAGTGTTTTTATCCATCCTTTATTTATACAGGCTTTTCTTACTTCTTTATTCTCATACAAATGTGTAAATAGTCTTCAATAATTCCACTGCATATTATCTGTTTATTTTACCAGATATGATCTCCCATGAAATTATGTTCTACTCTACTAAATGAGAGCATTGCTCGATCACTGTTAGTCAAGAACCTCTACTAGACAGACACATTGAATGTGACTGTACTGTTCGCCATTGGTGCATGTGTAATTCCTGCCTTGTAATGCATGTCTTGGGAATTAGCACATCTAAGTTAGGGATGAGTCAGCGTTATTAAATGTTTTGTCCGATTTACAAAGATTTCAAGGTGCCTTAATTAGCCTTTTGGCTATAGCCAGTATACTGTATGCGGTTGATTTCCATACCACTTTCTCATGGCCAGAAACTGCTCATTGTACTGTATGTAAAGCAACAGTAAAATAATGAGAGCATTAGGCTCATGGTAGTATGGTGGTTAGAAAGGTTTCTGCTAATGGGGTAGGCTAGCCAGTAGCCTATTTTAGGGTGACTTGTGGCTTTTGCTTTAGTGGGCTAGGGTTGTGGATCAGGAAGTGCTTTCACTTTTCAGTGCCAGACACTGAGGGAGTGCTTTCATCTGTTCAGCCCCATCCAGATCTGATCTCTGAACCAAGCTACGGCCTGAGGAGAAACAGCCTGCCAGATATTTACATTTACATTTTAGTCATTTAGCAGACGCTCTTATCCAGAGCGACTTACAGTTAGTGCATACATTATTTTATCGAACCCACAACCCTGGCGTTGCAAACGCCATGCTCTACCAACTGAGCTACATCCCCTGCCGGCCAAATCCCTCCCCTACCCTGGACGACGCTGGGCCAATTGTGCGCGCCGCCCCATGGGTCTCCCGGTCGCGGCCGGCTACGACAGAGCCTGGATTCGAACCAGGATCTCTAGTGGCACAGTTTAGCACTGCGATGCAGTGCCTTAGACCACTGCGCCACTCGGGATAGGGACTACAATGACAGTATAGGATGGCAGCGTATGTCGTTCTGGAGGAACTTTTAGATTAGATATATTGCAGTAATTACTAGCCTTTAAAGTAACTTTCCAGATTTCTATGAAATATTACCTATAATAATTACAATAACAGTGAAATAGTGCATACATTTGCTGACCCATTTGCACATTTATGAGTGTATTGAATTGCAGTGGGGTGTAACTATCTATCCGTATACAAGTGCTATATTTCTCCAGAATTTGACAGCTACCCCTTTAAGAATCTCATTCATCATGTCATCACGGTGATGTGTCTAGGTCAGAGGATGAAGAAGTCAATTTAATTTGGTCACCAAATGCACTCACTCTGGGCACTTTTCCAAAGAGACAAATGCTGTTTGTGTGTTGCTCAGTGACCTAAGATAAAACGTGCCTATCATATTATGTTGTGGCCTCAAATATAATCTCAGTCTGGCTATGAGCCTATGATGTTGTATTGTATTTGTGTATGTATTTTTTGTGTATGTATTTTTAGAAATCAGTGTCTCCTGTATTTCAGTAGATGCTTACTTTAATTAAACTACAAGAAAATATAATGCTGAGAAAATAAACTTGAATGTCCAGTGCTAGGTCGCCCAATTTTGTCCTTAGGCTGTTCCTTTTTTAGAACTCATGAGTCAATGTTTGACCCGCTTGACTTTTTGGCTTTTTAAATTCAGGCAAACTTTACCCTCGCCTTAATTCCTCTTTGAAAATAATACCTTAATCTCTACGGTGATTTGACATGCTCCAGTTTTTCTCTGTGTCTTTCAGGTCATAACATTTCATTTGAAATGTCTGGAAAGCGAAACTGGCATAACTGGCTCAGGTGGATGACTTGCATGGAATATGGATTCAGTAATACATCACTATGTAAGAGCCTTTCATCTGTAGAAGCCTGGAAAATAATCTGAATCTAGGAGAACATGTTAAGGATTATTAATATATAACTAACCTAGGAATTATACCTTTTTCTTAGACATGATTACACTAGCAGGTAAAAGGAATAATGGTCTGGGGCTGTTTTTCATGGTTCAGGCTCCTTAGTTCCAGTCAAGGGAAATCTTAACGCTAAAGCATACAATGACATTCTAGATGATTCTGTGCTTCCAATTTTGTGGCAACAGTTTGGGGAAGGCCCTGTCTTGTTACAGCATGACAATGCCCCCGTGCACAAAGCGAGGTCCATACAGAAATGGTTTGTCCAGATTGGTGTGGAAGAACTTGACTGGCCTGCACAGAGCCCTGACCTCAACCCCATCGAACGCCTTTGGGATGAATTGTAACTCTGACTGCGAGCCAGGCCTAATTGCCCAACATCAGTGCCCGACCTCACTAATGCTTTTGTGGCTGAATGGCATGTTCCAACATCTAGTGGAAAGCCTTCCCAGAAGAGTGGAGGCTATTATAGCAGCAAAGGGGGGACCATCTCCATATTAATGTCCATGATTTTGGAATGAGATGTTTGACAAGCAGGTGTCCACATACTTTTGGTCTTGTAGTGTATACACAGAAATCTTAGTTTCCCCTTATCCAAGCTGAAAGTAAGCACTGAAACTACCTCTAGTACCATGGTTTGGAAAGAGAAACAGATATCTGAATAAAGTAGCTTCATCATGCGTAATGTACAGATGGTTAGTCAGAGATCTGTACTCTTTCCCTGCACCAGTGCTTCAAATAACTGCTGACTCCGTGGAATAGCTCACAGGCACAAGCCTCTGAACCTGCTCCCAAGCCCTAATTTCTTCACTGAAAGAGCGTGCTTCACAAAGACAGTATGATATTAACACAGAGAAATATTAAGTATCTGGGGAAATCCTCCTTGTCTTACAAGTGTAGAACTGGGGGTGTTTGAGCTACCGTACAAGACTTTGCCTGTATTGCTGTGAAATTATTAGACTATTCCCAGAATGCCACCCAATTAATTTGGATGTACTTTGTCAACTCTGGAGTGTCTAAGTACAGAGGAGGATGAATCTTTAGGGAGAGTCAGAGATATAATCCAATTCTGTCAATATCCTGAAATTACACTCAAAATGTATTCGGTCGACCTGTCATCTGTGAAACAAGGCATTTGCCGTCCCCTATAGTACTGTGCATTACTTGCCCTTAGATTTGCGTAGCAGCATCAGAAGCTGCTGTATAAAATGCCTCTGTCAGTGGATCAATGAACATGTCTAGTTAGTTTTGTTGAAAAGGGTCAAATGAACAGGCTCAATGTGTTTGGTTTGGTAATGTCATTGATTGTTTTGCCTTGTCTCATGGGACTCATGTTGTCTGTTTGTTCCAAACGATTTAACTGAAGGTGTACTGCATTCAATCAAACTCTGTTTCTTGTTGATTCTTTATTGTTAAATATACATTCACTGCTAAATAAAAATGTTGATTTTGAGCGGCGGTCTTACGGTTGATTAGGAAATACCATTGAACTCAGAACAATTCGATTTGACCTGGGCTTCACTAATTTTTATTTAACCTTTATTCAACTAGGCAAGTCAGTTAAGAACAAATTATTATTTACAATGACGGCCTACACCGGCCAAACACGGACGACGCTGGGCCAATTGTGCGCCACCCTATGGGACTCCCAATTACGGCCAGTTGTGATACAGCCTGGAATTGAACCAGGGGTCTGTAGTGACGCCTCAAGTACTGAGATGCAGTGTCTTAGACTGCTGCGCCACTCGGGAGCCCAATAGTGTGATCCCCTGATTTTGCATACATGTTAGCTGTATGCATAATCAGGTGTTGTCCTTTCACTCGTGTCTCATGTGTTCAAAGGTAATAAACCAGATTGCATGGTCATATCTTATTGTCCCTATTCATCCCCACTGCCACTCTTGTCCACTTACTCATCTAACCCTGCTCCTCTAATCTATCATCTTGACAATATTTTTTATAAAAAGGTCAGTGAACATGCCTCACTTTTGCATTTTTCATACATTACCATACGAATATGCTAGTTGAATACATCATGATTTTGTATAACTTGTTATACAAAATAGAGACAATCATACAGTAGCACAATGTTGAAAATAAAATAATGTGCAACTGGACAAGAGCAACTATGATGCATTAAGCAGGACTAATTCATTTGACATTTTCGGATAATTTTTCATTAAATGGACATAACATAATGCAAATCATTAAAGATGCACTATGCAGAAATCGCTCAGCCATTTCCTGGTTGCTAAAATTCTAATAGTGTGCCTAATTTCAGTTTGTGACAAAACAAACAAGTATAGTGTAGAGAAACATTGTACCATCTAAACCGCTGTGAAATGTATTTTCCATAACCCAAAATATTGTTTTTCAGCTGTTTTGAAGCTGATGTACAAAACTGAAAGTAAAAGACTAAAAACAAAACTTAAGAACGGGAAGCATAGAAATAGTGCACATAGAACAGATCTATTGCTTCTTAGACTTGCTTTCAATGATAATGATACCACACATTTCTATGTGAATTTGGTTGGGTCGCCCAAAAAGTTACATATTGCAGCTATAAGAGTATTTAAAAAAGAAGAAATCAAATTCATGAAGTATCAAGGAGATAAAAAAGTACCGTGAAATGTAGAAAATGGGGAAATGCAAAAGGAAAAATTTCAGTTCAAAGTCAATTAGCTACAGTAAGAGGTTTTAAAGATATGCAAATGTATTAACTGGAGGATTAAGAGGCTTTACAAATCCCCTTTCATGAATAAACATTGTTATTCCTAAAGTGTCCAGAGTGGCAGATTTTTTAAAAGAGTGGTAAACTTTGAACTGAGGGACGAGGTAACAATCCTTTCTCGGCTCACAGGAGAGCGCTAAGTGAAAGACTGTTGTGTCACTTATCCACTTTATAACTGCTACTGCAAGTGAAAGATTGAAAGAGTTATCGATTGTTGTGTAACTATTATCAACTTAATAACTACTACTACAAGTGGCATAATGTTATGTAACTATTATTGACCTAATAAATAATAACTTGGCTATAAACAGTACCAGTCAAAAGTTTGGACACACCTACTCTTTCAATGGTTTTTCTTTATTTTGACTATTTTATACATTGTAGAATAATAGTGAAGACATCAAAACTATGAAATAACACATTTGTAATCATGTAGTAACTAAAAAAGTGTTAAACAAATCTAAATGAATTTTATATTTGAGATTCTTCAAAGTAGCCACCCTTTGCCTTGATGACAGCTTTGCACACTCTTGGCATTCTCTCAACCAGCTTCACCTTGAATGCTTTTCCAACAGTCTTGAAGGAGTTCCCACATATGCTGAGCACTTGTTGGCTGCTTTTCCTTCACTCTGCAGTCCAACTCATCCCAAACCATCTCAATTGGGTTGAGGTTGGGTGATTGTGGAGGCCAGGTCATCTGATGCAGCACTCCATCACTCTCCTTCTAGGTCAAATAGCCCTTACACAGCCTGGAGGTGTGTTGGGTCATTGTCCTGTTGAAAAACAAATGATAGTCCCAATAAGCGCAAACCAGATGGGATGGCGTATCACTGCAGAATGCTGTCGTAGCCATGCTGGTTAAGTGTGTCTTGAATTCTAAATAAATCACAGACAGTGTCACCATCAAAGCACCCCCACAACATCGCACCTCCTCCTCCATGCTTCATGGTGGGAACCACACATGCGGAGATCATCCGTTCACCTACTCTGCATCTCACAAAGACACGGCGGTTGGAACCAAAAATCTCAAATTTGGACTCATCAGACCAAAGGACAGATTTCCACCGGTCTAATGTCCATTGCTTGTGTTTCTTGGCCCAAGCAAGTCTCTTCTTCTTAATCTTCAACATAGGAATGCTACCAAAAATAATTTTATGAAACTGGTTACAATTGACGGAGTAACCCATGATTCACCAAATTATATTTTGAAGGAGGAATCAAAGTACTTTAAGCATATGTTTTCGTTTCAGTCGCCTCCATCTCCTCTAACTGAAGCTAATTGTAGAGTGTTTTTTTCTATTGATAATGTAAAATTAATTAATGTGAAGGTGAAATTACAGAGGAGGAACTTCTGGATGCAAGACTTTAAGCCCAGGAAAACTCCAGGGTTGGATGGCATACCAGTCGAGGTATACCAAACCTTTTTTGATATACTAAGAGGACCGTTATTAGCATGTTTTAACCACTCCTATGTAAATGGTAGATTATCTGACACTCAAGAAGAAGGGCTGATCTCATTATTACTGAAACAGGATACAAGTGGAAAATATAAAGATCCAGTCCATTAAAAAAATTGGAGGCCCTTTACACTTCAGTGTTGTGATGCAAAAATTCTAGCAAAATGTATAGCGCATAGAATTCAAAAGGTATTGTTGGATATTATTCATTCTAATCAGACAGGTTTTTTACATGGAAGATACATTGGAGATAATATAAGGCAAGTATTGGAAACAATAGAACATTATGGAAAATCGGAGAAACCAGGCCTATTCATAGTAGACTTCGAAAAGGCATTTGATAAAGTACGACTGGGGTTTATATATAAATGCCTGGAGCATTTCAATTTTGGTGAATCTTTTATAAAATGGGTAACCCTAGGTGTAAAATAGTAAATAATGGCTATTTCTCAGGAAGTTTTAAACTGTCAAGAGGAGTGAAACAAGGTTGTCCACTATCGGCATATCTATTTATTGTGGCCATCGAGATGTTAGCTATTAAAATCAGATCCAACAATAATATCAGGGGATTAGAAATCCAGGGCTTAAAAACAAAGGTGTCATTGTACGCTGATGATTCATGTTTTCTTTAAAATCCACAACTAGAATCACTCCAAAGCCTCATAGAGGATCTAGATACATTTTCTAACCTCTCTGGGTTACAACCAAATTATGACAAATGTACTATATTACGTATTGGATCAATAATAAATACAATTTTTACATTACCATATAGTTTACAAATAAAATGGTCTGATGGTGATGTGGATATACTCGGAATACATATCCCAAAGGAAATAAATGATCTGACTTCAATAAATTATAATAGAAAGTTAGCAAAAATAGATAAGATCTTGCTATCATGGAAAGGTAAATACCTGTCAATTTGTGGAAAAATCACCCTGATTAACTCTTTAGTATTATCCCAGTTAACCTATTTACTTATGGTCTTGCCTACGCCTAGCGAATCGTTTTTTAAATTATATGAGAAAAGAATATATTCCATTTTATTTGGCACGCCAAGACAGACAAGATTAAACGGCCTATTTATATAATGAATATGAATTCGGAGGACAGAAATTATTAAATATTAAAGCATTAGACCTATCACTAAAAGCTTCAGTCATACAAAAGTTATACTTAAATTCGAACTGGTTCTCTAGCAAATTAGTAAGATTGTCTCACCCAATGTTCAAGAATGGCCTTTTTCCCTTTATTCAAATTACAACCACTCACTTTCAGTTATTTGAAAAGGAAATCATCTCCCAGATATCACTATTTCTAAAACAAGCCATAGAAAGTTGGTTGCAATTTTAATTTAATCCTCCAGAAACGACAGAACGAGTAATGCAACAAATATTGTGGTTAAACTCAAATATACTAATTGACAAAAATACTTTATTTTTTTGACAAAAGGTTTAAAAAAGGTATAATCTTTGTAAATGATATCATCGGTAGGACTGGTAGAGTTATGTCGCACATGCTCTACTCAAAATTATAACCAAATAATTGCAGCCTTACCGCAAAAATGGAAGAGAAAAGTGGAAGGGGGAGAAAGTAAGGAACTTGTCTGTCGGCCTTGCATTAAAGAACATAATTGGTTAAGGAAAACTGTGATAAATAAAAAAGTATATCAGATTCATTTAAGGACCAAAGGATTGACAGCCGTCCCATATAGATTGCAAAATAGTTGGGAAGAGATTTTTGACGTACCGATCCCATGGAATAGTGTTTATGAACTGATACGCAAAACAACACCGGATTCAAAACTTAGAATCTTTCAATTTAAATTATTATATACAATTCTTGCTACCAATATAATGTTATTTATATGGGGGATACAATCATCCCAGCTCTGCAGATTTTGCTGCGAAGAGACAGAATCATTAGATCATTTGTTTTGGTACTGTCCATTTGTAGCTTGTTTTTGGACACAGGTCCAGGAATGGCTAAAGGATTGCAATATTTACCTGGAGCTAACCCTGCAGATAGCCCTACTGGGTGATCTGAAAAGTCATAGTCAATCGATCAATAACATAATAATAGTATTAGCAGAAATGTTTATTTTCAATTCACAATCTGTAGAAACAATGAGAATAGAAATATTCTGAACTTTTGTGAGACATCACAGTACAGTTGAAATATATATGGCAAATAGAAATCCTATATGGATGGTGTTAAAGGATAGATGGGATGTGTTGAATGGAATTGAAGGATGGGACTAATTACAACTAACAACAAACAATAACAAGATAACTAATCATGTAGGCACGCTGTGTCCAGGTTGTAGGTTGGGAGCTTTTGTGAAGGAGCACAGTTAGAAAGATATGGCATATAGAAGCAAACCGGATGGACATCATGAAAATGATCAGAGAGGTTGAGAGTAAAAGAAGTTCAGGAGAAAGAACAAACAAAATGTAATTATTGTAAAATTGACTGTCCATAAAATGTAGATAGTAAGTATAAGCTGGAAGTAGAGGCCTAAGCATTGTTGTTCACTAGTTTACTCCATGTAGGGAAAGGGTGGCGGGGTTGGAAAGTAATAAAGGGGAATATATATATATATTTTTAAAGGATATGTATGTGTATGTATGTATCTATATGTGTGTGTGTATGTATATATGTATATATGTATATGTATATATATATATATATATATACAGTGGGGTAAAAAAGTATTTAGTCAGCCACCAATTGTGCAAGTTCTCCCACTTAAAAATATGAGAGAGACCTGTAATTTTTATCATAGGTACACGTCAACTATGACAGACAAATTGAGGGAAAAAAATCCAGAAAATCACATTGTAGGATTTTTAATGAATTTATTTGCAAATTATGGTGGAAAATAAGTATTTGGTCACCTACAAACAAGCAAGATTTCTGGCTCTCACAGACCTGTAACTTCTTCTTTAAGAGGCTCCTCTGTCCTCCACTCGTTACCTGTATTAATGGCACCTGTTTGAACTTGTTATCAGTATAAAAGACACCTGTCCACAACCTCAAACAGTCACACTCCAAA